>NW_004443951.1:20958616-20990288 GCF_000243295.1 Trichechus manatus latirostris | reverse complement strand
TTTTTTTTTTTTTTTTTTTTAGCTTAAGTTGAAACATTCTCAAATGTTTGGGGGGGAAACATCCTCTTAAAATGGGTCCTTGTGCTTGCCTTCTGGGGAGGCGGTCCTGAGTAGGTGAATCATATGGCATTTATGCATATGTTATATGCGGACTGCACCCACCTCTGCCCCCATCCTTTGCCTCTTGGATTGTTGTGCTACTTTCTCCTTACTTTGCTACATTTCTATAGTTAAGTTGGTTTTACTTGAATGATTCATGTTTAGGGGGAAAAAAATGAAAAATACCCTTAAAATTTGTTTCAACTCCTCCTGCAAATAAAATAAATGAAGTGGCAGATGTAAATGGGCTCCAGTCATTGTCACCCTGAGTGGGGGGGTGTGCGCGTGTGCGTGCTTGTGTGCATGTGTGTGTGCGGTGGGGGAGGGGGGCAGTGGCTATCTCCCCATAGCAGTTTCAGGTAACCTGAAAGACATTTGTGGGGGGCAGAATGTTGCTTAGTCCCTCCTCAGAAGCCCCTCCCTTACTCAGTTCTGTGGGAGGAGCCTAGTCCATCCCTCAGTAGGCCATTAATTTCTCATTCCGACGCCACTGGTTTTGCTTCATCCTGTGCTTTGGACCCCAGGAAAGCCAGATTTTTTCACCGTGGTGTCATGGGCAAGGACTTTGGCTTCCCTGGTGGTAGGGCAAAGGGTGTGG
This sequence comes from Trichechus manatus latirostris, assembly GCF_000243295.1. Lineage (NCBI taxonomy): Eukaryota > Metazoa > Chordata > Mammalia > Sirenia > Trichechidae > Trichechus > Trichechus manatus. Next base: position 20,989,591 of record NW_004443951.1, on the reverse strand, counting down.
ATAGCATGACTCAGCCCTCTGGGCTCACCAGTGAGCAGGAGGATTACCTGAAAGCTAGCCTAACCCACATGGGCCTGGCCTCAGGTGGGCCCCAACATTCAGACCTTTGTCAGCCCTGGGCTTGGCTGTGAGTAGGTAGGCACCTTGTAAAGTTCCTTATACCTGCCTTCAAGGAGAATCCGGAGGTGTTTTCTGAAACCAAACTAGGAAGGATCCTGTGGGCCCAAAGCAGGGACCTTTGCTGTATGTATGAGGACCAGGGAGGGATAGCTTTATAGTGTTTGGAGTATACCAATAGCTGTGTGGAAATCCAACAGCCACCGCCACGCAGGCCCGGGTTAGAGCGGTTGCTGCCTGCTGGGGGCCCCACCCTGGTATGTACCTCTCCACACCTCTTCCCCTGCAGCTAAAAGCTTATGAGCTGGGAGACAGGATGGGACTGGGAAGGCTCTGCATATGATGGGTGGGAGCCTTGGGGCTAAGAAAGGCTTGGAGAAGTGGGGAGGCGGCTAGACTGGAATTTCGGAGACTGGGCTGGGAAGAAAATTCAGAGGTGTGACCCCAGCGCAGGCCAGAGTCCTTGGAGTCCTCACCCCTGGGTTGGGGGCCGAACCTGCTGAGCCGGGCCGCCCCCTCTCCCACACTCACTCCTGGCACCTGGAACCCGACCTATTGGCTTGTGTCTCCACCTCTTTGGCTTCACAACCTTGCAGCCCGTCCCACCCTACCAGGGCCCAGTACTCGGCCGCCCGCGGGACTGCGCTGCCCTACCCTGCCAGCTTCGGGGGGCGCCTCGGAAGCTATGGGTATGTGCAGAGAGGTTTGAGTGGCTCCTCAACCTTGCAACTGTGTGGATATGGTAACAGACACCCACCACCAACACCCCACTCGCCCGCTGTCCTCTACCCGGAGCCCAGGACTCCTGGCGGCGCGCCCTGGGGAATCCGCCCCGACTGGGCCTTGCTGAGCGGCGCCCGCGCCTCGTCCTCCTCCCGCAGAGGTCCAGGTTCTGGCTGGATACCGCGCGCAGAAGGAGGACGAGCTGAGCCTGGCGCCCGGGGACGTGGTCCGGCAGGTGCGCGAGGGGCCTGCACGGGGCTGGCTCTTGGAGAGCTGGGGGGCCGCTGCGGCCTCTTCCCTGAGCACCAGGTGCAGGTAAGGCGGGGCTAGAGGGGCGCCAGGGGAATCCGCGCGGTGCCCGGGAGCTGTGAGCCTCCCTCTCCCGCTTCCTCATCCCTAGGAGATTCCAGAGAACCTGCGGGGCGCCGGGGAGGCGCAAAGACCGCGCTACGCACGCCGCCGAGGTAAGCACCGGGACCCGCGGGCGAGCGCGGGAAGCCCACGCGTCCAGAGCCGCCAGGTTCCAGCGGTGGCCTTGCGCGGTTCCGGGAGGGGGCCGCGCGGCCGCGCTGTGGTCTGTGATTGGTTCTTGAGTACAATGTTCCGTCACGGGGCGGGGCCTGGAGGCACTAAGAGGTGCGCTGTGGACTGCCCCTCCCCGAGCTCAGCGGAGTGGGTCACCCGGCGAAAGCTGCCACACTCATCTGACACCAGGTCACCCCGCCAAATCTCGGGGACCTCAAAGATGGTGCAAAGTGAAATTCAACTACAGCCCGGAGCAGGCGGACGAGCTGAAGCTGCAAGCTGGGGAGATGTTGGAAGTGTTAAAGGAGGTGAGGGGATGAGGTGCTGAGAGTGTACGGGGGAGATAAAGGAGCAAGTCTCTGGAGTGACGGGTGAACTGAGGGAGTGGGCGACGGGAATGGTGAGGGACGCAGAGATTAGGAAGTGAGGAAGCAAGGGAGGAGGGTGTCTTCGGGCAGAATCGGAGAAGAACCAATGGGTGTCAGAGTTTTAGAGACCCTTGGGACAGAACCAGATGCCCCTGCGTCCTCCCCTACTCCCCAGATTGAGGACGGCTGGTGGCTGGGGCAGAAGAATGGGCAGCTGGGAGCCTTCCCATCTAACTTTGTGGAGTTGCTGGACAGTGGTCCGCCAAGTGAGACCTCCTTCCTGTCACCCGGTGAACCCTGTGACCAGACTCTGCAATCTCCATTGACCCTCCCGGTGGCCTGAGCCTGTGGTCCACACAACCTGACCCTGTGACCCCTTTGACCCTCTCCTATGATCTAACCTGTAAACTTGCATACCCCACCTAACCTCACTGTCTCCCCCACCCTCCCACCAGGCCTTGGTAACCCAGACGTGCCTTCAATCAGCCCTTATCCCCAGCGGCCTTCTAAGGTAAATTGGGTCAGGGTGGATGTATAGGTGGTGAGTTCCCCTTAGGGTGGTTGGAGGCTCAGTTTGTTCCTCCCTTTGCCTGCCCCCACTAGCTGAGCAGCTTGACCTATGACAAACCTCCAGATTACCTTCAGACAGGTGAGCACCCAGCCAAAGGGTTCCCTGGTCTTCCCTCCCCCCACACCCCAAACCACAGTACCTTGACTTGGGGGAGGGGAGACCAGCTAAGCTGATGGGGAAGGGAGGTGCTAACTGCTGGAGGATTATTGGCTTGAATGGACTGCCCTCCCCTCAGTCTCCCACCCTGAGACCTACAGGGTCCTGTTTGACTACCATCCTGAGGCCCCAGATGAGTTGGAGCTGCGGAGGGGGGACGTGGTGAAAGTACTGAGCAAGGTGCGAAAGGAATAGGGCAAGGGAGGGCCCAGGGAAGGAGGTGCTGAAAAGGGGTGGGACCCAGATGAGAAGGAACTTGGGGGACCTGGCTCACCTCCCACCCTCATCTTTCTCTCCCAGACCACAGAGGATAAGGGCTGGTGGGAAGGAGAGTCTCAAGGCAGGAGAGGAGTTTTTCCTGACAACTTTGTGCTCCCACCACCCCCCGTGAGTACAGAACCTCACACTCAGGTGGCAGGGGCTAGGCTACTTTGGTCAAAGTTGGGGGTCATGGCACTCCCTGGGCACAGCCAGAGGGACATGGGGCTCTCTTGAAACAGCCAGGGGGTTATGTTATGGTACTCCCTGGACCCAGTTGGAGGGTCACCCCTAAATGAGAGTAGACCTAAAAGTGTGGGGGCACCTCAGATTCTGATACTTCCTTTCTGCATAGATCAAGAAGCTGCTTCCACGGAAAGTGGTATCTCGGGAATCAGGTGCGTGCCTGGGAAGCCTGGACTGGAAGGTGCTCTCTGGGAGGCCCACCAGCTCATTTACCCATAAACACCCACAGCTCGCCCGCCATCCAATACACCATCACCCCTGTAGGAGCTCCTTCCCCTGTGGGTCAAGGGCTTGGTAGGAATGTACGTGGGTCATTGTGTCAATTCGTGTGTGTTAATAGGTTCGTGTTTCTGTGTGTGTGTTGAGAATGTGGCTGTCAGCATGTATTTGTTTCATTTGTGTGAGGAAATGTATGGATCTATGTATCTGTGTCCATGAGACTGTGTTTATGTCCATGTGTCTTACATGTGTGTCAATACATAGCTCTGTATATGTATATCCATGTGTCTGTGGGGATGTGTGTATTTTTGTTTATATTTTAACAGAATATTTGAAACATGCCAAAAATATAACATATGCATCATAAAGCTTAACAATGAACACCCATGGTCTACCATGCAAACCCAAGAACTAGAACATTGCCAGTAGTTTGTATATTCCTTTTCTTTTCCATTCTGCTACTTTTCCCACCCCATTATCTAGAATTTTGTGTTTATAACTCCCTTGTGTTTTTAGGTTTTTTTTTTTTTAAAACATGTGTATGTGCCTGAACAATGTATCACTTAATTTTTTTGCTTGTTTTTGAACTTAATAAAAATGGTATCATGCTGTAGATAGTCTTCTGGAACTTGCTGTGTTTAATCAACATTATGTCTCTAAGATTCATCCATGTTGTTATGGGTAGCTGTAGGTATTTATTTTTCCTCTTTTCTGTAATTTTCCTTGTAGGAAATATACCACAATTTATGTATCTGTCCTCTAGAACAATTTAGTTCTAGTTTTTTGCTATTACAAATAGTACTGCCATGAATATTCATGTGCATGTCTTCTGGTGTGCTGGTGTAATAGTTTCTCTAGCGTATAATCCTAGGAGTGGCACTGCTAGATCGTGAGGTATGCGAATGCTCGGTTTTACTAGATAAAGTCAAATTGGTTTCCAAAGTGACTGTGTACTTTAACACTCCACCATTGGTGTATAAGAGAGCCTGTTGGTTTACATTTTGGAATATCTTTTTTTTTTCTGCCTTTATTTTTGAAGGACAGTTTTGCTGGATATAGAATTCTTGGTTGACAGGTTGTTCCCCCACTCCTCCAGCACTTTGAATGCCATTCCATTTCCTTTTGGCCTCTATTGTTTATTTCCTTCTTTCTTAGTCTTTATTTAAGGAATAATTCATATAAAATACAAGTCACCAGTTTTAAGTGGATACTGTGATGATTTTTCTGCCATCCTCCTCTCCCTCCATTCTCTGGCAATTACCAGTTTTCTTTTTGTCTTGATGGATTTACCTATTCAAGATATTTCATATAAGTGGGATAATACAATATTTGTCCTTTTGCGGCTGACTTACTTCATTTAGCATAAAGTTTTTAAGGTTCATCTATGTGATGGCACATATCAGAACTTCATTTTTCTTTATAGCTGAATAATATTTCATTGTGTATACATACCACAATTTGTTTATCCATTCACATGTTGATGGGCACTTGGGTTGCTTCTACTTTTTAGCTATTGTGAATAACACTGCAGTGAACATCGGTGTATACGTGTATTTTTGAGTTGCTATTTTCAGTTCTTTTGAGTATATATACCTAGGAGTAGAAATACTGGGCCATATATTTCTATGTTTAACTTTTTTAGAAATCACCGAACTCTTTTCCATAGCGACTATACCATTTTACATTCCCATCAGCAATGTATAAATCTTTCAGTTTCTCCACATTTTTGCCAACACTTGTTGTTTTCTTTTTCTTTTTTTTTTTTTAATAATAGCTATCCTAGTGGGTATGAAGTGGTATCTCATTGTCTTTTTGATTTGTATTTCCCTCATAACTAATGATGTTCAGCCTCTTTTCATGTACTTGTTGGCCATTTGTATATCTTCTTTGAAGAACTGTCGTTTGCCCATTTTTTAATTGGGTTGTTAGTCTTTTTGTTGAGTTTTAAGAATTCTTTATAAATTCTGTGTATTAAACTTTTATCTGATATATGGTTTCCAAATATTTCCTCCCATTCTGTAGGTTGTGTCTTGACTTTCCTGATAATACCTCTTGATGCACAAAAGTTCTGAATTTCGGTGAAGTCCAGTTTATTTATTCTCTTGTTGCTTGTGCTTTTATCTAAAAACATATTACCTAAAAGAAGGTCTTGAAGCTTTACTCATATGTTTTCTTTTAAAAGTTTTATGGTTTTAGCTCTTATATTTAGGTCATTGATCCATTCTGACTAATTTTGTGTATGGGAGGTATGGGGTCTAGCTTCATTCTTTTCATGTGGAAATCCAGCTGTGCCAGCACCATTTGTTGAAGAGACTATTCCTTCTCCCACTGAGTAGATTTGACATCCTTATCAAAAATCAATTGACTATGGATGTATGGGTTCATTTTTAGACTGTCAATTCTGTTACATTCATTGGTTTGTATGTTGATCCTTATACCTGTATCACACTGTTTTTGTTACTGCAGCTCGGTAGTATGTTTTAAAATCGGGAAGTGTGAGTTGTCCTACTTTGTTCTTTGTTTTTTCAAAATTGTTTTGGCTATTCAGGGCCCCTTGCAATTCCATGTGAATTCAAGGATTGGCTTTTCCAATTCTGCAAAGGGGGCTGTTGGAATTTTAATAGGAATTGTGTTGTATCTGTAGGTCACTTTTGGTAGGATTGACGTCTTAACAGTATTAAGTTCACTGATCTGTTAACACAGATTTTTTTCCATTTATTTAGATCTCCTTTGATTTCTTTCAGCATTGTTTTATAGTTTTCAATATAAGGGCTTTCACCCCTTAGTTAAATTTATCCCTAGGTATTTTATTCTTTTAGAAGCTATTGTAAAATGAATTATTTTCTTAATTTCCTTTTCAGATTGTTACTTGCTGGTGTATAAAAAACACAACTGATTTTTTTAAAATTGTGCTTTAGGTGAAAGTTTACAGCTCAAGTTAATTTTTCATAGAAACATTTATACACATATTGTTTTGTGACATTAGTTGCAATCCCCACAATATGACAGCATGCTCTGCCTTTCCACCTCACATTCCCTGTGTCCATTTAGCCAGTTTCTGTCCCTTCCAACCTTCTCATCCTGCCTCCAGACAAGAGCTGCCCATTTGATCTCATGTATCTGATTGAACTAAGAAGCACACTCCTCATGTGTATTATTTTTTGTTTTATAGTCCTGTCTAATCTTTGTCTGAAGAGTAGGCTTCAGAAATGGTTTCAGTTCTGGGTTAACAGAGTGCTGGGTGCCATAATTTCGGGGTTTCCTCCAGTCTCTGTCAGACCGTTAAGTCTGGTCTTTTTACATGAATTTGAGTTCTGCTCAACACTTTTCTTCCACTCCATCTGGGACTCTCTGTTGTGTTACCTGTGAGAGCAGTCATTACTGGTAGCCGGTCACCATCTAGTTCTTCTGGTCTCAGGCTGGTGGACTCTCTGGTTTATGTGGTCCTTTACTCTCTTGGGCTAATGTTTTCCTTGTGTGTTTGGTTTTCTTCATTCTCCTTTGCTCCAAGTGAGATGGGAACAGTTGATGCATCTTAGATGGCTGCTCACAAGCTTTAAAACCCCAGATGGCACTCACCAAAGTGGGATACAGAACATTTTCTTAATAAACTGTTATGCCAATTGACCTAGATGTCCCCCAACACTATGGGCCCTAGGCCTCAGCCCCAGGTACTCTGTCCCTCAAAGTGTTTGGATGTATCCAGGAAACTTCTTAGCTTTTGCTTTGGTCCAGTTGTGCTGACTTCCCCTGTATTGTATGTTGTCCTTCCCTTCACCGAGGTTGATCCTTGTCTACTGTCTAGTTAGTAAATTCCCCCAGCCCCACGCTCGTAACTATCAAAGAATGCTTTTTTCTGTGTTTAAACCTTTTCTTGAGTTCTTATAATAGTGGTCTCATATGATATTTGTCCTTTTGTGACTAATTTCACTCAGCATAATGCCCTCCAGATTAATCCACATTGTGAGATGATTCACAGATTCATCATTGTTCTTTATCATTGCATAGTATTCCATTGTGTATATACCATAATTTATTCATTCATCTGTTGATGGGCACCTAGGTTGTTTCCATCTTTTTGCTATTGTGAACAATGCTGCAATGAACATGGATGTGCATATGTCTATTCGTGTGATGGCTCTCATTTCTCTAGGATATATTCCTAGGAGTGGGATTGCTGGATCGTATGGTATTTCTATTTCTAGCTTTTTAAGGAAGCGCCAAATCATTTTCCAATGTGGTTGTACCATTTGACATTCCCACCAGCAGTGCATAACTGTTCCAATCTCTCCACAACCTCTCCAACATTTATTATTTTGTGAAAAACACAACTGATTTCTGTGTTTTACTGAATTCTTTTATTAGCTTTCGTAGCTTTCTTGTGGATTCTTGTGGATTTTCTCCATATAGTATCTTGTCATCTGTAAATAGAGTTATTTTTAATTCTTCTTTTCTGATTTGGATGCCTTTTATTTCTTTTTCTTGCCTGATTGCTCTGGCTAGGACTTCAAGTATAATGTTGAATAGCAGTGGTGAAAGTGGGCATCCTTGTCTTTTCTGAATCTTAGGGGGGAAAGTCCATTGTTTCTGATGAAAAGTCAACTATTAATTGTATAGATGCTGTTTGTGTACGTGGTGTTTTATATCTTGCTGCTTTCAAGATTTTCTTTTTGTCTTTGACTTTCAGCAGCTCAACTATGATATGTCTAGGTATGGATTTCATTATATTTATCCTGTTTGGGGTTTGTTGAGATTCTTGGATATGTAGATTAATGGTTGTCATCAGATTTGGAAGTTTATGGCCATTATTTCTTCAAATCTTTTTTTGGCCCTTTCATTCTCTCCTTTTTTTTGGGAATTCCTATTACACTTAGGTTGGCATGTTTGATGTTGTCCCACCGATCTCTGAGTGTACATTTTTCTTCAGTCTTTCTTCTCTGTGTTCTTTGGTTGCATAATTTTTAATGATCTGTCTTCAAGTTCACTGATTCTTCTTTTACCTCAAGTCTGCTCCTGCTTAGTGAATTTTTCTTTCACTTATCATATTTTTTAACTCTAGAATTTCCATTTGGTTCTTTTTTATAATTTCTATTTCCTTATTGAGATTCTCTATTTGTTGATTCATTGTCATACTTTAATTCTTTAAACATGATTAAAGAATCTCTTTCTTTGTCTCCTTTATAACAGCTGCCTTGAAGTATTTGTCTGTTAAATCCAACCTCTGTGGACATTAATCAATAGTCTCTATTGACTTCCCCCCATCCCGAGTAGAGGTTACACTTTTTCTTTGCATTTCTCTTAATTTTTTGTTGAAAACTGGACATATTGCAGTAAATTTGGATTTTGATTTTTCCCTGAAGGAAGTTGGTTTTGCTTTTTTGTTTCTTTCTTTGTTTAGTAACTTGCCTGGGCTAAATCTGTTAAATCTATATTTTCTGTGATGTCTGGCTACTGATGTCTATAAAATTTAAAAAAATTATTAAAAAAAAAATTTTAAGCATGGCTTGCTAAGAATCATCCCTGTCTGCATAACTTATTATCGTTCAGCCGATGATTGGACAGAGGTTGCACTCAGACACATTAAGTAAGACTCTCACCCTCTGCAAGTGGATCTCTGTGTGCGCAGAATAGCGTATTCAAAGTTCAGGCTATTTTCAAGTCTTCTCTGTCTTTTACTTTCTACTTGGCCTCTTCACAGATTCTCTGGGCATGCAAGCAGCCTCAGGGTTGACCAGGACTGTGTGGATAACTTGGGCTTTCTCCGGTCTCTGCTCACTGGCACACAGCCTCAGCCAGGAATATGTGTGCCCCTCCCTTGACTCAGGTTAATAGAGACATTTGTCCTCCCCATCTACCTGCTGCCTGGACCATCACTTCCACCAACAATGTCAGTGGGTGTGGACCTCACTAACCACTCCAAATTGAATGATCCCTTTTCAGCCATGGCAGTGAAGTTGCTGGTCCTCACAATCTGCTCCACCCTGGCAGAACATCCACTGGGCAAGAATACTTACGCGTAAACCCTTCTCAGATTGTTATATGCCTTTGGTCAGTTTCCAGAGTACTTAGATGGTTGTTTTGTCCATTTTGTTCAGCTTGATAGGTGATTTTTGCAGAGAGGATTTGCCTACCACCTCACTCAGCCATAGCCAAGTCCCACCTGTATTATCTATTACTCTTACCCTTGCTTTCAAATGTTTCACTCCTTTTCTCACTATACTTCCAGTTTGCTAATTCTGTCTCTAGCTGTTTGGCTAAGTCAATCTACTATTTAACCTTTACATTGCTTTTTATTTCAAGAATGTTATTTTTTTATTTCTGGCCGTTCAATTTTCTTTATTTTTCCCAATCTACTGTTTATTCCTGGTGGGCCCTTTGTTGCATGCTCCATCCTTTATTCCTTCAAATATTTTATACATAGCTGTGCTGTGTTCTCCATCTGACAATTCCAGTACCTGTTGCGTCTTATGTCTGCTGACTCCTGCTCTTACTGGCTTATCTTGTGTGTTTTATGATCTTTGTTTATGAGTTCATTACTTGATCTTAATCTCTGAAAGTCTTGCAGGACTTAGTTGGGAAAGATTTCTTCCAGAGTGGATTTGCTTCTGCTTCTGCCAGTAGCCAGAGGACACCAACCACCAGAGACCTCTTCAGCCCTCCTGAAGAAAGGTGGTGAGAGGTCAGCACTGTTTTGTGGATGCTGAACCAGGGGCCTGTGGTGAGGTGATGGATCAGGGCTTGGGATACCTCACTACAGGCCCAAGGACCGAGGCTCAGTATCCACAGAGCAGTGCTGCCCTCTTACTGCTTTTCTGACCTCAGTTCCCCACCCCCATTTTTAGTGAAACTTCTTACCTCTTTTCAGTTCAGAAGTGCCTCAAAAAGTGTATCCTAAACAGAATGTAATTGTTCTTTAGTGGGGGAGGGCCTTCAGAGCACCTAGTCAGCCATATTACAAGAAACCGAAGTCAGAGTTAACATTACAGGTAGTCCCTGACCTACAGTGTGGTTCCATTCCAACGACTGTGTCGTAAGTCCGTTCTGATGCAAGTAGAATACCTCATTTTTTTTTTTTTTTTAGTTTTCATTATTATTGCCTTTTATTATCAGTATCTTTATAAATCTGACAGCATTTTGAACAGTAAATCATAAAATTGGACATTGGCAAGTGAACATCTGAGAATGATAATGTTATGGATTGAATTCCATCCCCTAAAAATATGTATTGTCATTCCTAACCTCTATGCCTCTGGTTATAATCCTGTTTGGAAATGGGTTGTCTTTGTTGTGTTAATGAGGCAGGGTTAGTGTAGGGTGTGTCTTGAGTCAATCTCTTTTGAAATAGAAAAGAGATTAAACAAGCAAGTGAGAGCAAGTGGGGGAAGAGAGATACCAAGCCACATGAAGATTGCCCAGGAGCAGAAGCTCAAAGAGACAAGGCCCTTCCTCCAGAGCTGACAGAGAGACAGAAAGCCCTCCCCTAGAGCCAGCACCCTGAATTCAGACTTCTAGCCTCTAAAATGTGACAAAATAAATTTCTGTCTGTTAAAGCCACCTATTTATGGTATTTCTGTGATAGCAGCACTAGATAACTAAGAGAGAGGACATCAGCAAATTATGTGCTGCAGCATATTACTAACGATAAGATGTTAAAAAAAAAAAAAAGAAAAGGTCATAAGTGCAGTTCAGCATAACTTGAATACGTCGTTAACTCGGGGACTACCTGTACTGAGCTTTGACTATATGCCACTCTTCTAAGCACTTCACATGTATTATGTCACTTAGACCTCACAACAGCACTATGAGGTGTGTACTCTTATCCATGTTTTCAAATGAGGACATTGGGGCACTGAGAGGTTGTTACTTGCCCACGTTCTCTCACAGCTAAGCTAGCAAGTAATGGAGCTAGAATTCAAATCCTGGTGTCTGGCTGTAGAATCCATGCTTTTACACATGGATTTGTGTAGGTAACTGCATGTGATAATGTGTCTGTGTGAGTAAATGTCAGCACAGTAAATGTGTGCTTATTCCAGAGTGGCTGTTTGTGTGTCCATGAATATGAATGTCGCTGTATGTGACTGCCTTCAGGTGCCCACTCTGATGTCCCCTTCTCGGTACAGACTTTTCTGACCACCTCATTAAAAATTGTACACTCCCCTGCTTATTCTTTCTCAGTAACACTTAAAACTCTCTAACACAGTACATACTTTACTTGTTTTGTTTATGTCTGCTTTCACAATAGAGTGTGAAGTCACTCTGAGGGACACACTATAGGCAGGGTGGGTGTGGCAGAGCCCAGGTCGGAGGCTGTTGCAGTAGTCCACGTGACGGTGGTTGTGGGTGATCTAGAGTGCTTAGTGGTGGAGGGTAGTGACAAGTGATTAGATTCAGGACATACTTTGAAGGTAGAGTGACAGGATTTGCTGATGGTTTGGATGTGCAGCATAAGGGAATAAAAGGAGTCTAGGATGACTCCTTTATAGGTGAGATGTGGTATAGTGGGATAGGGGGGATATGGGGCAGATTTAGGGGAATGAAGGGGCTGGGAAGCCAGAGATCGATTTTAGGTATGTTCAGTGTATGATGCCAGTTAGCTCTCCAGTTGGAGATACTGAGAGGGCAGTTGGGTATGAGTCTGGAGTTCAGGAAAGAGGAAGGTTCTAGAGATGAAAATTTCAGTGCCGTTGGCTTATTGATGATATTTAAACCCATAAGACTGGGTGAGACCTCTTGAGGAGTAAATGAGATAGAGAAGACAGGCAAGTTCAAAGAAGGGTAGATTGGAAGGGGGAAGGCAGTTGCCATGGTCCAAGAAAGAGATGAAGTCTGAACTAGGGAAGCAGCCATAGGCACTAAGAAAGGGACAGGTCTTAGAAAGTATGGAGGTAAAACTGGCAGGATATGGAGCCATCTCCCCCACAAAGCCTCCCTTATTCCCATCTGCTTGTATCCCTTAGGGAGCTCCTGGGATGTGGGGTTGATTCATCTACTGTCTCTGGTCCCCTGTGCACAGCACAGAATGGAGCCAGCAACTTTTAGATACATGAATAAATGGTGAATGAATGTCTCACTCTTCTTTCCCCTCCCAGCTTTTGTTAAGGAACCAAAAAAGATGATGCCCAAAACAGCCCTCCCTACTGTCAAGAAGCTGGTGACAGCCCCCACTGGGCCCAGCAAAGCCAAGTAAGGAGCAGGATGGGAGTGGGGAAAAGGGAAGGGTACAAAGGAAATGCTGCTCCCTGTCCCCCCCACCCTACCCCACCCAGGGCCTGACGAGGGTATGTTCCAGGCCATCTTGGACATCCAGAGGGGACAATCAGAGGCACCCCTCCCATGACTCAGGTAAGGGCTGCCTCCCTCCAGTGGGGATGGGGGATGGAGATAGGGTGGGTGGTTGTGCTGAAGAAGAGATGGGGAGTGACTGAGGGTCAGAGTAGACCCGGGCCCCTGAGGTTCTGCTCTCATAGGTTCCAGTGGCAGATTCCTTGGTGGGGTTCCCGGCCACCCTGGCAGAAAGCGATCCAAAACCCAGGCTCCCCAGCAACACTCTGCCCCCAGTCAGGTGAGAGCCCCAAGACACATAGGAGTGGGGTTCTGGGCAGAGTCTGGTTCCCAGAGGTGTGGTATGCAAAGGATCCTACAAAGAGGAGTCAGACTCACACCTGCAAGGTCTCCAGCCCTTAATCGAGACCTCACCTTCGTCACCACAGGAGGAAGAGCAGAGCAGCCTGGCAAAGGCCTCTTCTGTAAATAAAACCCCCACTCTGTACAAGACCCCGAAATCAGAGAAGACCCAGTATCCTGATAAGGCTCCTACACCAGAGAAGACTAGGACTCCTGACAAAGTCCCCACCCCAGAGAAGACCCCAACCCTGGACAAGACCCCCACCCCAGAGAATACCCCGAAACTGGACAAGACCCCCACACCAGATAATGCCCCCACCCCAGAAAAGACCCCAACCCTTGACGAAGTTCCCACCCCACAGAGGGTCTTTTCTATGGATGAGGCCCCTGCCTTAGAAGTCCAACCTGAGGATGAAGCCCCTGGCCCAGAGATGGCCCCTCCTGGGGATAAACCCCTCGCTCTAGACAAGATCTCGACCCAGGAGCAGGTGCTGTCCAAAGAAGCACCCTGCACCAGACACAACACTCAATTCCATCACTTCTCCCTGGAGGAAGCCCTGCAGAAGGTCAAATCCCTTGTGACCACGGAGGCTCAATCCCAAGAGGAAGTCCATGTGCCAGAGGAGCCCCTGTTATGGCCTTACACCCCAGGGTGTAACTTCTGCGTGACCAAACCCCACCTCGATGAGAGAGACACCTCCCCACTCCAGCCTGAGCTTAAGTCCAAACCAGAGTCCATGCCCACCCCTGACAAGGCCCACCCCTCAAAAGAGGCAGCACCCCTCCTACAGGAGACACCTGGGGAAGATGAGGCTACCTGGAAAGAGGAGACAGCCCCAAAAGAAGAGGCACCCCCAAAAAGGGAAGTGTCTCCCAAAGAGGAGGTCCCCCCCACCGAATTAGCCCCTGCCGGAAAGAAACCACATCCCATCAAGCCGACCCCGGACCCCCAAGAGACTCCCTCTCTCCATTCCCGGGTCCCTGAAAAGCCCACAGAAAGCAAAGATGACAGAGTCGACGTAGTGAGGCTAAAGGACGAGGTGGAGTCTCTAAGGAGGTCTCTGGAACTGATGGGGGTGCAGCTGGAGTAAGTATGAAGGGAGAGGGAAGAGATGTGGGAAGGAGTGGGAGGTTGTAAGCCTTCTTGCCCCTCGCCCTCACCACCGGCTATCTTGTCCGCAGAAAGAAGCTGACCGGTATCCGGGAGGAGTTGAAGACCGAGAGAGAGCAGCGCCGGTTGCTGGAGGTGGGTGGGATGTGGACCCAGGGCGAGGAGGGAGCTGGCCGCTGGCCTTCCCCTGACGCCCTCTCTCGATTAGGTTCAGATACTGCAGAGGACCCAGGAGTCCCCGACTCGGGACTACATCCACTCGCAGACGCAGACGTACTAAGTGTGGGCCTGGGGAGGACCACAGCCCAACCTGGAAGGATGTCTGGCTTTGGCCACCCACGTCCTTGCACACAACTTTGGGAAATGCAAGAAAGTAAACTCTGCTTGCACACCGCGAGGTGCCGGGTCTGTGGGGGCGGGGCCTGCGCGACGGGGGCGGGGCCAGGCTGGCGCTCCTGGCTCTCCGCATTCCTGGAGGTCTCTCCCGGGCACATCTGGCCAACATGTGGCTTCCATTACAGTTCCCAAGGCCTGTGCGCGGCTATTTTTATCCACCGGATGGTGGGGGGAGGGCTTCTTCGGACGCCAGCCCCGCCCTGGAGTAACGGCGGGCCGGAGGGGCCCAGGCAGGGTCGGGCTCTGCCTGCTGGGCCTGGATTCCGGAATCCAGCTGTGTGCCACGGAGGGGGCCGGCCGCAGGGAGGGCCTTCTCTGGAGCCAGGAGCCCTCTCAGTCGACCCCAGAGGGACTTATGGGAACGCTCCTCTGCTCAGACACATGTAGTTACACTAGGGCTAATAGGACCTTAGCCTCAAGGTCAGGGTTCCCTGAGGCCTGGGGTGTATGTATGTGTGTGACTGTAGTGTTTGCGTGGACCCAGCGCATTTGTAGGGACAGATGTGATGTGCACACAGGTCTTTGCAGGGAAGGAATGCATTTATGAGTAAGGATTGTGTGTGAGCGTGAAGACTGATAGTGGAGTGTGGGTGCAGGAATCTGTATTTCTGTGTTGTTGCTGTCTGTGAAGTGAACACAGCATTTGTGCCGAGATGTCTGGTGGGTGGTCAGCTGGCCACGGCCTGGTAAAGGAGTCAGTGGGCCTCGGCCCTGCGGCCCCCTGCATGGCAGGAGCCTGGGGGCCGCTGGGTAGGGGGCTGGGGGGCAGGGGTAACAGAGGGAGAGATCAAGTCACTGAGAATGCAGCTTTCATTGGTCACTTCTTCATTGTCCCCCTATGGGGTGGGGACCCCGCCTCCTGCCCTCCCCCCTGGACTTCTGGCAGATCTGGGGAAGGGTGCCTCCCAGAGTGGGGGGATCCATGCCCAATAGCACCGGGGAGCTCTGGGGGGCAGAGCTTCCATAAAACTGTGGGTGGGGGCAGTCCCAAGGTCCTGGGGCGGCTCTGCGCTCGTTTGCAGTGTCCAGTACGAAGAGCGCCTTGCACCCGGGCGACTGGTCAGTAATAGTGCATGCGGCCCAGGGTACCCGTGGCCGTGGGGCCGGGCCCCAGTGCTCCTGTGCCCAGCAGATCCGGCTGCCCCGTGCGCCAGATCTCCCGCAAGATCCGCTCCCGTTCCTCCAGCCGCTGCGCGCGCTCCAGTTCTTCAGCCGATGTGAAGACATTGACGCTGAGGGGGCCATCGGGCTCCGGGGACAGCTCGGCTCCCGGCAACGTGTCGTCGGGTCCCAGCCGCGTCACCGTGTCCTCCTCATCTTCGTCGTCGTCCTCGGGCTCCAGGGTGCTACTTCGGAGGTCCCGGCGGGGAGGGGGGCCGCGGGGCCGCGGGCGGGGCGCGCAGGAGATGCTGATGACTAGGAGGCACAGGGTCAGCAGCAGGCCGAAGCAGACGCCCAGCACGAAGTAGAGGCCGAAGCTTTCGGGGTTGGCTGGGGATCAGAGGGCAGGGGTCATGCAGGGGTCCTGGAGGGTGGAAGGCAGTCCTTCTGGAAAAGACTGGTTCTAGGTTTGGAGGCAAGGGCCGTAAGCCCTATACAAGGATATTAGGAAGCTGCTATCAGGCAGTGGGGGGCAATGAGGTTGGTGAAGCTGGGAGGAAGTGAGTGGCAGGGGGTTGGTGTTATGGCAGGGGAGGGAGGACTGGGGTGGCTGAGGGGTGAAGTGGAGCCTGAGAGGGGCAGGAGGGGGTCCGTGTCCCCAGGGTGCTTCCGGCAGCCCGCCCTCACCGCGGATGTGTGCGTAGGCCGCCAGGCTGTTGCTGAGCAACTCCATGTCCCTTCGGGGTGCGTCCATGCTGCTCTGGTGGGGGGCAGCTCTCTTGTCAGCCTGCGAGGTCAGCAAGGTCAGACCCTTCCCCTGAGTCCAGAGCTGACCCTGACCCGCACCCTTCTCGAAGTAGCTCCTCTCCCTGGAATGGCCCCAGGTTCCACCCTGGAGCGAGCGGTTCCCTAATTTCGTGGCCTGCCTGAGCCGGGTCTGGGGGCTCCTTCCTCGGGGCCTGGACGCCCCTCCGTCCTGGGGGCAGAGGAGTGGGCCGCAGGAGGCTCTGCCCCCTTGTGGGTCCCCAGATAAGGCCGGGTAGTGCCGTCCTGGGGCTGGATGGAGGCTAGAGCCGCGGCCTCCTCCCTCACTCCCCAGGCAGACTCCGGGAGGGGAAGCCGTCGCCCACCCGCCTGCCCGCGGGGACCCTCGGCCGGCAGCCCGGGCTCACTCACCGTCCGCGCCCTGCTCCCTGGCAGCCCGGCCCTGCCGCGTCGGGCTTCCGTCCCAGGCAACCGCATACACTCGCGTCCAGTCGCTCCCGCCCGGTCCGGTCCCGGCCACTCCGCCCGCCCGGCTCGACTCCCAGGCGGCTGCAGCGCGGGCCGGACACGGGCCGACGTACCAGCGGGCGGAAAGTTTCCTCCGAGGAAAGAGGAGGGACGGGGCGGGGCGGGGGAGGCGGGGAGGAAAAGGGCCCGGGAGGAAGGGTAGAGGAGCGAGCCTGGGAGGAGGGGAGCGAGGCCTGCGGGGCCGGCCGCTCCCCCACAGGAAACCGCTGGGGAGGCCGGCTGCAGGGACCCGCCCTCAGACTACTAACAACAACAGTAATAGTAATCATGATGAAGTTCTGACTAGGTGGGAGGCAGTGGGCTAAACACTTTACATATTCTTCCATTTCATCTAAACATCTCTATAACGTAGGTACCATTATCCTCACTTTGCGGATAAGTAAACTGAGTCACGGAGAGCTTGAATAACTTTACCAAACAGTCAGGATTTGAACCCACTGCTCTCTCACCCTAGAGCCTGGGCTGTTAACCATTTCCCTATACCTTGCCCCCTCCTCCCAGGGAGCCCCTCGCCCCCAGCCCAGGTGCTTCGTCCCTGCTGCCAGCTCTGCTCCAGACCTACCCTCTTCCCCTCCCCCCCTCTCCCCCAAGTTTCCGATCCTTCAGTCCCTCAACCCGCCTTGGTGGGAGAGGGCTCTCAGGCCTTCCCCACAGGGCCCAGCAGTGTGTGTCCAGCTGGCCGAGCTCTGTCACGAAGGGTTAATGATTGTTGGACTCGGGCTTCTGGCCAGGCCAGACCAGCCTTGCAGAACCCAGCAAGAGGTTCCTGAGCTCTGCTGCTCAGAGCGTGTGGCCCGGGTGCATTCCCCCGCACCTGGCTAAACCTGTCGGTAAACATGCATGCATTCCCGCCTGGGCTAGGGCTTCTGCACGCAGTGCCTTGTGCTTTCAGTATGTGCAGCTTGGGATTTTCTTCCTGTCCAGACTCACAGGCCCCCCTTTCTGGGCCCCCCTCACTGTGCTGGAGCTGGGGTGAGGGGGAGGCCTTCTTGGCGGGAGCCTTTAGAGAGGAGGAGGGAAGGGGGAGAGGAAATTGCAGACATAGCTGAAGGCACTGCCTAAGGCCTGTGGGCCAGTGACCCCCCTCCCTGTCCAGGCTGGAGACCCCCACTCCCAGTCCTGAGACTGGGTTCAAGCAGAGGGCAGGTCTAGATGGGAGGAAGGACGAGGACTGACTGCCATGCGGAGGACCTCCTGGGTGTCTGTGTAACTATTTAGTCTGTTTGTGAGTGTGTGTGGAGGTTATTTCTGCCCATATCTGTATATTTGTGGGTCTATGTGGTATATCTGGTTGAGTATTTTTTGTGGGGGTGGTTATGTATATATAAATCTATATGGCTGCTACTCAACAAGTACTAAACGCTGTGTGCCTAGCACTTCCTCGGTAATGGGGATTCAGCAGTCAACAGAACGGACAAAAACTCCCACCCATAAAGAAGATACTTTTGGGTAGTGCTGAGAGCGCCGAGGATTAGGATATATGATAGAGAACATCTGGGGGTAGCTCTCACAGGGGACATCTGAGATGAGACCTGAATCCTGAGGCGGAGGCAGCCATACCAAGATCTGGAGGAAAGTGGGCAGGAATGGGTGCAAGTGCAAAGGCCCGGAGGTAGGAGGATGCTGGGCGGAGAGAAAGCTGATGTGGATGATGTGCCCTGAGCACAGGAGTGACAGGGTGATTGTGCAGGGACTTGTGGTCTCTGGTAAGTGTAGTGCGGGAGTTTTAGGCAGGGGAGTGTCATGGTCCTGATCTGATGACTCACTTTGGAAAGATCACTCTGTGGGATGGGCCACAAAGAATGGAAGCAGGGAGTGCAGTGGGCAGGCTGACAGCTGGTCTGGCAAGCAATGGCAGTGATTTGCACCAGGGTGGCCAGTGGAGGAGGTAAGAAGTGGTAAGATTAGGACTGTATTCTGAAGATAGCATCAACAGGAAAGAGGAATTAAGGACAACTTGATTTTTGGCCTGAGCACCGGAGGGAAGTTTATATGGGGCAGCAGGTTTTTGGGGGAATCGGAGTTTCATCTGTAGATACGCTAAATTTTAGATGTCCAGTAGATATCTGAGTACAGATGTCAAAGAGGCAGTTGTAGCCCAGAAGAGTCTGGACTGGAAATGGAAATTTGAGAGTCCAACATTTAAGATGGATTAAAAACCGCTGGGTGGTGCAAATGGTTAACGTGCTCGGCTGCTAACCAAAAAGTTGGAGGTTTAAGTCACCCAAAGGTGCCTCAGAAGAAAGGTCTGGCAATCTATTTCCCAAAAATCAACCATGGAAAACCCTATGGAGCACAGCTCTACTCACTCTGACACACATGGGGTTGCCATGAGTCAGAATTGACTCAATAGCAAGTGCTTGACATTGCGAATGTGCTTAATGACACTGAATTGTACACTTAAAAATGATTGAATGGTAACTTTTATGTTATGCTAAGTATATTTTACCACAATTAAAAAAAAAAAAAAGGTGGAAAAAAAAAATCCCAGCCAAGTTTTTTGGAAAAAAACAGAACAAAATAAACTGTGGGAGTGGATGGGACCAATTGCAACAAAGAGGTAGGGAGAGAAGAGGTCCACAGAGGTCACTCAGACATGGAAGAGTCTCTGGAGTCAGCAAGGAGAGACCTGTGACATGGGAGGAAAACCAGGCCAGAAAGAGGGCCTGTTGCAGGTTGGCCCAGGCCCCTGCTCTCAGGTCTAGCTGGCTGGGGTCTCTGCATAGCTCACCTGCCTCCATCCATCCCCCTAATGATCTCCTCCCTGCTGTCCACTGAGGGCTCCTCCCTACCTGTCCACCTGCCCACTTGTTGACCACCTCTGTCCTCCTGTCTGTCCGTGAGACTACAGATTTGCCTTTGAAGGCACAGAGATGACTTAAGATGAAATACAGGAAAGACAAGTCTTGATGGGAGGTCTGGTGGCTGAGAGAGAGCCAGAGTCTATGGCAGGGCAGGCTTCAGGGAGGCTGGCCTGGCATAGTCAGAGCCCACAGCAAAGCCCAAGCACAACTCTGTTCCTGTCCCCAATGCCACGCTGGGGCTGGCGCTGGCCCTGGCCGCTCTGCTTCTGACACTGGGGCCTTACACTGCCATGTGGTCAGGAGCCACCTCGGTCTTGGATGAAGGGAAGAAGAAGACCTGCCCAGTCCTCTGGGTGCCCCCCTCAGCACCAGGCACAGCTGCGGGAAAGAGGGCAGTGAGGAGAGTCTGCTCAGTGAGCAGTAATAGTTATGGATACTGAGTACCCTCCTGGGTCCCTGGCGCCCTGTTAAATGCTGTGTACACCCTAGTCCACCCCTGCTCCCGCAACAATCCTGTGCAGTTGGCAGCATGACTCCCATTTTGCAGAGAGAAAAATGAGGCCCAGAGAGGCTAAGCCATGGATGTGCGGTCACACGGATGTAAGTAGTGGAGCCTGGACTTGAACTTGAGAGCCCATGCTCTTCACCAGTCTCCCACCTCGTGAGACCCAAAGCTGCCATTTCATAATACTTTGCCCCCTTTACACTCCTGAATGAAATTTATGGCTAATATGAAAACCTCCATATCTAATAAAAACTTCTTTTTTTGGTCCTATAAGAGAAACAAAAGGTAGGATATGTATTTAATTGTGACATAGTCCATTGCTAGGAAGGTGACAGCTGAGTGCAGACGACCCTGGAATATTGTGGTGTTGTCAGTGTCTGAAACGGTAAAGAACTGGTGAAGTTCTGAACAACAGCAAGTATAAACTCCCACCACTTTACACAGTAGTTGCATTCCTGGAAAATTCAGTGTATATTATGTATACACAAGTCCTTTGTGTTTACGAGTAAAATGGGAGTTTTGGCTCTGACCATTATAAACAAGTTTTTTCCTATGTCATGCAGGATGTAGAATCTGCCTTCCTTGTGGGATTGTCTGGAGTCGCTGGCCCCCTCTCTAAATAGCACCGCCCAGTCATTGTGACAACCAATTCCCCAAACTCCCTCCCACCCTCGCAGTGGACACAACAGAAAAGATTCCTGCTCTTCATGGAGCTTAACATAAAAGTAGGGGACAGATATAATAATCAAATATATGATGTCAGGTTGTGATAAATGCAATGAAGAAAAATAAGTGGGGGAGGGGCTGGAGAATGGCAGGTGGACGTGGTCAGGGAAGGCCTCTTTGACCGTGGCTGTTGCCATTCAGGTGATTCCGACTCATAGCGACCCTACAGGACAGAATAGAACCTGCCCCATAGGGTTTCCGAGGAGTGGCTGGTGGATTTGAACTGCTGACTTTTTGTAGCAACTGTAGCTCTTAACTACTACGCCACCAGGGCTCTAAGGCCTCTTTGAGGAGGTGACATTTGAGCTGAGACCTGGCTGAAGTGAGGGAGGAAGGCATGCAAATGTTTGGGGGAGAGCCTTCCAGTCAGAAAGAAAAGACAGCACAAAGGCCCTGAAGTAGAAGACGGTGCTTGGCTTGTTCCAGGATCAGCAAGGAGGCCTGTGTAGCTGGGCCAGAGTGAGCGAGGGGTGAGGGGCCGAGAAGTCAGAGGTAGCCAGGGACCTGATGGGTAGAGCCTTACAAGTCAGAGTCAGGCCTTTGGACTTGATTCTGCATGAGGCAGGAAGCCATCAGAGGGTTGTGAGCAGGAGAAGAACAAACTCTCAGTTTTAAAAGGCTCACTCTGGCTGCCATGTGGAAACTGGGCTGTTTCCCAGAGGGACGGGAGACCAGTGAGGCAAGAGATGGTGGCTTAGACAAGGGGGTGGAGGTGTGAAAAGTGGCCAGATTCTGTATATGTTCTGAAGGTAGGGCCCAGCTGACAGGATTAGCAGTGCACTTGACATGGAGAGGAGCCCTGGTAGCGCAGTGGTTAAAAGCTCAAGCTGCTAACCAAAAGGTTGGCAGTTCAAATCCACCAGCTGCTCCTTGGAAACGGGCAGTTCTACTCTGTTGTATAGGGTCACTATGAGTCGGAATCGACTCAAGGGCAATGGGTTTTTTTTTTTGGTTTTTTGGTTTGAACGTGGAATACGAGAGTAGTCAAGAATAACAGGTTTGAAGCCTGAACAATCCAGCCATTGAGACTCATTTCCTCACTTCCTTTCCAACCTCAGACAGCAACACAGCTCCAGTTTGGCTTCTCGCTGAAGGGGACACTGGAGATCAGGCGGTGGTTAAAATAGATGGAAACGTCTCATTTTTAACTTGCTTGACCTCTCGGGACAGAAGGTACTGTTAATCACACCCACCTTTCTGGTACTTTCCCCTTCCTTTGCCCTCAGGGCTCACAGTACAGACATGGTTGAAGGAAGAGCAACCTAAGAAGTTCAGGAGTTCTGGAGTGTCAGCTGTGTGCCAGGCATGGTTCTGGGTGTAGGGATACAAGAGTGAGCCAAACGAAGTCCCTGCTGCGCGGAACTTGCTGTTACCGCTTACTGCTGAGTGTGTGCCTAACTGGTGCAGGGGCCCAGGGGAGACTCATAAACTCAACAGAGGCTGAGCGATGGAGGGGCAGGAGTGAGCTGCAAATGGAGACGAGGTCCAGGCAGCGGCTGGTAGAGCTGGAGAGCGGCAAGGTGGGGCAAGGGTATCCTTCCTCCTTTCGAGGTCTGTGAGCACCTTCTGGTGAAGCATCCAGGGCTGCTTTAATGATAAGGTGTGGGACAGATGTAGTGGGCAAAATGTGGCCAGGAAGATGGATGGCTACCTGGCTGCTGGGGTAGGGATAGGGGTGGGGCGGTGGGGTGCGGTTCGGGACTAGAATCCTGTCTTGGACAGGAGCCACCCCGTGTAGCTGCAGGACCCTTGACGGAAAGGGCTCAGCCTGCGTGGGTCTCTGCTCCTTTTCTGCCCTGGGCCTGAGGGCTCCAGGCCACTGTGTGTGATAATGGGAGCATGTTCTGGGTTCCTGCACACAAAAGTGGGTTTGCACTTGCACTGGGGTGTGCAGGGAGGGGCCAGCGTACCTCTAGCTTCACTGCTCTGTAAGCTCAGCCTGCAAAGTCTAAATTTAGGCGAAGGAAGGAAGGAAGGCAGGAAGGAGCCCCTTGGCATCCTATGGAAGGGAAGGGAGGGGAGGGGAGGAGAGGAGAAGGGATGGTGGGGCAGGAAAAGGCCTGGCCGGCCCTTCTCTTTACCCCAGCTACCCTAGTGGGTATGTGGGTACATGGGTAGTCTCCATCTGGCCAGGTCCCCCACCGCCCAACCCGAGATGGGGGTTTGGCTGGGAGAGAGGATCAGTACTCTTCAGCTGCTCTGCAGGGCCACCTCCCGCCTGCGGAGGCCTGGGGCTGGGCCAAGCCAAGAAGGGAGCTCCCACTTGGGCACCTAGCAGGAGGCTGGACCAGTGGCTCTGGGAGAATGCTGGGTAGTCTGGTCCTCTTCCCCTATTCAAAACAGTGATGCCAGGTGCCACTGCTGGCTGGGGGACATATCCAGGGCGCCTGGCGGCAGAGCCAAGAGCTGTAGGAATCTGAGTTGGGAACTGGGCTGTCTTGCTGGGATGAGAGAAGGACTGGGCTGGGTGGGGCCAGAGAGATGGGGGTGGGGGCGGAAAGGGCAAGAACGGAGGACGATACAGGCACAGTGCCTCCAGATCAGGAAGTTTTATTGCTGACATGCAGGAAGAGTCCCCATGTAGTACAAAAATATGTCTTTATACAAACTTTTTTGTGACTTTTTCCGTTTTGTTTTGTTTCTTTACAATAGGACTTCTCTCAGTATGTGACAGCCAGTGAGGGCAGACCCAACCTCCTCTCGTTTGCTTTGCCAGAAATGCAATCAGACACATGGGCGAACCTTGGAAGGACCAGTCTGTCTGACAGGGCTTTGCAGACCCGGAGGATATTGCTTTGAAAAGGAGGAGAAAGACCACACATGGAAAGCAGGCCCTGGAGGGTCTGGGCAGGCCGCTGGCACAGGGGCTCGCAGAGGCGGGCTCCGGCCGTCTCAGACCCTTACAGGACGAGAGTCACAGGGGCTGGGAGCCCTAGGTCAGACTATTTTTCCATTCCCTTAGGAGGATTTTGTTTTTGAAATAAATATAGAAAAGAGGGCACCCCCACCCGCCCCAGCACAATACTCTGGCTCTCAGTGACTGGATGGCTGAGACAGAGGCAGAGTTTGGTGGTCAGGGGAATAAGTGCTGGGCTCAGGCGGGCTCCCACAGACCCACCGAGGCCGAGGCGCAAGCCGCCCAAGTGCTGGGATGGGGGGCATGGGGAGGAAAGGGCGAGGGTGGCCCTGCTACTGCTGGCAAGAGGTGGCCCCATTTTTTCCAGATGGGGAAACTGAGGCACAAGGAAGTTTGGGAACTTGCCCAAGGTCACTCACAGTGAGTCAGCTTTGAGGGGGGCAGCTCACACCCTGGGAACATGGCCACTGAGGCCTGGGGCACCTCCCCACTGGGGAGCAAGGACAGGCAGAAGGGGTCCTGCCAGTTGGCCAGGGGCATAGGGGGAAGGCCTCTGGGGAAGGGTCTTTGCTTGGCACTGGGCAGGGCCAAGTCCAGTGAGGGAGAGGGGGAGGGGAGGGGAGGGCATTCTGGTGAGAACAGCATTTCTGGCAAGACGGGCATCCACTTCAAAAAATTCGGCTCAAAAAGGGCAGCAGGGCTGTTCTCATGCCAGGCAAGGCAGGGTCCTTCAATCCCTGCAATTCTCCCCACAAGCCTCTCACCCCCCCATGAAGGACCTGGGCGGGGTCTGCTGGGAGAGACACCACATGTATTATGAGGCAAGGGCAGGAGAGATGCCACCGCCACGTTCTCTGGACACTAGAGTGGGGGGAGGGTGAGAGAGTACGAGGACAGGGTCCCCACCCAGCTCTCCGGCCAGCTCCAAGCAGCCATCCCAAGCCCAGCCACCAGGGAGCCCCCTTCACATTGTAATGTCAACGCTACCTTGGTACCACGGTGAAGGATGGAGAGGGAAACCAGAGTTAATGCAAGTGTACATCACCTCAGAGAAGCTACTGAGATGGGGAAAAAGAACCAAGTCTAGAAAGGCCTCCCCATCACCGGAGAGGAAGAGGGACTGGTGGGCTGAGTGGAGCAGGGCCAGCAAGAAGGGGCTTCGCGGGACCTGGAGGGCGAGGAGGGGAACCCATCTGGGGCTGTGCGTCAGACACCCCATGCTGCCCAGCCAGGCTGGTGTGGGGAGCAGCCTTGGGCCACCTAGCGACGGGAGAGAAGTTGGTTTCAGTAAAAAAATAAATATATTTGAATTCGGCTTAAGATGAGGTGAATGTTTTCCGAAGCTTGGACCGAGGGTTCTGGGACCAGAAGTGGGGAAAAGGGAGGGAGGGAGGAAAGCAAAGATGGTGGGGGGGCACTCTAGGGAGTGGGCATCACTTTGGGAGCCAGCAGCGAGCGGCACGTTCAGCTTATCTGGACTGTGGGGAGCAGCTGCCCTGGGCTAGGCGGCTGGGTTGGGCCCCTGGCTGGGCAGGTGGGCTTCCTCCTCCTCCCTCTCACTCAGTCCAGAGACAGCATGGTTAAAGAGACAGAGGTAGATTAAAACGTCATGATTAAAAGCAGATTAGTTATCTAGGCTTCTCAGATTAAAAACCAAACAATCACGCAATCATTCCGAAAGGTAGCCTCGTGGTACCTCTGCTGACCCAGTCTGTGACCTGGACTGTCCCTGTCCCTGTCCCCCTCCCTGTCACAGCCAGGGGGAGAGTCCAATGCTACAAGGCCCAGCTCCAACGGCTGGGCCTCCGGCTGGGGGCCAGGAAGAGGCGGCAGGTGGTGCTGGTGGCCCTGGCTGAGGTGGCTATTTCCGCAGGTAGCGCTGCGCCAGGATGGCCGCGTCCAACGGGTTCATGGGCTGCGCGTCGTGGCCCAGCCGTCGCACCGGTGGCACGCCGCCAAACTGCCGCTTGGGTACCCAGCTCCGGGCCTCGTGAATGGAGCTCTTCTCCTCAGCCAGCAGCAGCTGCTGCCGCATGTAGCTCTCAAACTCGTACTGGGAGCACTCCTCAGTCACCTTCGCCTACGACGCCGCGAGGGAGGAGAGGGCAGACAGAGAAAGTCAGAAACACAGAAAGACAGAAACGCAGACAGGGAGAGCGATAAAGACAGGCTCGCAGGGAGAGATGAGGCAGATAGGAGACAAACACGGAGATAAAGAGATGAGAGTGGCAGTCAGACAGAGGGAGGAGAGACGGAGAGCAGGAGTGAGTGTCAGATGGCCCGGCTCCCAAGGCCTGCCTTCTGGCATGGGTAGCTGAGTGTGGGGCTCCTGGAAGCCCTCCTGCCCCCCTTGGTGTTGGTGCAATCAGAGCTGATCCCTCTCTTCTTAACGTGTTGACCCTGGCAAAGATCATGTCACCTCTTAAGCTTTAGCTTCCTTACCTGTGAAATGGGCAATAACCTGCCCTCACAAAGGTTGCTATGAACCTTGATGGGGGCTGTGCTGGGCTGCTCAGCACCTGGGCGGCCGTTTCTTTATCTTGGCCATGCACATGGGCCCCAAGGTGAGCTCTCTGGAGAGGCCCAGGCAGACAGTAATAGAGACGGAAGTGGTAGGTCCCTGCGCTAATCAGAGGGGGAAAGCAGGGCTCTGGATTCAGACTTGGGTTCAAGGCTCAGCAACCACTTCCAGGCTGTGTGACTCTGGGCAAATTATTTTCCCTCTCTGACCCTCAGTTTCCTCTTTTGTAAAATGGGGATAAGAATACAGGCCACACAGGCCTGGAGTGAGGGCAGGATAAGAGGCGCTGGGAGTGCAGTGGCACTCATTGCATGCTAGTGATGATTATTTTTAGCACAAGGAGGGGTGGGATATGGACTGCGAGGTGGAGAGTTAACGACTGGAACTCCTTTTCCTCAAGGGCCAGGAGGCTCTGCTGCCGTCCCAGGCATGGTCCCTCCAGCTCCTACTGCCCAGTGCTTGCTGTGCAGCTCCAGAGTGGGCCCAGGAGGGAAGGCCCTTTCAGCACCCCAGGCCCAGCATCCCTCCCAGGCTCGGCCAAGCCCTACCCTCCAGAGGGCACCCTAAGATCACCCGCCCACTGTCACCTAGTGCCCCAATTTCCTGCCCCCATCCCAGCCCACTGCTTTCTCCAGTGCAGGGAACAGGGGTGGGGAGAAAATGAATCATCTGAAAAATGAAAAGCAGGAAGGGTGAGAGAGAACCCATGAGTCAGAGGGGCAGAGAAATGTGACCCTTTAAAGGGCCAGCACAGGAAGCAGCAGCTGAGAGAGGGCCAGGCTGGGCTGTGTGGGGCCTTCCAGGGGCCAGTTTCCACCTCACATGCACCACAACCTTCTCTCAGGCCCAGCTAGACACACGGTAGGCCCCAGGCAGCTTGGGCTGAGGATGCCCATGGCCTGCGGGGGAGCTGCTGCCCCTGCCCCGCCTGCTCTCCTTTAGGTCTTCAGTAAAATGGCCATCCGCCCGATCCAACTCACCTCCTGGGAGCTGTCAGCATTGCTCATTTGGTCATCGATGTCTGGAACCACTTGCAAAGGCCCACTCAGAGACGACAGGGACTGCCTGTGGGGACGCAGACGGGTCAGGATGGCTAGGGCAACCCCAGGGCCCTGTCCCCCAGCCCTGGCTGGCAGGAGCCCACAGGGGCCAGGTGCCCACTGCTCTAAAACTTGGCTGGAGTCAGATAGACCTGGGTATGGGTACCAGCTCAGCCTCTTCCTGGCATGACTGATCACTTCTCTGGGCTTCAGTTTTCTCATCTAACAAAGGGGAACAATTTCTACCTCACAGGCTGTGGTGAGAACTCACTGACGTAATGCCCATCCCATACTTGGCATGGACCTGGCCTGTGGGTCCTGAGTTCTGCTTGCACCTCCTAACCTTGCCCATGGGGGAAGAGTCTGGAATTCTGACTGCCTGGCAGAGAAACAGGCTTTGTTTCTGGGCAGGACGGGCAGTGCCTATGGACAAATAGAGCATCTTAGAACCCAGCCTGATGCCCAGTGCCAGCTGCTCACTTACCAAGATGCAATGATGGCACTGAGGGCCTCCAGGACATCGGTGGCGGCGAGGCGCTGCTGGGGGTCGAGGACCAGCAGTTTCCGGATGAGACACACGGTGTTCTCGGAAACCCGCCCATCCCTGACACAGAGAGGGAGAGGGAGAGGGCTCAGGCAGGGTGGGCTGGTGCTGGGCCTCTGACCCAGGACTCCACGCTTGGCTGGGGCGCCTCTGCCCCTCAAGCCCAAAGGGCTGGGGACACCCTCCCGTCCCCGGGGAGGCAGAGACTCACTCAGGGATGGTGTACTCGGCGGCCTTGATCTTGCGGAAGAGCTCTTGTGGGATGCTGTCGTAGAAGGGGAACTGGCCGTACAGCATGGTGAAGAGCACCACGCCCAGGGCCCACATGTCGCTCGGCTTGCCCCGGTATGGCCGGCCTGCGGGGCGGCGGACACACACTCAGCCAGGGCGCCCTCCTGCCTGGCCCAGCCCGTGGCAGGGAAAGGGAATGGCCCTGTGATGGACCCAGCGCTCCTCAGCTGTCAGCTATGTGCCTGGACAGCCCCATGGGACCCCTCCACCTTGCACCTTACTCTGGTCACACTCTTTCCACTTCCCAGAGTGAGTTACACCGTCTCAGGCCTCGGAGTCTGGCACAGTTGCTTCCCTCCCTGCTCATCAGTTTGACTCCTGTTTGTGCTCTCGAGACCGGGCTCAGCAGGATGATGCTGCTGATGGTGACACCTTTCCTGGCTTCCGAGGGGAAGGGATCACATGTGGCCTTGTGCAACCCACCCGCCTGCCACAGGCCACCTGCCTCCTTACAGCCCCTGCTCTGCTCCGCTGGACTATCTGCCAGCCTCAAACAACCAGCTCCTTGAGAGCCGACCTGGTCGACGGCTGGGCTTCCAGCAGAGTGTCTGACAGAACAGGTGGTCCAGAGATGTTTGTAGAACTAAGGGAGAATGACTGGGACATGCCAGCCACTCCCTGCCCCCAGTCACTGTTGCACTGTCCTGCTGGTTTCTCTCAGGGCGCCTAGCACAATGTGGACGGAGATACTTTTTGTCTAATGCTGACTCTCCATCTTCCACTAGAAGCCTTTGCTCACGGCTGAACCCCAGTGTCGAGATGGACTCAGTAAATATCTGCTAAATGAATGAATATCCAGTTAACCTCTCTCTGCTAGTTTCCTTATCTGTAAAATGGAAGCAAGCTCATCTTTAACTGAGCACCGACGTGATGGAGCCCTGGTGGCACAGTGGTTAAAAGCTCGACTGCTAACCAAAACGTTGGCAGTTCAAATCCACCAGCTGCTCCCTGGAAACTTACAATCAACATTTTCATTTCACTAAATCTCTGTCACAACTCTCTGAATTTGATAATACCCCTATTATTCCAGAGAGGAAATTGAGGGCCGGGAATGTTACTTTGCCCCAGGTCACATGACTGGAGAGTGCCAGAGTTGGGATGTGAACCCATGTCTGACTGTAAAAGCCCCGCTCTTCCCATATTTAGGGCCCACCCATCTATCTATCAGTAAGAGAGCACCTGCCCCCTAAATGTAAAGTATGAGAACTCAAGCTGCTCAAAAGCCCCTGCCCCACTGCCCTCTGTGACAGTGGCCTCTCCTGGAGTTCCAGAATACCCTGCTGTTGGGTGCAGAAGACAAGCTGTCAGGCACCTCAGTGTCACCTCCCTCGGTGCCAGGCAGCACTCAGGCAACTAAGATCCCTCCTCCAGCCTAGCTGGAGATGGGTGGGGACCCACTGCTTTCATAAAAGGGGAGCTGGAGGTCAAGCTCTCCACGGTCAAGCAGCTTAACTGGGTGGGTGCACGTAGGCACTGACGGGCCAGTACAGGCTCTAGCTCTGCCTTTAGAAGGTACCATGGAGCCTTCTGAACTGAGCCTGTCACTCCATCTGTCAAATGAGGATGACAATGATGGCCACCACACGGGGCTGTGGTGAGGAGGGGCTCCGGCCTGGCTGCTACCGCAGGCAGCTTTGTGAAGACAAGCCTTCCCCAGCTCTCCCCAAGGCTGCATCGCTCTAGCCCTGTCCAGCCCCACAGTGGCCAAAAGCAGCGTGGTGACCTTGCACAGCTGACCCCCCAGTCAGCCCCTCTCTTCCAGACCTGCTCCACCAAGTGGGGTCAACTGGACATGTGAGTCACCAGTACAGAGTCCATTCTTTGATCCGATATCCTTAGCTCTGTATGGCTCCAAAAACGGCGCTTCCTCTCCTGGAGGAGCTGGAGGGAGGGTCCTGCTGAGATGCCCGAGACAGAATCACAGGGCTAAGGCAGGAGGGGTGCCCTCAGTCTGAGCCAGCCCAGCAGACAGGCCCAGAACTCCTGCTCTGAGCTGGATGGGGGCTAGGTGGCCCCTCTGGTAGACAAGCTCTGTGAGGCACTCTCACCATGCAGGGACCTTTCCCTCCAAATCCCACTGACCCTCAAACTCTGCTTTCAGTAATAATAAGGCCAGGTACTGTTTACTGAGCAGATGCTAGGTGATGGGCTTTATTGAGCCCCACGGGGACCTAATGAAGTAGATGCTATTATTATTTCTATTTTATAGCTGAGAAAACTGAGGCCCAGAGGTCAGTAACTTTCCCAAAGCCACATAGTTATTAACCAGACTATAAACTATAAGAACAAGACTGTCTGCCTTTTCACAGCTGCATGTCCGCTGCCCAGGGCTGTGCTTGGCGCACAGAGAATGAACGAAGTGGCAGATCTGGAATCTAAACACAGACAGCAGGATTCCAGAGCAAGTGCTACCTTGTACTATAAAGCATCTCACTCGTCCTCTTGAAGATGGAGGCAGGGTTGCTTCCAGCCTTTAACCCATGAAAAGACTGACGTTCAGAAAAGGGGGTTGAAGGCCAAAGCCACACAGCTGGTTAAATAGCAAGGCCAGAATTAGAACCTGGGTCCCTGGTCTCACAGTCTAGGAGTCTTTCTGCTGCAGTGGGCTCCCTCTGTTTCATCTTCCAAGACTGGCACAGGCTTGGAAGAGCCAGAGAGGCCACAGGCAGCAGCAGGGCGAACTTTGAGGCCTCCTGCACCACACACAGAGGCCACCTGAGCCTGTCCGGCCCTCCCAGCGCCTAGCTGTGCAGACAGTCACAGGCCTGCCCACGTACCTGGCTCTATCACCCACAGGGATGCTTCTGGGACTATCATGGAGGGTATCCAGGCTGGGTTGTGCCATTGGGGATGGTGCCCAGGGAGCTTGAGTGGCCCCCTGGCCCCCTGATCCCTCTAGCAGAGGCAATGGTGACGCCAGCCAAAACCCGAGGCCTGGGAAGTGGCACCACTACTTCCTCTGCAGGCGGGCAGCCCTGG
>NW_004443951.1:20941847-20958053 GCF_000243295.1 Trichechus manatus latirostris | reverse complement strand
CGCTCATCTCAGACCTGTTCAACGGCTTCCTAGGGTACTTGAAATAAATAACTACATGCCTTGCAGGGCCCGCACCTGTCTCTCCAGCCTCCCCTGAACAAGGCTCACTTTCCCCGCAGCAGCCACAGGGACCAGTTTCTGGAATGTGCTGTGCCTCCTCTGAACACTTGGCCTCAGCCCATCATACATACCTGGTGAATTCCGATCCATCCTAGGATCTCAGCTCCAATGTCACTTCCTTGGGGAAGCCCTTCAGGTGCCTGATATACGCCCTCATAGAAATCACAGCCCTTTCCTTCCAAGCACTCCTCTCAGGGAGTAATTAAACACGCACTAGTGTGATGGTTACTGCCCTCCTCCTCCACCAGACCACACATTTTGTTTAGGCCTCCAATCAAGCCCAGCACCCAGACATACAATTTGCTGAATAAATTAACTGCTCCAGAGCCCGTCACACTGCACATACCGCTGAGCACGTCCGGACTGATGTAGGCGGGGCTCCCCCTCTGGTCCTTCAGAAGGTCCCCCTCGCTCACGAGATGCTTCCCGAGGCAGAAGTTGGTGATAGTTATCCGATGTGTCCTGGGAAAGGAAGGGGGAATGGACAAGCCTCGGTGTCTGTACCCACAGGTGCCAGACACGAGTGGGGCAGCCCAACTGGCCAGCCTACGATCTTGAACAAAAGGAGCTGGGTTTGTCCTGAAAGGGTAAACCAGCAGTCCCCCCGTCATCCCCTCATCCAGGGAGCAAAGGTATGGTGCCCACGTCCTCTTCTGCTCCCCTGACCCTCACTGCCTTCCCAGCAGCCCTCTGCCACAGCCCACACTGGCCACAGGCGGTCACTCCTGGTGCCTGCTCTGAGCTGTCACACCTGTCCAACTGAGGGTTTCAGGGATGCTCCCTGAACCTGCCACCCTGGTCGAGTCTCGGGATATGGCTGAGGGCTTAGAACATCTTTCAGAGATTGCCCAAAAAAACACACATAATATTCTAGATTGGGAGTGACCTGAAGATTTAGTTCAAGCCCCTCATTTACACACGAGAAAAAAGGAGTCCAGCGGAGTTGAGTGACTTAAAAAAACGCCCCTATGACATCATAAAGTGATTGGCAGGTCTCAGGCCTCCTCTGTGACTGCACTTTTCACCTCACTGTTGCTTATTTCCCACAACAACCTGCAGACAAGGAAGCTGGGAGAAGTTGGGTCAAGTTCCCTGGGAAGGGAGGGGGTTTAAATTCCAAGTCTAGCACACAAAGTTCCCCAGGGTGCCGCAGCTGGTCCTCATCCCTGGAATCCTGGTCCTGACGCGCACAGTTTCCACAACTCCTGGTGCTCCACTGCCTGAGAAAGACGAAGGAGTGTGGAAGCTGGGCCTCCACTGTGCCCTCCAGACGGAGACAAGGCCCTACTGACACAGCCCATTGCTTCCAGGGACCTCGGGTCTTTCCAGGAGGCCACACCCCTGGAGCTGGCATCTGACCAGCTGCAGCACAGGGGCTGAGAGGAGGACCCTGAGTCATCCAGCACTCACCCGACCCTACAGACCCCTAGAGGCCAAGGAAGGAGGCGGGTGGCAGCAGAGTCATCACAGCCTAAGAGTGACACCACACCCGGCCTTAGTCACCCTGTATCTTTCCAAAACCCCAGCTGCAGGCCAGCGCATGCATGGGAGATGCTGGCATTGGAAGGATGGCCTGGGCACTTTTCTGGGCACTTCAAGGATAGCATTACCTCTGTCAGCATGTGGAACTAGTCGACAAAACAAGAGCCCCTGCTCTTATGAACCAAGAGAGCCTTAGCCATCCTGCCCTCTTTATGGCAGGGGGCGCTCACACTGGTGCAGATGCAGGGGCTACTGTGTGGCAGTGAGCCTCATCACTGAAGCTTGCCCATCCATGCCAGGGCCCACCAGCCTGTGAGCAGTTAGCTGCTGGGGCCACATGGTGTGTGGGCTACAGTCTGACTTCTCCCTACTGCACACTTGTTCCCTCACGTTTTCTGTTGAGGGGAGAAATTCATGAGGGAGAAAAACAAAGGAGGGGGGTGTTGGGTACTAGTCCATTGGCCCTTCTCAGAAGCACAGGTCCCGGGTTCAGTTTGTTTAGACAGACAGTGAATTGGCTCACTCAGGAAGGATGAGCGGGACTAGGAAGGTGAAGACCGGAGGGAAGACAGCCCCAGGAAAAAGACATGGCCCCTGTGGAGCTATGAGGCGGGAGAGACTGTGACACACTTCAAGGAACCGAGAGGGTGACAGTGAGACCAGAGGAGGTGAGGAAGGTGAGATAATAACTAAGACCAAATAAAAGTTGTGCCTCCCATGTGCTGGCGCCGTTCCCAACTTTACAGGCATTAACCCCTTCCACCTGCACAGTGATCCTTCGAGGGAGGTACCATTGTTATCTTCATTGTATAGACTGGGCAGCAGAAGCCCGGAGAAGCAAAGGAACACTACTAGTAAGGAGGTGAGCAGCAGTGTGGCCCTGAGCCTGTGCCATTACCTGCCCACTCTTCTACCAGGTGGGGACTTTTGGCAGTTTGTGCCTGAGCATAGGTAAGGGAACAAGACAGACCTGGGTCTGAATCCTGGTTTGACCACTTATTTGTTGTTAGCTGCCAGCGAGTCGGCTGAGGCTCATGGTGGCTTTATGTGTAAGAGAACAAAATGCTGCCCAGCCCTGCGCCATCCTCATGATTGCTGGCATGATATGAAGTGCCACAACACACCCCAAAAGCCTCTAGGGGGTGGCAAGGGCTAGGGGGGGACTTTCTCACCTACTGATCAGTGTAGCCAGCACTTAGTCAGGCTTTCTGTGTGCCAGGTTTGCCTAAGAGCTTTACCCAGCAGCCACCCCCGCCCCCCGCCTTCCTGACCCACCTGGGTGACCTCCAGAAAACCCTGGGGCTCCCACTGCTGGGCCCTGGTGGAAAGCACAGCAAGAAGCATCTCTGAGAAGATGGTCTTTGCTACTATCGGGAAGAGCCCACTTTGTCAGAACTAACAAAGCTGGGTGACTCGTGAGGTCACCCTCCAGTCAGGCCAGGCCTGAAAGACACTGGAATGCATTTGCAGGCTGGGTGCAGGTGACTGAGCTGAGGCCAGACCGCATTCAAGCATGTGAACGCAGAGAGCACATAGCAGGGTCACATGAAGGAGGTAACGTGACAAGGAGTTTGTTTGTTCTTGACAATGCTCAAGCACCTGCAGTGTGGCTAGAAGCTTCCTGGAATTTAACACTTGCTGTCTTCATCTGGAGGAGCAGGACGCTGGCTTGGATCTGCTAACCCCAGTGTCAGGTAGGAATGGGCCAGGCCAGGTAGGCACAGAAGGGTTGTTTAGGCCAAGCCAGCGCCAGACTCCCCTGGAGGCCCTCGGCATAAGCAGGGGATGCTCTGGCATACTCGGGGAGGTCCTGGGCAGACAGATGGATGAGGCTCGGTTTGCTTTGGAGGAAATAACCAACCTGGGGAGTCCAGGGGGCACAGAGAGCTGTCAGGCCTGCTCCTGGGATGGGTGGAAGTAGGAGTCTACTCTTGGATGCCATTTTGCCTCCTCTTGTCCTCGTCAATCAGCATCACTGAAGTACTGAAAGCGAATGCTTACTGAGCACTTAGTGAGTGCAGGCCCTGCCCAAGTGGTCCAGGTGGGCAGTTTCCACCTAATCCCAACGACATCCCACAGGGAGAGTTTATCACTGCCCCATCTCACAGTGATGCAACAAGGCTCAGAGAAGTGAAGTGACGTGCCCATGGTCACATAGCTAGTGTGGTGGAGTAGGATCCAAGCCCAGGTCTGTCTGACCCCAGAGCCTGCACTGCTGGGCTGACCCCTGCTGGGGGCCCAGATGTGTCCCCGAGCAAGGTCCCATCAAAGCTGACTCATCCCTTATCTTGCACTTCAGACTCTGCCTCATCTAGAAAGCCACAAATTCACCCCATCTGAGGGAGTTGTAGGGGAGGGCCGCTGTGGGCTCGGATCCTTTCTAGGAAGCTCACAATGTGACCAGAAGGAGGTGCTCCAAGAGAAGGTAGGTACCTGCCTGATGGGCGTGTGTGTGTGTAGGGGGAGCCATCTGGCGCCATCTAAGCCTCTACACTGACATGTTGTTTGTAGGGGCTGGGAGAGTCTAGCTCAGAGAGGCCAGGGAAAGGCTTCCTCGCACCCTCTTAGGGGAGGGATCAGTGAGGAAGGGCACCTGTCTCTCCATAGAGGAGAAAGCCAGCTGCCATGTCCTGGCCTCAGTCAGCTGGCAGAGAAGTAGAGAGGACGGCAGGAAGGGAAGCTCCATAAGGGGCCTCAAGTGGAGAAGAGGGTCAGCTTGGAGGCTCAGTGTGTGACATGGTGGAGGTGGAATTCCCCAGGAGCTGCATCCAAGACGCTCCAGTGCCCTTCAGCTATCTCGGGGAATTCTGCTGGCAAAGGGCTTGGTGCAAAACAAAGGCCAGTCTGTCCTCTGCATTCCAAATGGAAACATCGACTCTAGCACTCCACACAGGCCTGCCCTGTCAGATGCCATTGAAGTCTGACTGGTGGCTCTGGGCAGTTGGGGCAGGAAGGCTGGCAAAGGGTCTCGGTCCAGGATCACACCCACGTCAAGATGTGGACTCCTGCAGCACTGAGGCTCCCACATCATCTGCCCCGAACACAGGACTGCTCAAGCCTCTGGTTGGGAAGTTCCCACAGAGCAGATACACTGTGTGTTTCCTTCCCCACTGCAGCTGGGCATGCTCCCTGCATGAGGTCTCTGAGGTGAGACACTGAGAGAAGGACCAAAAAAAAACCAAACAAACCCACTGCCGTTGAGTTGATTCTGACTCACAGCGACCCTACAGGATAGAGTAGAACTGCCCCACAGAGTTTCCAAGGAGTGGCTGGTGGATTCGAACTGCCAACCTTTTAGTTAGCAGCTTGAGCTCTTAACCACTGTGCAACCAGGGCTCGGAGAGAAGGACAGCTCAGAGGAAAGGCTATGGTGGGCTCAGGAGTCGGCTTCCTGGCTCCAGTTCCCGCCCTGCCCTTCCTTGCTGTGTGATCCTGGGCATGTGACTTAATCTCTTGCTAAGCCTCAATTTCCTTATCCTTAAAACAGGGGGAATATTAGCACCTAACTCCTGGCCCTATGATAGGATTTAACGAGATAAGAAGATAATCCCAAGGAAAGCAGTTAGCCCAATGTCTGGCAGATAGTATCAGATCACTAATTGCTCGCTGGTGTTATCATATCCTTCTCAGAAGGGCAGCGCACTGGCAGAGACCCTGGAAAGCAACCATCTCTGGGGATGGGAGTGAGAGGTGCCACGTCATGACAACAGATCCTGAGTGTACATGCTGGTGTGGGCGGAGCTTTCAGCTCAACTCTCTGACCCTCTGCCTGTGGGGTGAGGCAGGTGAGCTCGGGAAACGTGCCTGGAACTCTTCAGGGCTGAGCAGCAGGGCCCAGTGTGCCTGCTTCTTTGCTGCAGAGGACCCTGGAGTCTCTCCCACAGAGAACAACACGGTCAGATCCAAGGCCTCCTGAAGCTTGGCAGCACCCCCTGCTCTGCCACTACCACCCAAGTTGGCTGGATGGCGCCCAGTTCCCTGGGAGTCCCAGACCCCCAGTCTCTTTCTGACAGAAGGGGCAAGGGCAGCGAGGGATGAAGGGAGGGAGAAGTGCGTCAGCAGGATCGGTCGAGTGAGTCACTCTTAAGCTATGGCCCTTTGGGCTACCACAGTGTTTTTCTCCTTTTCTAGGAACTTGGTATGCAACTTGCCTACCCAAAAAGCAAAGAGGAAGGAGAAAGAACCCACAGCAAACCTCACATAACCTCAAAAGGGGATTTCAGATTTCAATCCTTTCCTTTTTTCCAAAGCAGGGTGAACTTGTCACTGCAGCTGCCTCGCAAACACTTCTCTGCTTCCTTCCCTGCAAGCTCTCCGTTCTCTGCCGAGAAGGCCTCCAGCTTATCTGCCTGCCTCTCCAGTTAAGGTGACGCTTGACAGGGTGGGCAGGAAGGGGCTGGAGCAACTCCAGGCCGAACCTCGACCTAGAGACCCCTGACCTAGCGCAGGTGAAAGCGAGGCCCTGGGAAGGGTGGGGTATGCCTGGGGACACACAGCAGGTTCTGAGTGGTCAGTTCAAGTCTCTGCCCCATACCACCCTGCCCTCTTCCAGAGTGTTCATGACGCAAGTGAATGGTGGCCAGTCCTCTGCCCCAAGACTCAAAAAGGAAGATCAGTAGATTAAAGAAATGCAGCCAAGATTTGAGGTCTGAATGAGGTACAGCATTCTGTAATCTGAGGACGACACACACAGCAGAGCTGATACAGTGGCACTGGCATTACTCGAGAGGTATGACCTCCGGTTACATTCCCAAGACCTAGGGGGCTTGGAGAAGTGACAGCCAAAGCAAAGCACCAATGAGAGAAAGAGGTCTGGAATGCTGGTGGGGTTAGCAGCATACCCCCAACTCCAGCCCCCAGGATGCTCACTTAGAGTCAGCGAATGGCTGTCGTGAAAGGCCCTGGGGGGCCCTCCAGCCCAGCTGGGAGTACATGGGCTCTGCAGCCAGACGGACTTAGGCGCTCAAAAAATATGCTCTTTCATGAATAGTGAGCCTGTAGCCCAGAGCAGGATGGTGACTGGCCCGAGGTCCCAGGGGGCCAGGGGCAGGGCCAGGACCCAGGTCTCCCAACAGTGAGACCATCTACTCTCCACCACTCAGGGTGGGCCGGTCAGCATTCGCAACACCTGACCTCCTCTTACGATTCAGAGCTGGTCTGGTGGGCACTGCTGGGCCCTCTCCTCAGGCGTCCTCGTAGGCAGCAGGACTCATGCCCTGAGGGGAGTGAGCATATGGGTCCCATCCTCCTGCCTGTCGGTCACAGGGCCATTTGGCCTAGCACTGGGGTGCACTGATGGTGGGCCAGGCCCTGCTAGGCAGTGCCACATCCACTAACTTGCATCTCAAGCCAAGCTTACCAGGGAGGTCTGATCACCTCCACTGTCACAGATGAGGAAATGGAAGCTCAGAGAAGTACTGGTGCCACAGTTGGCTCTAACACACGTCTGCTGAATTAATTAAATAACTGGTAAATAACCAAACAAGTAAATCTCATGGTCTCAGAGATAACTAAGAGGCAGTGCCGGGATGTGACCCAGGTTTGACACTGAAGTCCCTAACTCACTCACTGAACCCAGTCAAGGGTTCATGCAGCCCTGGAATTTCCTGTTGTCCTTCCCTCCTCCCTGCCGGGGAGGTTGT
The DNA here is from genome assembly GCF_000243295.1 of Trichechus manatus latirostris. Classification (NCBI taxonomy): domain Eukaryota; kingdom Metazoa; phylum Chordata; class Mammalia; order Sirenia; family Trichechidae; genus Trichechus; species Trichechus manatus. The sequence continues at coordinate 20,950,809 of NW_004443951.1, read as the reverse complement.
CATTTCATCACTTTCTCAGGCTGGCAGTTTTCCCTCAAGCTTCATGAATCAACACAGATGGTCACTGCACCCCTTAGTGTGCCCCCAGCCCTCCATACAGTGACATCTGTTTTCTGGTCAGGGGGTAGGGGCCTTGGGTGAAAGGTTCTCTGTCTCCAGCCCCGGCACCATGGGGAGATGGTTGAGTCGCTGAGGGCAGCAGCATCCTCCTGATATCATCTCAGATGGTCTGGTACCCCTTCTCCCTTCAGAGGCCCACGTCCCTGCAGCCTTTTCCTGTGACCACTATGGTTTTTGGCTACTCCATGAAGGACTGGATCCACAGTCAACGCCCACGGAAGCAGCAGTCAAGAAATCGAACAATGCATTGCACTGGGCAAGTCTTCTGCAAAAGATCTCTTTAAAGTCTTAAAAAGCAAAGATGTCACTTTAAGGACTAAGGTGTGCCTGACCCAAGCCATGGTATTTTCAATTGCTTCATATGCATGTGAAAGTTAGACAATGAATAAGGAAGACCTAAGAAGAATTGATGTCTCTGAATTATGGTGTTGGCAAAGAATACTGAATACACCATGGACTGCCAGAAGAACAAACAAATCTGTCTTGGAAGAAGTACAGGTAGAATTCGCTTTAGAAGCGAGGATGGCAAGACTTTGTCTCACATACTTTGGACATGTTATGGGGGACCAGTCCCTGGAGAAGGTCATCATGCTTGGTAGAGTAGAGGGTCAGCAAAAACGAGGAAGACTTTCAATGAGATGGACTGACACAGTGGCTGTAACAATGGGCTCAAGCGTAACAATGACTGTGAGGATGGCACAGGACCGGGCAGTGTTTTGTTCTGTTGTACATAGGGTTGCTATGGGTTGGAACCGACTCAACGGCACCTAACAACAACAACATGGGGGACAATACAACCACATTATGGGACAATTACCCACTGTACTGCTTCTGCCGTCAATCCTGGGCCCTCCATTGCCTCAAAGGGGCCCAAATCCTCTGCCTGGTGGGGTGACAGCCTGAGTCAGGGGCCTCAACTAATCTCCCTCTGCCGCTGGTTCACTGAGGATGGTGGGGTGAGCTGCCCACTACCCTTCAGGACTGAGGCACTCTCACCCCTGCTGCTAGGAGCGTTGGCCTCGGACTACGGATCACTCGTAGCTGTGTCCCTCTTGGGAAGTGTCCTTAGCCAGAGGATGCTGCCTTGCCCAAGGCTACATGCCCCTCCCTGAGGACATCTACACTCAGTGACAGGTGGCTGTGGGGTACAGAGGCCAGGCCCCTTGCCTCGATTTGGGGTGTCTCTGATGGGCCTCCAGCTCTGAGCTCTTCCAGCTGAGGCCCTGTTGTGGCTGTGTTATGGTTCAGCCCCTCCCCTGCCCAGTTCTACTCCCTTCTCCCTGAGAGCACTGCTAGTCAGCATCCTGTACACAAATCTCAGGGTGTTTCTAGGGGAACCCAACCGACGACAAGGCCTCACTTTGCTCAGCTGTAATTCCTTCATCCACGTGTCCATTGTTATAGTCATTTACTGAGCTTTTACTGAGCAACCACCAGGAGCCAGGCATGACAAATGCATGGACCAGGAAGAGCAATGAAATCCTTCCTAGGCTTTCCTCTCTGTGACCTCTAAGATGCCCATTCTTAGTAAGCACCATATTCTCATGTGGCAAGGCAGAAGGCAGCATTCCCGTCCCCTAGCCCCTGGGATTCCTGGGAGAAGTGGGCTTTCTGGAGTCAGAGCCCCCCGCCCGGGGACACTGCAGGGCACTGGGTGGTTACAATACGTAACCTGCTCCAGCCCCAAGGTTACACCCCGAAAGAAGAAAAGCAATGTTACCTCTTATTGAGCACCATGTTTCCAAGCTTCAGGTCTCTGTGCACAATATTTTTCTGGAAAACAAAAAGCATATGGTTTGATTTTGATAAAAGTTTCTACAGAAGAATACTGATCAAAATGGGGAAATGCAGAACAGAATTTCAAATTCTCATGGACTCCAGACTTCCTGGAGCCACGGAGGCTGGATGAACCCCTGAAACTAATGCCCTGAGATAACCTTTAAACCTTAAACCAAAAATAACCCCTGAAGTCTTCTTACAACCGAACTACAGTTTAGCTTAACTAGTGAAGAATGTCTGCCTTGAGCATGCTCTTTTAAGAACTATCTATATGGGATCAAACTGACAACAGCAACTCGAAAGGATTAGATAGGAACCTTAGAGGGCAGTGAGTTTATGTTAATGGGGGAGAAACAGCTCAGAAAAGGAGGGTGAGGATGGCTGCACGACTCAAAGAATGTAATCAATGTCACTGAACTGTACTGTAGAAACTGTTGAATTTGTGTATGTTCTGCTGTGTATATTCTCAACAACAAAAATAAAATAAAATATATTAAAAAGCATATGGTTTGTACCATGAAGCAGGGAGCTGCAGTTGGGCCCAGCCCATGCAATCTGGGCTCTCCAGCTGTTTGCAATGGCAGGAAGAGTCATATGGTATGTCTCTTTAGGCTTGTGCCTTGATTCGCAAGCCGCAGACAGATCAGGACAATTTCATCACCTCATCAGTGGTGTAAAATATGAGCCCTGGCAGTCTCTGCCCCACCAAGGGCAACCTTCCAGCTTTCTTCCCTCAGAGCAGCAGCTAATGGGGCAAACCACCCTTGCCCTCCACCTCATCAAACATTCACTGAAAGAAACAAGCCTCTGCCTGGGTTTGGGGTCAGAGATGAACTGTCTCACGATTCTAGTAACCAAGTACTGCAGGCTCAGCCCTCAGAAGCTGTGAGAGCTGTGGCCTCTTCCAGGCATTCTTAACCTTTATTTTGGGGTCTCTGACATCCCCAATCCTACAAAAAGCTCAGATATGTGGTGGCTGCCCCTAGTAGGTATCTCGCAGTCATTGCCTGAGCTGGGTGACTGCAGTTTAACCCCTTGAATGATGGGGAGTCACTGTGCTGGGGTCTAGTTTGCTGCCCATCAGTCCCTTTCCAGGAACAAGGAGTGTGGCCTGCAGCACTGAGCCTTGCCTGTGTACATTTCATCCAGACACTCCCAGCTGCAAAGCACACCTGGGCAAGAACGGAATAGAACCACTTTCCAAGAGCAGCAGCAAGAAGGATGGCTTTCCATGGCACCTGGGGCCAGGAGGCCTCTCCATCATCGGGAGGCACAGGACACCACAGGCCAGAGAGGGAGGGAGTGGTCGAGAGGCAGCACCTCACCTGGTGCAGGGCTTCCACCACTCGTACCACATCGTAGAAGATGACCACCGTCTCCCGCTCGCTGAGCCTCTTCTCCTTGATGACGTAATGCTGCAGGTTGATCAGGTCGGCGGTCTTGTCGCTGAAGTCGTGTGCACAGAGGCAGTCGAGGACGAGGCAGATGCGCTTTTTCATTTTCTTAACCATTCGGCTGGATTCTGTGTCCTCAACAACTTCACAGGTGCGGTCCTGGGAGGCAAGGGAATAGACCAGGGCTTGGCTGTGGGCCCAGCAGGGCCAAGGTCAGGGGCTGGGACTCTCCCCTGGAGTTGGATGCATGACCCATGAGAGAGCCCCGTAGGCAGCATGGATCACAGGGCCGCTCAGCATTGCTGGTTCTCTTTGTGCCTCGTGCCAGGCCCAGCAAGAGGACCAGATCCAGGCTCTGGGCACCCCAGATTGGTAGCCAGAACCCACAGACAGAGAACCAACCCAGTTCCTAAAAGTGAGGGGCTCAGGTTAAGATGTCTGCCTTTTAGGCTTAATGCTTTGATCATAACCGAAAGGATTCAGATCAGGGCTGGGCATTTAAAGCAAAAAGCTGACTCAGCCCAGTGTATAGGGAGCAAACTTCCCCTCATGGCACTCCCAGGTATTCTAGCAATCACCAGTGTAAATGCCCTTTTGCTAATCAATGTCCAAGAGAGTGGAGATGACAAGAGGTCAATTCTGGAAGGTTTCAGGCATTACAGCGTTCTACGTGTCCAAGACAACTGCTTTCCTGGCGGCAGCAGTACTCCTGGGCAGCCACGGAGTGGGGTTTAAGAGTATGGGCTCTGGCGTAAGAGCTGGTCCAGGCCCCAGCTCCACCTCGTCCTAGCTGTGGGATCCGGGGCACTTTGCTTAACCTCTCCAAGTCTCTGGTCCTCATCTGTAAAAGGCAGCTTGCCATCCCTCCCTCACAGGCTGGTGAGAGAATTCAGTGAGACAAGCCACCAAGGGCTTAGGACAGGTCCTGCCAGTCAGGCCTCGGAAAGTGGGTACTGCACCGCAAGCTCTAGGCCCCATTTCCTTCCTGAAAAGGTATTTCAGGTAAGATGGAAAACAGGTACAACTTGGGGACTTTCACCCTACCAGCTCTAGGAGGCCCTCGGTGTCATCCCTAGCAGACTGCCTGTCCCCTCTGGGGAATTCCTGGAGCACTGACTAAGTTTCTCCTTAAGAGCAGAATCCTATCTCTTCTTCTGTCTTCCTCAAGGGGCTAGCACAGTGTCTGGCACACAGATGATACACAAGAAATATTTCTGCTACCCAGGTTCTTTCGTCCAAAATGACATAAACCAAGCCAAGATTCTGAAGTTATCAGAGATGAATTACTAAGAAATCACAATCACCCTCAATCTGATTTCATATTTAAGGAAAACTCTCTCATTTTGGGATTTGCCTCATGATACCTGAAGTTGAGGGGTGCGTATGTAGTGGGGGGGGGGGTGCATTTTCCATTTATTTTATTTCAGGAAATCAAGCTGACAGTTTTCATTACCGTGAAATAACAATGAAGATGACCACGCACCAGCAGCAGTTCAGTACTTTATACACTCTAACTCATCTCCCTGACCACCTTATGATGTAGGTACCATTAGCATTGTCCCCATTTTACAGATGAGCAATCCTGAGGCTCGCAGACCTGAAGTGACTTGCCCAAGGTCACAAAGCCCAAATCCAGGACTGTCTGGCTCCAAAGCCTGTACTCCTTCCACAACCCCATGCCGCCTCTCAAATATCAGGTCCACCTTAGCAAGAGTTGGTCCTGGCCAGTGCATTTGGCCGAGGGCTCTGTGGAAGGTCTGCTGGGACAGCCTAGCTGCCCTCCAGTCTGAGCAGACCTCGCCATCCTTCTGAACCTAATTCTTCATTTCTGGAGACACGATTTCAGTTCTGCTCAAGGATGGCTCTTTCTAGGGTACAAGTTGCTAATGAGCACCTTTCCTAAGGAACCTGGAACATCTCGGCACAGGAGCTCAGGGACACTTGCTGAACAGACGGAAGTGCCTGGGCAGGCAAAAGGACTGCTGGTACCAACACAACTGTGAAGATCTACAGGCGGCCCTCATTGCCCTCCCTTCCGCCCCAGCTTGGCCAATTCCCGACAACACAGCTGGGAAGGCTCGAGCCACTGAAAGAGTCCGTGTGTCTTTAAATGACTTCCTGCTTTCCTCTTTTCTCAGAAAACAGGCTCTTTAAAGAAAGCCTGGCTGATGTAGGATGATGTAGGATGCAAGCCCTGCGTGCTCCTGCCAGGCTGCGATCATCACAGCAGGAGCCCTGCAGGAGAATGGCCCGGCCTGACCTCCACCTGCCCCACCCAGGAAGTCCTGATGCACCAAGCATGGCAGGGACACCAGGGGGCAAGCGTCATGAGCTGCTGAAAGGATGATGTGGTCCTGGCAAGTGCCAGTGAGAGCCAGTCAGATGGGGGTGAAGGGGGCAGGCAGGTGCCTCTGCCACTCACCTGGAAGAGGCCGTGGTGGTGGACCACGCCGTCCTGCGTGTGGAGGAGGGAAAGCAGAGAGTACTCGGTGTGTAGCAGCATCTTGCCTTGCCTTTCCTCTTGGCTTTCTATTCCTTGGTCTCCCCTTTCCTCAAGGGTAAGAATCTTTAGGAAAATACCAAGACAAAAAAACAAAACCCGAAAAGCTACTTTACAAAGCAGAATGATTAGACCAGAAGATGCAGGAGGTTCATTTTCTACCATGCCACACTTGTAAACACACACTCACACACACACACACATACAAGGTGAAACAGTTTTTCTTAATGTGATAGCAACATGATTTATGCACAGATAAAGCTGTTTAAATCAGGAGTTGTTCAGAGCAAAACTGTGTGAACTTGATTGCTTCACGGGAAGAAATGGTGCTACTCTTGTTCACAAGTGATGCAGGTGTGAAGGTGGAGGAGAGGGAGGAACTGGGTTGGCAGTATGGGCGCCTGGGTCCTGAGTCCCCCCCACCCCTCATGCTCCATTTACCTTCAGCTGATAGAAGTCATCCGTGCCATCCTTCCTGGCCAAACACTGCACAATGCTGGGCACTGGTGAATTGCCCAGACGGGGACCTATGGCACAGAGAACAGCCTACCTTTGAGAAGCCCCGTCTACCGGGGCACCATGTCACCTGGTTTTCTGGCCAGCTCTTCTCTTCAGAAGGGCACCAGAGTTCACTCAGTGGACAGACTCCTCCCCACCCCCTCATCTCCTAGTGGAGTGTTCTCATGGTCTCCCCTCCAAAAATGGAGGCAGTGTGTGCAGCCATCTGAGACACACCTGACCCTTGTGTAGGTACATTTCTCACAATGGGTGGCTTTCAACCCTGGAAGCATATTGGAATCTCTGGGGAGCATTTGTTAAAACAAGAAATCCTAGTCTGCAGCCTGGACCTTCTGAATCAGGAACTCTAAGGTTAGGATCCAGGAAATCAGAGCTTTAACAGGTTGCCCTGGTGATTCTGATGGGGCCCACCTGAAGTACCAGCTTTTGGGAACTTCTGTACTTCTGGAGAGGCATACTGCTCGCTGCCCTGGACAGCATTCTGTCTGAGCTTTTGGAGGGTAAATCAGATCACCTCGCAGTGCCGATGCCCTGCTAAAAACCCACCACATTGCTCCACTGCTCTTAATGTACAACTCAGACTCCTCTTCTGTGGTCTCCAAGGCCCTGCATGATTTGGCCCCTGTCCACCTCTCTAACTCCAATACCTTTCCACCCAACTCACCACACTCCAGCTGCACTGGCCTCTTAATTCTTTCAACACATTAAGCCCTTTCCTGCCTCTAGGCCTTTGTACTTGCTGTTCCTTCTGTCTGGAAAGCTTTTCCCCTGCTCTTCACATGGCTGGCTCCTTCTCATCCTTGGGTGTCAGCTCCAATGTCTCTTCCTCATAGAGGCCTTCCTGGTCTATGCTATCTCTAGGCCCTTCTCACTTCTCACTGTCACATCACCTTGTTATTCCCTTCAAGGCACTTATCACCATAGGTGATGACCTTGTCTGTTGTTTACTCTGTTTCTTTTTCCAGCTAGAATCTTAAGTTCCATGAGGGTAGGAACCATGTCTGACTCATTCACCGTGGCATCCCTGGCAAACAGCACAGGTCTCGTGCATAGTAGGCACCAGTAACTATTTGCTGAAGGAACGGAGCTGCAACTAGCCTGTGCCCACAAGTGCAAGATGCTGTCCCAAAGTGAAACCCACACCAGTCTCTCTCTGGCTGCCAGGAGAGTCGGGTTCCTCAGAGCCCACACCACCCAGAACCATGACCACAAGCAATCTGGACCTCCCGGACCTCAGACATCCCGCAGAAAAGCTCTACTGCAAAATTCACAATTTTACAGAATTTCTGTCCAATTTTATAAGAAGTTTGACCGGGTGAGGTGTGGGGGGAGGCTCTACAAAATGCTTTGTGAAATTCATCACACTATCTCAGAATGTGATCAAAGACGTGCCTAGGCTAATGGATCTTGGGGTCTAGTGTAGCTTGCGTGCCTCCTCTGGGCACAGTGGGCATCCTGGGAGCACATACAGGACTCTCTGGGGGAAGAAAGAGACAGAGGGCAGCTCTCAGCTGAGACTGATCTAAGGCCGGTGTGACGACAGCAAAGATGACAAGCTTTGGTACAGAATGACCTAAGGCTCCTGGATCTCCCACTGATAAAGATATGCTCCACTGAAAGCAGTGAAGGTAGGGGCCAGGCCCACACTATTGTGGGTGCAGCACCTCACTCTGGACTTCTGGAGGTCAGACTGTGCCAGCCAGCATGCTCTGCCCCTGCCTCAGCACACCACTCACCCAACGGGCAGAGGCTTACCAAGGATGAACGGTCCAGCTCTCTTTGCATTACTTCCGGATATGCCACTTCCTAGAGCCTTCGCCCTGGCCGACGTTTCCCCAGCTCCTCTGTCTGATGCTCTCCGCTTCATTCTCGGCTCTAGACAAGACAAAAAGGCCCCTTCTCACTGAGTAAGTTTTCTTATGCTAACCAGCCTGGCGCTCCAAGTCTCTGACTTGGGGATGCGTCACACAGCTGCTGCTGCTGTTTCCGCCGCCGCCTCCTCCCCCTCCCGGAGGAGCACGATAGTTCCTACTGGGAAAGAACCAACGCTCCCTGACTTGAGATTAATTAGGGGCTAAGGGTGCATGTAACTCCAAGGCAGCATATACTGGCTACAAAGGTGGGGAGCCAGCCTGCCCGAAAGGTGCCTGTCAAATGCAGTGAGAAGGACGCTGGGCTTTGTGCAGATGCTAAAGCCAAACAGGAGCCCGGACAGACAACCGGAGACAGAGAGAAAAGCCAGCTCTGTGTGTACCTGAGCCCAGCGTTCCCAAAGTGAGGCCTTCCCTCTACCTATAGCCAAAAGACCTGAGGTGCCAACTGCTGGGCCCCCACTTCATCTCTACGGAGCCCATCTCTGCAGAGTGGTAGTGAGTGGGGTCTGGGAAATGGCATGTTACACACAAAGCCTGGGTAATTCTTTTTTTTTTTAATTGTTGTAGTTTAAATAAAGTTTAGATTTCAAGTTAATCTCCCATACAAACATTTATACATACATTGTTACGTGACCCTAATTGCTATCCCCATACTGTGACAGCACACTCTTCCTTTCCACACCTGATTCCCCATGTCCATTCAACCAGCTCCTAACCCTCTCTGCCTTCCCATCTCATCTCCGGACAGAAGCTGCCCATTTAGTCTCTTGTATCTA
>NW_004443951.1:20939767-20941393 GCF_000243295.1 Trichechus manatus latirostris | reverse complement strand
AAAAAAAAAAAAAAAAAAAAAGGCTATAATTAAGAAGTCCAGCAATTTCCTTGTCATTTAGACTAGGTGTTTGTACATGATACAACTGTCCTTCAGGGTACAAAATATGGCTTTTCATCTGTTTTGATATATAATCAATTATCATATACTAGTCTGAAGAAATTTCACTGCTAACTTATAACCCCAAGCAAAAAGTCGACTTATCATTCTTTTGTGTTTTAGTTTTTTTAATGTTATTCTTATTGCATTTTGTTTTTTACCCTTACATCCCAAGCTTGCAAAGGCCAATCATAGTCAAGTACTGTAAAACCTGTGCTCCCATGGTTTTTATGTAAAGTTAATAAAATAAATAAGAGACAGCTGTGCATTTCAGGGACTCACTCCATTGAGGAGTTCTGAGAATACTATAACCACAAGTGTGAAGCTGGAATCACCAAAAACCCTCAATGGAATCACAGCTCAGTAAATCAAAACTTTCTCCTTTTCCCCTTTACAGTATAACTGCATTGTATGTGGTGCCTGTGCTTTACAACATTCCCACCGCTATCTTTTAAATGATCATGGAACTTCTTGCTTCTGCTGTATACTTGGATGCTGTGGGTCTCAAACATCTTGGGCCTAGGGACTATGGCATGGTAATAAATCCCTCTCACTTGCCACCACCAAATAAGAAGGAAAGAAAAAGTGAATATGAAGAAGTGAGACATTTTGATAACATTTCATAGAGGAATATAATAAATACATTCATGCCAGACTGTAATATCGTACATGTTAATAGCTCCATGGACTGGCAGGTGGGTCACCTAGAAGCCCCTGCAGACTATTGGTCTTGTAGTTGACTGACAGACTGAGAGTTACTATTTCTGACAATCACCTCAATATGTTGTCATTGTTTAACTTACGTACTCCTTTTTGATGAACCTGGTGAATTATTTTTTTTCCCGGGACTTCTAGTTCTCCTATGTCCTCTCCACCCTCATTTTCTTTTAAAGTAATAGAAAACCCTCAGGTTCTTTAACTGAGAAAACACTACACACATTTTCTAGTTAAGCAGATCCGACACCAAAAAAATATGCATCAGTACTAGAGCCTGGATTCAAATCCTTGTCTCCATCATTTGTTTACTGTATAACTGTGGGTAAGTTACTTAACCTTCATGTGCCTCAACTTTTCCATGAAACAGCAATATCAGTGCCCACCTCATAGGACTGTAGTGAGGTTTATTATCAGTAAGCTTCTGCTGTGTAACAACCTACCCAAATCTCTGTGGCTTAATAAATATTTATTATTTCTCACAAAAAAAGAAAATAAGGCACCCATAATCTTACCACCAAGGAGTCTCTGGGTAGCACAAATAGTTAAGTGCTTGACTACTTGCTGAAAGGTTGGTGGTTCAAACCCACCCAGAGGTGTCTCTGAAGACAGACATGGCGATTTGCTTCCAAAAGGTCACAGCCTTGAAAACCCTATGGAGCAGTTCTACTCTGCACACATGGGGTTGCCAAGAATCGCAATCGACATGACAGCAACCAAGAACAACCACCATCTTGCCACCCAGATGTAATTCCTGTTAAAATTCTGGCAGACTTTTCCTGTGTGTTTGTGTGTGTGTGTGTGTGTGTGTGT
>NW_004443951.1:20937533-20939667 GCF_000243295.1 Trichechus manatus latirostris | reverse complement strand
GGGCGGTCACTGGTGGTAGCCGGGCACCATCTAGTTCTTCTGGTCTCAGGCTGATGAAGTCTCTGGTTTATGTGGCCCTTTCTGTCTCTTGGGCTACTACTTTCCTTGTGTCTTTGGTGATCTTCATTCTCCTTTACTCCAGGTGGTTGGGACCAATTGATGCATCTTAGATGGCTGCTGGGGGATTCTTATGCTCTATGAAATTTGAGAGCTATGGCTCTGAGGATTCCTTCTCCCAAACTCTCCTTGACTCTTAGATTCTCTCAGATGGAAGAACACCCAGGGTTATCAATGGGTGTTCTCTTCCCACTCTCCTATTTTCAAATATTCCTTTAATGTACACATTATCTTTAACATTGTGCACTTAAGAGCCAGTTAAAGGACAGCAATGGAGATCAATGAACACTTTGATTTGCCAGATAATCCCTATTTCCTCAAGGGTTAACATAAAAGGTGGACATTGGAACCAGATTCTGGAAGACCTTAACCTCTTGACTTGGATAAAAAAACAAAAATGGAGTTTCTACTCCCAGCTCTCCAAAGTCATACACTTTGGGAGTGCAGAGTTCAAGGGGTGGGGCAAGGGAGCAGTACACCAGTGAGTTCCACACAGGAAGGCAGAGGATCACAAGGATGCCCAGGGAAGGCCTGTCGCCCAGCCTGGGTGAGGGGCTCAGGGGAAACTTCCCTGAGGAGGTAGTACTAGAAGTAGAGTGGACCGGGCAAAAGGAGAGGTCAATCCACACACAAGGGACTAGGCAAGCTAAGGTACGTAGCAACAAAAGCACTAAGCAACAAATTCCAAGTCGTTTGTTACTGCAGTGTACGACGTACGCCAGGGAGTGACAAGAGGACCGAGGGAGAGCAGCAAGGGCCAGATCTAGGGAACCTGATGGCCACATTGAGGAGTGTAGCCTTTATCCTTCTGCAAAGGACTAAGAAACAGAACCCCAAACTTCTATAACTTTTTCCTCATATAAAAGTAACTGGTGTTGTGGCTAATTGCCTCCATGAACAACTGCCCCCTTTGTCATTAGACCAGAAGAACTGGATGGTGCCTGGCTACCATTACTGAACATTTTGATCAAACAGTCCACAGAAGAACCCTGATCAAAAGGGAGAAAATGCAGAACAGAATTTCAAATTCTCATTTCAAATTCCAGACTTTCTGGGGCCATGAAAGGTGGATGAACCCCTGAAACTACTGCCCTGAGATAATCTTTAAACCTTAAATAACCCCTGCAGTCTTCTTAAAACCAAACAAGAGTTCAGTTTAACTAGTAAAAACGTCTGCCTTCAGCATAATGCTCTTTTAAGAACTATCTATATGGGATCAAATTGACAACAGCAAAAGATTAGATAGGAACCTTACGGGGGAATGAGCTTATGTTAATGAGTAATAACTCAGAAAAGGCAGGTGAGAATGGTTGCACAACTCAAAGAATGTAATCAATGCCACTAAACTGTACATGTACAAACTGCTGGATTGATGTATGTTTTGCTGTGTATATTCTCAACAACAACAAAATAAATAAAATTTGGAAAGGAAAAAAGTAACTGGTGTTCCTGGCAGAAACAGTAGGCAATACAGATATGAAAAAAAGGAAAATAACCCTGAGACCAGAAGAACTAGATGGTGCCTGGCTACCACTACTGACTGCTCTGATTGCAATCACAACGGACGGGGCCAGTCAGAGCGGGAGAAAAACTGCAGAACAAAAAATCAAATTCTCAAAAAAGACCAAACTTACTGGTCTGACAGAGACTGAAGGAACCCTCGAGACTATGGTCCTAGGACACCCTTCTGAATTGGAACTGAAGCCATTCCTGGAGACCACCTTTCAGCCAAACCATAGACAGGCCCATAAAATAAAACAGCCGAGAAGAACTTGCTCCTTAGAACAATCAATTCTACGAGCTCAAAAGGGCAACATTTGCCCAAGGGCAAAGATGAAAAGGCAGGAAGGGGTAGAAAATCAGGACTAAAGGAAACGGGAGCCTACGGCGGAAACACGGAGAGTGCTGACACACTATGGAGAATGCAACCAATGTCATGGAACACTTTAGGTACAAACTATCAAATGAGAAATTAGTTTGCTCTGTAAACTTTCACCTAAAGCACAATAAAAAATTT
>NW_004443951.1:20904202-20937433 GCF_000243295.1 Trichechus manatus latirostris | reverse complement strand
ACAGGCATGGTTGTGTGTGTGTGTGTGTGTGTGTATGCTTACATACAGTTTTCATTATTACAAAAATTCGGACCACAATGTAATACCATTTTGTAAGCATCCTTTTTTCCTACCTAAAATATGAGGGTGAATTTTATGGTATGTGAAATATATTCTCAATCAAGCTGTAAAGCAAGCAAACAAATACCATTAATATCCCTCCAGGACAATATTCAACAGCATCACTTGAAATAGCTACTACCTCCCTGGTACAAATAGATCATGATTTATCTGACCACTTCCCCATTATGGACATCTAGGTTCTTCTGATTTTTTAATAGTTTTTACTGATTGTCACATACACACATCTTGGTACACTTGTCTCATTCCCTCAGTTCCAAGAAGTGGAAATACCAGGTCAAATGGAGTATGCATTTTAAAAAGTGTCTGACATACACAGCCAGGCTGCTCTCAGGGAAGCTATGCCAACTTACAATCCCATCAACAGTGCAGGGTGCCCTTATACCAGGACTGAGTATGTCCTTGTTCTTAAAAACTGCCAGTGTGCTGTTGTTTTTTTAAATAATATTTTATTGTGTTTTCTTGTGAAAGTTTACACAGTAAATGAGGTTCTCATTTGACAATTTCTATACAATTTGTGCACTGACACTCGTTACATTTTTCATAATGAGTCAACATTCTCTTTCACTGCATTTTGTTCGTTCCATTTCCGGCATTCTAGTTTCCCTGCCCCCTTATCTTCCCATCTGTGCTTTAGAGTAACTGTTGACCTTTTGGTCTTATACGGTTGTTTTTCGTGTTTTTTTTTTTTTTTATAAATAGAGCACCGTTCTCATGGGTAATGCCCTTTGTGCTACTCTGTCATTTCGCTAAAAGGTGGTCTCTGGATAGTTTCAGTTCAAGGTTTAAAGAGTATCTAGGGCAATAGTCTCAGGGAGTCCTCTGGTCTCAACTGATCCAGCAAGTCTGGACTTTTTAAGAATTTGAGTTCGGTTCTGTGTTTTTCTCCCATCTATCAGGGTTATCTATTGTGGCCCTGTTCAGAATAGTCAGCAATTTGTTGTTAGTTGCTGCTGAGTTGTGACTCATGGCGACCCACGTGTACAGAGTCGAATTGCTCCATATGGTTTTCAAGGCTGTGACCTTTCGGAAGCCGATCACCAGGCCTGTCTTCTGAGGTGCCTCTGGGTGCCCCTGACACCCAACAGTCCCCAGGTGGAGCAGAAACCATGGTTAGGCTTGGCTGTCACTTATGCCAAAGAGGCTCATGCTGGAAGCAGATTCGGATCATTCACACAGAAGCAGGAAAGAATGAAATGCTTCTAAACGCATCTTAAAAAGCTGGAGTAGTAATGTGTCCGAAACAGTGTTCTCTGCTCCTTGCCTGGCTAACTCCTATGCCTCTTTCTCAGTTTAAATATCAGTGCCTCAGAGAAGCCTTCCCTGATACCTCCACGACCAGCAGGTCCCAGGTACTCTCACTCACAGTATTCTATAATTTTCCCTTGTAGCACTTTCTGTATTTTGTAATTATGTATTTATTTGTGTTTATACCCTTAATGTCTGTCCCTCACTACTAGACTAAAAACTCCATGAGGGGAAAAAAAAAAGATACTCACACATACATAAACACATATGTACTTACAGTACATACATACATATACTCACATACACACATTTATACATTCATATGTATAAAACCATTGTACACCCAGTGCCTGGCTGAGCAGATACTCCATGAATGAATAGATGCCTTCCCTTCAGTTGGTGATGGTTACCACCAGAGTTAGCAGCCCTGCGCTTATTCACCTCAGGCAACTCCTGAGCTGCCCACTGCCTCCACACCCACAGCGGGCTGGCCCCTCAGTAGATACGCTGGCATCACCACTGTTCCAACCCCGCTCACCATCCTCCCCGGAGCACTAAGCCTCCTTTCTTCTCTGGTTCCCTGGAGAGCACCAGGGAGGCGTTGTCACATCTGTGTAGATGCTGCCTATGCACAGGCATGGTCTAGACAACAGTTTGCTGGGAGCAGCTGCAGCACAGACAGTGAGTGGGATCAGCCTGACCTCACCCACTCCACTCAGGATTCAGCTCAAGCAAATGGCACAGGAACTGCTCCAAAATGCAGGGAGACAGAAGGATGGCAGCAGACGGGCAGGGAGAGGAAAAAGATGCTGGCAGGGGAAGTGGTAGCAAGGCTGCTTCCCTTCTTGAACGTCTCTTCACACCACCCAGAGCTGACTGAAGCAAAGGAAGCCTGTGAGAGGCCTGGAGAGTCAGAAGCTGCTCCAGGCTCGCTAGTGGGTGAGTGAAGTCAAAGCTCCTGCGGACAGGCTCCCTTCTCCCCCTCCCCTATTGACCTACAAGGAGGATCTGCCCCATCCTCAACTCATTCTGACATGTGTTCCTCCAGCGACATACCTGCAAATAGTCCACAAATGCTTCCATGTGGAGGCCTGCCTTGAGGGTGCTTGGCTTCACAGTAAGTAAGAAGTGGGATGATGAAGCTCTGGCTACCCTGGTCTTAGAAGGGCTTGGGGTATCTCAGAGAGACCTGGTCCTCAAGCTGGAGTGAAGGGCCCTGGCCCAGTCTGGCTCAGGTGTAGCCATTTGTCTGGTTTTTCCTGGGCCCATTGCTCAGCCCCCCAGGAACTCATCCGTCCCGGGCTCACAAATCTCCGGAACTTTAAATCTGTCAACTCTTGCCCATGCTATCCTCCCAAGTTGGCACCAGTCCCCTTAGAACCTGGACTCAACAGCAAGCTCAGTGAGGCAACAATTGGGGTAAGAGGTGGCAGCCAGAGGGGAGGCACTGAGAGAGAACCCAGCCGAGCATCCCTGCCTTCTGTAGGCAGTGGCCATGTGCTTGAATTCTGAAGGCAGGGACTTCTGTTTGCTTTGCCAAGCCTGAGTAGTGGGTCGTGGGCTTCCCAGTGCAAGAGGGCTGAGGAAAGAAGCCTTCTGTGACAGCCACCATGGCATGCACAGGGTAGGGGATGTCTAATCCTACTCAACCTGTCAATTTGGGGCTAAGGTCATCTCACCCTGCAGCTGCTGGGCCATGTAAGCCCAGCTCTCCCAGCAAGGCAATGAAGGTCTCCATGACCCCATGAGGGATGCACAAGGGTTCCAAGGCCAATGATGGTCAAAGCCCATTGGTACAGTGTGGCAAGTACAGCACAGTTGGTGGGGTAGAGCCAGGTAGGGCTCTGTATGGCACAGCATGGTCAACATGGTGAGACATACCACCAACCTCCAAAGGGAAGTGGGCTGTAAAAGAAGATGGTACTAAATTAATGAAATGCAGCCACTGTCCTCAGCTAAGACTTTCCTCAGCTCCACCCAATGAACAAAGCAGCTGAAGACCAGCCAAAGCAAGGAGGCTCCCACCACCCACACTCAGAGGCATCCCTGCAGGCATCTACATGTGTGCACATCCACATGCAGGTCAGACACATGATCCTACACACCAGATACTCAAACATGCCCAGGGCAGAGCGAGTCCCACCCCGACAAGACATGGGCATAGGAAGGGCAGTTACTGGGCCTGCCCAGGTATGCAGAAGATTCTGCATTCAACTTTTACTATCAAAGGATACAATTTCAAGGTATGTGTATTTTTAAAACAATTGAACTATACAGTTTCAAAAGATCCGTGACAATTACTGTGTAAATTATGCCTCGTTTTTTTTTTTTTTTAAAGCAAGCTGAAGCCTTAGCCAAGTGGCCAAAGTTATTATCATCAATAGTGAAACAAACTGACATCATGTGCCTCCTGATACGATGCACTTAGAAGGATATAATATCACTTATGTCATTTTTCTGCCAAAAATGCATAACTGGAGTCCAATGAAACAAATGAACCCAAACTGAGGGACATTCAACAAAACAGGCCTGTATGCTTCAAAAATATCAATGTCATGATAGTTAAAGACTGAGGAACTATTCCAGATGAAAGGAGTCTAAGACACATAACAAGTAAATGCAACGAGTGATCCTGGATTGGGAAAAAAGTTATGAGACATTATTGGGGCAACTGGCAAAATCTACATATGGGCTGTATATTAGATAATAAACAGTACTGTATCAATGTTAAATTTCTTGAACTTGAAAAGAGTATTGTGGCAGCACAGGAGAAAGTCTTTGTTCTTAGGTGACACATGCTGAAAGGTTCAGGTATGAACATTTACAAGAATGGTCGCCATGTCTGCAACTTACTCAAATAGTTCAGAAAATAATAATAGTATGCATACAGCATACAGAAAACAATGTAGCAAAGTGTTAATAATCAGTAAATCCAGGTGAAGGATGTATTGGTGTTCACTGTAGAATTTTTGCAATGTTTTTTGTAGGTTGGAAAATTTTCAAAATTAAATAAAACAAAAAAACCTTATAACTTCAAACCCAATAAGCTTAAAACACATGTGTATGGTCTGGGGTGCCCACCTATCTCTCTCACAGAGATGGGGCCTGAAACAAGAAGTTATCTGTTAGTACCAGGCAGCAGGGAAGAGTGGGGAGCCTCGTCTATCCTTAGGCAGCCAAGAGCCCCCCACCTTGTGATGGCAGGAAGCACCCCTCTGCTAGGTCCTTAGAGTATTCTAGGAAAATTGAATCTGCATGGGTGGGAGGGGAGCTGGCCAGGAGAAGTGAGATTGCCTCTGGGGGTGTGGCTCAGGAGTGGGGCAGGAAGGGCAAGAGGGAATGGAGGCACTCTTCACACTGCCCCCTGCCAGGCTGCCAGCAGGAGGCATGTGTCTGGAGGGACCTGCCTCCCCACGTCACAACAGTCAGTCCCTGCCTCCGAGACTGCTGAGCACTGGCAGGGAACTGGAACTCGGGTGCTTGGGCCCTCTACATTCAGACCACAGGTGGGCAACAGAGGCCCTCTCCCTCTGCCTGACTGGGGTCTTACACCAGCTTGGTCTGTTCCAGCTTTTAGAACTCTTCTCTTCATCCAAGAATAAGTAACACTGGCAACTTGAGCAGCAGTGGCAGCTTTAGTCAGTCTACCCATCCGCGGGCCAGTATACTCTGCTGTAGCTGCCAGCAGGCCCAGGCTGAGGGCTCAGGCCAAGCAGCCAGGGGGCAAGGTGGCAGCAGACACTGGGGATGGTGTGTCTGCCTCTCTGGCTCACGACCACTTGAAACACATGGAATCCTAAAAGTTCAGAGGCACTGAAGTCTCTAAATCCAACTCTCTCATTTTCTAGGTGCGAAGACCATGGGAGCGATTGGGGGAATCTCCACAGTAGAGACAGACAAACAGATATACTGCAGGCTCAGGTCCCTGGAGGCAGAGGGGAAAGTGTAACCTATTGGAGTAGCTCCCAAGACCCTGGAGGAATCTGTTGCCCAGATTCACAGGTTCAAGGGGAACTGTTCCGGGATACAAAGCTTCCAGTAGCAGAACCTGGACTCTTGTACATGTTGGGCAGAGCCAGCCTAGAAGGAACAGTCATGTATGGTTCCTCACCCCACCCCTAGTACTAGTGTTGAAAGAACAGAGAAAATAGTGGGGCCTCCATGCAAACCCCTTGTCTGCCACCTGGTGGCGTCTTCAATGGGCTGTCTGATGAAGGCGGTAGGGGTCCTCTCTGCCAGGTGAAAGATGGCGGGGCTCTATGAGGCGGGATGCAGGAACAACTCCATTGAAAGGCCCCACCTCAGCTACCTGTGTAACTGGGGCTGGACAAAAAGATTCCAGCAGGCTGCATGTTCTCCTCTGCCTCGGGGACCAGGGCTTGTCTGTCTCTGCTGTGGAGATCCTCCAATGGCGCCCATGATCTTCAGGAAGAAAACCAACTCCTCAGCGAGTCTGACCAGGTCTGGGCTACCTCTCCGGCCTCAGTGCCCTTATATGTACCTAAATCCAGTCACACCAAGTGACTCACAATTCCTGAGTGTGCCATTAACACCCATGCCCTGCCCTCCTCTGCCTGGCTCACTTGTCCTTCTCCCTCAATCCTTCCTGAAGTGTCACCTTTTGCAGCAAGCCCTCGTGAAGGCCTCCTGCTGGAGCTGGCTGCTCCTCCTCCAGCACTGATGGCACCTGAGTGTACCTCTGTCCCCTCCCACTGTGCTGTAACCACTGGTTCACCTGCCTGGCTCCCTGACCCCCAGGCTGTGAGCTCCCCTGCAGGAGCAACTCCAATGCATCTCTTCTCCCCAGCAACCTGCCCAGTGCCTGACAGACTGCTGAATGAGGAAACAAAGCATGGGGCAGTTTGTTATACATCCCGAAGGCGTTAAAGTCCCTTGGGGCAGGGGACACTTCTAGACAGCAAGGTGAGTGCAGAAATAGCCAAATAAAGAGATACAAGGTCTGGCTGTTCACAGGCAAACTCTGCCCAGTTGGACACAAAAGGAAAGCGCCAGGGGTCAGGCCAGCTGGTCCACCAGCTCATGGTAGAAGAGAGGAGCAGGCAGAATGCAGGATCAGAGATGGTGTGTGTGTGTGCGTGCGTGCGTGTGTGTGTGTGTGTGTGTGTTTGTATGCGTGCATGTGTGTCACAGGTGTAAGGAACTGGAGCTGCACTGAGATTGGGAATAGAGCGTGGCCAGGAAAATTCCAATGTCAGAAAGGGATGGGGCAGGTGGGCTCAGGGCGGGCTGGCTTACAGAGGGTTGTGCTTGGACAGTGTTTGCCACTGGAGAGCAATCCCCGCTGAGGAGTTAACCTCATTCACCACATGCCTGCAGCTTGTGCAGACCCTCACTGGTCAGGGCCCAGACCAGCACGAAGTGTGGGAAAATCCCTTCTGAATCCAACAAAAATCTGCCTTCCTGCAGCAAGACGTGCCAGCACGTGAGTGACAGCTTTGCCTGCCTCCTCTCACCAGGCCCTCCTGCTGGTCGGAAAAATTCCAACCACTCTCACTTCCCCAGAAAAGAGAACTCCTGACCCAGCTATGCATTTAGCTGACTAAACCTGCCATGAAAGGACAAGACTGGAGGTAAGCAATTTGAGATCTGAATACAGCATCCAACCAAGATGACTTGCTGATTTGTGCTTTCTAGACTCTATCTGTCCACACTAGAGGGCTGCCAGTGCCCTCTTAGATTCCCTGGGCACCTCTCTGGTGGTGAATTTCAGACTCAGAACCCACACAGGAGGCTCACATCCTCTCATTAACCATCACAACAACTAACTTCTGCACATGCTTTCTAGTTTACAAAGCACTTTCAAATACATGATTGTCATGGATTGAATTATATCCCCCCCAAAATGTGTTTCAATTTGGGCGGGCCATGATTCCTGGTATCATGTGATTTTCCTGTATGTTGTAAATTCTGCCTCTATGATGTTAATTAGGGAGGATGGGCAGCAGTTGTATTAGTAAGGCAGGACTCAATCTACAAGATTGGATTGTGTCTTGAGGCAATCTCTTGAGATATAAGAGAGACAGGGGAACCTCATACCACCAAGAAAGCAGTGCTGGGAGCACAGCGTGTCCCTCGGACCTGGGGTCTCTGCGTGGAGAAGCTCCTATTCTGGGGGAAGATTGATGAGAAGGCCAACAGAGAAAGAAAGCCTTGCCCTGGAGCTGACACCCTGAATTTGGACTTTTAGCCTACTAGACTGTGAGGAAATAAATTTCTCTTTGTTAAAGCCACCCACTTGTGGTATTTCTGTTACAGCAGCACTAGGTAACGAAGACAATGATTGTAACTGATCACACTCCCCACAAAAAACATTTTATAGAAAAAGAAATGGAGGCTCAGAGATACAGAAGGACTTGTCTAAAGTTATCTGGCTAGTTGTTGATGAGTTGGGCATGAATACAGGTCTTCAACTAGGAATCCCATGTTCCATCTACTTGCCCACACTGCTTCCTCAACTGCTCTTTCTCCATCCCAATGTCTGCCACAGTTCTAGGAATGCCAGGCACAGAGGGGACAGTACCCTCCAGACTTCCCTATAAGCAATCATTCTCCCGGAATCAGGGAGCTGCCAAGCCATAAAGCTGCAGGTGAGCAGGGCAGGAGAGAAGGAGGTGTTCAGGGCCCCCTAAGCAAGGTCTCCCTGGAGAAAAGGGCAGTGTCAGAGGCTGGGTTACCTCTCCTGACTCATACACTATGGGAGCCACCCCATAGGACCTCAACACTCACATGTTGGTGCTTCTACCAGTGCTACTGACCTCCCTACACACCTGCTCTCCATCCCCAAAGTCAACCCAGGAGACCAAGAGGAATTTGTAGCCCAGGAAATCAAGTGTTTCAAACCACTGGACAGTCACTCAAATTGCCAGTCTGGAGAGCAAGATGAGTTTTGGGGTCATGTTGGCCTGGGTTCAAATTTCTGCTTTTGTTACTCACCTGCTTTATGACCCTGAGCTAATCTCCTACCCACCATGGACCTCAACTTCCTCATTTACAAAATAGGGATGTTAATACTCCTCCTTCACAGGACTGTTAAGGGATCAAATGGGATCCTGTGGCTGGTAGTGTCACCAGGTCTTTGCTGGGTGACAGGGTAGGCCACGCTGAGGTGACTTCACTGTGGCAAGTCTTTTTTAATCACCATTTGATGAGCACCTACTGCTTGTCAGATACCATTCGTAGTATTTTCTAGATTCTCTCTTTAATTCTCACAACTTGATGAAGTAAAGATTCCCCCTTCCATTGCTGAGAAGCCAAAGCACAGAGACCCTGGCCCAGGTCACTGGGCTGGAAGACGGTTCCCTGAGACCTGTTCTCTTCTACTCCTGATAGCCTGGGTGGAGCAGGGTGCTATTTGAAGTCTTTCCCTTTGCATATAAGTGACAGCCATCCCTGAAGCAGGCATGGGACCCTCATCCTGCGAGCTTGAAGGCTACAAGCAATGTCCCAGGAACCCACTGAAAGCCATCTGCTTTGGTGCTTAGAATGGATGTTGGGGGATGGGGAGATGGATGGAGAGGATTAGTAATCCCTCAGCTACAGGGCTTCAGCCAGGACTCCCTGACAACAAAAATTCATGCGTGTGCTGTCATTTTCACCGTTCCAAAACAGAGCAATGATTTTGTTCATTTTTAAAATGCAGGGGATGTATAGCTCCAATTTGGTAAGAATACATAATCACATCATTCTCTAAATGATGTTTTACAGCCTCAGGGGTAACGAGTTCGTTGCTTCAACTCAGAGCGCTCCTACTGCAGAGGGGGTGCCCCGCCCCCTGAAGGCGGCTCTGCTCTGGCATGTGGGAGAGTACCTGCAGCAGCCAGAGAGGAAGTGACTCAGCCCAGTGGGAAGTGGGCAGGGCAGTCAGAAGGAGGGCCTGGAGTCCAGCCTGCTCCCCCCTCAGCACATCCGTACCAGACCCCAGCCTTACCACAGCCTGTTCCTCAGCAGGACTAGAACATGCTGAGCACAGCAGTCCTGAAGGCCAGGAGGGGCCCGAGGGCCACAATGCTCACAGAAAGCCAGGGGCCTGCACCCAGGGGCTCCAGGTTCAGTTTCCCCCAGCAGGAGAGGTTCAGGGATTAGCTCCACACAAGATTACATAATCAGTGATATCTCTCTTCACCTCCCTACCCTGAGAAAGTCCCACCTGGGCTCCTCCACAGCCTCCTAGAAGGCTGCGGGGAGAGAGTCTGGAGGCTAAAGGCCTCTAGGCAGGAGGCTGTGCCAGGGAGGGATCCTGGGAGAAAGCGCAGGGCCTGTGCACACAAAGGTAGAGGGAAGCTCTCCCCTCTGGGGAATGGATGAGGAGAGTTAAGAAACTAGTCCTTGTGTGCTGAACCAGGCTGCTCCTGGAGGCAAAGGACTTCACCGGCAGCCATGCTGAGAGTCACCAGAGCAGAATGGAGGGCAGCATCTCCAGCCTAGCACCAGCTCACCCCTCCCAAGGGCCTCCGGAAGCAGTTGATGTGACAACAAATACTCCGTCACTGTGTGTGGGTGGTGGAGGAGGAAGGGACAGACTTAATAGCTCTTTCTCAGGCGTGCTGGCCTGGGATCCCCCATCCAGGGCAAGAGCCAAGCACACTGGCTTGGAAGACATTCGTGGTGGTCCCTTGGCTCTGCGGGGGGCCTTCTGCCATGTGCAGTGATAGCAGACTGAGTGACTGACAGCCCTCCCTGTTCATGCCAGCCTGCCCTGGCTCACTTGGGTCGGGAGAGAACACACAACTAGGAAGGTCCTAGCAGGAGCATGTGGTAAGGGGCCGTTCAGCTTAAACCATCAGTTACTGCTTTTGCACAGTGACTCAGCCTGGGAACATGGCCTGCCATGGAGTCCCCGTGGAGTTCAAGTTCTTACCACCCATGAGCCAGAATCAGGCAAGGAGAAGGTAGAAAGCGACTGAAGAATGGCTGGCCGAGTCTGAGAGCCACCTTTCTGCCCACTGCATGAGCTGGACACGTGTTTCTCTGCTCTGCAGTCTCCTCCCTAGAGAAGAGGGACAGCGCGGCCCCCGCACAGGGTTCCCCTGAGGACTGCCAGTAGGCAGCGTGTGGGAGGCACTAGACAAATGCTAAGTTTCCTTCCATCCACCCCAGATTGCCAGAGTGACAGACGGGAAAGCCCAAGCCAGGCCCAGGTGCATGCAATTCTCTCTCTTTATACTGTTTTCAACAGTAAAAATCACTACTATCATACTGTGAGAATGGCAATTTGGATTGAGGACAGCAAACTGCCTCTCCTTAACTGCCCGTCAAAAATTAAATTAAAGTTCACAATTTTGAGAAGGAACTACACAGTTCATTTTTTGAAGTTTTACCAAATGCTGCTGCTGGCTCTGGCTGCTGAGAGAAGCAAGACGATACTGGCTGGGATTCCAGAGGCAGACAGCAGGCTCTGCCATCAAGCGCCCCTTAGCTGGCCAGGTGGGTCCAAATGAGGGCCTCATTTGCTCTGAGCCACTGAGAGACCACGAGGACCATGAGCCCCACCGACAGCCACTCTGTCCCTGCACAGGCGAGGGCATTTTCATTACATCTGCTTGTGTGCGTCCTCTCTAGGTAGTGAGCTCCAGGAGACAGGGCCTGGGGCTTCTCCACCTTGGAACCCCCGGGTCCTGCACAGGTCCACCAGGTGTGCAGAAAACATGTGTGAAACCATATACACAAAGCAAAAGAAAACGCACATGCCTTTGGTCCAGCAATTCCAGTTCTGGGGATTCATCAGACTGATATACTCACCCAGGTAAACAAAGATAAATGTGCTCAAGAGTGGTCCCTGTAGAACTGTGTGTAGCAGGAAAAAAAACAATCAAAACATACACACACACACACCCCCCAAACAGGAAACAATCTAAATGTCCACCAAGAGAGCCCCAGTGAACTAAATTATGTTCCATTCAGACAATGGAACATTATGCAGCCATTAAGACCACACCCACATCTGCTGATAAAAATGTCTATGATACATTATATGAAAAAAAAATCAAGCCGCAGTACCATATGTATAATATGATTCAATTTGGGTAAAAAAAAAGATTACATACATCCTTGAATATGCACAGGAAATTTCTAGAAGAAATGTAAGAGTCGATACCTCCAGGCAGTAGAACTAGGGAACCAAGGAGGAGAGAGTTTTTTATATTCTTCTCTATTGTTTGACTATTTTACCATGGATTACTATAATAATAATTTTTAAAAATTAAAAGTTTTTCTTAACCCATTAGAATTGTTCAGAGCAGTAATGGGATCAGGGAAGGTTGGGTCTCCGAGAAGGTACAACTGAGAGCACGTATAAGTAAACACATAGGTAAGCATAAGTGCCTGGATGTACTTGGCTCTGTGCTGGAGTAGGGGTACATCAGGAGAGCGGAGGACAGAAAGGACAAAGCCAACGCTCCTGGTAAGCTTCAGCTCTCCTAGGAGGAACTTCCTCCTAAGAACTTCCTGCTCCTCAAATGGCATGTGTAAGGGCTGGGAGGACCACCAAACCATTCAAACAGTAGACCTAGAAGCTGGCTCATGACGCCTCTTTCAAGACACGTACAGACCCTCTAGCAAAGGACTCACCTGAGTCTCACCAGAGCCGGCCCCTGGATTCTTACTGTGTGCCAGACACTCGGCTGAACATTCTAGACAGTAATACCTTGGGCTGAACATTCTAGACAGTAATACCTTATATCTAAACCTCATTACTATCTTAGAAGGTGGGGATCGTTATGCCTATTTTACAGAGCATGAAACTAGAGTTGGAGACAAGGAGAGACTTGTCACTCAGCTACAAGTGGCAGAACTGGGTTCTGAAGCCAGGCCTGATCCGAGCCTAGGCCATGTCTGGGTGACACGGTTCAGAGTCTCCTAACCCACTGCAGCAGGGAGAGGGACTTGTCCCCAGGCAGTGGCAGTCTCCATTCTTCTGGGAAAGAAGGGGCTGGTTCAGCTTTGCCAAGGTCCCTTCCAACTCTGTGGCTCCTATGAGTCCAGCATCCTATGTGAGTTGGGCTCCCTGGGACAGAGTCTGGCCAGTATGGAGGAATGGGATGGCATGGGCTCTAGAGTCAAACAAGTGTGGGGCTGGAAATCTCAGCTTTCCTCTGAATGGTTGTGTGACACTGGACAGGTTACTTAACCCCGAGCCTTGGAAGTAGGGATCCACCACTCGTCTGTCAGTTTGTCGTACTGTGGTGGCTTACATATTTCTATGATGCTGGAAGTTATGCCACCAGTATTTCAAATACCAGCAGGGTCATCCATGGTGGACAGATTTCAGCAGAGCTTCTAGCTAAGACAGCCTAGGAAAAAAGGCCTGGTGATCTACTTCTGAAAATTAGCCAAAGAAAACCCTATGGATCACAATAGAATATTGTCCGATATAGTGCTGGAAGATAAGCCCTAGGTTGGAAGGCACTTAAAATACATAGTGGCCACAACAATAGACTCGAGCATACCAACAACTGTGAAGATAGTACAGGACAAGGCAACACTATGTTCAGTTATACATGGGGTCACCATGAGTCACAGTCAACTCAACGACATGTAACAACAAAAGACAGGGATAACCCCTACTTCTTTAAGTTGCAGTAAGAATTTAATAACATATTGCAGAGTACAGTCAACCCGCCATATATGCAGGTTCTGCATCTGCAGATTCAACCAATCCTGCAGATCAAAAATATTTGAAAAAAAAAGTTATGCTGTTGTTGACGTGTACTACGTAGTTAGGCCTGTGATGGTTGCGTCTGTACTGAACATGTACAGACGTTTTTTCCTTGTCATTAATCTCTAAACAATAGAGTATAACAACTATTTACATAGCATTTACATTGTATTGTTATTATAAGTAATCTAGAGATGATTTAAAGGATACAGGAGGATGTGCATAAGTTATATGCAAATACTACATCATTTTATATAAAGGACTTGAGCATCTGTGGATTTTGGCATCTGTAGGGGGTCTGGAACCAATCCCCCTCGGATATCGAAGTATGACTAAGCAAAGGGCCTGGAAGGTGGTGGGGATTTTTCTTTTTTTTTTTTTTTACTGGTTTTCTTCCTGTACCTTCTGGAGGAACCATCTCGGAAGGGGAGTCAGAAGGAAACACACACCTTGAAATTCACCCAAACATGGTAATGCCAGGAGCTCCATGTTGGTGTTGTTGTTAGGTATCGCTGAGTCGGTTCTGACTTTTAGCAACACTACGTACAACAGAACGAAACACTGGCTGGTCCTGTGCCATCCTCACAATGGTTGCTGTGTTTGAGCCCACTGTTGCAGCCACTGTGTCAATCCATCTCGTTGAGGGTCTTCCTCTTTTTCACTGACCCTCTACCTTATCAAGCATTATGTCCTTCTCCAGGGACTGGTCCCTCCTCATAATATGTCCAAAGCACGTGAGGCGAAGTCTTGCCATCCTCACTTCTGATTAGCACTCTGGCTGTACTTCTTCCAAGACAGATATGTTTGTTCTTCTGGCAGTCCACGGTATATTCAATATTTCAAAGGAGTCAATTCTTCTTTGGTCTTCCTTATTCACTGTCAAGCTTTGCATGCAAATAAGGTGACTGAAAACATCATGGCTTGGGTCAGGCGCACCTTAGCCCTCAAGGTGGCATCTTTACTTTTCTACACTTTAAAGAGGTGATTTGCCCAATGCAATATGTCATTTGATTTCCTGACTGCTGCTTCCATGTGTGTTGATTGTGGATCCAAGCAAAATGAAATCCTTGACAACTTTAATCTTTTCTCCATTTATCATGAAGTTGCTTATTGGTCTAGTTGTGAGGATTTGAGTTTTCTTTATGTTGAGATGTAATCCATACTGAAGACGGTAGTCTTTGATCTTCATCAGTAAGTGCTTCAAGTCCTCTTTGCTTTCAGGAAGCAAGGTTGTATCATCTGCATATTGCAGGAGCTCCATACCTACTGCAAAAAGTAGCAGGACTCTTGCTCTCCAACTTGGCAGATGCCTGCAATGGGGTTCTAAAAGCTCCATGGAATTTTGGGTTATACCAGTTTTAAGGTCTCCCAAGGGGCTGAACCGAGACTCTCCTTAGAAGCACCTGCTGTCCCCTTATCACACCTGAAGCCAGTTCTGCCCCAAGCCCAAGTGACAGGCATATCAGTCCTGCTCTTGTCAATTCCCACTACCACGTCCAGGCCACTTTCTCTTCTTTCTGGACCCTGGGGCCGCAGAGTCCCTGAACACTAACAATCCTCAGTCTATCTCTTTTGCCAAGTAGATGACAGTCTGTAAACATGTTTAGAAAAGACAGCCTCCTCCTGAATGACAAGAGCCCTTCCCAGTTCTGCTGCCTCCTACCTCTAGTGGTTCCCAACAACTAGAGCTTCTCTGAAATAATCAGGCCTGTACACTGCTAAGCTCTGGGGAGCCAGAACTCTGACACCCACGATGGCCATTAGCCAGAAGAGAAAGAACACCACTGCGCTGTGGCCTCTTTAGGAAGAGGGGGCCTCCGTGCCCCCTCAGGAAGGGGGACCTCAACCCCAAGAGGGCAGATCTTTTTGTTGAGTGAAAAATAAGGCTGCTCCAGTTGTTAAAAGGAGGGCTAGACATTCTTTAAAAAATAAATAAAAGATACTTTTTGAGGCAGCGACCTCATTCCTAAGAATTTATCCTGCAGCTGCCCAAAGGTGGGCGAAGTCTATATATGAAGACAGTCACTTCTGCTTTGTTTGGAGAGCAAAAGACAGAAAATAACCTAAGTCTTCATCAATAGAGTGAACTTGTTGAATAAATTACACACTTGACGGTACACCATGTAGCCCCAAAATGACTTAGAGGTGCATATGCCAATGTGGAACCATTGCTAAGATAAGTAAATCAAAGCAAGCAATATGCTCCTTTTTCTTTTGGCTCTTGATCACAGAGCCCAGAAGGGTGTACAGGGCTGCTGTGTGCCCTTGGCCACTTCGAAGGCCACAGTCTCACCTGAGCAGGTGGAGGAGGAAGAAACACTCCTGTTTCAGGCCACTTTCTTTTTTACCTTCTACATACCACATGCCCAAGGTAAATCTGGTGAAAATCTCCCAAATTCCAAAGGGCCTGTTTGAAGCCCCACCCACCAGCACACTTGCCCTCTCCACAGCCCAATCAGATTCAGGTATGGCTCCATAGCATGAGGGTTGGCGGTAGATAAGGGCACTTGGGTAGTTCCCTCTCATCTTCTTGATGGCTCTGATCTCCAATCCAGCAGAGGGACTGTGTCTGCTGACCCAGCATTCAGGAGTAAATCCAACATCAAGGTCTCTTTCTACAGGAGATCTCTAGGAAGCGCTGGGAGAGCCATCTCACCCCTGAGAGTACAAGATGCTGCTGTTCAGGACCCCATCAGTCTGCTGCCCCTTGCTGAATCAGGGTGGATGTCCTCAGACTGAAAGGCTGCTTTTTAGAACCATTTGAAGGCTGAAGAAAATTCTAGGAGTTTTGCAGACTCAAAAGCTTGAGTTTCTGAAAAACTGAAGAAGCTCACCTCCCTGGCTAAATGTGGACAGAGGAAAGGTGAAGGAACAGAAGCTGCCCTTCTCCCAGGTGCTGACTCAGGCAAAGCCAGAGGGGAAGCCTAGCCAAAAGCTGGACAAGGTTCCACAAGGCTGATCCTCTCCCAAGAGAGTGTACTCAGAGCTTTCTGAATGGAACTGGCAGATTTCACTGGCCATTATCTTCACCCTAAGCCACTCCTATCTCTGTACTATTATTCACTCTGTCACCGAAACCAGGAACCCCAGGGTCACCCGTCACTGCTCCTTCTCCCTCAACTGTCACTTCCAAACACTCCCAGAGTCCGGGTAATTTCCCCCTGCAAACAACTCTAATCTCTGCCCTTCCTCTCCATTCCACTGACTCTGCCCTGACCCAGGCGTCCACCAGCTCTTGCTTTGATGATTGCAAGAGCCCTCTGCAGGGACTCCAGACTTGCCTCTCTTCAATCCACCTTCCACCCGCAACCAGAGGGCTTTTTGGAACATACTGGTCTAATGGTGCTGTTTCTGCCTGTTATGGATTGAACTGTGTCCCCAAAAAATATGTGTTGCAAATCCTAACCTCTATGCCTGTAGTTATAATCTCATTTGGGAATGGGCTGTCTTTGTTATGTTAATGAGCAGGATTACTGTAGGGTGTATCTTGAGTCAATCTCTTTTGAGATATAAAAGAGATTAAAACAAGCAAGCCAGAAAGCAGAGATGGAAAAGAGAGATGCCAAGCCATATGAAGACTGCCCAGGAGCAGAAGCTAAAAGAGACAAGGATCTTCCTCCAGAGCCGACAGAGACAGAAAAGCTTCCCCTAGAACCAGCACTCTAAATTCGGACTTCTAGCCTCCTAAACTGTGAGAAAATAAATTTCTGTTTGTTAAAGTCACCCATTTGTGGTATTTCTATTATAGCAGCACTAGACTACTAAGACACCGCCACTTAAAACAAGGCATCCCATCACCAACAGAATAAAAAGTTTAAGCAGCTTTGCACTGGGGCTTGTCTACCTCTCCGCATGCCCAACAGCCTTCACACCCTGTGCTAGAGCCCCCCGTGGATTCCTAATGCTCCACATGTACCAGCATGCATCCATGCCGTGCCAAGCTGTGTCCTCTGCCTGGAATGCTTCATGAACCCCAGAAACTCCATTCACCCTTCAAGGTCCAGCTCAAGCTCTAAGGGCTCCTGGAAGTTCTCCTTGACCTCCCTTCCTCCCCAAGGTGAATCACTCCTTCCTCTAGGTTCCTGCTGCACGCTGCACAGATTTCTGTGAGCAATCACTGAGCTCTGTGTCAGCATTAGTGAGTTAAGAGCCTATCCCTGCCCCTCTAGACACAAGCTCCTCCAGGACAGGGCCTGCCTCACTGTCCTTCTGCCCCCAGTACCCGGCACATCCCCAGTCATACACGGGAGTTCGTGTGTGTGATTGGGGTTCTGCATTCTGAGCACTACACACATCAGTGGGTGTGATGTCTCCTGATGACACCAATTCACTAGGGTTGCTAGTAGGGACATACACAGAAGGCACTCTAAATATGTTTTCTTCAAAATACTATTTTTCTCAGCAGTCCTACTTCTATTTTAAAAAATGGTTCTTTTAAAGAGCCGAGTTGAATCATCTGCATGGTTCCCATACTGACTGGGTAAACTCCCACAGATTTCCTTTTCAGAAAGAATACAATAAAATCCTGTGATCTTGTGATCCCTCAGAACACTTCTGACAGCCCAGTGGGACACAGTTCCAGTCGCCACTAATTGCTCCACTAATTCCTGGAAGTTCTTTCCTACAGCCTGTAATAACAGTTAACATTTATCAGATATTTATTACTGGTGCATGCTAAGTGCTCAACATTTTATTTAACCCTCACAACTGCCCTATTAGGGGGTACTCTTATTATCCCCATTTTACAGATGGGAAAGCCAGACATGGAGAGAATAAGTAAGCCCTAGGGACTGGCAGGGCTGGGATTAGAACCTAGATCTGTCTGATTCCAGAGTCAAATAAGCTCCTAACCACGAAGACCTACTGCCTTTCCAAAAGGTCAAATTAAAGGCACAGTAGACAAAGGCAGCCCCCTTGCCTCACAACTGGCTCACGACCACTACCAGGTCCCTGAGAGAGCAGCCTCACTTCCCCACCTGCTCAAGCAGTTTGCAATCCCAGGAAGTGAGGGGACATGCACCTGGCACTTTGTGCCAGGCAGAGAAGCCCAGGCCAATGCAGGGAGCTTGTCACTTGGCATTGGTGCTTCCTCAGCAAAGATCCACCACCCCAGCACCAACTCTCCTCTCTCAGAGGCCTACAGTAGCCTCTGAAGAGGTCTCCAGCCCTTTGGTCTCACCTCTCCCCTTCCTTCCCTCCTCTCCTGGGACTCCAGGGAGACCTTAAACACGGATCCAATCACGTCACTCCTTTGCTTAAAACCTCCACTGGTTCCTCACTGCCCTTGGCATGAAGTCCCAAATCGTTAATGTGGCATTCCTGTGTCAGTCTATCCAGCCTCACCTTATGCCATGCCCGCTTCCATACTACCCACATTGAACAATCTCAAATTTCTGGAATAAACTGTGAGTTTACTTCTCTCGCTCTCTCTCCAAGTAGAACATCTTGCTCCTTCATTCTCACCTGGCCACACCTTCCTATACTTCCAGACTCAGCTCCAGCATCACTTCTACCAAGACCTCACAGTACCCTCACCCCCTTCCAAGCTGTGCCAGCAGCTTCCTTCACTGGGCTCCCACAGCCCTCTGTTCCTGCTGCTACTAGCTTTTTGTGCCACTTCAATTATTTGTTTATAAGTCAGTCTCCCTTAACTAGATCATGAGCTCCTTGAAATAAAAATAATAGCTAACATTTACTGAACTTTTACTATGTGGCAGACACTGTCGTATGTGTTTTATACGTGTTAACTTTTTATATCATCATAATAGCTCCATGTTATCACTCCATTTTATAGATGAGGACACTGAAGCACAGAGAGGTTAAGCAATGTGCCCAAGGTCACACAGCTAGAAAGTTGCTGAACCAAAATTTGAACTCAGAAAGTCTGGCCCCAAAGTCTGCTTTTAGTAACCTTGTGCTGTCATGTGAGGAATGAATGAATGAATGAGGGCTTCGTTCAGAATGTCCAGATATAAACCACAAACAACTGGCACAACAGGGCCCTTAAGGAGCTCTGGAGAAACTCACAAGTACTTTTTACAAACAAGGATTCTTGAGAACTACAATTACATTTACCTTGACTTAGAGTCCATCACATATTCTGCTCTTCCTTATCTCATGCAAAACTACTCAGCCAACAGGGAAACGCGCCCAGCCCAGCGTGACTACCGTCTTACCCATGGTTCTTAAAACGAAGCAAAGCCAACCGGTTTCCTCCCGTGACTTAAAACAGAGCAAAGTCTATTCTACCACAGAAGACGGCTGTCATCTCTTCCTTCCGCCAACAAAAGGGCATCAAACCTGGGGAGTGGGGGTGCCCAGAGAACGCGACATCGGGAATCAGAATGCCCCTATCTAGGGGCTGGAAGGTGGGGCCAAGCGGCATGGGAATGGGCCGGCCTGACCCGGGTACAGCAGGTGAAACACTGAGCACAGCAGGCTCTCTCCTTGGAAAAGGCCGGCCAAATGTAGCACTGGCAGGCAGGTAGCTCTGACTGGTACCTGAAAGCCGCCTGGGATGCGAAAATTCCCCAGCAGCGATGGTGCTCGTGCTCCTGGAGAAAGCCCTACCCCTCCCTTGGGATTCGTTCTAAGTTTCAAGTCACTCTCGGGAGCAGGAGGGAAGCATGGTGAGGAAGGGGGTGTCTCGTGGGAAAAATCTGGCTGGGCTCAAACGCCGGTTCCTTCACTTACTGGCTGAGTAGCCCTGGACAGGACTGGCAGTGCCCATCTCCCAGGGCTGCGACAAGTACCAAGGCTCCCCACGACCGCCCCGTGCCCGGCGCGCAGCAGCCCCCGTCCCCGCTGCCCTCAACCGCCCAAGAAGGGCAGACCCCCAGGAGAGGAGGGGGCGTGTGCTGTTGCCATTTCTGTCACATCTAGATGGCCCTGGACTGTCTACTCGGTCCCACTGCCACGGCTGCTGAGGCCCGCCCCGCCAACCCTCCCCACTACCCACCCCGCGACCCCCGCCCTCACCTTCACCCGGTGCTCAGCGCTGCTCGCCCATAGTCCTTAGCCCGGAGCCGGGGCTGCTCGGCGCTCCGTGCCGGGGGGCCGAGGCCAGGCCGGGGGCGTGGGAGCCGCTCACCACCGCCTCCCAGCGCAGACGCCGCAGCCGCCGCAGCCGCCTCCCTCCATGGCTGCGGCGCCGCCACCTGACAACGGAAGTGACGCACCGCCACCCTCCTTTCTGGTCCAAACCGCAGCCCCGCCCCTCACCCCCGCCCCTTGCCAGTGTCTACAATAACCCCACGGCCTACCGGTTGAGCGCCATCTTGACAACGGGCGGAAGCCTTCACGCAAGGGGCCAGAATCAGATTGCTGATTGGTTGAGCTTGGGGTATGAGCCGAAATCTGTAAAACGATTGGAGGTTGAGACTCTAAAGGGGCGGTACTTACCGCTCATCTACGTCTGCAGTGAGGCGGGGACGAAAGTACCGACCCGCCCAAGACGCCACCGAACCTCGCGTGCCCTGCACTTGCTCTGCCGGGGTTGGAGAGGTCTCGAGCAGTTGGAAGATGGCCAATTTTAGTGTATTTATCTGAAAAGTGGGTCTTCCTTGATCCCCATTTCTCGGTTTCTGGAGCTCTGCGGAGAGCGCTGCAGTCAGGCTCAATAAATTACAGGAATTCCAGTCGCAACCCTCGCAATTCATTCCCTTCTAGGCCCCTGTCCTTTGTAGAAAACCAGAGGATGGGTATCTTCAACCTGGAGATCTCTGGCGTTTTGCCTAGGGAGGTTTACAGTGAAAAGTTCCTATTAACGCTTCCAGTCATCTAACCTCAGTCCGTCCTGCTGCAGTTTCGGTCCCTTTCTCCTCCTCCAGCAACCACGCCCTCCATGAATCAGCTTCTTGCACCAGCAGATGAGCCCTTTAAAAGGATTACATCAGGCTGGTGACTCACTGGGGCCCTCTGGGAGCCTGGCTTCCCTCCCCTGGCATGCAGAAGCAGCTAGAAAGGCTCAGTGGCAGCAGGACCCGCGGCCATAGACCCACTCCTTTGTCTCAGAGGTGTGAGCCAGGGTGCCTGCTGCATATGACTGTCTGACTCCTGGGTGCGTTTCCAGCTGTCCCCTGGGTGTGTTTGTCCATATGTGGGCACATGTGTCCGAACCTGTGTGCACTGCTGAGTTTCCCTAGGGCGTGTGGCCAGGCACTTATGTGTATGTGCATTTGCCATTGCCACACAGGTACTGCCAGGACATAAGAGTTAGTGTGAGTAAAGTCTGGCGGCCTCTGCCTGTGTCCATTTGTCTCTCTGAATGCCCGGTGCCCACTGAGATGATCGAGCTGGATAACACAGTAATCAAAACAGCTCCTGCTGTTGTGTCAGACACTGTGTGAAGTACTTTAGAGAAAACGGTATCTCCAGGTGGGAATTAGGAGTCTGTTTATAAAAGAGGAAGCTACAGTTCAGAGAGGGCAAGTAACCTGTCCAAAGACACACAGCTAATAATGGCAGGGCTATGATTTGAACTAAGACTGGTAGATTCCAAAAAGCTTGGATGTGAATCCTTGCTGCATCACTTAAAAGCTGGGTGACTGTGCAAGTTCCTTAATTTTCCCAGCCTGTCAAAATAGGGATAACACATCATGGGACCACTATGAGGATTCAATGAGCTACGGAAACAGCTTCTCACAGTACCTGGTGAGCGTTCACACTCATCTCAGTCACAGAGCTTAAATGAGCTGAATGACCAGAAGACAGGCACAAAAAAGCCCTGATCCATCATAATCCTCTCCTTGACAAAGGGTAAAGCCTAGGGATTCCGGAAGCTCTGACTCTGACAGGAATGAGTTTTGGG
This sequence comes from Trichechus manatus latirostris, assembly GCF_000243295.1. Taxonomy (NCBI): domain Eukaryota; kingdom Metazoa; phylum Chordata; class Mammalia; order Sirenia; family Trichechidae; genus Trichechus; species Trichechus manatus. The sequence continues at coordinate 20,915,582 of NW_004443951.1, read as the reverse complement.
TTTTCCAGAGCTCTAATTATCAGCTAGATGAATCACTTGGGGCTGACACCACCATCCCAACTCCCAGGAGACTCTCAGCTGATTCAAAATATAGGATTTTAACAAAGGAGAGGAGGAGGAAGAGGGGAGGCGAAGAGGTAATGAACAGAAACTAAAGGCACCAGCCAGAGGAAATGAAAAGCTGTCATCAGGACACCAACATGGGGAGACTGCTGAGACTCATGCGCACTCGTGCGTGCGTACACACACACACACACACACACACACACACGGTGACATATTCTCCTGCTGGCTCTCCAGCTCTGGACATATTGGCAGATGGTACTGCCGTAACAAAGTGATGCCTGTCACAACAGCACGAGATGGCTGCTTGATGAGGTATAGGCAGATCTGCCTATCACAGGAGGAGAGGAGACCTTCAACCTCCAGGGGTTTCCTCAGGCTTCTGAACCCCAGCAAGCCCTACTTGCCGGCTGGCTTCTGGCTCCTGTTTGTGGCCAGGCCCGAAGTGCTGGATATGGTATAAGTTTTGAGTACCAGACCCATACCCTGTGGCTGGGTACCACCACTGAGGTTAGCAGGCACCTCCTATCTTACTCTGTCATCAGTGTCATGTCAAGAGAGCTAGGAGACACAATAGTATAGTGCAGTAGTTAAGATTATGGAGACTGGAATCAGGCAGACCTGAGTTTGAATCCTCACTCTGCTGCTCACTGGCTCTATGACCTCAAGCAAGGCACTTAATCTCTGAGCCTGTTTTCTCATCTGTAAAATGGGGTTATTAATACATACCTCCAGGGTTGTTATGATGAACTGAGATTATTCTTTCATTCCACAAAGATTTACAGAGTTTCTGCTATGTGTAGAGCATTGAGCTAGACCTGGGCTCCAGTAATACCAAAACACACAGCAGCTCTGCCCTCGTGAAGCATGTAAGGCCCCTAGCACAGGACCTGGCACACAGTGAGATTCAACCAGCGTTGCTATTTTTATGATGACCACCTGGGCACTTAGCCACTGACTTACCATGGGATCTGGGAAGAGTCCCTTCTCCTCTCTAGGTCTCTTTCTTCAACTGTAAAATTATGAGATTAGACTGGATCATTGTAGAAACCTTCCAGTCATCTAACCTCAGTCCCTCCTGCTGCAGTTTCCGTCCCTTTCTCCTCCTCCTCTCGCAACCACACTCTCCACGAATGCCTCTGGAGGGGTCTTTAGGTCAGGGAGGAGCAACCCAGCAGCCATCTTTGTGGACTGATGACCTTCTCACCTTCAAAGCCTCTTGCAGTATTTTCTCTCTCGTAAGTCTCATATTCAGTAAGTCTGTCTCCTATACAACCTACATCAAATCATTTCTTCTTTTTTATGATAGCCTCATGTTGCAGCCATTAGATCACGTGCTCAGCAGGAGCAAATCCGTATGACCACCACACTCAGTTGGTGTAATTCCAGCCCGAAGCGGCCTGATAAGCCAGCTCAATCACATCTTGGGTGCTGTTTCTCTGGGTCTTTCTGGACTATTAACAACTCAAGAGACCCCTACAGCTGGGAATGCCAGACTGGAAACCACTGAACTGGATGCTTTTTCTCAAGTCCCATCCAGCTCTTTCAGGCTGGGTCCCTTGTATGCCTTTAGGGAGATCTGAACTTCAAGCTGCAGGCCCACTGGGATTTCCTCAGAGCCGTGGTAGCTCCCTACCCCCAAATGAGACCCCTGTAGTCTCTCCAGGAGCAGGCGATATGTGTGTGGGGGAACTCCTCCTTGCCACCTGAGCACTCAGAATTCCTGGGACCACCACACTGGCTGAAGCTGCAGGAAGGGGGTGGGTATGTGTGTGCTTGAACAAAGGCCATGGCAATGAGTGGCATAAAATCCAAACTCCGGTGGGGGCATGACATGTTGAAATATGTCTTTCATTTTTTCTTTGGTGTCCCTCCACCCTTCCCTTATGCAGATAGTTAGGCTATTCTGCTTTCCTGCCTTCAGGAAAGGAATGACACAACAGAACACAGAGTCAATTTTTAGCTTCTGAATTCCAAAAGCCTAGCCTTCAGGGAGGAATGGAAAGAATTCCCGTGCAGATACAAATTTAGAAAACTGTGTATCACTGGATCTGGGAGACTGACACTTGGAGGCTTCCCTGACAATGGAGGAGCTTCTCCTCAAGGCTCCTAGCTGTGGTCCTTTTCCAGGGCGGAGTGCCAGGGAGGTAACAAGACCCCCAGAAGAAACAGCTGTGTGCTGCATTTGGGCAAACAGGGCTTAACTAGCCTAATCAAGTAGTTGCTGTAGTCGACTCCGACTCATGGTGACCGCATGTGTGTCAGAGTGCTCCACAGAAATGACCAGAAGATAGTTAAAGAGACTTGGGTTCTTATCCCCATAACCCCCTCCCTCTGCCTTGAGGACCCAACAACTCTCAGAATCTGAGAGTGATTTCTTGCTGTTGGCTGAGCTCCCACATCTGAGGTGAGGGTTCAGGATACTTCAACTTCTCCACCTCAGGAAACAGAAATGAGACTAAAAGCCTCCTCCATGGGGAGTCTGAAGAGAAGAGCCACTTTCCACCTGACCAGACTGAAGTACTATCCTATTTCTCAGACTTTGCTGCATATTAGAATTACCTGGGGAACTTAAAAAAAATCCCAATGCCGAGCCACGCCCCATACCAATTAAATCAGAAAATCAGAAGGTGGGACCCAAGCTTCAGTTTCTTTTAAAGCTCTCCAGGTGATTCCCATGTGCATCGGAGTTTGAGAACCAGTGTCCCACTACACAGGAAAGGCAGGGAGCCCCATGCACAGCAGGGAAAGCATGAGTCATGGACCTGTTTGTATCCACGTTTGGTCTTATGAGAACATGAACACAACTGCAAGAGAAAAGAGGACAGTTACGGGTGGCTCAGGCCGAGTACATTTAATCATCCTCACCGGCAGAGGGTTGAAATGAAAACTATTCGACAGTCTCCCTAAATCAGTACATCAGGAATTTAGATGCAAATAATCAAAAGAGGGGCTTGTCACTTATCCCAAGGCCACAAAGAGATAAATAAGCTTCTGGGTCCGAGGGAGAGTCTGGGAGGTAGAACTCTGTGAAAGGCAGCAGTGACAGGAGGTGTCTGTCCAACATTAGTCTCTGGGCTGTCCCTGCTCCCTTCTCAGGCTCAGGGCAGGGAGGAACGGCAGGGAGTTGGCTCAGCAGAACTCAGTAAGAACCTGAGTGGGGGCTGGGATGTGCTGAGGGGTCAGCCTTACTTATAGTTTTTGGAGGAAAATTCCTGCCGGCCCTGGCCACCAAAGTTGCGCACCCGATGGATGATCTGCAGCTGCTGCTCAATGGTAGTGGTGATGTTCACGTCATCTGGGATGTGGACATAGCGGACATTACGGCCTGTCACAAAGAGGTCATCCAGCTCAACCTGATGACCCCAACGGTCCGTGTAGGTGACGTTGGCCAGGCGGATGTTCATGAACGCATCGACGTTGTCTATGCGTCCGCGGGCAACGCTCTCATCCCGCAGGTCCACGGTGGTTACCTGGCCCTGGAGGCCCTGCAGCAGGATGATTAGGCTGTTCTCAGAGATAGTTCGCTCCTTCACGGAGTGGCTCAATGCCATTCTTCTGCACCAGCTGGCTGCTCACTGTGGGCAAGAGCACACAGATGGGAGCTGTAGCAGGCTAGAGGGTGCAGCTGTCAACTCACCTACACCAGGTTCTAGCACAAAATCCCCAGCACAGACCTCCCCAAGCCTGACCCACCTCCCCAGTTTTTGTGTTTATGAAGCACCCTTTGGGACACAGGTGTACACATCTCATAGAATTCTCATGCCACCTTGTAAGCCAAGGATTACTTATACACATTTTATACATGAGGAAAATATGGCTAGGAGAGGTTACGTGACTTGTCGAAGGTTACACAGATGATAAGTGGAGATGTTGGGATTCAAACCCATGGCTGCCTGACTCCAAACTCCACACTGAACATTAGAATCACCTGCCAAGGTTTTACCTGGCCACCACATTCCAGATACCTGATTCATTTGGTCAGGGGTGGGGCCTAGGTATCCTATTTTTTAAAAGTTTCCCAAGTTTGAGAATCATGGCTGTAAAGTATAGTTTATACCCTTGGAACTCAAAGTATGATCCGTGGACTAGCAGTTTCAGCATCATTTGGGCACATAACAGAAATGCAGACTCTCAGGCGTCATCCCCACCTACTGTAACAGAACCTGCATCTTAACATGATCCCTAGGTAAATCACAGACACATTAAAATTTGAGAATCATTCGTCAACACCAGTTCTCAAACTTTAGTGAACATCTGAATCACCTGGGGGACTTGTTAAAACACAGATTGCCAGGCCCTACCCCTACAGCTTCTGATTCAGTAGGTCAGAGGTAGGGCCCAAGAATGTGCATTTCTAACAAGTTCCCAAGTGATGCTGATGCTGATGGTCCAGGGCCCACACTTTCAGAACCACTGGTCTACACCATGCAGTTGCCATATAAGTAGGAATTTACATAATTGAAAATGGTAGCATATAATGCACATGAGTTTTAAAGGTAGAGAGACCTGGATTGGAATCCCCACTCCACCCACTAACTCTGTAAACCTAGAACAAGTTACTTAATGTCCCTAAACTTGTTTCCACATCTATTAAACTGCAGGTTAAATGAGGCTAACAGAATCTCACTATATTGAATGCACTTTAACATGCCTTGATTTTTCATTAATGTGACTATGTCTTTTCTATCCCCTATCTTCAGACCCTTAGTCGAAGGTGGTAAAACTTTCAACCTCACTCGGAATCCAGGCCAGAGCTGTGCAGGCTGGCAGTAAAGTGTGGCAAGCCAGACTACAACATTGATGGGGAGAGTGGGAGCTGGGTTGTGGAAAGTCTAATGACCCTATCTCCCCTACAGGTTTCAGCTTGAGGAATCTGTGATCAAGCAAGGGTTTGGGGCTGGAAAGAGCAATCTCTGGATCTGGAGTCAGGCCTGGACCCGGGTTCACAGATAGGTTCCACCAATTCCTAGGAGACCTCTCATAAGCCACTTAGCTTCTTCAAGCTTGTTAACTCATTGGTAAAATGGGGATAATGACAACCCTTTACAGGCACACCTCAGAGATATTGTGGGTTCAGTTCTAGACCACGGGAATAAAGTGAATATCGCAAGAAAGCGAGTCATGTGAATTTTTTGGTTTCCCAGTACATATAAAAGTTATGTTTACACTATACTGTAGTCTATTAAGTATGCAATAGCATTATGTCTAAAAAAAAAGTACATACCTTAATTAAAAAATACTTATTGCTAAAAAATGCTAACCATCATCTAAGCCTTCAGTGAGTCGTAATCTTTTTGCTGGTGGAGGATCCCGCCTCGATGTTGATGGCTGCTGACTGACCAGGGTGGTGGTTACTGAATGCTGGGGTAGCTGTGGCAATTTCTTAAAATAGGACAACAACAAAGCTGGCTGTATCGACTGACTCTTCCTTTCACGAAAGATTTCTCTGTAGCATGCGATGCTGTTTGATAGCATTTTACCCACAGTAAAACTTCTTTCAAAATTGGTGTCAATCCTCTCAAACCCTGCTATAGCTTTATCAACTAAGTTTATATAATATTCTAAATCCTTTGTTGTCATTTCAACAGTATTCACTGCATCTTCACCAGGAGTAGATTCCATGTCAGGAAACTACTTTCTTTGCTCATCCATAAGAAACAACTCCTCATCTGTTAAACTTTTATCAGGAGATTGCAGCAATTCAGTCACATCTTCAGGCTCCACTTCTAATTCTAGTTGTCTTGCTCTTTCCACCACATTTGCAGTTACTTCCTCCACCGAAGTCTTGAACCCCTCAAAGTCATCCATGAGGGCTGGAATCAACTTCTTCCAAACTCCTTTTAATGTTGATATTTTGATCTCCTCCCATGAATCATGAATGTTCTTAATGGCATCTAGAATGCTGAATCCTTTCCAGAAGGTTTTCAATTTACTTTGCCCAGACCCATCAGAGCAATCACTATCTATGGCAGCTATAGCCTTACAAAATCTAATTCTTAAATAATAAGACTTGAAAGTTGAAATTAGTCCTTGGTCCATGGGCTGCAGAATGGATGCTGTGTTAGCAGGCACGTAAACAAGATTGATCTCCTTGTACATCAGAGCTCTTAGGTGACTAGGTGCATTGTCAATGAGCAGTAATATTTTGAAAGGAATCTTTTTTTCTGAGCAGTAGATCTCAACAGTGGGCTTAAAATATTCAGTCAACCATGTTGTAAACAGATGTGGTGTCATCCAGGCTTTGTTGTTCCATTTATAGAGCACAGGAAGAGTAGATTTAGCATAATTCTTAAGGGCCCTAGGATTTTTGGAATGGTAAATGAGCATTGGCTTCAACAAAGTCAGCAGCTGCATTAGCCCCTAACAAGAGTCAGCCTGTCCTTTGAAGCTTTGAAGCCCGGCATCGTCTTCCAATATAAGGCTGTTTCGTCTACATTGAAAATCTGTTCTTTAGCATAGCCGCCTTCATCAATTATCTTGGCTAGATCTTTCGGGTAACTTGGGGCAGCTTCTACATTAGCACTTGCTGCTTCACCTTGCACTTTTATGTTACGGAGACGGCTTCTTTCCTTAAACCTCATGAACCAACCTCTGCTAGCTATAAACTTTTCTTCTGCAGCTTCCTCACCTCTCTCAGCCTTCAGAGAATTGAAGAGAGTTAGGGTCTTGTTCTGGATTAGGCTTTGGCTTAAGGGAATGTTGTGGTTGGTTTGATCTTCTATCCAGACCACTAAAACTTTCTCCATATCAGCAATAAGGCTGTTTTGCTTTCTTATCATTCGTGTGTTCACTGGAGTAGTACTTTTGATTTCCTTCAAGAACTTTTCCTTTGCATTCACAACTTGGCTAACTGTTTGGCGCAAGAGGCCTAACTTTCGGACCATCTCAGCTTTCGACGTGCCTTCTTCACTAAGCTTAATCATTTCTAGCTTTTGATTTGAAGTGAGAGACGCGTGACTCTTCCTTTCACTTGAAGACTTAAAGGCCACTGTAGGGTTATTAACTGGCTTAATTTCAAAATTGTCGTGTGTCTCGAGAGAGGGAGAGAGACGGATAACGACCAGTCCGTGGAGCAGTCAAAACAAACAACATTCATGGATTAAGTTCGCTGTCTTATGTGGGCGGATTCATGGCGCCACAAAACAATTACAATAGTAACATCAAAGATCACGGATCACAGATCACCATAACATACAATAATAATGAAATTTCAAGTTTAAAATATTGCAAAAATTACCAAAACGTGACACAGAGACTCCAAGTGAGCACATGATGTTGGAAAAATGACTCCTATAGACTTGCTCAAAGCAGGGTTCCCACAAACCTTCAATTTGTAAAAAACGCAGTATCTGCGAAGCACAACAAAAGGAGGTATGCCTGTACTCACAGAGCTGTGGCAGTGGGTTTGGGGAGATGAGCTATACTCAGTAAATCCGGAAGACAACGCTTTCCTTGCTCCCCTGCAGTCCTCCGTTTCCGGGATCTCCCGCGCTGCGCCTACGGCTCCAGCACACTATCGTCCCAGACCCACCGTGCCAGATTCCTTCCGCTTTCCCTGTTCGGGTAGCCAGGGAAGCTAGCAGTCTCCTAGATAGGCCGTCTCAAGCCAGAGGTAGCCAGCCAAGAAGCCATGGCAACGATGGGGCCACTCTATCCTCCGAACATAGAGAGGGCCGTCAGTGCGCAGGACTCGCGTCACCGCGGGAAGCCGGAAACTACAATCCCCAGAATGCCTCGCGAGGCGCGGTGGCTCGCACTCTTCTGGTCCCTGGTTTACGTCATCGAATTCTTTCCTTCTTTGGAGTCATTCATTCGCTCAACATTCATTGAGTGTTCACCATGTGTTAGGTACTTCTCCAGGCACTCGGTATACAGCGGTGACCAACCAGACAAGCTCCCTAATCTGACGGCGTTTACATCTACTGACGGCGGGTAGCAGGGTAGGGGGTGGGGGCGGGGAAGAGTGTATAAGAAAATAAACAAAAATATGATAAATCTCTTCAGACAATTAGAATAGGATGGTGTGATAGTGACAGAGTGGCTACTTTATTGGATGGTCAGGATGGCCTGAGAAGGTGACATTTGAGCTGAGGTGGATAACACAAAATTCAGGAGAGCATTGCAAACGGTTTGTGCAAAAAGCCAAGTGGAAATGAGCTTGACAATTTGGAAAAAATGGAAAGGCCAGTGAGACTGGGATGAGTGGTGCGAGAAGAGGTCTGAGAGGAAGGCAGGGTCCAGAGCATTTAGGGATTTGTAAGCCAAGGTAAGGAGTTTAGATTTCATGGTTAGAAGTGCAGACTCTGGAGACAGTTGTTGTTAGGTGCTGTGGAGTCAGTTCCAACTCATAGTGACCCTGTGTACAACAGAACGAAACACTGCCTGGTACTGCACCATCCTCATAATCCTTGCTATGTTTGAGCCCATTGTTGCAGCCACTGTGTCAATCCATCTTGTTGAGGGTCTTCCTCTTTTTCGCTGACCCTCTACTTTACCTAGCATAGTGTCCTTCTCCAGGGACTGGTCCCTTCTGATAACATGTCCAAAGAAAGTGAGATGAAGTCCTGCCGTTCTCCCTTCTAAGGAGCATTCTAGCTGTACTTTTTCGAAGACAGATTTGTTCGTTCTTCTGGCAGTCCACGGCTGTAAAAATGGAGTGGCATGGGTACCTGACCTCCTCTAACTTCACAAGGAGGAAGGAGAATCAAGATCAACAACCCAAGGCTGATTGCTGTGAGGCGGAGGTCAGACATACCTCCACTCTACAACCTTTTTTTTCAAAATTCTCTCTCTCTCTCTTTTTTTTTTTTATTGTGCTTTAAGTGAAAGTTTAGAGTTCGTCAGTTTCTCGTAAAAAAATTTCTACACACATTGCTATGTAACCCTAGCTGCTCTCCCTATAATGCGACAGCACACTCCTCCTTTCCACCCCAGATTTCCAGTGTCCATTCAACCAGTTCCTGTCCCTTTTTGCCTTCTCATCTCATCTCTGGACAGTAGCTATCCATTTAGTCTCGTGTATCTATTTAAGCTAAGAAGCACTCTCTTCATGGGTATCATTTTATGTCCCATAGTCCAGTCTAATCATTGAAGGGTTGACTTCGGGAATGTTTTCGGTTCTGGGCGAACGGAGAGTCTGAGAGCCATGTCTTCTGGGGTCCCTCCAGTCTCAGTCAGACCATTAAGTCTGGTCTTTTTACCAGGATTTGAGTTCTGCACCCCACTTTTCTCCTACTCCATTAGGGACTCTCTGTTATGTTCCCTGTCAGGGCGGTCATTGGTGGTAGCCGGGCACCATCTAGTTCTTCTGGTCTTAGGCGGATGGAATCTCTGGTTTATGTGGCCCTTTCTGTCTCTTGGGCTAATATTTTCCTTGTGTCTTTGGTGTTCTTCATTCTCCTTTGCTCCAGGGGGGTTGAGACCGATTAATGTATCTTAGATGGCCGCTGACTAGTTTTTAAGACCCCAGACGCCACTCACCAAAGTGGGATGCAGAACATTTTCTTAATAAAATTTGTTATGCCAGTTGACCTAGATGTTCCCTGAAACCATGGTCCCCAGACCCCCGCCCCTGGTACTTTGTCCCTCAAAGTGTTTGGTTGTATTCAGGAAACTTCTTAGCTTTTGGTTTAGTCCAGTTGTGCTGACTTCCCCTGTATTGTGTATTGTCCTTCCCTTCACCAAAGATAATTTTTATCTACTATCTAGTTAGTGAATACCCCTCTCCCTCCCTCCCCACCCTCATAATCATCAAAGAATGTTTTCTTCTGTGTTTAAACCATTTCTTGAGTTCTCATAATAGTGGTCTCATATAATTTTTGTCCTTTTGCAACTAATAAATTTTACTCAGCATAATGCCTTCCAGATTCATCCATGTTATGTTTTGCAGATTCATCATTGTTCTTTATCATTGCATAGTAGTCCATTGTGTGAATATACATGATTTGTTTATACATTTGTCCACTGATGGGCACCTAGGTTGCTTCCATCTTTTTGCTATTGTGAACAGTGCTGCAATGAACATGAGTGTGCATATATCTATTCATATGACGGCTCTTACTTCTCTAGGACATATTCCAAGGAGCGGGATTCCTGGATCATATGGTACTTCTATTTCTAGCTTTTTAAGGAAGCACCAAATTGATTTCCAAAGTGATTGTACCATTTTACATTCCTACGAGCAGTGTATAAGTGTTCCAGTCTCTTCACAACCTCTCCAATATTTGTTATTTTGTGTTTTTTGGATTAATGCTAGCCTTGTTGGGATGAGATGGTATCTTGTTGTAGTTTTGATTTGCATTTTTCTCATGGCTAAATATCCTGAGCATTTCCTCACGTATCTGTCAGCCACCTGAATATCTTCCTGGGTGAAGTACCTGTTCATATCCTTTGCCCATGTTTTAATTGGGTTATTTGTCTTTTTGTTGTTGAGGTTTTGCAGTATATTGTAGATTTTAGAGATTAGACGCTGATCGGATTTGTCGTAGCCAAAATTTTTTTCCCATCTGTAGGTTGTCTTTTTACTGTTTTGGTGCAGTCTTTTGATGAGCATAAGTGTTTGATTTTTAGGAGCCCCCAGGTAGCTAGTTTCCCTTCTGGTGTTCATGCATTGTTAGTAATGTTTCATATTCTGTTTATGCCATATATTAGGGCTCCTAGCATTGTCCCTATTTTTTCTTCCATGATCTTTATCATTTTAGATTTTAAATTTAGGTCTTTGATCCATTTTGAATTAGTTTTTGTGCATGGTGTGAGGTATGGATCCTATTTCATTTTCTTACCAATGGACATCCGGTTATGCCAGCACCATTTGTTAAAGAGACTGTCTTTTCCATGGTTAATGGACTTCGGGTTTGTCAAATATCAGCTGTTCATAGGCGGATGAATTTACATCTGGATTCTCAATTCTGTTCCATTGGTCTATGTATCTGTTGTTGTACCAGTACCAGGCTGTTTTGACTACCGTGGCGATATAATAAGTTCTAAAATCAGGCAGTGGGAGGCCTCCCACTTGGTTCTTCTTCTTGAGTAATGCTTTACTTATTTGGGGCCTCTTCCCTTTCCATATGAAGTTAGTGATTTGTTTCTCTGTCTCATTAAAAAATGTGAGTGGAATTTGGATCGGGATTGCAGTGTATCTGTAGATCTCTTTGGGTAGAATCGACATTTTCACGATGTTGAGTCTTCCTATCCATGAGCAAGGTATGTCTTTCCACTTTTGGTTTCTTGCAGTAGTGTCTTGTAGTTTTTATTGTATAGGTCTTTTACGTCTCTGGTTGGATTTATTCCTAAGTGTTTTATCTTCTTGGGGGCT
>NW_004443951.1:20883332-20902723 GCF_000243295.1 Trichechus manatus latirostris | reverse complement strand
TCATTATATAGTGTCCTTCCTTATCCTTTGTGGTGGCTTTTACTTTAAAGTCTATTTTGTCAGAGATTAATATTGCCACTCCTGCTCTTTTTTGATTGTTGTTTGCTTGATATATTTTTTCCATCCTTTGAGTTTTAGTTTGTGTCTTTAAGCCTAAAATGTGTCTCTTGTAGGCAGCATTTATATGGATCATGTTTTTTTTTTATTTTTATTTTTTATCCATTCTGCCACTCTCTATCTCTTTATTGGTGCATTTAGTCCATTTACATTCAGTGTAATTATTGATAGGTATGCATTTAGTGCATCATTTTGATGTCTTTTTTTTTCTGTTGTTGACAGTTTCTTTGTTCCACTTAATTTTATGTGCTGAGTCATTTTTCTTTATGTATTTTCTTTTCATCTTTTTCACTGTTGTTGATTTTGTATTTGCTGAGTCTTTATATTTTTCTTGTTTTTTATTTTGATGTTGTAGGATTGTTAGTTTCCTTTTTGGTTGCCTTAATATTTACCCCTATTTTTCTAAGTTTAAACCACTCTTTTATTTCTTTATATCGCCTTGACTTCCTGTCCATATGAAAGATCTATGACTACAATTTTTAGTCCCTCTTTTTTGTTTTAATGTTACCATCTTTTACATATTGACATCTCTGTTTCGCTATTTTCAGTGTTTTAGTTTTGATTTATTTTTGTGACTTCCCTATCTGGGCTTATATCTGGTTGCTCTGTCCTGTGTTCTAGTCTTGGGTTATTATCTGAGGTTGTTGATTTTCTAACTGGAGGGCTTCCTTTAGTATTTCTTGTAATTTTGGTTTGGTTTTTGCAAATTCCCTAAACTTCTGTTTATCTGGAAATGCCCTAATTTCACCATCATATTTGAGAGACAGTTTTGCTGGATATGTAATTCTTTGCTGGCAATTTTTTTCCTTCAAGGTTTTATATATGTCATCCCATTGCCTTCTTGCCTGCATGGTTTCTGCCGAGTAGTCCGAGCTTAGTCTTATTGACTCTCTGTTGTAGATGACTTTTCGTTTATCCCTAGCCACTCTTAAAATTCTCTCTTTATCTTTGGTTTTGGCAAGTTTGATTATAATACGTCTTGATGACTTTTTTGGGGGATCTACTTTGTGTGGGGTTTGGTGAGCATCTTGGATAAATATCTTCTCATCTTTCACAATATCAGGGAAGTTTTCTGCCAACAAATCTTCAACAATTCTGTCTGTATTTTCTGTTATCCCCCCTTGTTCTGGTACTCCAATCACACGTAGGTTATTCCTCTTGATAGAGTCCCACATAATGCTTAGGCCTTCTTCATTTTTTAAAAATTATTTTATCTGATTTTTCCTCAAATAAGTTGGTGTCAAGTGCTTTATCTTCAGTCTCACTAGTTCTGACTTCCATGGCCTAAATTCTGCTCCTATGACTTTCTATTGAGTTGTCTAATTCTGAAATTTTATTAATCCTCTGGATTTCTGTTTGCTGTCTATGGATTCTTGAAGCCTGTTAAATCTGTCATTGTGCTCTTCTATAATCTTCTTAAGTTTCTCTGTTGCTTTTTCTGTGTGTTCCTTGGCTTGTTGTGCGTTTTGCCTGATCTCCTTCATGATTTCTTGAAGAGTTCTGGGTATTAATCTTTTGTATTCTACCTCCAGTAATTCCAGGAAGTTCTCTTCCTCCGGAAAATTTCTTGATTCTTTGTTTTGGGAGCTTACTGAAGCCATCATGGTCTGCCTTTTTATGTGATTTGATATTGACTGTTGTCTCCAAGCCATCAATAAGTTATTATATTTGTTTATTTTATGTTTGCTTAATATGTCCTAGCTTCTTGTTTTGTTTTGTTTTGAAATACCCAAATAGGCTGCTCGTGTGAGCTAGTTTGATTACTGGTGCCTTTGAAACTCTAACGTCTGGTCACCAGGTGGTTAGATCTGTTACTAGGTATGTGAGCCCAGGAGTGCATTTACTTTTCTTGTATGGATTCAGCCTAGGTGTCCAGACAGTTAGTCACCAAGTGTGTGGTACGGGCTCTCACCTACAGTCCTAGACACAGGGGTGATTGGAGTAGGCACAGGTATCTAGCTGCATTAGGGGGGTCATGCACTGAGCAAGGCAGGGGCCTGACGGCTGCTCCTGAGTGTCTGGGAGGAAAGCATGTCCCTGTTCCCTAGAGTGGGTAGGTGGGTGGGTTTTGCAGCTGGACTATGGGCATCCAATGCTGTTGGCTGTAAGGACTGGGAGGCACCACTTATTCTTGGACCCCTGTTGCAGGTGGCTAGGTAGCATGGGTGGAGTCACCAGTCCTCAGGCCCCTGATGTGGGTAAGTGAGGACCCTGCTTAATGGGCAGAGCGGTACCAAATGTCACAAACCTACCACTCCACCATATAGCTGATACAGTGAAGTTAGTCTTCACATACATACCCTGCTGTACTGTGCTAATGAGGGCCTATGCTGTTGAAATAGGCCCCCACAGGTCTATGCAGGGGTGAAAGGCATTCAAAGTCTGTGGACCCCTTATGCCTCTGTCTAGGCAAAGGAGCTGTGCCAGCCCTGAGTTCCTGGCTTAGGGAAGCTGGCAGATTATTTTTTCCTATTTGTTAATTTGTTCCCTCTCCAAGGCCAGGAGAATGGCTCAGGGCACCTGACGGGTCCTGCTTCTGGCCCAGGGAATGCCGCAGTTGCTGAAGCTGGCCTCAGACCTGGTGCAGAGTGGGGATGGAGCAGGTAAATGAGAGAGAGGTTCTTCCCAAAGGGGGTATTTTTTGATCCGCACGGTATGTTAAATGCATGTACTTATCTTTTGCTGATTGAGCACTGCTTTTCACTGGCTTTGGAGGCCTGAACAGACTCTCCACCCCTCGGTCTCTCCCGACGTGGAAAACATGTCCTGAATGCCATTGCCTGCCTCACTGCGCACGCCAGTTGATCTGGTCTGTAGGGGGCTAGCTACCGCCAGGTCAAGTCTGGTAACTTCTTGCTGCTTTTGAACCATCTCTCCCTCCCCCTGCCACTCAGTCCAATTCCTCAACTTTGCCTTTTATGTTCAGGGCTCCTAGATTGTCATATATGATCAATTCACTTGTTTTTTTGGGTCTTTGTTGTAAGAGGGACCACCAGATGTGTCTGACTATTCTGCCATCTTGGCCTCGCCTCCTGCAACCTTTTTACCAATTCTGATACCAAGCTGTCCCTCCCTTGGCACTCTCTACTTCTCTACTGGGTTTGATAATTCATTGAATGGCCACACAGAACTCACAGACAATACTCACGATTATGGGGTTTACTAGAGAAGTAATAGGATACAAGTCAGGATCAGGAAGGACTCAGGATACGGTTCTTTGATCAGAACAGCCTCTTCTCAGCCGTGCCCGCAGGCAGCCCTTTCTCTGGCCCTCGGCCCCTTGGCCCGATTTCTGCTCTGCTCTGGTAAGTGTTACAAAGTTCTTTAGCTCTGCTGATAAGTGCCCAGAGACACCCCACTCCATCAATAAGCCTCAACCAAAGGTGCTCAGCTCTCTCTCACTCCATGAGTTGGCAAGCCTAGCTCTACTGACAAGTGCCCAGAGGCACCCCTCTCTGCCAGCAAGCCTTCTGCCTGAAGGTGCTCTGCTTTCTTGCTCAGTAGGCCAGAAGCCCACTGTGCTGTCTCCTACTGGTCTCCTGGTTCTACTGCCTCTGCTGCCACCATTTCTATCCTGCTGCTACTTGCTGTCTTGCTGTCTCTGATGTTAAAGCTCTTTCTCTCTCTGTGTCCTGGGTCTAGGAGGGTCTTGGCACAGGGATCCCAGGTCCAAAGGACGTGCTCAGCTTCCGTCTCTTCTTCATGGTGGTAGTCAGGTCCCCCTCTGTTCTGGGACTGGCTCTCTTTTAAGCCTAGTGGGATGGCAAAACTGACCTATCCCCTTGTTAGGGTTCCATACACCTTATTTGCGTGGCCCCACCCCCACAAGGGTGCCATGCACCTTATTTTTAGCAAGCTGTATTATTACCAAGCTGTCCAGTCCCCTTGGTGGGCCACAAGCACCTTATTTGCATACTCCCACCCAATCTTTTGGTGAGAGTTATAAGACCATGGTGAGAAAGGCCATATAAAAGCGATCCATTGCACCGCAATGGTATATTCAATATTCTTCGCCAACACCAGAATTCAAATGCATCAATTCTTCTTTGGTCTTGCTTATTTGTTATCCAATCAGTATATCTTAAAGTGTGGTCTGGGAACTAGTTGCCACAAAGTTATCTGAGATGCTTGTCAAACCCAATCCCAGACCTACTGAATTAGAAGTGGAGCCCAGGAATCTGCAAACCTAACAATGCACAATAAAATTTGAGACCCTCTACCCAGTCAGACTTGGCCACTCAGCAATCCCCAAACATGCCCTACAGTCTCATTTCTGCCTTGGCTATTCTGCTCCATCTGCCTCAGATCCTCCCTTGTTTATCCTTAGATGTTAAAATTGAATCCCTCTTTCAAAGCCCAGCTTAACTGCTGTACCTTTCTGAAATCTTCATTGATGATCTCAATTGGTAGTGATGTCTCTCCTCTGACACCTATAGCATGTTGCTTGCACCTTTCCTAGTTTGCTTATCACAAGCTGATTCACCATAGTTATTTATGTAAATCTTACCTTCTCTACTTGTCTTCTGGGTATTGGGGCAGGAAGAAGGCCTTAGGAGGCACAAATGTTTCACATTGTAAGCCACAGTTGCACAAGGAACACTAGTTTTACGAATGTGGTGAAAAGGTGATAGGGATCGGAATGAAGATGGTGACAGTAGAAATGGAAAGGAAGGATGAATGTTAAAGATCCTGGAAAGAGAAAATCAGAATCTTTAGGGGCTGATTAAATCTGGAGTATGGGCAGAAGGAGGAAGAAATCAATGATTTACATTTTAACATTGGCTATCCAGAAAGGTGGTGGTCCATTGATAGGAATAAGAGGGTTGCAGAGAAGGTTCATGCCTGTGGAGGAGATCTCATTTTTGACTACTTGGTAACTGAACTCCTTTCCCCATGTTTGGGAGAATCAGACATTCTGTGAATTTTGGTGGGAGGTGGGGTTCTGCTTCCCATTACAGATGATTTAAAGGCCAGATATTGTCTCTGATCCTTGTTAGCTACCGTGTGGGCTTGTGACATAAACACAGTCATTCTCAGACTTTAAATTGGGCACAAGTGACACAAACCAACAGCACTGTTTAGACTCCATCCTGGGGTCTGCATCATGTAGTGTCTCATTCCAGGGAGCGGTACTGGTGCTGGAGTTCTTTCCTTGCTGCCTAACCTTCCTTGGTTCCTGGTCATTTTCTGATGGTTCTCCAGCCTTCCTGACAATTTTGTGAGTTGCCTGATGCCTTTTTTTATTTAAGGAGGCAGAGTTGGTTTCAGTTTTTGCAACCAAAAACCCCTGACTAGTACAGTACCCACTTGAGCTGAGCTCATTTCAGGAGTCTTGACTTTCTCTGTTCCCTTTACATGGGCTCTTTTGTGGTTCTGTTTCCAATTGTCAGAGGATCACCAGACTCCTGAGAGTCAGAGTAGACTCCCTAGGTCATCGGCTGCAACTTCCCATCAGTGCCAAAGTTCCTCTGCAGATGTTCCCCTAACCTCTGCCTGAGCAACTCCAGTGACAGGCAACTCATTTCTTTGCAAGTTGATCTCCATTGTTAGAAGTTCTTGGAAACTTCTACCCACTGCCTCTAGTTCTCTTCTATGGAAAAAATGTCTTATTTGGCATTGTATTTCATTTTGAAAGTTTTAAGCCTTTTGAAAGTGAAGTAAATGTACTAAATACAGTGAAATGAGTTTGGTTTTAGACATCTGAAGTGTGAGGTGATGTGGAATACCTCAGTGGAAGTGAGCTTGCAGCCAGGATGGTGGAGGGACAGGGATTTGTGAGTTAATAGCACAGAGGTAATCATTGAAATTACTAAAATGGCCTCTGAAAATAAAGTGATGCAGAACACTGGGCAGAAGAATGCAAACTGAGCACCTCAGGTACGTAAAACATTTAGTCAGCAATGGAGTGAAAGTAAGGAATAGGGTGAGGGTGAGAAATGTGTGAGAGGGAGACTAAGGTGAGGGCGAGGAATGGAAAAAAAAGTCAGGGATGAAATAAGGATCAAATATCTCATGTACATTCTCTGGCAACTGACCTGCCCATCTTGACAGACTTTTTTAAAAAATTTTATTGTGGTAGAATATATATAATAAAACATTTGCCATTTTAACCATTTTTGTGTACAACTCAGTGAGATTAATTACATTCACCATGTTGTGCAACCATCACCACTATCCGTTTCCAAATTTTTTCATCACCCTTAACAGAAACTCAGTACCCCTTAAGCAATACCTTCCCCTTTCCCTTTCTTCCCACTCGCCCCTGGTAACCACTAATAAACTTTGGTCTGTATGCATTTGCCTATTCTGGATATTTCATATAAGGAGGATCATTGACAGAGTTTTTACATCAAAGTCTGTATAGTACAGGGCGATCCTTAATCAGAAGCCACTTCAGCAGAGAAAGGAGTTGTTTTAGTCATCTAGTGCTGCTGTAACAGAAATACCACAAGTGGATGGCTTTAACAAAGAGAGATTTATTTCCTCACAGTAAAGTAGACTAGAAGTCCAAATTCAGGGCGTCTGCTCCAGGGGAAGGCTTTCTCTCAGTGTCGACCCTCTCATCAATCTTCCCCCAGACTAGGAGCTTTTCCAAGCAGGGCCCCTGGTCCAAAGGACGCACTCTGCTCCCGGCACTCCTTTCTTCGTGGTATGAGGTCCTCCAACTCTCAGCTTGTTTCCCTTTCATCTTTTGTAAAATAAAAGGTGGTGCAGACCACACCCCAGGGAAACGCCCTTTATGGTGGATCAGGATTTGACCTTAGTAAGGGTATTACAATCCCACCCTAATCCTCTTTAACATAAAATTACAATCACAAAACAGAGGACAACCACACAATACTGGGAATCATGGCCCAGCCAAAGTGATACACACATTTTTTGGGGGGACATAATTCAATCCATGACAGGGGGTGTGGTCAGAAAAGCAGTACAATTAGACTAGAGGTTGAGAGTTTTAAGAAGGGTGTTTAGCAGAGTCAAGAGCTTCCAAAAAGTCAAGGAAAATGGGGAAGAGAAAAGGCCATTGGATCTACCAAAGTTGGGACCTGGAGAATTGGGATCTGTGTAGTGATAGGGGCTACAGGGGTGCTAGGAAGGAGGGCAGGTGAGGCAGCCCCAGAAGTGTGGGGTGCTGCCCATGTCTGAGGAGCTGGGGAGTGAATGCAGAGGAACATGCGGGCAGCTGGACAAATGAAGATGGAGAGAAGGGAGCGCTGGAGAAGAGGCTGAAGGTGTGGGTGGGAGCAGTTTGTACAGGTGGACACCCTCAGCAGCCATTCAGAAAACATTTGAGGTGCAGAAAGCTGCTAGGTGTGATTGAGAGGAGGACGGGTACAGATAAAAGATACCTTGAGGTAGAGGAGAGATGAGAGAGAGCACACAAACCGAGCATTATCTTCCTGTCAATTGTGACCTAAACTGAGAGGCCTCTAGGCCATCCAGAACCCGAATCAAATATCTGTGGCTGACACAAAGGCCTCTCCTTGAAAGACTGCCAGCTCCAACGTTTCAGAAGGCAGATAGGGAGTTTTATAAAGAGACAGAGTGATCTGAGGCCAATGTGCACATCTAGCATTTAGGAGCCCTGGGCTCTGCTCTAGCTCTGCTGGGCCTGTGGGGATGGTGTGCTTTCACCAGGCCGAATGAAACTGGGGCTTCACTAGTTTGGGGAACTCACAGAAAAGGTAACGTTATTTTGGGCAGCAGAGGCACTGCTGGTCAGAAACAAAAAAAACTTGGACTGTGTGTGGAGGGGGGTGTTAAGGTAATCAAATAATCCAAAATAATTTCCATTGGCCCTTGGCATAGAAGCCCTGGTGGCACAGTGGTTAAAGTGCTTGGTTGCTAACCGAAAGGTCAACGGTTTGAACCCATCAGTTGTTCTAAAGGAGAAAGATGTGGCCAGTCTGCTTCCGTAAAGATTACAGCCTTGGAAATCCTATGGGATAGTTCTACTCTGCCCTATAGGGTTGCTATGAGTTGGAATCGACTCAATGGCAACTGGTTTGGTTTTTGGTTTTGGCACTTGGAATACATCTTGACATTCTCATTTGAAAAGGGGTAAGTTATGATCTGAAAATTTACTTTGCACCAAAGCAAGAAGCTATACTGGGAAGATTCAACTGCAAAGGAGTTTCCTTATTCCGATCCTTTGTAAACACTTCTAACTCCATCTAACTTCTAATTCCTGGCTGTCCAGGAATTTAGCAGCTGAAAAGTTTATCCAGGGCATAATCTAAAGGAAGTAGGGAATAGGTATTGGTTTTCAGATTTTAATTTGGGTCTTTAAGACTAGGTATTATACTAAATATATATATACATTTAATTTGCATTTCTCTAATTTCCTGTGACTTGAGTTGGTGTAAAAGGGACAGCTTGGCTTTATACTGGATGTAAACCAGAGTGACAAATCAGATGGCTACAAACCAGATGGAAGTGGATGAGGGAATCTGATCCTGTTTAGATTTGGGGATCTCTAGAGTCTGCTTATCATGCTGAATTTGGTTTCTCCCCTATGGGGATCTGGATTTAAGGGGAAAAAAAGTGAGTTTTACCTTTACAAATTGTTAGATTCGTATGAGGACTGCATGGGATGACCTTCCTCTTAGAGCTAAAGGCTAAATAAATTTTTTGCCCTTTCTCTTCCCCCCTTACTCTCAATTTTTTATGTCTTTCCTCTGGGAGCCATTATTTTTGTTTAGAAGGCTTTTCTAGAGCTTTGTCTTGCATAACATATAGGTCATTCTAACACTATGATAAGAACAAGAGTGGAATAGTCTGAAACTTACTTGAGAAGAGACTACAGTAACAGAAGAGGTGAAAGAGCAGATACATCCAAAAGCACAAGAATCACGGAGTTGGGGGCAGCATGAGTAAAAATTCCAATTCTTATGCCCCACCTGGGGCACAAACTAGGAATCTGTAAACTCAACAAATTATTTGAGCAAGCCAGATTTGAGCCACTAAGCTAGTTCTTTCTCTTTGCTACAGATGAGGAAACAGGCTTGGTGAGGGTAGCTGGCCCAAGATGACATGGTGAGTTTGGGGCAGGAACAGTACTAGAGCCCAGTGTCCTGACACCAACCATGGTTTACCTTCCCCTAAAATGCCTGGGTATTGCTGATGTGGACAGCTTCCTACCCCTTTGGCCTGGATTTAGTATATTCACAGAGTTGTGCAACTGTTGTTGTTGTTAGGTGCCGTCCGGTCGGTTCTGACTCATAGCAACCCTATATACAACAGAACAAAACACTGCCTGGTCCTGTGCCATCCTCACATTGTTGCTGTTTGAGACCATTGTTGCAGCCGCTGTGTTAGTCCATCTCGTTCAGGGTCTTCCTCTTTTTTGCTGGCCCTCTACTTTACCAAGCATGATGTCCTACTCCAGGGACTGGTCCCTCCTGATAACGTGTCCAAAGTATGTGAGGTGAAGTCTCACCATCTTTGCTTCCAAGGAACACTCTGGCTGTACTTCTTCCAAGACAGACTTGTTTGTTCTTCTGACAGTCCATGGTATAGTCAATATTCCTTACCAACACCGTAATTCAAATGCATCAATTTTTCTTGGGTCCTCCTTATTCATTGTCCAGCTTTTGCATGCATATGCGGCGACTGAAAACACCATGGCCTGGGTCACTTGCACCTCAGTCCTCAAAGTGACATCTTTGTTTTTTAACACTTTAAAGAGGTCTTTTGCAGCAGATTCACCCAATGCAATACATTGTTTGATTTCTTGACTGCTGCTTCCATGGGCATTGACTATGGATCCAAGTAAAATGAAATCCTTGACAACTTCAATATTTTCTGTTTATCAAGCTGTTGTTTATGGTCCACTTGTGAGGATTTGTTTTATGTTGAGGTGTAATCCATACCGAAGGCTGTAGTCTTTAATTCCAGAAATCATGAAGACCCCAGGTGTGCAGAGTAGAACCACACTCCATAGGGTTTTCAAGGCTTTGACCTTTCAGAAGCAGATCACCAGGCCTTACTTCTGAGGTGCCTCTGGGTAGGTTTTAACTGCCAGCCTTTATGATTAGTAGTCCAGCACCTAACCATCTGCACTACCGAGGGCCTCCTTGGCCTGGCTTCAGATGAACACTGACACATTAGTACCCAGTCCACATTAGAGTAAGAGTCACTCTATCTTCTTCTTTGCCTCCTCCCAACTCTCATGTTTTCTCTGGATGCCGTGAACCACCATGCGTGTAAACTTGTTTTTCTCAATATTCATGCAAGTCCAGAGACATGAAACTCAAAGATTGCCTCATCCCAGAGCTGCCTGACCAGAGATTTGTATCTTGTTTATTTACTGAGATGATGATGGGTTTGAAATCCTCTGTATTGCTCTGGGACAGGTAAAGGGAGGAGACTGATGCTTTCTGGCAGTTTGTGGCCTGGTTCCAAGGCCCCAGGACATGCTCAGAGCAGACAGTGAGGTTCAGGTTTGTTACGTGGTGGGAGCCAGACTCAGAACAGGACAGAACCTTCCCCATCCTCTGTCACCCAATCAGGCCACCCCAGACTGCTTAAAACAGACTGAAACAGAAGGCACTTTGTAAACCTGTAACAGCTGTTTAATAGCACAACAGACCTTTTGAGGGGTTCTTTGTAGGTAAGGGAGTATAACCTTAATGAGTAGGAAGCAACTTAAAATTTATCTGGAGGTTTCCCTTTCTGTATCCAAATCCTCTGCCTTAGGCTGGCCAAAGGGCCACTCCTCTTACCCTCACATTTCAGAACTATGTTTGCCTACACTCTTCCCAGGATGAGAGGGGCGGGAGTGGTCCCTGTGGTTGGCCCATCTCAGGAGACTATCAGCTCAGCTCAGTTTTCTCCTACCCTCTGCCATTCTGGATGTTCCCTCCATAAGACTGAATGGACCTTGGTCTTGGGATTCTGGTAGCCCTGCCCCACCTGTTACTTAATCCCATGGGGGAGCACGCGGTTGAGGGCTGACTCTTCTTCCTGAAATGAGGAAAGCCCTCGCCTGATACATTTTAAGTGGATCCCGATTAGACTTGGCGTCATGCCTCTTGAAGGGAAGTAGCTCAGTGGGTCCATGCAGGGGAAAGTGGTACACCACCCGTGCCTCCTATGCACCCAACCAACCAAAGGCTCTGCTTGGTGACTGAGGGTAGAGGAGAGGAGAGAGGTGTCACAGCACATGATGCTGGTATCTGTGAAGGCAAGAACACTAAGTGGCAGAGGAAGATTATGAGGGTAAGGAGTACATGTCATGCTGAAAAGGAAAATATTTTCTTGGTACATGTCTCCATATGGGATAAACCCACATCCACATATGGAGAGAGATGTGCAGAGAACTACAGACACCCACATGCCACTGCTTAGGCCAAGCTGAGTGTACTCCCTGTCACGGCTTTGCTTACTCTGCCTCTCTGAGGCGACAAGTCCTCATATGTCAGAGAGTTGAGGACTGTCTAAACTGGGTCCCGACTGTTTTGACGCAACTCCTTTCCCAATTATTTCAAACTCACTTATGAAGAACACATCCCAGAGAGCTTTGAAGTCTCTGTTATGATTTACCAGCCTCTGTGAGACACAGAGCCTCACAAGAAAGCTGTAATAGTCAAAGTGGCAACAGGAGTGTCCCTTTACCGACTCTGGGGCTTGAACCTATAGCCAAAGATGCTTTGGATGGTTGCCATGAAATTAGAAGGAAAGTGGGAAAGGCCCAGCTTAAAAGCCAGAATGTATTTTGTGGAAAATATATGTGTGCATGTGCCTTCAAGAGAGTGCTTCCTGAGGCAGACTTGCACCGTTCGTTACAACAGAAATAAGAACAGGGGGCAACGGCTTCACTCAGTAGAAAACTAGCAGCATCATTTTGGACCCGGGGGCCTTCCCCAGGGGTGGCCATCAGGCAGGCTGTCCCATGCTAGTGGAGGGTGTGCCTGGTCAGCACCGCTACAGCTCATCCATCATGGCGAGCAAGTCCTCCCCCTTGCTGGCGGTCCACCGTGGCTGGTCCGTGATCTCAAACTCCCCCATGATCCGAGCCAGCTCTTTGTTCCTTTGCTGGTCCTGTTAGAGAAAGGAGAGGTGACAGGGAATGAGGAGGATGTGTCAGCAGACTGCCTCTTTGTGAAGCAGGCATTTGATGTCCCATTCCTGAGATGCATTTCAGTTCCTCATCAGTTTGTCAGGATAGGGACTATAGTTACGTGTAAATTCGAGAGAAGAAGGGGGGCCTTTGAAGTTCAAGGTTATTACAAGACAAAGAGGTGACTAAAATTTGACCCCGGGTAATCTCCTGCATGTACCTGGGTAGCTTGTATGTTGACAACTTCATAGGATAACTCTTCTGGCCTGGTTAAAGCTGCTTGTCTGGATGAGATGGTAAAGAAAAGGGTCACAGGTTAGCTCGGGCTTTCTCCCTGCTAACGTGGCAAACTGGCTCTTGATAATTTGACAACCTTTTTTTTCTGCCTCATCTTCTGCCATTTCACTCTAACTTTTTACTGCATCCCCAACCAATGCACCCTCCACTCTAGAAAGTGAAGTTTTCCTACATCTCTGTGCCTTTGCACATACTAAACTTTGCCAAGAATGCTTTTTCCTTTCTCTGCTTGGTGAACTCCAAGACCTAGCTCAAATGCCAACTCTTCTAATTCACCTGTGTAAAGCCAGACACTCTGTCCTCAATTAGAGCATTTATGATTCTAACTGAAATAGCTTATATACATGTTTATTCTCCCACTAAGCTGGGAGCTTCCTGAAGACAGGGCCTAGGTCATATACTGCATCTTTTGTATGGCCAGCACTTAGCATATTACCTGGCACACAGAAGTGCACAAAAAAAAATCAGTTATATGAGTAGGGAAATAGAAGGCAACTCTGACCCCAAATATTTGGTTGTGAGGAGGATCACATGAGATGATTAATTCAAAAGTGCTTTGTAAACTGTACAGCACTTGTAAACGTGAATTACTACCACTCTTGGTTTTAGATAA
This sequence comes from Trichechus manatus latirostris, assembly GCF_000243295.1. NCBI lineage: Eukaryota > Metazoa > Chordata > Mammalia > Sirenia > Trichechidae > Trichechus > Trichechus manatus. The sequence goes on along the minus strand of NW_004443951.1, from coordinate 20,889,635 downwards.
GGTATGGTTAAGTGCTCCGCTACTAACTGAAAGGTTGGCAGTTCAAATACATCCAGAGGTGTCTCAAAATATCACAGCCATTGAAAACCCTACAGATCACAGTTCTACCCTGAAACACATGGGGTCACCATGAGTTGGAATTGACTCGACAGCAACTTTTTTGTTTTTGGTCTAACCCCAAAGTCATCAAGTTCCAACTTCCCTCTGGTTTCTAACAGACTTTTCTTAACATGGTCATTTTGGTTCTCAATTCTTCTTGTTTAGATCTGCTCTGCTAAGTAAAAAATTAGAACTCTTCTGTGAAACAGTCTAGAAGTTTCCATCAATTTAATCCTGATGAATTCTTCTTTAACTAGGTTATTAAATTTGCTGGTATTTCATTTGGGATTTTTACATCTGTACTCACAAGTGTCACTGGTTTATGATGATCATTTTTTGGTTCTTATCACACTTAGGATTTATATATATATCTTTAAAAAAACAGGTTTAAGACCTACTCCTCTTCTTCATCGGTGGTAAAGAGATTCAACCGGAATCCTGGCTCAGGGCCACTGGGTTTCTTAATCTCCATTCCTCCCATCAGCCTGGCCAAGAAATTCAGCTCTTCTTTAGCAAGAGGGTTTGGAGTAATGTTTTCCTACAGAAACAATTTCATGACTTTTAGCCACATGAAGGAGATTGCATTTCCTGCTAAAGACCCCAAAGATTCAGGGCAGTATTATAAAACAAGGTAAAACAATAACTGTTTAAATTATTTCTGGGAAGAATTAGTTCTAAATAAAGCTTAAGCAAACAGGCTTAACCAAAAGAAAAATAATCCACGTCAGAAGTAGAGGCACTCTAGCAAGGCAGCAAACCAGAGACTTTCACACTTTCAAGATGAGTGGAAGGCCCCAGGAGTCCACATTTCTCCTCAAATGATCTTCCTCCTTGAAGGAGAAGAGCATTGCTTCCTCTTCAGAGTCAATCCAGTTTCCTCTGCATTTACCGGTAGCTGCAATAAAGTCTCTAGTTCATGGGAGCTACCACACTGCCCTCGGGTGGTGACAGTCATGAATACACCCTCGAGTCCATCCACTCCCCTCACTGTGGCCGCCCTACTTCAGCCTTCCTGCTCTGCCTCTTCCATCTCTCTGCCGTTCTTCCTTGCTTGAAACAGACCCTTCTGCCTCCTGCCTAAAGAACAAAGTCCAAATTGTTTAGGACCACATCCAAGCCCTTTCTAATCAGGCTTCAGTGTCTCTGTTGAGTCACATGTCTGCCTCAATTACACTATGATCTAGCCATGTGGGAGAGACGCTGCCTCTCTGCTTCCCCCAAACATGACCCTCCTTTGCTCCTCTGTGCCTTTGCTCATATTGTCACCTCGGTCTGCAAGCCCATTTCTCCTTCTCTGCTATTTTGTATTTTACCTACTCTTTAGTGTTCCCCTTGAATGTCACCTCCTTGGAAAAGCCTTCTTGATCCCTGTCCTCTGCTCCCCACCAGTGCACAGAACATGCTTTCTTCTGGGCCCAGCACTGTGTTCAGAATACCCAGCTAGCTCTTCTTAGTTGTTGGTTCCTTTCTCTGTCTTTCCCAGGGTACTATACCCCCTGCAGGATGGGATCACATCTCTGTCAGCTTTGTGTCCCTGAGTACCCAGCCCACAGAAGCCATTCAATAAATGTTTGCTGAATAACTGTATATTCCATGATATGTCCTATAGGTAGCAAGTAGCTAGTTCAGTGAAAATTTATAAAGATGGAATTCAGAGAACCTAAAACCTCATTTTGAACTTAGCAACCACATTGCTATAGAGGAAAGGATTAAAAAAAGAGATGCTTTAATGATCGGAATACACGCACGTGCTGGAATCAGCAACCACAGACCTAATGGTACTGGCACAATGCTATTTCTCATGTCCTGGTGTGTAGTTCCTGTTTAATTATGGTTGTTGAGCCAAGCCTAAAATTACCTAATTAGTCAGATCACTAGAAGTCTCCATGAGAAACTACAATTAAAAACCTGTGTTCTTGTAAGGCTGAGTGGAGAAGATTGCAAACTAAGACGGAAATGATGGCTAGCTTTGAAATCTAAACAGTTCCCACCTTTCTCCCCATGCACATTTTCATATCTAGAAATAAAATATGAAGATAAGAAAGGGAGGCAGAAGCTTACCTCTGTCCGTGAAGCTAAGTTCTTTGATGCTCCAGACATGTGTGTGTCCACAGGCCGATTCACACTGTACCTGATGTCAACAGAAAATGGTGCAAACATTATCCAGCCCCTTTACAATGACTCCCTTCTAACTCATAGATACAGCAGATGGTTCTTATTCTGAGACATTATATAGCATCCAGAAAGGTGCTGGGAGTACAGAATACAACTTGGTGTACATCAACTACTCAAATTTCACTTCTTCCCAAAGAAAACTACTTGGGAAAGCTAAGCAGACACGCTGCTCTTGTAATGTGTTTTACTGAAAAAGCATGAAACATTACATGAAGGCCAAGGTGTTCTAGATTTCCAATGCAAAAAAGTTTTTGGCTAGTTTTCTTCTGTGGCTATTTCAAATTACATATATTTTTAACCTGTTGTGTTACCTTATTTTTGGAGTTCTTGGGTGCCCTTTGAAAATGTCAAGGCTCTGCATGTATTGCAGCTAAGGGGAAATTACTCAGCTTGTCAGCAGGGATTTTCAGAGCAGAAGTCAAGCTGGTTTTTTAAATGAAATGACCTCCCTTGGACTTGAATTCGTTCAGGGAGGGAGAATTTGCTTACATATTAGTTCCCAGTTTCAAGACTCGGTCTCCATAAAGTTCAAAAGAACCTTCTTTTGGTGCAGTGACATAGTTCCCACCGTGCCTGAATTGGACCTTCTTCACTTCTTCACCTTTGTTGTTGAACATTCTACAAGACAAAGTATGACATGATGGAATGTTCTCCAAGCTTGGGTAGTCCTGGAGGCTTCTTTATTCTTTGTACTACAGGACAAGACGGAATTCATGCACTCCTTCAAGATAAAGATGCTTGTTTAGAAAACCTGGTTATGGTAATAAAAATAATACGATAACAATAAGCGGTATTTATTGAGCTCCTGTTATGTGGCAGGCGCTGTAGAAACACTTTACAGCACTATTATCTTATTCATCTTCACAGTCACCATGTAAAAGATGAAGGACTCAACCCTGAAGAACTGGCTGGCTTGCCCAACTAAGTGGCAGAACCAGGAGTAGGACCTGACCCCTTAACTGCTGTGCTTTACTGAGGAAAGGGAGGGTTCAAGCAGAGCCTGAGGGGCTCAACAGTACTGCATTCTCTGTGGGGGCCTACACATAGGTTTCCTGGCCCAAGCATTGACAATTATTATTAAAAATTCACCTGATTAGTCCGGGAACTTCAGTTCCCCAGGGAAGAGGCCCGGACACTGGCAACACAAAGCGACCATTAGAATTTTGAACTCTGTCCTTCAGAAATATGGACACCTGAAGAAAAAAAAAAATACAGTTACTGCCATTTTCCTTGTAAGGTTCTCAAAGACATAAGCATTCTGAGAATGGAAAGTGTGTAATGGCTTGGGAATGTAACCAGTGAGTTGATAACAAGAAGAGAGAAAGACACAATAACTAACGCCTGCACATTCTAGTGTTTTCATAAAGAGAACCTCTTTTGGCTCACACAGCAAGGTGAGCTGTATTACCCTTATTTGAAAGATGAGGGAGCTGAGGCTCCCAGAATAAAGTGACTTGCCCAAGAGAACAATGAGAGGCAGGGCCAGGATTCAAAACCGAGGTTGACTCCAAATTCCATACTCGTTCTTTTGTTCCCTGTGAACTTTCCACACAGCTGCTGGGCTTGAGCTATAAGAATCTCATTATTGGGGAAGTCAGCACAACTGGACTAAACCAAAAGCTAAGAAGTTTCCTGAACACAACCAAACACTTCGAGGGACAGAGGAGCAGGGGTTGGGGTCTGGAGACCATAGTTTCATGGGACATCTAAGTCAATTGGCATAACAAAGTTTATTAAGAAAATGTTCTGCATCCCACTTTGGTGAGTGATACCTGGGGTCTTAAAAGCTTGCAAGTGGCCATCTAAGATGCATCAATTGGTCCCAACCCACCAGGAAAAAAGGAGAATGACGAACACCAAAGACACAAGGAGAATATTAGCCCAAGAGACAAAAGGGCCACATAAACCACAGACTCCATCAGCCTGAGACTAGAAGAACCACATGGTGTCCGGCTACCACCAGTGACCACTCTGACAGCGAACACAACAGAGAGTCCCTGACGGAGTGGAAGAAAAGTGTGGCACAGAACTCAAATTCACGTAAAAAGACCAGACTCAACAGTCTGACTGAGGCTAGAGGAACCCTTGAAGACATGGCCCCCAGACTCTCTGTTAACCCAGAACTGAAACCATTCCAAAAGCCAACTCTTCAGACAAAGATTAGACTGGACTATAAAACAGAAAATAATACTCATGAAGAGTGTGCTTCTTAGTTCAAGCAGATACACGAGACTAAATGGGTGGCTCCTGTCTGGAGGCAGGATGAAAAGGCAGTAAGGGACAGGAGCTGGTTCCATGGACATGGGAAACCCGGGGTGGAAAGGGGGAGTGTGCTGTCACATTATAGAGATTGCAACTATTGTCACATAACAATATGTGTATACATTTTTGTATGAGAAATTAACGTGAGCTGTAAACTTTCACATAAAGCACACACACACGAAAAAAACCACCTCATTATCTCCATTTGATGGATGAGGAATCTTCAGCTCAGAGGTCAGCCAGCTTGTAATGAACAGAGCTGGGAATTTAAACTCTTGTGTTTCTGACTCTGGAGCCTGAGTTCTCATCCAAGGGCTGGACTGATGAGAAGGGCAGGTTGGAACAGGTGGATCCAGTCAGCATTGGAGTTTGAACAGCTTTAGTATGACTGGAGACACCACTTTTGGCTTATTTCTATGCCCTGGTTTGTGTGCTCTGCATTGAGGTCTGGGTGATTCACAGTTTAAATGTCATAAAGACTGCAGCAGTTAATCAGTTTTACTGGGACTTAGCTTTTTCATCTTTAAGATGAGACAGATAAGCTTGAAGATACTTTCCAACTCTAAGATTCTACAAGTTTACATTAGTAATATATATCATCAACAATAAGCATCTGTTGTGTTCAAAGCAATGAAAATACAAAGTGATAACAGAACTTGTAAGCTGGCAGTGTGAATGCTGACATCAGACTGTCTAGGTTCAAATCTCAGCTGGGCCACTTCCTGGCTCTGGGTGTTTGGTAAGCTACACAAGATTTCTGTGCATCAATTTTCTCTTTGGTAAACTGGGGTTAATAACAGTACATACTCAAGGAGTTAGTGTGACAATAAATCAGATAATGTATTGAAAGCACTTATCACAGAGCCTGACATATAGTATAGTAAGCGCTCAATAAATGGTAGCCAATACTCTTGTTATTAAAGTCTACTGGACACAAGACACAGACAAAAAATAGAAAAAACATAACAAAACAAAACCAAAAATGCTATACAGCAGGATATGCTAAACAGCATATTAGCCCATTGAGGAGAATGACTACAGGCATGAGGGGTGGAAGGGTGGGTAGGGATCACCATGGGCTTAGAGCTGGGCTGAGGAGGAAGAAGGTGGGTGTGGAGTTACTCCAGAGCAGAGATGGGCATAAGGCATGTTTGGGGGGGATAAGTAAACTGGTTTGGTCAGAGGGTTTGGCTGGATGACCTTTAAGGAATTTTTAACTTTGAGATCCTATGACCCAGGGATGTGTGTACAGGCATGGACAGAGAAAATCTGGAGGGAGAAGTGGGACTATATATACATGTTGGATCCTCTGTTAGCCTAATTCTAATAAGGTCGACTATTATCAGAATAGATCTGAAGTGTACGAACTTAAAAGTCATGTGTGCCGGGGGGAAATACTAAATAGACAATAGATAAGTGGTACCTTTGGTGAAGGGTAAGACAGTACACAATACTGGGGAAGCCAGTACAACTTGTACAAGGAAAGGTCATGGAAGCTCCATAGACACATCCAAACTCCCTGAGGGACTGAATTGCTGGGTGGAGGGCTGTGGGGACCATGCTCTCGGGGAACATCTAGCTCAATTGGCATGACACAGTTTATAAAGACAAGGTTCTGCATTCTACTTTGGTGAGTAGTATCTGGGGTCTTAAAAGCCTGTGAGCAGCCGTCTAAGATACTCCACTGGTCTCACCCCTTCAGAAGCAAGGGAGAATGAAGAGAACAGGATACAAGGAAAAGATTAGTCCAAAGGACTAATGGACCAC
>NW_004443951.1:20817772-20882778 GCF_000243295.1 Trichechus manatus latirostris | reverse complement strand
TGTACACGTAGAAATTTTGGAAATGGTGTGTCTTTGGCTATGTATATTTTCAGCAAAAAAGAAAAAAGGTCCTCCAAGGTCGAGAAGGGAGAGCGTTGACATGTGGGTTTGGTGACCGATGTCATAAAACAATATGCGTACTGACTGTGTAATAAGAACTAAACTAATCTTCCTACATTTCCCACCCTTTTTGAATGAGTTCCTTGAGGGCAGGAACTGTGTTTCCTGTGCAAAGAAGAAATGCATGTCACTGAGCTGTGAGGCTGGAGTGTTGGATGAGACATCTCCATGAGCACTCATGTTTCCCAGGATGCTGGCAGCACTCCGGCGGCAGGGAGGAGAGTGCCTCAGTGAATGTGGCTGAGTGACTTGGCAATCAGCTTCAGTAGTGCACTACGTGTGTACACTGAGTGAGTACACCTGTGCTCACTGAGTGCACGGCTTTCCATGGTGTTATGGTTTACAGTCTTACTTGGAAAGAGGAGGGCCAAGTTTGGGATGGTGGGAAACTGGCAGACTGCTGACCCTACTTTTCATACCCTGCTTGCAGGTGAGGGAGAATGATCAGCATCCACCAAGTGGCTAGAAGATTTCAAACACCATCTATATGCTGTATGCTGAGGAGTCTCACATTTATGTCCCCAGCCTGGACCTCTTCTCTGAGCTCCAGATTCACATTTATATCACTACACTTCTACTCTGTTATTTCCAGACATCTCTACTGGGGTGTCTAACAGGCAAGTCAAACTTAAATAGAACTATTAATTTTTCTACCCAAATATACTTCCTCATCTTAGTAAATGGCACCACCAGTTGCTCAGGCCAAAAACTTGGTAGTCATTCTTCATTCTTCTTTCCCTCATTCTCCACATCCAATTTCTTAAGTCAGTTTTATTGGTCTTGCCCAAAGGTATATCCCAAATGTGAACACTTCTCACCGTCTCCACTGCTGGCACCTAATCCAAGCACTCGGATCTCTTACTTAGATTTCTACAATAGTTTCCTAACTGCTGTCCTACCTCTAGAGCCCTAGTGATGCAGTGCTTAAGGGCTCCGCTGTTAACCAAAAGGTCAGCAGTTCAAATCTACCAGCTGCTCCTTGGAAACCCTATGGGGCAGTTCTACTCTGTCCTATAGGATCACTCACTATGAGTCAGAATTGACTTGATGGCAACAGGTTCGGTTTGGCTTTGGGTCCTACCTCTACCCTTGCCCAATATATATAGTTCATCTTCCAGAACATGAATCAAATCACATTCCTCCTTTCCTTAATATACGCAATACCTTCTTTTTTGCTCTTAGAAGAAACCCCAAACTTCTTACCCTTGCCTAAAGTTAAGGCTGGTAGTCAACTGGTGGGGACCAGTTTATTTACAACTGGCATCTGTTCTGATTAGTCAGTGTCCACGCTGCACAGCTTGTTAAATTTACTTTCAGTATCACTCCTGCCTATGAGGTATGCTCCATTTACACTGGCTTTTTCTTTGTCTCAGGAAGACATCATGCTTGTTCCCATCTAAGGGCCTTTGAACTTGCTGTCCCCTCAGCTTAGACGCCCTTCCCTGATATCTTTGTAAGTTATATCCTCAACTGAAATGTCTTGTCAGAAAAGCTGTCCTTGACTCTAACTCTATTATTTAAAGCTGTGCTGTTCAACAGTCACCACTGGTCAAATGTGTCTTTTTAAATTTAAATTAGTTTAAATTAAATAAAATTAAAAATTCAGTTTCTCAGTTACACTAGCTATGTTTCAAGTGCTCAAGAGCCACATATGGCTAGTGACTATCCTATTGGACAGCACAGATATAGAACATTTCTATCATCATAAAACCAAACCCACTGCCGTCAAGTTGATTCCAACTCATAGAGACACTGTAGGACAGAGTAGAACTGCCCCATAGTATTTCTAAGGTTGTAAATCTTTATGGAAGCAACTGCCACATCTTTCTCCTGCGGAGCAGTTGGTGGTTTCGAACCGCTGTCCTTTTTGTTAGCTGCTGAGAGCTTAACCACTGCACCACCAGGGCTTCTTTTCTATCATAGAAAATTCTATTGGACAGTGCTGGTCTAAAGCAACATCCCATCCTAGATGCCCTCTATAACTTTACCCTAAATTACCATCTTTCTAAAAGTTAACAGTCTATGAAAATAACTTATCTGCCTCTTCCTATTAGCATAGAACCTTTTCAAGGCAGGGACTCTGTCTTGCTCACTTATGTACCTCAAACACTTAAAACAATGCCTGGCATGTGGTAGGCATTCAATAGATGTTTGTTAGGCTGACTAGTTTTTAGGATTAGATATTGCCAAGGAAATAATAGAGTGGAAGTGTAGGAAATGTTCTATGAGGAGGCTAAGATGGGATTATGTTTTCCAACAATGGAAACAATGCAAAGAACAGAAAGTCCATGATGGAAGAAGGATGCATGAGTGGGGATGAAAGTGGGGAAAGGGTGAGTGACCTGAGGAGTCTAACCTTCAGAAGGCAACTATGGAGGAGTTCTAGAGGGCTGATGGGGGTTAGGAATTAAGATGGTTGTAAATCACTGGTCAGAATTCCAAATGAATTGGTCTTTAGTACAGTTTCTGACCAGGCGTGAGTGCATAGGTCAAGGACCTTGACGACATTAAAGCTATTTCAGGTTGTCTGGTGATATGACAGGAAGCTCTGGATATCAGGATGAGGAGTTTTGTATTTCGTTTGGTTAAATAAACCTTTGGTTAAACATGAAACCCTGGTGGCATAGTGGTTAAGAGCTATGGCTGCTAACCAAAAGGCTGGCAGTTCAAATCCACCAGGTGCTCCTTAAAAACTCTATGGGGCAGTTCTACTCTGTTCTATAGGGTCGCTATGAGTTGGAATCGACTTTCCGGCAATAGTTTTTTTTCTTTTTGGGTTAAACAATGAGCAAGGGTGTAGTCAGAACTTTGTTTTCTTTATTTAGTTAGTTGGTTTTTCTAACAAATCTAAAAACTATCAAAAACTATTTTGAAAACAGAGAAAATCTGTATAGGCAATCATAAATTACAGTTGAGCAGAAATACCACTAAAAAGCAGACTTGGAAAACTAGCCTACATGTTATAGAACAGTGGCAAAATACCGTCAGGATATGTGATTCCTATCTCTCTTGATGAATGTTCTGACATTTCATTGCTCGTCCATTTAGCAATTAAAGCTTAATATATTTTGTGGTTTAATACAGTTTAATGATTTTGCTATAGACTTATTATTAGGAAACTCTTCATTATAATGAATTTTTTCTTGTCAGAATCGAGAAATCAATGTCTGCTTGTATTACTACAGTCCATAAAAGAAAGTCCAAATATGCACAGCATTGATAACAATATGATGCATAATTTTCCATACTTTAAAACTTAATGGGTAAACTTAATCTTACTTGTACTTTCACATTTTCTATTACAGTCAATGACTATTAGAGATCTTAATTTATATTGATGTTACTATTGCTCCATTCATGGCAATAAAATTGTTCATGAGAGTTAAAAACAAAATTGGCATCAGAGTTGAAACCTATTTGTCTTCCCTGGTCCATGGAAGGGAAATAACAATCAGGCCCTAAACATATTCTATTTCTTTTTTTTAAATTTTAATTTATTTTTTGAATATGTTGTATTTGCACATGTACAAAATGCAAAAGGTTCAGAAGAGTATACAATGGAAAGTCTTTCTCCTACTCCTGTCTTCCTTACAATTCTCCACCCCCAGGAGTCAACCACTGTGGCCAATTTCTTGTATACCCTTCCAGAAGCACTTTATACTGTATATATACAAGCAAATACATACATACAGGTAGTCCCCAACTGATGACGTATTCGTGTTAGCAATGAACCGCACTTATGACCATCTGTTTCGGGTTTTTTTTTGTACATCTTATCATTAGTAATGTGTACTACGTAAGTTTATATGCAATGCTTCCAACCCCCAAAGACAAATAAAGATTGGATTTATAAAGATACTGATAATAAAAGGCAATACTAATGAAAAGTAAAAGAAAAAAATGAGGTATTCGACTTAACGTCAGAACCGACTTACGACGGAGTCATCAGAAGGAATGCCATCATAAGTCAGACTACCTGTATTACATATGCTATTTGAGTTAATCCTCCCAACAAGCTTTAAATTAGGTATTATAATTTCCATGTTGCAGATGAAGAAGTCAAGGCTCAAGAGAAGTTCATTAGTTTGCCCCAAGGTCATGGAGCTAGTGCTGGAGCTGGGATTTAAACACAAGAGCTTCTGACTCCAGAGTCTGGGCTTGTTTTACCATATCATACCATCTTTCCTGTATCAGCTTGCTACATTATGGAAAAGAACAAAGTCCTGTCTAAGAGACACAGGTCCAAAATTCAGAAGCTCAGTTATGTATCTTTAAAAGTTAAGGTGCAGAACTGCCTTGGAACAGGCATGATAGGAGGAGGGAGGGTTAGTTAGGGGGCAATAGCCAACAAGAAGTATAAGGGCCTGGTGGCAACAGAAATGGAAAGGGAGGGCATGGATATTGAAAAAGCTGATTCCTTTGGCCTGGGAAGTGATTAGACAAAGATCAGGGAAGGAGAATCAAAGGTGCTGCTTTGGTTGTGACCAAGTGAGTGAGGGAGTGGTGGTGCCCTCAGCAGAAATTGGAAAGTCAAGGGCAGGCTTTGAACTGGAGAGTGAGTTTAGCTACAGACATTAAGCTGCAGGCACTAGCGGACATCCTCGTGGAGAGTTTCAGTAGGCAGGCTGAGATGTGGGTCTGGATGGCGGGGGTGGGGCAAGGATAGGGTGGAGGTTGGACTTAAGAGTCGTAGGCAAAAGAATCATTAGCCAAAGCGGGGAGGAAAGAGATCTCTAAAGAGCAGAAGGAGACAGGAGGAAGGCTTAGGGACATGAGGAGGGAGTGAAGGGCATCGAGATGGGAGAGGTGAGGGAACGCCAAGATGGTATGGAGCCATGAAAGTCCAGGAAAGAAGAGCGTTACATGGAGCAGGAGGGAAGCCTCCTGACAGTGTCAGATACCAGAGAGGTCAAGGAGTATAAGGCTAGAGAAAAGGCTCTGGAAATGAGATCAGGCTGGTAGCCTTGAGGGTGTATTTTCTTTAGAGAAGCAAGGGAAGAAACCATATTTCAAAGAAACACATAAGGTAACTGGGTAGGGGGAAGAATGGAGGCTTCATTTTCTTCCTTGGTCCATTTCAAAACTGCTGAGGTTTGTTAACAGGAAGTTTACTATCATGGAGTCAAACACTGAGGACATCACTTACCAGGCAAACTCTTAGCCCTTGTCTGCCCTGACAATGCACACCCTATTTCTCCAGTACAGTGGCTGCTGGATGTTCCTGGGGTGGCCCATTCACTTACTCGAATGTGTAGGTCCTGGAAGAAGATGAGGAGTGTCTGCCGGATCATCTGGAACTCCCCAGCAGAGAGACTCCCGTATACCTGCCAAAGGCAAAGCAGCAAGAAGCACTTCACTTTCAGAAGTGAGATGAGAAGAGTGCAAAGGCAGGGATAGGCAGACACTCAGGGGAGGGAGCAAGGAGGGCACTCAGGTGCTGGGACAAGAGGGCCAAAACAAGAGTCAGCACTGCTCCCGCAGAGGGACAAATCCGATTATGCTACACTCAGCAGTGCTACACTACATCTCTTCCACTTCTCCACAAGCGCGGAGAGGCTGTTCCCCTAAGATTTAGCAGAACATCCACTGCCAACTCCCTTTCACAAAAGTTGGGAGAAAATGGCTATGCTTTATACCGCTGCTTTTCCAATTTTGAAGGCAACTGTAAGAGGGCATAAGATGGTAACACCTACTGTATTACCCGTTGTGGGTAGACACTTGCAGAGTTTTAGAATTTTCTGGAAGATTGGCAGGCTTTACCCTTCCTCATCCTGTTCTCTCTGTCACGGAATCTGCCTGTTCTTAACAGAGGAATGAGAACAGGTATTTGGGCTGAGAGGTGACTAACTGATAATACTCTTACTTCAGTCAGCTGCCAGAAAGTCTCATCCACTTGATGCAGGATGGCTGGGGAGTCTCGGATGAATTCCTTGATGGCATCTAAATGATTGAAAGTGACCAGCAACACATCCTTGGGACGGGGACACAGCAGTACTTGGTATTTGAAAGCCATAGTCATCAGGTCATAGAGCTGCCAACCCACACAACAAACAAATAGGACAGAAGAACAGATGTCAGAACCTCCAAACAATGAGTCAGTCAAGCATTTCCTGAAAAACAATCTGACCTAACCATATAGCTTGGGTGACCATGTGAGTTATCCAAACCAAGAAACTTTTGAGAGTAAAAGAAGGTAATACTAATTAAGCCAGAACAACAGGTGTAGAGTGGGACATTCCTGGGGAAATTAGGACTTCTGGTCACCTTGGGTATATCGCTGATGGGACACATATGGAACAATACTGGCAGCTGTGAGGTCCTGGACTTAGAGAGAGGAAACCCCTTTGCTGCTGACTTGTATGACCCTGGCCAAGTCTTTTAACCTCTTTGAGCCTGAGTTTTCCCATCTGTAAACAATGCTCCCTTATTTCCCAACCTTGTAGAACTGCTGAGAAGAGTAAATGAGATGATACGTGTGAAAGTGCCAAGTATAAGCTCTACAAACATATAAGGACAATTTAAAATGTGAACAATACTTAATAAGACACAGATAAGCCCCATGTATGGCATGAACAAGGAGGCCTGGTAGCACAGTGGTTAAGAACTCAGCTGCTAACCAAAAGGTCTGTGGTTTGAACCCTCCAGCTGCTCTGCAGGAGAAAGACATGGCAGTCTGCTTCTGTAAAGATTACAGCCTTGGAAACCCCATGGGGAAGTTCTACTCTGTCCTATAGGGTCGCTATGAGTTGGAATTGACTTGATGGCAATGGCTTTTTTGTTTTTATGGCATGACCATCCATGAAAGTTCACAGGAGAGAAACTGGTGAGGACCAAAGTGGTCAAGACAGGCTTTGTGGAAAAAGTGGGCTTGATATGGACCTTGCAGTATTCACAGGGTTCAAACCGGCTGAGGGGAGAGAAAAGGCATTCTAGTTGAGGGGAACAGCATGCGTGAAGGCCTGGAGGCAGCAACGCTATTTCTCTGAGAGAATGAGAACGGCCTGATTACAGAGGACAATTTGTGTTGGGGATAGTGGGAAATAAATTTGGATAAGTGTGGTGAGGTTAGAATATTAAAGGTCTTAGAAAGGCAAAATACTTTAGATTAGATGTGGTAGGAATTAGGGAGCTGCTGAGGTTTTCTAAGCTGACAACATAAAACTGGTGATTAAACAAGACAGTCAACCAGGCAATGATGAGCTGGGAGAGAAGGGAGAGACTGGAGTCAAGGGCATTAGCTAGGATCAGGCTTCTAATAGGTTTGAATGAATGAATGAAAAAATGCTGTTGGAATAATCCAGACTTAAGGCCTGGAATAAAGATGGTGGGAACAAAGGCAAAGAAAGGAAGATCATGTGATATTTAGAAGGAAAAGCTGTCAGTACATGACTGCCTGACTAGATTTAGGGGATGAAGACGAGGGCTGCCCAAAATGACTACAGCATTTTCAGCCTGGTGCCTGGGAGAAGGATAATGCTCCTGATGGAAGCAGGGAAGTCTAGGGGATAGGGAACAGAGGAGCTGGATCAGGAGGGACGATCAGCAGCCTACCTATGAGCAGGTCTGAGGCAGGAGTGAAAATATAAACTACTTCCATCTGAGTGTACCAAGCACATTTATATACATTACCTCATTTGATCCCACTTAATCTTCACAAAAACTCTATGAGGTAGGTGTTATTATCCCAAGTTTAAAAATGAGGAAACTTGCCCAATTTCACATAGCTGGTAAGTGGCAGGGTGAGATTTGAACTCAGACTATCAGATTCTAAAGCACTTGCTAAAACTTTCAACACAATCCCATTTCTCCAATTTGCAGCTTAACGTTTCCACTTAGAAAGTGGCATACAATAGGAGGAGCCTGGTGTGGGGGTGGGGAGAGTGGGTGGATATAGTTAATGAGAAACACAGATTTGAGAGTCCATCATCATTATCAAACATTAAGTGCCTTGTGTATAGGACACTGTTACGAATAAAGGATAAAAACAGGTATAAGATGAAGAAATGAAAGTTCAGAGATATTCAGTAAATTGTTCAGGGTCTCACAGCTAACAACTGAAGACTTGAACCTAGGTAGGTTTCTTTACCTAGAACCCAGGTTTTTGTGTTGTTTTTTTAAAAATTTTTTCCCATACAAAAATTTATACATACATTGTTATGTGACCCTAACTGCTCTCCCCATACTGTGACAGCACACTCCCCCTTTCCACCCCTGATTCCCCATGTCCATTCAGCCAGCTCCTAACCCTCTCTGCCTTCCCATTTCACCTCCGGACAGAAGCTGTCCGTTTAGTCTCTTGTATCTACTTGAGCTAAGAGGCACACTTCTCACGCGTATCACTTTATGTCCCACAGTCCAGTCCAATCCCTGTCGGAAGAGCTGGCCTCGGAAACTGTTTTAGTTCTGGGCTGATAGAGAATCCAGGGGCCATGCTTTCCGGGGTTCCTCCAGTTGCAGTCAGACCGTTAAGCCTTCTTACTAGAATTTGAAGAACCCAGGTTTTTTTAATTCCAAATTCTGGGTCCTTTCTCTACAAGAAACCTCTTAACATTCTTAAACGCAGAGGGATAAGAGCAAGAAGAGCAGAAAAGGTAATTAACATTTACTGAACATCTACTATGTGCCAGGCCTAGGCATGTTACTATATATAGTTGTATCTGTATCTACATATCTATATATATAATATATACATATCATATATGATAAATATTGTATATGTTTTTCACTTTATCCTCCCAACAACCTGATGAAATAGCTATTATATCCCCATTTTATAAATAAAAAACGGAGGCTTGGAGAGCGAATGTAACTTTCCAAAGTTAAGTGCCAGGAGGTGAGAAGGCACAGTTAGAGGCAGTCTGTCTTCCTGAGCTTTGCAGGTACCTGCAAAAGGTGAGCATTTATTCTGCACAGCTAGCATCCACAGTCAGTCCTCATGATTTTTAAAAATTCACATAATGGAGGAACTTGAAAGGAATTATTATTATTATTAACTAAAGTCTATACTTTATTCAGATTTCCCTAGTTTTTACTTACCATCCTTTTTGTGTTCCAGGATCCCATCCAGGATACCACATTACATTTAGCTGTCATGTCTCCTTAGGCTTCTCTTAGCTAAGAGGACATTTTCTCAGACTTTACTTGTCTTTGATAACTTGACAGTTTTGAGGAAAACTGGTCAGATATTTTGTAGTAAGACCCTCAACTGGGATTTATCTGGTGTTATTCTCATCAGAAATGGGGTTATGGGATTTTGGGAGGAAGGCCAAAGAAGTAAAGTACCATTTTCATCCCATCGTATCAGGGTACATGCTACCAGCATGACTCATCACTGCTGACATTGACTTTGATTGCGGCTGAGGTAGTGTTTGTCAGGTTTCTCTATTGTAAAGCTACTGTTTTCCCCTCCTTTCCAAACTGTGCTCTTTGAAAGGAAGTCACTATGTGCAGCCCACCCTCAAGGAGTGGGGCTCCACCTCCATGAGGGCAGAGAATCTATATAAATTATTTGGAATTTTTCCACACAAGAGATTTGTCTATCCTTTACCATTTATTTGGAATTGTTATTTTTAAAATCGGAGTACCCCAATAATTTGTTTCCCAAAGAAACAGGTATATTCATGTTATAAGTAAAGACTGAGCGGTTTTGAATTTGTTTTAAAAATTGCCTGGTTTCCCGTAAAACGATTCCTCACTGCAGAGTGAGATTTGTTAAGAATGAAGCAGAATTAAAATTTTTAGTGCTGAGTGCTTGTACTGGGTTAAGACATGTGCACCTAGTGCTCATAAATATGGGAATGAAAACCAGCACTAAGGCAGGTGGAATGAAATAAACACCAGAGGGGCAGGTGCAGATGACTTCTGAGGTCCTTCCCAACCCTGAAACTTCACGACAACTAATATTTACAAGAGCCTGTTTTTTTGCAAAATATCATTGCATAGGTCATCTCATTTGACTTCAGTCTATGATCACCCACAAAAGGTACAAGAAATGCAAGGAAAAGGGCAGAGGCAGCCATCTACTCACCTTATCCATGCTGGCCTGGTTCAGTCTCATAATGGAGGCATGAGCCAGGCGGTCGTAGACTGTCCTCAGGGCCTTCTTGGAGTAGAGCTCTTGGGGTTTGAACAATTCTTCCATGAACTTCCTATTGAACATGGTGGAGATGATGTCGTTCAGAACTGTAGAGACAAGAGAGAACACAGCTGAGCGAGGTAGTGAAGGAAACTTTACTCAGAAATACCCTGTGTACAGCTCCCTCTATGAGTGGAGGAGATGGGTATATTCAGAGGTGGGATGCTGATGTGTTAGGTGGGATTTGCTTCCTGGGGAGAACACACAGGTGTCCTTGTAGAAAGCAGGGGGGTGAAAGGACTTGATGAGACCATTTCAGGGCAAATATAAAGGATGACAATGTACAAATATGTTATGCTGATAAACCATCTTTACATACATTATCTTATAGGGGAAATGTTTCTTCTTTCTTTTAAAAAGATTCCTACAGCATTTAGATCTCTTCTTAAAACGAGAAACAGCATCAGTCTTTTTTTTTTTAACTAGCAAATCTTTAATATTTTTACTTAAAATTAAATTTTATAAAAATGGGACCAATAATGGTAACTGACTCTTCTTTTACATAACATTTTATGAAAATACAGAAGTCTACCCACTGGTTAGACAATAAAACAGTTTTAATGTTTCTAACAATGTATACTTCACATTAGCACCACCTTAATTTCTACATTTGATCTATAATATTGATATTACACTGTAGTGACATATCTCATACTGTCGCTCAAGTGGGAAAACTCCATCTGGTCAGAAAACAAAAGGTCCTAAGGAGTGTGCATACCAAAGTGTCTATAATTCTAGGTCTGCATTTATTCATTAAGACCAATAAGCAACATCTTGATAAATGGAGAAAATACTGAAGTTGTCAAGGATTTCATTTTACTTGGATCCACAATCAATGCCTATGGAAGCAGCAATCAAGAAATCAAATGACGTATTGCATTAGGCAAATCTGCTGCAAAAGATCTTTTTAAAGTGTTAAAAAGCAAACATGTCACTTTGAGGACTAAGATGCACCTGACCCAAGCCATGGTATTTTCAATTGCCTCATATGCCTGCAAAAGCTGGACAATAAATAAGGAAGACCCAAGAAGAATTGATGCCTTTGAATTATGGTGTTGGTGAAGAATATTGAATATACCTGGACTGCCAGAAGAACGAACAAATCTGTCTTGGAAGAAGTACAGCCAGAATGCTCCTTAGGAGTGAGGATGGCGAGACTTCGTCTCACACATTTTGGACATGTTATCAGGAGGGACTAGTCCCTGGAGAAGGACATCATGCTTGGTAGAGTAAAGGGACAGCAAAAAAGAGGAAGACCCTCAACGAGATGGACTGACACAGTGGCTGCAACAATGGGCTCAAGCATAACAACAACTGTGAGGATGGTGCAGGACTGGGCAGTGTTTCGTTCTGTTGTACACAGGGTCACTATGAGTTGGAACTGACTCAACGGTATCTATCAACAACAACATTTATTCACTCAGAAATTTGGTGCTAGTCAAATCAGTGTCATTAGTTGAAGGCTAGGAAAACCTTCTGGTACAAGAAAGAGGAACAAGTATGTTTGAACACAGCTTAGTCTTAATTAAGCCAGATATACTCTAGCCCACAGGTGAGAGTATATGGATGCTGAAAGTATACATTCATAGTAATTAAAATTTGAAAGAAACCTGAATTATTTAAAATAATTATATAAAAAAAAACCATTATTGAACACAGGTGATTATTATGAAAGGTACAAACTCCTTTCTCTTGCCTAACACAAGGGATGTGCCAGGTGATTGGCTGTGGCCATCTATCTTAGAGAGTGAAGGCAAGGGAGAGCAGTGAGGTTATTATCTCAGGCACCTTCTCTATCTATCTGTAAGTAATTGAAAGAAGAACCCTGAGGGCGCAGGCCAGTATTTTAAAGCATTTATGAGGGGAGAGGGAGCTGGCTGTACTTAATTTGTAAATGGAAGGGCCAGATAGGGAAAGAGAGAGGGAGGGGAAGAGAGAGAAACATTTTTTCCCCCACCAACACAAAAGAACAATTTGTGATTCCTTATGGAAGTGCTGAATTCATTCTTGATCTTTGGATTTTACTCTAGACTCCGTCCTATTATGTGGTGATGGAAAACCAAATCCATTACTGACACAGGGCTTCCCTCATATCTGACAACTTCAAGTCACTGCAGCTTACCTTTAATGTGCGTTAACATTTCCCCAGTGTGGACAGCTTGGAGACAGTTAACTCTTCGTGCTTGCCTCATGCATAGCCTTTCCCTTCAACCTAAACAAGTAAGAGCCTATGATAACTGGGCTTTCTAATGTTTTTCTTACCAGAGACTATATAAAATGCAGAATTTTCAAGGAACTAGGTACAATTAAAAAGCCACACATCAGGGCCTCACAAGAGTGAATATGAAGAATTTTCCACAGATTTATGTAGGCCAGGGAGGAGTGCCAAATCAGGGCTGATGTTAAAGTCAGCCCTGATTATGTTAACGCTTATAAATAGGTACCATTCACCTATGGGCTAAGTCATTTCTCTAGTGTCTTTGAGTTCTCAGCAGCATTTAGAAAAATAGCTTAGACCCAAACAAATCAGGAGTAAACGAAAAAAAAGTCCCAAGGTGATTGTTAGGCGCTCTGGCAAAGTAAAAGCAAAATGAAGCCTTTCCCCCTGGGAAGTGAATAAGCTATATGTCATCGTGGCTCCTTGCAGAAGAATGTTCAGAAAGTTCACCTGTTGAGAAAGGAGTTGGGCCAGACTGTGACACAAATGCCCCCAAAGAGGAAATGGCAGTTTTACGTTGGGCCTTGGCACCCGGGGCTCCCACTTCCCACTTAATTCTTTGGAAAGAATATGGGGGCACAAATTTGCATGCCTTCACCTCACAATTTACTTCACATACCCCTTGGTTGAGGTGGGCCTACTGTGCACCACAGGTAGAAAGAAGAAGGAGATGTTATCCTTATTTAAGTTAAACCTGAGAAATATCATAGCTTTAGCCAAACCCATTAATCTGTTCTGGTGTTAGTTTTCGAAACTCAAATGAGCTTTGCATAATTTTTATAGGGCAGGAATGTACTAGGAGCCAGATTTCATCAGAGAGTGACTAAGGCAGGGGAGGAAAGTGGTTTTTCATGGGCTGCATCAGAAGGGTTGCTAACTACCTGCATTCTCAACACATCAGGCTTCTAGTCCCAAATTCAGATTAGGAGGTCAGTTTCTGTTCATTATTTCTAAATGCTTAAGTTAAAAACAAATTCCAGCAATTCAAATACATATACAAAAACCCTTCAAAATCCATACTTCATGCCTGAAATTCTGCCATGAGTCAAGAAGTGGGCCAAAAATTGCTCAAAAGATGGTTGTGAAATATCATAAAAGTGTATCAAGCACTTTGATTGGGCTTTCTTTGAGCCTGGCCCGATTATCTGAAGGGAAAGCAATTGAATTATTACAATTACCTCTGCTCAAAATTCACTTACTTATGAGGACACGCATTTTGGAGCCAAGGCTAAAAGAGAAAAGCTGGGAAACTCTCCTGGATAGCTACCATGGTTTGAATTCCTACTATGTTCCAGGCACTGGGCTCAGAACTTTACATACATTACCTCACTTAAACTCCAAGACAACTCTGGATTATCAGCCTCATTCTATTGAGGAAGAAAGCTCTTAGCGGAGTTAAAGTCCAAGGTCATAGAGCTAGTGGTGGAGTAGAAATAAGAATGAAGTCTGTTTGATTCTAATGCCTGTTCTCTTAAATATATGTTATCTCCCCAGCATACTTGGCCTGGTGAGGGCATTTAAAATATTGACAAGGACACCTGATGATATACATAACCACACCCAAATGGCAAATGATGGAAGCTACCTGTGACATTTAAAGGCTGAGGAAGGCTAAGGTTTTATTCTGAGGAGTGAGCAACGTTTTCAGGTTTGCTGCTAGCTTTCAGGCCAGATACATGCCTAACTGAGATATATGTGAGGGGGAAACTCAAGGTTTGGCATGATATGGCCATACTGCATGCATGTTATCATGCCTTCTGCCCACAGTCCTGGCAGCCATGCAGCCACATGCTTCTGTTTCTCCCAGTTGCTCAATAGATACCTCTGTATGCTAAGGAGAACAGCTCAGAGAGGGGCACTCCTATTGAAGCACAATTCTTTGGTTACATGATACTACAACGAAATGGCTTTAAGGACTACCAATTAGGACAACCCACCCAGAAGTGTAGAACTGCCCCAGCTGTCCCTGTAAAGCTTGGAACTGATAAAAAGAGACAGATCCCTCAGGTACTGTGTGGCCCCTTTGCCAAGGTTTGCTTGGTATTCATCTTACACATGGTGTTTCTTTCTCATAGGCAACAGATTCAAATGTATAACCAGTGTCTCAGCTGAAGACAAATTCATGCCTATATTCTTTCTTTAAAATATCTGGAGTGGTCACACTTTATGCCCCATTGATAATGGACCGAGTGAACCTGTGGATGCAGACTGAATACATGCAGCTAAGAGATAGCATACCTCGTTTTCTGTCCACCTCTGTCCATTCATCTACATGAAGCATATAAAAAGAAAATACCAGTTCATAAAGCAAGAACATTACTTACAAGGAGGCTTTAAAAAATACCCATTCCAATTATCTGGTCTATGAAGCTTTATTTTTCATGTTTGCATTTAATGTCTAATGCAAACCCTCTGCCTTCCATTTGATACATTTAAAAGGATGATGGATAAACAACAAGCTCCAAAAAATGCCCTAGAGAGGCTATGTCTTATACAGAGTGGCCTAGGAGGAGAGGGAACTCAGGAGGGCTAGCTACCCTGGGGTCCATCTTTAAAGGCTTAAGAACTCATGCTCTAATGCTAGGAGAATACACGTCATTCAAAACAAGGCTTGTAAAAACACTGACCTCCGAGAGGAAGAATAATTCAAAGAACAGGTTGGGAAAAGGAGTTCCTTTTTGTACAACCTGACTTTTCATTAATGAAAGATTTCCCTTTCTAGAGTACAGATGGAACTACTCAAATCAGAAACTTGATATGTGAATTAAAAGGAAAAAAAGTCAGTATTTGTTTCTGCTTTACTTTTTAGATACAGATGTGTGATTTCCATGTTGAAAGAGGGAAGTAACAATGGGATCACTGTAAAGAAAGTTCCTGAGGACAAAGTCCGGAAGATGCTGAGAGATCAAATAAAGAAAAATACACTTGGCTACGGCTAGAGAAGTCTGTGAGAATGGAGACTTTATGGGTTGAGGCCTAGCTCTACCACTTACTAGCTAGCTATATAACATTGAATAACTTGCTTGACCTCTTTAAGGTCTCCATTTCTTTATCTGTAAAATGGGGATCATAATAGCACCTCCTCCACTGGATTATTGTGGGGATGAAATGAATAATACACATTCAGCACTTAGCTGGCTATTTTTCTAGTCCCACTTTCTGTGCTGAAGTATGTTAGACATCACCCACGGTGACATCACAATGGATAAAAGATGACTTTGTTTTTTACTTTAAATTTTTGAGAGATTTCAATTTAGAAAAACCATCCCTAGATAAACAGTTTTACACATACTACATTTTAAAAAACATTTGTAATTACTGATCTCTTTTGGAAACATTTGCCACTAGGTTGTTTCAGAGGTGATTTCTGAAGTTATAACTGGAGCATACACATGCCTTCAACACACAATCCCAACAGCTGGGAAGAGACCATTCTGACGGCACACCAGGTGCCATGCCTTAACTAGGCACAAAGGGTTTCCATTTGCGAGGTCAGACTCCTCTGGGAAAATTTCCTTTCTCCCACAAATTGTTGTTAGCTGTCAAGCTGGCCCTGACTCACGGTGACCCCATGCACAATGGGATTGAACCATTGTGATCCATACAGTTTTCACTGGCTGATTTTTCAGAAGTAGATCATCAGGACTTTTTTCCTAGTCTATCTTAGTCTGGAAGCTCTGCTGAAACCTATTTAGCATCATAGTACCACATAAGCCTCCGCTGACAGATGGGTGGTGCCTGTGCATAAGGTGCATCAGCCAGGAATTGAACCTGGGTCCCTCGCATAGGACGTGAGACTTCTACCACTGAACCACCACTTCCCCGTCTCCCACAAGAGTCACAAGCTTCTGGAGAGAAAATATTTGGGAAGCAGAACCAAGAGTCTGGCCTTCTTAAAGCAGATACTGGTTTCTCTGGCATACTGTCTGTATCTTCTGTCTTTCTGGGACATTTATTTAGCAGGCCGTCTTCATAAGTCTGGTAGGAGACATGGAGTTTCCACTGCGACCCTCTTGAAGGTGTGTTTGGGAATAGTGCTGCTGCAAGGGGCTCATCTCTAAGGGGCAGTGTGCTACCTGAGGGACAGTGAGCTGCCTGCTATTGACAAAAAGGAGCTGGCAAATGCATGCCCAGGGGTACCGAGTCACTCCTGCAGGCAATGACGCCCAGCTCCAGCAGAGGTCTCTGCAGTGCTGTGTGCTCCCAGCCCTTCCCTCCAGAGGGGAAGTAAATGATACCCAGTTTCTCTATTATTTCTCCAGATGACTTGTTTGTGACAATTCCACATTAGTTATATTCTGAATGGGAGTCAGGCCCAAGGGTATCCAGAGATGGCTGTTAAATTGGAATCAGAAAAATAAAAACAGAACCTAACCGCCATTTGGTTGCTCAGTACTACACTGTGATGTGAATGTCTTGGAAAAAATCACTTAGCGGCTCCATGCCTCAGTGTCCCCTTCTGTAAAATCAAGAATTTAAACAAAATGTAATAGGGAAATTTTTTATGAGTATTTTTAAGATGATGGAAGTGAGGCAAAGGCAGTTTTTATTATTCTCGCTATTGCTTAAAACGTGGGTCAAAATTCAATATGCAACACTCCAAAGTTGCCCCATAGAGAGAGCACTTCCTTTCTATTGAATGCTAAACTAGAGGCTGCATTGTAGGGGAAAACTGCATTGGCCTTGTGGGACCAGGGATGGCCTCCAGGAGACCAATTAGTTGTGTAAGATAATGAAAACATCTAGAAGAAATACGATTTCCATTCTAAGCTTCAGCAAAGGACTAGCTTACTGTGCCTCATGTTTTATAGGCCTCTGTGTACAAACACCTGTCACAGTGGCTTCTGGTCCTGCAGCCACACCAACTCTAAATGCTGGTAGAGACAAGCGTCTCTTAAGTTTTTGAATACCACACTCTCTACCATGCTTTCTCACGCTACGAATCCCCATCAGCCAACTACTTTTTCCCATTTATTTTATAAAATCAGTGGGTATATTGGATATTTTTTTTCAAATTCCTCCCACTCCTGATCTACCAACCCCCACAAACCCAAAGATTCTGATACAGTCCCCCAGGTAAGGCAGTATACAGCAATGGTTAAGAGCATACTGGGTAAGAGTATGGGTTCTGGAGTCCAACCGCCTGGGTTCATATCCTCTACTCCTCCTCTTACCAGCTACGTAACCTTGGGCAAATTAACCTTAGTTTCCCCACCTGTAAAATGGGGATAGTAATATTAACTACCTGGCTGGATTGTTGTGGGGATTAAAGTGTTTAGGAGTCCTTGGCATAGTAAATGCTTAATAAATGTTTGTTGCTGTCGTCATTAGGAAGATATGACAGGTTTAGTCAGTTACTGGACTAGACTGATCAAAAGCCTTGCCTCCGGGGAATAACTACTCAGAAGGGCATCTCACATGGTATCTAACACTCAACCCAAAACTACGGAATGAATGAGTACGTGAATATGAGTTCACACTAAAGATGTATGAAAATCCCTAAAGCTGAATCTAGCAAAACCAGAAGAAAGCCTATAGTTCCTGAAGACAAAGGAAGCTGGTCCCCTAGAATTCACCAGGCCTTGCCCAGATCTCCTCTTGAAAGCACTGTGCTAAACATGTTGCAGACATTATCTCATTCAGTTCTTAAAATTTCATATTAAGGTGTTCATTATCCCCATTTCACGGAGAAAGAGACAGGCTTACAGAAGTTATAACCCGTGGTCACACAACTGATTAAATGGCAAAGCTGGAATTGGGACCCAAGATGCAGACTACTACTCTGAGAACACTGGCCTTGTCAGCTCACTGGTGCCCTTAGCCAGAATGAAACCAGGTAACAAAGACATCAAGGAAAACAGAAACTCCTTGAGGAAGAAATGGCAAGTCATATGAAACAGCCAATTTAGATCATCAGTTCAACAAACATTTACTGAGCACTGATTTACTCTGGACTAGGCACTATTCTAGGTGCTGGAGCACAAAGAAGACAATCAAGTGGGGGAAACAGACACATACACAGATCACTCCATCTAATATGGCCAGTAGCAAGGTAGAGAGAGGCTGCTGTGGGAGTGCAGACAGGCCATTTTCCCCATTCCCCTGAAAGAGATGATTCTTAAGCTGAATACTGAAGGATGGAAGGGGAAAGATGGTGGAATGGGGACTATTATCATGGGGACATGAATGAACATGGTTTAAATGGGGACCTAGAAGCAGTTTGGTATGATTAAAATGCAAAGTAGGAGGCAGGCAGTGGTGGGAGATGGGACTGCAGAGGTGGACAGACAACAGATCAGGAAAGGCCTTGAAATGTCATGCGCAGGAACTTGGCCTTGATCCAGACAGCAGTGGAAGACAGGTGATGGGTTTTAAGCAGGGAGCAGTATGGATAGATTTGCATTTTAGAAAGCTCACTGGCAGCAGTGGGCAGAATGAATACAGGAGGTAAGCTATAGGGAGTTCTTTTTCTCTCTTTATGCAAGGATTTGGACTCAGTCACACCAATACAATAGTTAACATCTGAATATGTATGCTAACATCTGAATACCTATGTTTAACATCAACTGAGCATACAGAGAGTGTTGGAAAGAATAAATGTTTTAAATAGTGGCCATATCAGTTACCTTTATCTCACCTTTTCCACCACCATCTTGAAATATTTCTTTCATACTTAATCCCAGGAAGCTTGGTGAAAGCAGTTGTTGGGTCAAGATAGGAGGAAAGAAGGAAGGAGAGAGAGATAAAGGATGGCAGAAGGTCTGGGCAGTCATTTCTCTGGGGATTAAATGTGTATGGGAGCCAGATTTTCCATCTTAGAGGTTCTCATATGATTATTTCCACAACTGCATTCTCCTCCAACACTTGGGAAGGGAAAGCCTTATGATTTTCTCATGTTTTCCTATTTATCTACATTTATTTCAGAACACCATGTTTCTTGAAATAGTTTCTGAAATATTCAAGACTGGTCTCCAGCTTATGTGAGAGGATGTTACATAGAGGCCTGGAGAATCAGAATCTGCTCCCTGGGGGTAGGGAAGATGCTTGGATTGGCGAAGGGTATGTTGCAGCTGGGACTCCTAACATTTGGTAGGGGCTAGTTGTCAAGAGAGATTGGGAAACCACCTCTCCTCTTTGAGGGCATAGGGAAATTGGGGGGATCAGGTACCCTAATTACATCCAATGGGTGTATGAAGTCCCTTTGCTGTGAAGGGATGTTTTGGGTAACTTGACTCCAGAGGGGCTCCGGCTGTATGGGAGTTATGCGTTTTAGAAAGGTCCCTGGCAATAAAAGCGCAGTGTGCAGCAGTATTGTATTGGTCAGGCTGTAAAGAGGCCGGGTTGTGGCGTGGCTGTGGGTGTCAGCGGTGAGGAGCCTGGGCTGTGGGGTATTGGTCTGGATGTGTGGGCCGGGCGCCTCTCACCTTTGCGGGCCTTGTCTCTCGGGATGTTTTGGGCCCGCAGCCGCTGGTCTAGGATGTAAAGCATCTCCCCGCCCAAGTTCAAGAACAGAAGCGGTAGCGTTCGCACCGACATGCTGCCGGAAGCGAGCAGGGACCGTGGAGACTCCCAGGGCCTGGTACCCAGTGGCCTGCAGACCTGGCCGCCGCGTTCCTGTAGCGTGGTTGCTAGGGCAACGCCACGACAAGAAAAGTGAACCAATCAGAAGGCGGTTTGGTGGGAGGTGCTCCGAAGGCGGATACTTACTGGTCTAGGTGGCAGACTGGGTACCGGGTGGATTAGTCCGAGCCGGACGCGGGAGGGAAGCTGTTTTTGGCGATCTGTTGCCGAGCTCTGGTTTTGAGTCTCCTAAGCCTGTTTCGGCAGGGCCAGGTACCAGGCTGGAGCAAACTGGAACCCGGGGCTCAGGCGGGGAGGAAGGGGGCGGGCCCAGCGGCTCGGCCCCGCTTTGTTCACACGACCACTTGCAACCCCCGCCACTCCGCTGGGCTTGGGTCATCACTGAGCCATAAGCGAGGGAAAACTCAAGCAAAACATCTTTAGAGCAGACTCCGGTCAAACGGAGCTGAGTTTGAATTACGGCTCTGCTATTTCCTGGCCGTGTGACCTTGGGCAGGTTTTTTTTTGTTTTTTAAATAATTATTTCTTGTTGAGAATATATACACAGCAGAACACACACCAATTCAATTTCTACATGTACAATTCAGTGACATTGATTACATTCTTCAAGCTGTGCAACCATTCTCACCCTCTTTTTCTGAATTGTCCCTTCTCCACTAACATAAACTCACTGCCCTCTAAGTTTCCTATCTACTCTTTCAAGTTGCTGTTGTCAATTTGATCCCATATAAACCGAAAAACCAAACTCGTTGCCATCGGATTCCAACTCACAGCGACCCTATAGGACAGAGTAGAACTGTCCCGTAGGAGTGGCTTGGTGGATTCAAATTACCAGCCTTTTGGTTAGCAACGAGCTCTTAACTACTGCTCCACCTGGGCTCCCTGATCCCATATAGGTTCTTAAAAAAGCACAATACTCAAGGCATCCTTTATTGTTGTTAGGTGCTGTGAAGTCAGTTCTGACTCACAGCGACCCTATAGGTCAGAGTAGAACTGCTCCATAGGGTTTCCTAGGCTGTAATCTTAACGGGAGCAGATCGCCAGGGCTTTTCTCCTGTGGAGCCACTAAGGGGGTTAGAACCTCTGACTTTTCAGTTAGCAGCCGCTGAGCACTTAACTAGGGCTAACCAGGGTTAGTAGCTGTTGCATCGACAGGGCTGCTACATTCTTTACTAGTTAAGCTGAACTATTGTTTGGTTTTAAGAAGACTTAAGGGGATACTTTTCGTTTAAGTTTTAAAGATTATCTTAGGGCAAGTTTCAGGGGTTTATCCAGCCTCCATGGCTCCAGAAAGTCTGGATGGAGTCCCTGAGAATTTAAAATTCTGTTCTGCATTTTCTCCCTTTTGATCAGGATTCTTCAGTAGAATCTTTGATCAAAACATTCAGTAATGGCAGTAGGGCACCATCCAATTCTTCTGGCCTCATGGCAAAGGTGGCAGTTGTTCTATTTCTTCCTCCTATTCCTGACTCAGAAAGGAGCCCTGGTGGTGCAGTGGTTAAGTGCTCCGCTGCAAACCCAAAGGTCAGCCATTCAAACCCACCAGCCTCTGTAAAGATTTACAGCCTTGGAAACCCTATGGGGCAGTTCTACTCTGTTTTGTAGGATTGCTGTGAGTTGGAATCCACTCAATGCAATGGGTTTTTTTTTTTGGCTTCCTGACTCTCCGTTTTCCTCTGTTGCCCCAGGAGGATAGAGATCAAAATTGTTGTGCCTTGGACGGTCACTTGCAAGCTTTTAAGAACCCGGGAAATACACAGTGAACTAGGAGACAGAACAGAAGCACTCAACATGATATTAGACTTAAGCCAATTAACTGGGATGTCCCATGAAACCATGATCCTAAACCTCCAATTCAAGAAACCAAATCCCATGAGATGTTTGGTTGTACCTCAACAGCCTCAGCAGCTGTTCTTTTCGTTGTTGTATGTTGTAAATATATCTATCACACAACTTTTGCCAATTCAACTTTTTACAGGTATACAACTTATTGACAACAATTACATTTTTGGGCAATTTTTTTGAGGCTTGGCTTCATGTGTAAAACAGTAAACACCCTCTCTAGTCCATTTGTCTTCCCTTCACAGCCAAACTTTTTGAAAGAGTAACCTACACAACCTGAATTTCCTTAACATCTCATTCCCCATCTTAATGGAACTAGGATTCATTTCCCTCCACCCCACCGAAACTGCTTTCCATTGAATATTTTGGTCCTGCCTTAACTGACATTATCAGTATCAGATATCATACAGTGGTTGAAAGCTGGCAGCCCAAGGCTTTGTTAATTTGGTGATTTTGCCTGGTCTATACACCATTTTAAAAGGGAATGTAACTACGATAGAAATGTAACAAGCAGTTCAGCATCATTGCCTTTTGCCTCTTGTTAGCTGCTGTCGAGTTGGCTTCTGACTCTTAGTCTGGAAGCTCTGCTGAAACCTGTTCAGTATCATAGCAATACACAGCCTCCACTGATGAATGGTGGCTGTGCAGGAGGCGAATTGGCCAGGAACTGAACCTGGGTCTCCCTCATGGAGGGCAAGAATTCTACTACTGAACCACCACCGCCTCCATGTTTTTCACCTAGCTTTCATGAACTGATGTTACCTGCCTAGCTCCTAAAAGCATTTGAGTTTGCCGTAGGGTAGACTCCTCCCTTAGCTTCTCAGGCCATTTTTTGCCCCTAGGCAGGGTGTAGAGTGGAGAGAACACGGGCTTCGGAGTCAAGTCAGATCTGACCTGGCCCTTACCAGTTGTGTGAATTTGGCTAAGTCATCTAACCTCTGTGAGCCTCAGTTCTCTCACTGTAAAGTGAGGATAAACAGGCCAATGTTGGCGGGGGTGGGGGCAGGTGAAGGTGATTTTGAAAAGTAGATAATATGTCTAAAGCAGCACCTAAAACAATGCCTTTCCTGCAGGGCCTGCTCCACAAATTTGTCCTCTATCTCCAGCAACTCTTTTAGTCTCCACCCGCCCTGCTAGGAGCCCTGATGGCACAGTGGTTAAGAGCTACAGCTGATAACCATGAAGGTCAGCAGTTTGAATCCTTCAGCTGCTCCTTGGAAACCCTATGGGGCAGTTCTACTCTGCCCTACAGGGTCACTATGAGTTGGAATTGACTCAGTGGCAAAGGGTTTTTTTTTTTTTTAGTGCCCCTGTAATGTTGGTACCTGACTCTGCAGCACAGCATCTCTAAGTAGCTGTGCCCACTCGGAAGTCCTGCCCCATAAAATGCTTTCCTGACTATTGCTAGAGGTGATACCAGAATAGTTGGATTCTGAGCCTCTCATCTCACTTCCGATTTTGCAGGATCCCAGGCTCTCTACCTTCTCAACACTAGCAGTTCCTCCTGACTCTGGCTCAGCTTCTCCACTCAGGCTATGTATGATCTTAGGGATCACCCTTCCTATCCTGACCCAGGCACAGACTCCCACCAGACCAGCTGCAAGGTCTGCGAGGCTACGAACTGCACTATAAAAGGGGCAAGGTGGGCAAACCCTACTTTTATCACTAATTGCACAGCAAGGATCAGCATGAATCCAATTCCCGGCTGCAAGTGGATCCAGGGCTCACCTTCCCACTCCTCGTTGCCAGCCACTTACGTGACAGTTCCTTTCTCTCTGACCCTAACCACCCAGAGTAAGATCAGACCTCATCCCTGGCTATCCTGAGCTGGGTCAAAACATCCCTGACCACCTGAGCCCAGGTCATCAGGGTGCAGCCGTAGGCTCAGGAGTCTGCAATTGAGACCAACTGCCCCCCTCCCCCGCTCCTATCCCCTGGGACTAGGTCACAAGCAAGGACTCTATCCTTCTTCACTGACTACCTGTGCAGCCTTTTCCTGTCACTCAGCCACCCAGAGCTGGGTCAACACAAATCGACTCTGTACTGCCAGGCTTTGCTGGCTCATTGCCCCTGTGGGTTCATTAATTCTCTAGAATGGCTCCCAAAATTCAGAGAATATTACCTATACTTAAGAAGCCTGGATGGTGCAGGGGTTAAGTGCTTGGCTGCTAACCGAAAAGTTGGCAGTTCAAACCCACCAGCCACTCCGCAGAAGAAAAATGTGGCATTTTGCTTCCATAAAGATTTACAACCTTGGAGACCCTATGGGGCAGTTCTACTTTGTCCTATGGGGTCGTGTGAGTTGGAATCGACTGGACGACACTGGGTTGGATTTTTTTGGTGGCGCAGTGGTTAAGAGCCATGGCTGCTCACCGAAAGGTTGGCAGTTTGAACCCACCAGCCACTCCATGGGAGAAATGTGTCGGAAGAAAGATGTGGCAGTCTGCTTCCATAAAGATTTACAGCCTTGGAAACCCTATGCAGCAGTTCTGCTGTCCTATAGGGTTGCCACAAGTCGGAACTGACTTGATGGCAATGGGTTTGTGTGGGGTGTACTTAAGAGTTACCCATTTATTATTACCAGAAAGGATATATGCGAAGAGATGCACGAGGCAAGGTCTGGGAGAGTTCCTGGTACAGGGCCTCCATTGTCCCCAGGGACGTGCAGCTCCCTCTCCCATGCATGTATATTCTCAGCAATCCTGGAAGCCCCAAGGAGCGCTCCAAGGTCCTGGGTCCCCTAGTCATTGGGACCTCAATGAATATGCATGACTTGGGCCTTAATGCATAGTTATAATTGATCCAATCAATGAATATGCATAGACGCATTAGGCAACTCCCCTCTCCCTTCCTAAAGTTAGTTCACCAGGTGTGGGACCTGTGTAGCCACTACTTGCCTGGCTATTTTAGAAAAACAAAGAGCACCTTAATTAATTACTTGGTGATTTTCAGAAAGCCGAGTCAAAGGGCAAACCAGGTTCTTTATCCCATACCTGTCCTTGGCCTTTTTCTTCCACACTCACACCCATGACTTTAATTAACCATCTAAACATAACGACTCCCAGACCTGACCTCTCTACTGAGTCCTGGATTTAAATTTCCAGCTACTTTTTGGACATCACTTTCTCTCCTCTTTGGCTTTCTTCAATGGCTTCCTTCTGAGAATGAAGTCCGAAGTCTTTTCTCCAAGAAGTGATGTAGCATCTGGTTATCTGCCTACCCTCTCACCTCATCTTTTCCGACTCTTCTTTTTGCTCACTCAGTTCTAGACAGTCTTCCTTGGGTTCTTCAAACATGCCAAGTATGATCAGGCTTAAAGCCTTGGTGCTTAACTTGGTGTCAATGGGTGGGCTTTATGGGGGGATACCCATAAACCAAAAAAACCCAAACTCATTGCCATTGAGTCAATTCCGACTCACTGCAACTCCACGTTAGAGGAGAGCTGCTCCATAGGGTTTTCTTTATGGAAGCAGTTCACCAGACCTCTCTTTTGCGGAGCTGCTGGGTGCGTTTGAACCAACCTTAGCAGCAGGGTTGATGAAGTGTTTTGTGTATGTGTGCCGTTTCCTGGGAATAGGACTTGCAGCTTTTCTCAGATTCTCAGTCTGAATACTGATACCCCCACCCCCAAACAACAAATTGCTTCTCTCTCCCCCTCCCATGCTGCCGCTGCTGCTGAACTATCTAAAACAGACCTGTGGCTGTTGTCATTTCTTCAGCTTTAAACCTTAGCTGTCTTCCCACTTCCTAGAGGACAGTGTGCAATCTCCTCAGCCTAGTATGTGAAGCCTCTGATACCCCAGATTTAGCTCACCTTTCAAGCTTTATATCCGAGTCCCCGCTGTCTGGATACAGAATGCACCTGTAGACTTTGCCTTTGTTCTTGCACTTCCTTCTGCCTGGATACCTTCTTCCCCATCTCTACCTGGTGACCTCCTCCTCATCCTTTAGGGCCCAGTCCAGAATGTAGCTCTACAGTTGGTTTTCCCACCCCGGCGGCCAGCCAGCCACCCCTGCTGTGTGTGGCTATGTACTTAGTTTTGCTTCCACTGAAACACATACCACCCGGATGACAGGCAGTTGTTTACGTAAGTGTGTAAGGTGCGTAAGGAGTGTGTCCTCTGGTGTGTGAAGACAAGGAATCTGCCTTAGACAATCCTGGGATCCCAGAGCTGAAGGAAGGAATGAATTCTTCCTCTTCCTTCCCTCCCTCCTCAGGCCGAAAGGAGCCCCACCTTTTCTCCTATCATTCTTCAAGGCAGAAAGAAATGACTGTCACAGAATTTATTGATTTTCTTTGAGTGCCTCTGGTCTGGCTTTGGAAGGCCCCTCTGGGCTCCTCTGGCTTTGTTTCCGGGCTGCTGCTGCTGCAGCTTTCAAGGCCCTTTTTTGCTTCTTCAGTTTTTGAGCCTCCTGGAAAACCTGGAGGTGGAAACGGGCAGGTAAAGACTTGGTAATCCTATGCAAAATCTCAGACCTGGAGCAGGTGGGGTAGAACTGTCTCCCCCAGATGGTAACCCCAGCCTTTCTCCACAGGGTTGGTGACCTGTGACCTCCCTTGGCCCACTCCAGGCCCTGGGTCAGTTCCATGCCTCTACCAGAAATAGACAACCCCTCCCTTCTGCTCCCACCCCAGTCCCGGAATGGGCCAACCAAAGCAGCATTTCTGACTCGTACCTGAATGCACAGCGCCTTCTTGGTCACCCAGCGGCGGTGGGCCTTTCGGTAGTAAAGAGGGGGGAAGGTGTATTCAATCCCTAGCTCCTTGCACGTCTTCTCAAAAACATCATAGTTGGTCTTACGGAGGTTTTTGAGCATTTTCTTCCTCTGGTCGATGCTCATGAGCAGATAGCGCTTGTGGGCTTTGTCCTGTAAGAGAGTGTGTGTTACTTTTAGTATTTTGTAAGTAAGTGGTGTGCCACTCCATAGTGACAATGGATGATCATTTTATCACTGCACTGAAACTTCCCAACAATCTTGAATGATATTACTGCAACTCTGAGGTAGCTATTGTCATTGTCATCCCATTTTACAGATGAGAAAACAAAGGTCCAAAGATGTTAACTGATTCAGGTGCTCAGGTTAGGACTTGAATTTGAGTCTACTGATTTGACTCCAAATCTTATGCTCTTTTCCCTACACCACTCACTCTCAGCCTCTCCACAGCTTAGCAAACTGTCAGCTGGCAGGAGGGGAGGGAAGCCTTGGTGCTCTTCACCGTCCCCCAACACCCCCCAGCCCAGCAGTGCTCTGTGAGGAACCTCTACCGTGGGGTTGGTGTTCCATGGCCCAAATGAATAAAACTGTGATCTCTAAGGTGCAGGTTCAACCAGCTCCAGGGAGCTTAGGTGCCAGGCACGGTACTGGACCCGTTGGTACCCTCAACCATGTTTTTATTAAATGTAACAGCAATTGCCTAATTAGAGCAGCTCTGCCACACACTGTGCTGAGATACGGCCTAAGGGCTAAGAATGTGAGCTCTGAAGTGAGACAGCCTAATTTCAAGTCCCAGCACATCACTTCCTAGCAGGGTGTCCTACAGAATAACACAATCATTCTGTGTCTGGGTTATTCCCTACCAAGTGGGATAAAAAAGATGGTTATAGAGGTTAAGTGAGATGATGCAAGTAAGGTATTCTGCATGGGGCGTAGACACTTTATAGGTAGTACATTATCTTGGCTGCTATTATTATTTCATGTAATCCTCACAATCCTGTGAGCAGGTACTATTATCATCCCTACTTTACAGGTACGAGAACAGAGGCTCGGATGTGTAAAGTAACTTCCCCAAACTCACGGCAAATCAAGTGGCAGAGCTGGGATTTGAACCCAAGCCTACCTGGCTGCACTCATGCATTGAACAAATGTTTACTGAGCACCCAAGACACGGTGATCATGTGCTAAATTGTGAACTTTTAACCATTAGTGGCACTCAGCACAGCCCTGTAAGGCTCCCATTTCTCCACTGGAGGCAGGAGGGAAATGTTTTCCACTGCAGCTGAGAAGTGGGTACTCAAGTTTTGCAGCTACCTGGTTTCTCAAGCTGCTTCTCTGGCCCCAGAGCCCTTTACCTCCCAGACTCGTCTCCTCTAGGCTGACACGTTGTTTAGCTGTGAGGGATACCTAAGATTTACCTTTCGATGTTTCTGCATGTGTTCTTCATAATTGCGGATCTTGACAGTCAAGGCAACAACTGAAACCACAAACCACAGAGGATGAGAGCTGGACACAGACGGAAGGAAGGGCCCCGGGCTGGGTTATGTTTTAAGAACTCAAGGAATAACAATCACCAATGTTCCTGTACAGCTCTCTAGAATTCCAAAAGCACTCTCAATGTCAAGCTCTCAAAAGACTTTGGATTATTTTTCCTTTAAAAATCATCTGCGGAAGGGCACTTCCTTAACCTGATAAATGTATCTTCCAAAACCAGAGCAAATAGCATTCTTAACGGTAAAACTTTAGAGCATTACCATTAAATTCAGGAAGTGGACCAGGGTGCATGCTACCATGGTTAGCTCTTTGACACTGCACTAGAGGTCCTAGCCAGTGCAGTGCGAGAAGATTCTGCAACTGTCAAAGGTCTACTCAGTGCCTCTCCCCTCCTTCCAGCTGCCACTCTTATCTGTGCTTCCACGAATGTGTTTTCAGAGTTATCTGCTCCCATTCACCTCCCAAGGCCCTGGAGGATCCTTCCTTCAGGCATTCTCTTGTTTCATCCCAGCTGCATTGTGAAGGGCGCAAAGGCAAAAGCAGAAGGTGGCTCACTACAGCAGGCCCTTCCCAGTACACACACTGAGTTCTGGGAGCACCACAGAGAGTGCAGTGGGAACCTTGGCTCTGACCACATGGCCCCTTCACACCACCTTAGCTGAAGAGTGGAGACACAGATGGGCTTTGGTTCCTGAGGAGTCTGCTAGAGCACATACCATGCTAGAAGCAGCTGGCCTTCAGAAAACAGTACTAATGAAAGAGTGGCCCCAACACTTGTAGCTGAAGAGGGCCATAGTTATCACCTCGCTGGTGTTTTGGCAAACAGGCCATCTATTCCTGCCACCCTGGGAGCTTGGTGGTGATAATGGAGAAACAGGTGAGGTGAGGTAAGCAGCCCTTTGCGGTCGAGGTGGTTTCCAGGCCAGGGTTTCTGGGGGCCAAAGGAAGCTGCAACTCATCTTCTCAAAAGGGCTATGAAGATCCAGGAGATGGGCCTCTAGACATTCTCAATGGGGGTTTAGTGCCAGGAGGGGCTCACCAGACTTTAGTCCCTAGTGGAGGGGAAAGGAAACATTTGGACCTTGTGCGGGTCCACTAGTCTACCCCACATGCTCCCAGCGGTCAGTGAAGATAAACTGTACCCAAAGCAAGGGGGAGGGCAGAGGAGAGGGGTAGGGCCTTCACTCACAGCTAATGAGAACTACTGTCAGTTCCAGCTCGAAACTAAAGCAGGAACATTATACTCTTGGGAATACACCCAGAAGTCGTGGCTCAGGAGCCAGCTTCTGGGGGCTTGAATCCTGGCTTTTCCATTTATAAGCAGTGATCTTGGGCAAGCTACTTAACTCTGTGCCTCAGTTTCTTTCCCTGTACAATGAAAGTAAAAACAGCATATACCACATAGTATTGTGGGGATTAGATTAACACACTCTTAGCACAGTGTCTGGCACACAAGGGCTCAGTAAATGTTAGCTCTTGATATAATTATCACATAGCTTATCTGTAATGCATAGAGCCTCACAGTTTCCAAAGTGCGTTGACATCCCCTAGCCTCTTACAATCCACCATGAGGTAGGTGACATTACCTCTGCTATGCCACCGCAGTGCCCTATTTCCAGACTAGGAAGCAGAGGCTCAGAGAAAGGGCTGGTGACTTGCCCAAGCTCACGATGGTATAAGGTGCAGTATGAGGCAGGACCTGGGCACAGAGCTTGGGATACTGAGTCCAGTTTTCATTACCCTTGGTTCTTCATTTCTCCCCCTTTCCAAGTCATATCTAATCCCTAGTGTGCTTGCAGACCGAGGGTACTGGATCAGGTACCAGCTAGCAGACTCCCTTTGCTGCACCTTCACTCCCCATGGGCCCCGTGACTAACTTCGAGCCTCTAGGGAGCTGGTGTCCTCAGGGTTTGCCACGATCTTGTTCATCAACCACTCTTGCTTGATCTTCAGCTTCTCCTTCTGTTGAACAGAGAGTAACAGAGACAGAGAATCTGTGAGGTCTGTCACCCTAGGAACTGGCCCTCACTGCCCCAAGGCCAGCCATGGCTACAGTCGCCACAGCAACTAGGCCCATAGGGCACAGGGCCTGACTCCACTCTGTTCACGGGGCATGGCCTCTGACCAACCACATGGCTATTCACATTTAGGTGAGTCCAATGCCACTGAAAAGAGAAATGGCTTGTTGGATGAATGCCCCAAAGCTTGCTCACTCATTCATACATCAGATATTTATTGAGTACCTACTGTTTGTCAGGTGATGGGGGTACAAAGAGGAACAAGACTCTTCTCCCTCAAGATGTTCTGGGGGTACTGACATGTGAACAGTGAATGACAGTGGGCTAAATGCTGTGATTTGAGTACAGGGATGGGGGTGGGCATGGGGAAGGTGTTAACCATGTGTCAGGGTAGGAGGGAATCCCAGAGGAGAGGACTGAAGGAGGCCAGTGTTTACAGCAGGCCACTTACCTGGTTAGCCATTTCCAAAGACAAGAGTCTTTTCACAACATCATCAACCCTGTGGAGAAACCATAGCAATGAGACATTGGGGAGGGGAGGGAAGAAGGGCAATGCTGTTTTCATTTTAGTTTGAAAAGCAGGGATGATCAACAATTTCTTCTTCAACAAATCAGTCTCTCTGGAGGTGGGGAGCCATTTCCCAAGGATTAAAAGTCAGCATGGATTTGGCTTGCTGAGCTGACAACATGGAACAATGTGGTATCTAGAGGAAATTGAGGCTGTCCGCGCACGTGTTCCAGTCTCATCACAGGGAAGGCAAAGGGAGGATTTCCATTTTAGCTAGAACATGGTCCAAGCTGTCTTGAGACACTTCAATTCTATCATCATTGTTTCTTCTCAAGTTACACTGCACAATGGGGGAGATGGAGGGACTACCCACCCCCCACTGAGCAGGACAGGGGCTAAGTAAAAGGACCTTGGCCTTGGTGTCAGTCAGCCCTGGATTCAAATCCAAGCTCTGCCCCTTAGTAGCTGTGTAACACTTGGCAGCTTGATAATCCATAAAATGACTGAACCCTGTCTCCTCCCTCACACGGCTGTTGTGAGGGTCAAGAGATGAGAGATTCTACAAAGATCCACTAGGCATGTTAGCTTCTTGGTATCTAGTGGTTGGTATAGAGTCTTCACCCAGAGTACAGCTGAGCTCTATCTGTCTCTGCTGCCCACTCACCTTCTCTAGCTCTCGGTCCCATTCTATAAACAAGCTTGAGATACAGCAGCCCAGGTCTGAAGCCCCTATCTCCCCCCACCCCCATCTCGCCTACTTTCCAGGGTCCCCTGCCATCTCAAAGAGGTTTCTTCCAGCTTACTTCTCAATTCCAGGGACATTCTGGTAGTCTTTGAGCAACGTGGAAAGGGGTGGGTCATCTTCTTGGCTGGGCTGGACTGTGAATTGAGAAGAAACAATGATTGTAAAATTGAAGTGTCCCAAGACAAGCTAGACTCTTGGCCGTAAAGGGACAGAAAACACTTGGAGTCGCTCTCACTGCCTGTTCTCCCACACTTGGCTCACTTCACACTCCCCCCACCATGTAAGAGACATCCAGGGTCTTAAGCAAAAGGCACCAGATGTCTCTGGGCTGTTTTCTCCTCTGCAAACCCTGTGGGCACCTGCTTTTACATTTCATGCTGGAGTGGATGGTCTTTCCTAAGACCTCGGACTGTGCCTGCCCCTCTCACACATCTGTCTGGCCCTACAGTTCTCAGATTCTCCACTAGGATGGGTCCTCCTGGGGACAGGAATGAATTTGATTCCCTTTGAATCCCCCACAGCCTAACTGGTCAATGGCCCAGACTAGAATAGCACTCAACAAACAGTTGCTGACAGACTGCATGAATAAATTAAAGGGGTTGAGGAAGGAATCCCTAGCTTTAACCAGTTGGGGTCCAGTCAATTCTGACTCATGGCGACCCCATGTATATCAGAGTAGAACTGTGCTCGTTAGGGTTTTCAGTGTGCTCCATAGGTTTTCGGAAGTAGATTAGCAGGCTTTTTTCCCAAGGCACCTCTGGGTGGACTTGAACTTCCAACCTTTGTGTTAGCAGCCAGTGGTTAACTGTTTGCACCACCCGGGGACTCCCCCCTAGCTTTAGGATGTCTGAAATATAAGCATTAAGTAGAGCTCAAAGAGAACCCTGGCACCCTTTGGAGGTGAGGGGGGAGAAGGGGGAAATCAACTTCTCTGCTACTAAGCAAATAATATTAATAGCAATATCGAGCACAGTGCTAAAGATGCTTTTCATTATCACTGAGTCCCCAAAATAATCCTCTGAGATACTTTTATACTCATTTGACAAAGAAGGCTCAGAGAGAGAGAGAGACAGAAGAAGTAACTTGTCCAATGTCATTTACCTTGTAAGAGGAATCTTAACCACTATGCTGTACTGCCTTGGAATGGGAAACCACATCCGCCACCTCAGAAGGGCAGACACAAAGGGTTACCTATTCTAGGCAGGCCTGGGTAGTGCCAGCCATAACTCTCCCTCTTGCTCCCTCTTTTTAATCCCGCCGCCTCCCATGCAGGCTTCAGGCTCAGGGCTTTGTGACAAAGTGGGCATAGGAGTCTTCTGCCCACCTCATCTTGTGGCTCTAACTCGTCGCTTCTGTCCCCTTGGACGCTCCAAGTCCCACCCCAAGACCTCCTACCTGGTTTCTGGGAGGCAAATCCGCGGGCGGCCTGGAGAAGGAGACCTACGCAGAAGGGAGGACGCTGAAACCGATCTTCTTAAACAATCCAACCTTTCCACGGCCCTTGCATACTCTTCCTCTACGCTCTTTACGTCTCAGCGCCTAACCGCAACCCCATTTCTTCCCCACCTCGCTGACCCAGTCTCTCCGAACTTATCTCACTTCTTCCCCCACCCACCACCCTTTCTCCCTTATCCTGCCGCTGGACTTCTCCCCTAACCCCGCCTCCCGTATTCTCCATCTCCTCGGAACCCCATTCCCCTATTTCCGCCACCCTATTTTTCAGCCCTTCACCTCGAGGGTGGAGGCCCCATTGGTCGGAGGGAAGCCTGGCTCTCCCTCTGTTTGGCAACCTAAGTACTGGGACCGGGGTCACTGCCTGTGTCCGAACCGAACTCAGCGCCCTCCACGCTGCTCTCAGCATGATGACTTCTGACCCTGGCTGGGCCCGCGCGACGGCCGCGGTCCCTTTCTTAGTACGGACAGAGTTACACGGGCGCCACCATATTGGCTCAGGCTCGACAAATCGAATGCAGTCGCGAGACCTGAGCAGAAGAAGACCGAGAGAATGGATTGGACAGGCAGGCCTAAATGATGACGCAAAGCATTGGGTGGAGTTGAGAGATCTGGTTAGCGGCTGCCTGAGGTTGGAAGTGTGGTCGTTGTCTTGCTTCGTGGTCGTTAGTGGCGTGAGGTGATGTGTAAATACTAAAATGCCACTTTTTCTTGGGCATGTATCCCGTCCTTCATCCCTCGCTAGTTTCCTGGCCTCTGGTCCTGGTTATTTTGGGAGCTTCCGTGGGCCTGCCCCAGCTTTCTTCTCGCCCCAGTCTAGTATTTTCCTCCTCACCAACAAAATCCAGGACAGGGCCCTGTGAGAACTACTAGGTTTCAGCCTCCTTCTCTGGCAGCCTTGTAGCCTAGTGATTAAGGTCGCTGACTTTGGAATCGGGCAGCCCAGGGCTGGAATCCTAGCTCAGCCGTTTACTCACTGTGTGACTTTGTGAGGAAGTCAGGTAACTTTTCTGGGCCTCGGTGTACTACTCATCCATCAAATACGGGGATACTAGTATCTATATTTTAGGCTGTTGGGAGGATTAAATGAGATAGTTGCATGCAAAGCACCTAATATACAGTAAGCATTCAATTAGCTGTAATTATTAATATTTGTGAAATGAAGGATTGATCTTTTCTGAGGTCTCTTCGCCATGTCCCATTACACTCTGTGACACCCTCCATGTCACCCTTGCCACTGTGCTCTATTTATCAGTGTTCCAGTCTCTGCCATTAGAATGGGAACTCACTGAAGGTCCACTGAACTGAGTCATTTCTGAATCTTTGCTGCCGGTACAGGGACTAGATTCTAGGTGAGGGTTGGTTGAATGAATGACTAAAGAAATGAATAAACAAATGAAAAAATCTGACTACTGTTGTTATTAACTGCCATGGAGTCAGTCCCTGACTCTCATGACTTTCGTGCACAGTGGAATGATACACTGCCCCGACCTGTGCTACCCCCATATCAGACCATTGTAATTCATAGTGTTTTCACTGGCCGATTTTCAAAGTAGATCACCCGGCCTTTCTTCCTAGCCTGTCTTAGTCTGGAAGCTCTGCTGAAACCTGTTCAGCATCATAGCAACACAGAAGCCTCCACTGACAGATGAGTGGTGGCTGCATATGAGGTGCACTGGCTGGGAATCGAACCCAGGTCTCCCATATGGAAGGCGAGAATTCTACCACTGAACCCCTACTGCCCCCACCCTGACTGCTAGGGCCTTGAAAAGAAAGACTCAGGCACACTCAAGAATTTCTTAAGAAAGAAAAAAACAGTTTAAGAGACCAAAATTACAGGAAGCAAGTACAAAAGGCTAGTGGGTGGGGCTGCACATTCTTAAAGTGTGCAGGTTGCCTGGGAGGCCCAGTCCACAGAGACAGGACATATGCAGAGGGGTGATGGAGACCAGGAATATAGGAGACTGAGAGGAGCCTCTGGCATTCCTGAGACTGGGGTGGTTTTTAGCTTACTGACCAGACCCTCTCTTGTAGACAGCCCAGGCCCCTCAGGGGGCAGGCCCAGCCAGATGGGGCAGTCCCAGGAAGCCCTAAAAGCCTCCCATTCCCTCCACCCCATGAATCCGGAGGCCCTGTAGCAGGGGGAAGTCCAGCAGTGGCCCAAAGATACAGTCATCCTCCTGGCTTGGGGATGGGGACACTGGGGCTCCCAGAGGGCTGGTCTGGAACCAGAGGTTCTCATAGGACTTGGGGCTGGGGGTGAGGCCCCCCAAGAGGGGCTGAGTGGAGTCACAGCGGAGGTAGTGCCCTGGCCCTGGGCTTGTGGGGCTCTCCAACACCTGCCCATAAAGGACCTGGTCATTGGTGCTAGACTGGGGCTGGGGCTGAGTGGAAGCTTCTCTTGGTCCCCCCTGAAGCACATAGGCCTGGACCAGGGTGGGGACGCCACAGGTCCCCGAGTTGTCACTGGACTCCCAGGGCCCTGGCTTCTTCTCCTCCTCCTCCAGCACTGTGATCTTGGCGATGGGGGGCATGCTGGGGTCCCGAAGGCTGGGCAGCTGGAAGGTCTCCTGGACATAAGGACATGGGTTGAGAGGATGGTACACTTCAAGATGTCTGCCCTAGCCACTGCCCTTTCCTGAGTCAGGCCAGTGGTGGGGTCATTTCTGCTGCTCTCCTGGAACTCAAAGGGTTACATTTGCAATGCTCCTCTTATGTGCCTGACACATGCTGGGTGCTTTACAGACTCACCACAGTTACTCTTCCCCACAATCCTGTGATTAGTCCCAATTCACAGTGAGGGTAGTGGGGTCAGACTGGCAGAGCTGGGATTCAAACTCAGGTCTGTTTCACTGCAGAGGATCTTGGTAGGAATTGACAGGAGGTCCCAACCACTTGTCCTTAGAGGGGTTTCCCTTCACTTTGGGCCTGGGCCAACACCTCCACCCCACTTCCCTCTCCTTGCAGGCTTCTCACCTCTGCCATGATAGTGGGCACCCAGGCGCTCAGGCTGCTACGGGCTGGGTCTGGGACACTTGGCCAGAGATGATTCTTCCTGCTGGAGGAGATGTCAGGTGAGGGCTGGGCCCAGTGTGCCCTTTCATCTCTCCGTCCTTCCTCCCACTCACCCCCAGTGGCCGAAGGGACGCCTCTTAGTGCAGAGAGGGGAAGGTGGAGGGTTGGGACTTCCAGACACGGCCCCTGAGTCCTGGAGGGCTGGGAAGAACTTAGATTGGCCCACCCAGGTCTGCAGTTCCTTGTGGGTAGGGGAAGCCAAAGGTGGGTGTCCTGTCTCTCAAAGCGACTCACCTGGGACTACAGCAGAGCCAGGCAGCCCCACAGAGGGAGATGAGCAAGAGCAGAAGGGCAAACAGACCCAGGAGGATGTGCAGCTCAGACTCATCTGGGGTGAGGAGAAAGCCAGAAGAGGTTAGAGTGCATGCATGTGAGGTCTCCTCCCTCAGGCTGGGATCCCAGGGTGGGGCTGGGTCTCCTCCCTGGGGCTGGGATCCCAGGTCTGGGCGGGACCTCCTCCCTGAGGCTGGGATCCCAGGGCAGATCTACTCTCAGAATGGGGAATCTTTGTGTGGGGCACCTGGGGTACCCTCCCAGCAGCCCTCTCTGCCCAGCCCCTGTCTCCCCTTACCCAGGGCCAAGGTCATCAGGGTGAGGCCTGTATTGTTGGTGGCCCCGCCCCGGCTGGTGGCCATGAGGTGAACATGATACAAGCTGGCAGGCTCCAGGCCACGGAGGACAAAGTTCCAGGAAGAGGCATTCAGGACGGTGGCTGGAGGGTTAGGGAGCACTGTCAGTGTGGGCCTGGATGCTGAGGACTTGGGCTCCCTCCATGGTTCTCGAGCACCCCTGGCCCCTTTCTGGGATAGACTCACA
The DNA here is from genome assembly GCF_000243295.1 of Trichechus manatus latirostris. Lineage (NCBI taxonomy): Eukaryota > Metazoa > Chordata > Mammalia > Sirenia > Trichechidae > Trichechus > Trichechus manatus. The sequence continues at coordinate 20,846,058 of NW_004443951.1, read as the reverse complement.
GAAAGATTGCTTCTGAGCCTTGGTCCAGAAGATGGTATAGTGTGTAAGGGGGCTCTTCCCCAGCTCAGGGGCCTCAGGCACCCACTCCAGCTCGGCCCAGGTCTTGCCAATGTGCTTTAGATGCAGCTCTGGAGCATGGGAGGGGGCTATGGGAAGAGAGGTGCAGGGGCTGTCAGGAAGTGAGACAGGGCAGAGAGCCCCACTGGACCCCTTATGTTCCAACCAGACCCAAGAACTGGGATATGCTGCAGGGTGGGTGAGAAAAGAGAGCCCAAGGGGACTCCTGCCCCATTTCTACTTGCTTGATGGTCTTATTTTCTGAGAAACTTTGTTTGAATTCCATCTGTCACTGTATCTGAGTGGTAGATGGAATTAAAAAGATCCTGGCTGTGGCTGAGCCAGGATTTGAACCCAGTTCTGTTTGATTCCAAAGCCTCACTACCCGATTGCTGCCGGGCCTGATTTTGTCTGACTCAGAATCTGATTTCTGCCACTCATCCTCTGAATTTATGCCAGGTCCTCTGTCTAATTTCTGTCTGATAAGACACCTGATTTCTGTTAGGGCAATTGCTTGATTTTTGCCAGGCTTGTTCCTGAATCCTGCCAAACCCACTGACCAATTTCTGTCACCCTACCACCTGATTTCTGTCCAGCTGCTTTTCTAGGGGTCAAATGTAAGCTAGGGGTAATTTTAGGATTGGGAGAGAGGCCCTTTCCAGGGCCAGAGGTAGGGAAGGAAGGAAATGCTCCCCCATATCCCTGATTGTTGGGACCTAGGCAGGCCTTGGGAAAAGAGGAGAGGATTCTGGCAAGGGGCCTGGTGGCTGACGAACCCTTCTCTTGAGAGTAGGCATAGATGTGCTGGGAGGGTCCCATGGTGTCCTGGTACAGCGGTGTCACAGTGATCTCATAGAGCTCAAAGGGCTTGATGTTCTCTGCAGAGAGAAAATGGGGTAGGTGCTTTGATTAGGGGCTAACCTCCACTAATGGTCAGAAGCTAATCTCAGACCTCTAGTCAGGGCTAACCTGGACCTCACGATGCTGGCCTAATCTCCTCAATTTCTTCTTCAGATAATGAGGGCTAAGGAAGAAAAGTAGAAGCAAGAGTTAGAAGGGTGGCCAGATCAGGGCTGCAGAAAGAGAGGATCAGGTTAGACTGTAGGAAGAACTTCCTGATTCTGAGAAAAGTGAAGGATCCAGAGAAAACAGATAAACGAGACCTCATAAAAATGAAATACTTCTGTTCATCAAGGGACTTTATCAACAAAGTGAAGAGACAATCTGCAGACTGGGAGAAAATTATCGAGAACCAGATATCTGATAAACGTCTAATCTCCAAAATACACAAAAAACTTCTACAACTTAAAAACAAAAAGACAAACAACCCAATCAAAAATAAGCAAAGGACTTGAACAGACATTTCACCAAAGAGGATATACAAACAGCCAACAAGCACATGAAAAGATTCTCAACGGCATTAGCCATTAACCAGTGCCACTGAGTCGATTCCAACTCACAGCGACCCTATAGGACAGAGCAGAACTGCCCCATAGGGTTTCCAAGGCTGTAATGTTTACGAGAGCAGACTGCCACATCCTCTCCTGTGGAGCAGCTGGTGAGTTCGAATCACTGACTTTCTGGTTAGCAGCTGAGCACTTAACCACCACGCCACCAGGGCTCCCATCCATTAGCCATTAGGGAGATGCAAATCAAAACCACAATGAGGTATGACTTCACCCCATTAGAATGGCAGTGATCAATAAAACAAACAAAACCCCAGAAAACAACAGGTGTTGGCAAGGATGTGGAGAAATTGGAAGTCTTATCCATTGCTGATGGGAATGCAAAATGGTACAAAAGCTGTGGAAATGTTTGGCAGTTCCTCAGGAAAACTGAACATAGAACTACCATATGACCCAGTAGTCTCAATCCTAGGTATATACCCAGAAGAACTGAAACCTATACACCAATGTTCACTGCAGCACTATTCACAATAGCCAAGAGGTGGAAACAACCAAAATGTCCATAAACAGATCAATGGATAAACAAAATGTGGTATATATACAATGGTATATTACTCAGCCATAAAGGAAATGAAGTCCTGATACATGCCACAACATGGATGAACCCTGAAAACATGCTGAGTGAAATAAGTTAGTCTCAAAAGGACAAATACTGTATGATCTCACTTACATGAAATAAGCAAATATACTGAAACCAAAGATTCTTAGTGGTTACCAAGGAGGAGGAGGAAGGGGGCATGCGAGAATTTTGCTTAGGGAGCATTGAGGTTTTGTTAATGATGGTGGAATAATCTGGAAAACGATAGTGAGAATGGATGCACAGCATGAAGAACATAATCAATGTCACTGAATTATACATGTAGAAAGTGTTGAAGTGGTGAATGTTTTGTTGTGTATATTTTCGCACAATAAAAAAAGTTAAGGATCCAGAAAGGCTGGGGAATGTGCTTCACTAGGATGGTTCAGATTGCCCCTAGGCTACTGTCAGACAAGCATTGCTCTCCTTCTCCCCCACCCCCTTGCCCCCCACCCACCTGCCTACACCCGGGTCTGCCTACCTTGTAGCAAAGTCCCTGTGATGTTCCCATTATGCTCCATCCTCCAGGTTTTATTGCTGCCACTGGGGCTGGGGGGACCCAGACCCCACTCAATCACGTAGGCCTGAGGCTGGGAGCTGGGGGAGTCCCAGCCCACCCAGATGCTGTGAGGATCTCGGGCCACGGCATGGAGTCTGGCCAGTGGTGGGCCTGGAGACAGAGTAGGAGACAACAGAATGAAGATAAAAGAAGTGCAGGCCCTGGAGTTAGAAGCCTGGGTTCAATCCTGGCTTTGCTACTTACAAGCTGGGGGACCTTGGGTAAGTGAACATCTGAGTCTCAGTTTCCTCATCTGTAAAATGGAAATGATGATAAAAGTTCCTGACTGACAGGGTCGTGGTGTGGTTTAAATGAGATGATGCATGCAACAAGGTTATCACAGTGCCACAGGTAGAGGAGTACTTGATAATAATAATAATCAAACCCAACTAAACCCGTTGCTGTCAAGTAGATTCCAACTCATGGCAACCCCGTGTGTTACAGAGTAGAACTACTCCATAAGGGTTTCTTAGCTGTAGTCTTTGAGAAACCAGATGGTCAGTTCTTTCTTCTGTGGAAGTGCTAGGTGATTTGACTGCCAGCCTTTAGGCTAGTAGTTGAGTGCAAACTGTTTTCACCACTCAGGGGCCTGTTGTAACAATAATAGCTAACTGTATATGTTGTTGTTGTTAGGTGCTGTCAAGTTGGCTCCAACTCATAGCAATCTTATGTATAACAGAATGAAACGTCCTCTGACATCCTCACAGTTGTTGCTGCGTTTGAGCCCACTGTTGAGCCATCTCCTTGAAGGTCTCCTTCTTCTTTGCTGATCCTCTACTTTACCAAGCATAATGTCGTTCTCCAGGGGTCGGTATCTCCTAATAACATGTCCAAAGTAAGCAAGACAAAGTCTTGCCATCCTTGCTTCTAAAGAGCATTCTGGCTGTACTTCCTCCAAGACAGATTTGTTTATTCTTCCGGCAGTCCATGGTGTATTCAATATTCTTCGCCAATAACACAATTCCAATGCATCAATTCTTCCTCAGTCTATATAGACTTTGGCATGTGCCAGGCACAGTCCTTGACAGATATTAATTCACTGAGTCTTGTAACAGTCCCATGCCATGAGGGAGGTACTATTATTGTCCCCATTTTATCCATGAGAAAACTGAGAGACACAGAGAGGTTACTTGTCTACGAACACCCAGCTAGTGAGTAGGCATATTTGCTATTATGACTATGATTGTGATTGTTATTGTTAGTCTCATCTTGTGAGGACTTATGTTCAGGGGATCTGCATGGTGGCTGAGCTCCCTGAGAATGAGCAATGAACTCAGGGACCATGTTCCAGCTGGAAAAGCTTAGGCACTCTCTCCCAGCTTCCTTGGCAGAATGGACTGTGTGTGTGTGTGTGTGTGTGTGTGTGTGTGTGTGTGTGTGTGTGTGTGTGTATGTGTGTGTAGAAATCACCAGCTTAACCTGGCTCTGGCTAATGATAATAATAATAGCTAACACATATCAAGCAGTTATTTTGTACCAGGCACATATCTTAACTCATTTAAATCCTCAGCATGACTTTTTGAGGTTGGCACTGTTATCATCCCTGTTTACTAGATGAATAAACAGAGCCCTAAGTTGGTTAGTAACTTGCCCTGGTCACACTGTTAACAAACGACAGAACTAGGTTTGAACCCAGGCAGTCTAGCCTCAGAGGTCACATGCTTAACCATGGTGCTCTACTGCCTGCCAGCCCACTTTACCTCTGCTCTCCATGAAGACCACGGAGGTGGGGTGAGAGTTCCCGCCTGTGTTGTAGGCCACAAGGGCCACCTCCCAGGCTTCCAAAGGCAGGTGGAAAGTGCAGTTTAACTCAGTGGTGTTGCAGAGTTGGACTGCCCCAACCTGGCCTGAGGGTCTCCAGGAAACCAGGTACCCTTGGATCCGCCCACTGTCTTCCTCCAGGGGCATTGGCTGTGGTAGGAATAGGAGGGAAAGATAAGGAGAATATACAGATTGAGTGAGGGAGAGCTTCTAGGTGGGGTGGATGGATCACAGGACCCTCCCTCTGTTCCCCTGTGCCGGGTCCTAGGTGGAAGGCAAGGAAGAAGCAAGTTGGTGCTCAAAGTAGGCACTTAATTATTCACTGAATCAACCCTTTGGGGGCATAAGTGAGTCCTGCGTTGTAGTCTCTTCAAAAAGGACATTCCCCAGCTTACTAGGCACATGCAAAGTGCATGAAAATCAAATGCAAATACACCAAGCCTCCCAGACATGTGGGACTCTTGAGCCCCAGCTTTCAGGGCTCTGTCTGGGTTGGAGGAGGTCTCAAGGGTGGAGGGATGACCTTCAGAGGGGGTTACCTTCCAGAACAGCTGCACATTCACAGTCCTGGGGTCCAGCTGCCTCTGCCGCCACCATGTGTCCAGTCTGACGATTGGGGCTGTGGTCAGAGAGAGAGGAGAGGGTGGCTACCAGGGAGGGTCCTGGAGGCTGGACTGGGCACAGAAGGCCGCCCTAGCCCTTCACCACCCACTTACCCCGTTCTGTGGTTTTCAGCTCCAGGCTGGGACTCCAGTCACTCCAGTGGCCTGGCAGGGGCCAGCGGGTGCAGCGCATCTGCAGGGTGTAGGCTGTGGCTGGGAGAAGGCCACAGAGCTTGTGGTGGAGGGTCCTGGAGGGCAAGGGGGTCACCTGGTGGGGGATGTGGCTCTGAGACTGGACGCCTGGGTCCTTCCAGGGCCAGCTCGAGCCCACACATACCCTTCCTTCAGTCACTCCCACCCCTGGCTCTTGAGGTTGCACTCCACCTCACCAGGGCCCAGCTGGCTTCTCCAAGCTGTGGCTGGTAGCGCAGCTCACACTTCTGTTCCATGTACAGGCTTGGCTTCCATGACTCCCAGTGAAAGCACAGACAGTCTGGCTGGGCTGGGGCCCCCTCAGGGCTGGGGTCCAGGGTCCCCAGTGTGGGGGGCTCCAGTTTCACTGCAAGGAAGGTGGTTGTCAGAACCGCTTCCTGCCCCACCCTATAGGGCTCCTTAGCTCCCTCTTGTTTCTGTCTGTGGTTCTGTTTTCCTCCCTGGGTCTCCATTCAGGGAAGTTTCTCTCTGTATATGTCCCTGTATCTCTGTCCATTCACGTCTCCATGTTGTTTTGGGTCTGTCCCTATATATATGTGTCTCTGTTTCTTACTAGGTGTTTGTTTTATGCTTGCCTCAGGGCCTTTGTGCTGGTTGTTCCCTCTGCCTGGGACACTTTCTGCCGATATCCACATGGCTCGCTCCCTCATCTCCTTCAAGTATCTGCTCAGATGTTACTTCCTCAGCGAGCCCTTCCCTGACCATCCTATTGAAATAGCAACTGTCCCCCACCCTGCTCTCCCTATGCTCCTTCCCTGCTTTAACTTCCTCATCACACTTATCCCCATCTGACGTTCTGTTTCATTTATTTTGCCCACTAACATGTAAAGTTCTGAGGGCAGGATTTGGGATGTTTTGTTCACTGCTGTTTCCACAACACCTGTAACAGTGCCTGGTACATAGTCGGCACTTCAAGAAATTAATTCTTTGTTGAAAGAGTGAACGAATGTGTCTCTTTGCCTCTGGGTCTCTTCCACATCTCTGGGTCTGCCTCCATTTCTCTGTCTCCAACTGCATCCCTGTTATCTCTGTCTCTCTTCTCTGCCTCTGTCTCTAGGTCTTCCAATGTCTCTTTGTCCGTCACTTGGTCCCTGACTCCCTCTCGGTGCCTCTCTGGTTCTGCCCATTTTGGGGACCTCTCCCCACGCCTACACTCAGAGTCACCCACCGAGGTCTATGGGATGAAAGCACATTTGTGGGGACAAGCTGGTCCCCAGTGCATTCTCTGCCTGCACCCAGACGACCAGACTCTGGTACAACAGTAGGTGTTTTCGTTGGATGGAGCAGTGACTTTGCCTGGCCTCAGGCACACATTCCTGAATGGGCTCCTCTTGGGTCTGGCATTTGCCCCGGCTCCTGCCAACAGGATCAGGCTTGAGTGCCAAGCAGGAAAAAAACAAAACAAAACAGTCCTACCCATGCCCCAGCCCAGGACCCAAAGGAAGGGTGCTGAGGCAGGAACCCCCACTCACTTGAAGCTCTTTAGGGTGAAGTTGGTGGGCAGATGAGGGTCCGGTCCTGGCTCCCACTGGCAGATGAAGCTATTGGTTGTGAGGTTCATGAGGCAGGACAGGTTGTACGGTGTTGGGGGAGGATCTGTGTCGGGAGGGGAGAGGGTGAGGACTTTGGGTGGGATCAGTCAGAAAGCTCTGGCTGGGACCAATTGGCCTCGTTTTCCTGCTATGAACGGCCCCCTCTGGGATCACCTTGTCTATCCCCCTGTCTCCATACAATGTGAACCTGGAGGGGCAGGCCGGGGGGAAGGGAAGCCAAGTTAAAGGCATGGATAGCGACAAGCATCACATGACCCCAGCATCCTGGTGACCCCCCACCTCCAATCTTCCTGACTCCAGACCCCTTTGTCAGTGACATTGTAATGTCTGGGTTTTCATCCTTGTTCTGCCATTCATTAGCCATGGGATCTTGAAGTTAGTTAACTGTTCTGTGCCTCAGTTTCCTCATCTGTAAAATGAGAGTAATAGTAATATACCTACCCCCTGGGTTATTGGGAGGGCTAAATGATTCATTGCACATAAAGTATTTAGAACAGTGCCTGTGTTAGCTGCTAGTATTATTGATTCTTAAACAAGAACCTTGGTGTCTTTCTTTCTTTCTTCCTTCCTTCCTTCTTTTCTTTTTTTCTTTCTTATGCCTCCCCTTTGCACAAACTCTATCCTGCTCAATTTGAACAGAGGGCTCAGACTGGGGTGGGAGAGAAGCTGGGAGCAAGCCCAGCTAGTAGAGAATGTCTTCCTGGATACACCCTCCTATGGCCAAGGAGTTGAGCTTGCTCAGCAGCCATACAGAGTAGTGGTTACGGCACTGGCTTTAGAGCCACACTGCCTGATAGAAATCTTGGTTAGTATATGACCTTGGGCAAGTCACTTACCCTCCCTGAGCCTCAGTCTTCATACCTGCAAAATGGGGCTAATAATAGTACCCACTGGTAGGGAAGTTGCCTGGTAGAATGCCCATAAAGTGCTTATTGAAAAGTATTGGCAAGTATCTTATTAGTATTGGCAGGAGGACATTGGAGACAGAGTGGGTGGATGGTTGGAGGAACTTACAGCCTGCCTGCAGCTCTACTTGGTCCAGGATCTGCAGGCTGTTGCCCCAGAGAATGCAGCAGGAGAGACGTGCCTGAGTGTGGTTGAGGTGGGGCAGGGTAATGGTGGACACCCGGGTCCCATCAGGTAGGCGCTGCTGTCTTCCTCCAGGTTGAAGCTCTGATTCCAGTTTCCACAGAATCTCTGACTCTGGGTCCAGGTGGTTGCAGTTCTGGCCAATGACGCAGGAGGCTGTGACGGGATCCCCCAGGCGGACGATGGAGTCTGAGAGGCTGATGTGCCCACACTCGGCAAGGCCTGGGGTGGAAGAGAATGGGCCATGGATGACTCCTCTGCCTGGCAGAGCCAGGCTATTAGGCAAGCCTGTTACTGCTGAACTCAAGGCCTTACCTTCCTGCCTCACTTGCTAAGGCCTGGAGCTGGAATGAAAGGATTGTGTGGGGGCTGGGAGCGGCTGTCGGGGGTGAGATACAGAGCGATGTGCTGGTAAATGTTTAACAACCAGCTATTCAGGGAAAAGAGACCCTGATTTGTAGTGCGTGCCACTGTCCATAGTGCAAAATACTCCTACCATGGCCGATTTCAAGCTACCACTCTGAAATCACTGAATGTGGAGGTGGGAAGAGATGTGCATTATTGGCTCTTGCAAGCCAGCTCCAACACACCGCCAAATAGACTAGTTCCCTCCCCAAGGATGGTGAAAGCAATAGTTAGAATGATAAGCATCCCACAGCCACAGTAAGCTTTTCAAAATTCAAATCTGACTGTGTTACCCAGTCTTAACCAGAACGCTTCTTCACCAGCACACAATTGCTTTGAAAGGCAGTATGGAGTGGTAGATAAGTGGATATTGGTAAGGACTTGGATATTGGAGCTAGACTGCCTGGGTTTAAGTCCTGATTCTATCACTTGTTAATTATGTGACTCTGGTATATTGTGGAGGTTTTCTGCGCCTCAGTTTTCTCGTCTGTAAAATGAGGATAAAAATGGTCCCTACCTTAGTGTTGCCAGTAGGATTAGATGTGTAAGGCACTTAGAACAGCACTTGGCATGTGTTTAAGTATTTACGGTGATGATTAGGATAAAGACCCAAATCTTTCACATGGCCCTTGTGGCCTGGCTCCTGCCTAACTCTCTCAGTTTCAGCTCTGACCATCCTCTCTCAGATCTGGCTGCTTTGGCCTTCTTGCTGTTCCTTGAAAATGGCATGATCTCTCCAATCTCGGGATCTTTGTACCCCTGTTCCTTCTTGGGTTACTCTTCCTTCTCTCTTTCCACCCCCTTTCACCTGGTTAACATTTAGGTATCTGGGAGAACCAGTTATTGTTGTTAGGTGCTTTTGAGTCGGTTCCGACTCATAGCGACCCTATGTACAACAGAACGAAACACTGCCTGGTCCAGCACCATCCTAACAATGTGTTATTATGCTTGAGCCCAATGTTGCAGCCACTGTGTCAGTCCATCTCGTTGAGGGTCTTCCTCTTTTTTGCTGACACTTTACCAAGCATGATGTCCTTCTCCAGGGACTGATCTCTCCTGATAACATGTCCAAAGTATGTGAGACAAAATCTCGCCATCCTGGCTTCTGAGGAGCATTCTGGCTGTACTTCTTCCAAGACGGATTTGTTTGGTCTTTTGGTAGTCCACGGTATGTTCAATATTCTCCGCCAACACCATAATTCAAATGCATCAATTCTTCTTTGATCTTCCTTATTCATTGCCAGCTTTCACATACATATGAAGTGCATGAAAATACCATGGCTTAGGTCAGGTGCACCTTAGTCCTCAAAGTGACATATTTGCCTTTTAGCACTTTAAAGAGGTCTTTTGCAGCAGATTTGCCCAATGCAATATGTCGTTTGATTTCTTGACTGCTGCTTCCATGGATGTTGATTGTGGATCCAAGTAAAATGAAATCCTTGGCAACTTCAATCTTTTCTCTGTTTATCATAATGTTGCTTAATGGTCCAGTTGTGAGGATTTTTGTTTTCTTTTATGTTGAGGTGTAATCCATACTGAAGGCTGTGGTCTTTGATCTTCATCAGTAAGTGCTTCAAGTCCTCTTTACTTTCAGCAAGCAAGGTTGTGTCATCTGCATACTGCAGGTTGTTAATGAGTCTTCCTACATTCCTGATGCTGCGTTTTTCTTCATATAGTCCAGCTTCTCGTATTATTTGCTAAACCTACAGATTGAATAAGTATGGTGAAAGGATACAACCCTGATGCACACCTTTCCTGACTTTAAACCACACAGTATCCGCTTGTTCTGTTCAAACAACTAAGTATTCTGAGTACAATTAAATGTTCTGGAATTCCCATTCTTTGCAATGTTGTCCATAATTTGTTATGATCCACACAGTAGAATGCCTTTGCATAGTCAATAAAACACAAGTAAACATCTTTCTGGTATTCTCTACTTTCAGCCAAGATCTATCTGACATCAGCAATGATATCCTTCGTTCCACATTCTCTTCTGAATCTGGCTTGAATTTCTGGTAGTTCCCTGTTGATGTACTACTGCAACCATCTTTGAATTATCTTCAAAATAATTTTATTTGCATGTGATATTAATGATATTGTTCAGTAATTTCTGCATTCTATTGGCTCACTTTTCTTTGGAATGGGCACGAATATGGATCTCTTCCAGTCGGTTGGCCAGGTAGCTGTCTTCCAAATTTCTTGGAACCAGACTAGGCCCTTACTAACCAGATTAAGCCAAGATTCTGTATTTTCCCAAAGCTCTTATTATCCTTTATAATTATAGAGTCATATGATTATTTGCTTGTCTGTCTCCTCAGCTAGACCGTACATTCAGCTAGGCCAGGGACCTTGTCTCTTTTGCTCATTACTATATTCCCAGTGGCTGGCACAGAGACGACCCTTGGTGAATATTTATTACCTACATAACTCAGTAAGCACTGCATTTTCCCCGCGCTGCCCTAAGAAGTGAAGCAACCTTGCCCAAGATCATAGAGCAGGTTCTTGACTCTCCGCATGGGGCTCCTACCGCTTCACAGACTCAGAACTTCAGGCTGAAAGGAAACTTGCAAATCTGTTTACTTTGAAACTCCACCTGAGGCTGTATTCTCTACGGCAGAGCTTGAGCAGCCTGTTTTTATATGGCCTGTGAGCTAAAGATGGAGGTTAAAGTGTTAAAAACACAAAAAAGAACATGTAACAGAGACTGTATGTGGCCTGCAATACCTAAATATTACTATCAGACAAAGTTTGCCAGCACCTTCTCTACAGCATCCTGAGGTCAGTCCTGGCCTCAGCTTGCATACCCCTGGAGACGGGAGGCTCGTCACCTCTCAAAACAGTTTCCATTGTTGAAGAGCTCTGCCTGTGCTTCCTTAATTCAGGATGAAACTTGCCTCCTTGTGACTTCCACCCCAATCCCTTTGCTGCCTACCATGGCTGCACAGGACCCAGAGGTTCCTTCTGACAGCCCAGAAGAGATTTGCAGACAGGGCTTGGGTCCTCCCAGTCTTTTCTAGGCTAACCAGCCCGGGACCTCTCACCATACCTGATGGGTGGTGGTTTGCCTGATGGGTGGGAGCCCAGCTGCCACACATACATGACCCAGTCTTGAGTTTCTTAGGATTCTCTAGGAATCTCAGGAGCAGTAGGGCGGGCAATGCAGGGAAATGATTCCATCCCTCCCTCCTCAAATAGCTATCCCTGTAACTCCCTCTCCTGCCATGCCCCCACCCCCCACCACACTCACTTCCAGGGAGGAGAAGGACGATCAGGACCACTCTGGTCAGGCTCCAGGTACCCAGCCCCGCCATAGCGCCAACCTGGGTGCTCACCTGGAGGCAGAGGAGATTGGTTAAGAGCATGGGCTTTGACGTCAGAGCTGACCTTAATCCTTGCTCTGTAACAGTGTGGCTTTGGCCCAGTTACTTGACCTCTCTGAGTTTCAGTTTCTTTGTCTGTAAAATGGAGGTCACAATAGTGTATACTGCACAGAGCCTCAGAGGAAGACATGAAATGATACATGTCAGGGGCTTAGCACCGTGTCTGGCACATAAGAAATGACTCTAAGTGATAGCCCCTGTTATTATCATACCTGCCTTCCAGGAGACAGCAGGGAAGGGAACAGCGAGGAAGAGCATTGTTCCCCTTCCTTTCTGTGTTAACCAGCACCCCCACACCCTGAAAGCAGAACCTGAGGCAAAGGCTTGCGTGAAGGTGGTTTATTTTGGAAGATCCCAGGAACAGGGTAAGGAAGCGGGGAGAAAGAAACAGGGGAGGAGGGAAAGCCAACACAAGGTTACATTATTGAGCTTGCCATCTCTGAGGGCAACTGGGGCTTGATCCTGCAGGGACCTTCTGAGGAGCTGTGTAGAGCATAGCTCAGAATGTCCACCCAAGAGACAATTTATCCCGTCGGTGAGAGGGAGGACAGGAACATTAACCCACCGACTCCTGCCCCCAACTGGTCAAGGGATGCCCCTTGGGGAGGCATGAACTCTCTTGCACTTCCCGATTGTGCATGTATGAGTGGGTTCTCCTAGGTAACCAACCCATGCCAAGGGTGTCAGAGACGCTCCCTGGGAGAAAGTGAGAACTCCATGGAACAGGGGCTGTCAGGTTACACCTGTGGGAAGCTGGCTGCATTGGCGATGGCTGGAGGCAAAGGTGGGCTGCGAGGATGTGAGGTGGGGCACACAAGGGGTCTAATTCACCCTCAGTTCTGGGCACAGAGCCTTGGAGGCTCTCTGGGGCCAGGTGTTGTGTGGTCCTGGAGGGAGGGAGGATTCACTCCAATCTCAGGAAGTGTGCAAACGGTGGCTACTGGAGTGGGCAGCCTCCACCTGCCCTCCCTTTCCCCTCTTTTGCTTCCAGCCTAACCCCCTATCCTGCTTCTACTGGGGTTGTGGGGCCAGACACCTGATCCCCCAGCACTAATTGATGCTTTTGGTGGCGGGTCAGTGGGAATCACTAGCCAGCCTGTAAGTACATGCATAAGCACATATGTGCAGGGTTGTTCCAGCAGAGAGACCCAAGTGGCCAAGCTGCTACCTCGTGCTCAGAAGGGAGAAAAGCTAGGAGAATCTTTTTCTCTTGCTCCCAAACAGAGGCATGACTAAGAGCTCCCCAGACACTCAAGGCTGTTCCTGCTTGCAGGGGCCTCACAATAATCTCCAGTTTGCCCAGATACGTTGCATTGTCAGGATACAGGGTGACTACTAGCCTATAAGTCGTGACTGTGCACATTAGAAAAAAGAAAACACCCCTTCTTCTGGTCAGATGCAGCCACACACTAGGTCTCACAGCTTAGTGACTGGAGAACAGGCTGAATTTTAGCCTTCGCTTGCCCCTCAGCTGGGCATCTTTGTGCACTGAGAAACCTGAACAACTGCCCAGAGCATGCCTGCCTACCAGTCAGTGGTTGGCAATCCCCTCCCCACAACAACACACACTGCTTGGAGAAGATTTTGCCTCCTAGGTCCAGATTTTGGACCACTGGTTCCCATCTCCATGAGTTTTTGATCATGCCCCAGCCCTGCTGCCCTAGGGAGGGTCAGCTTCAGGTCCAGCTTTATGCCCGTTAAAGTACCATCTCTTCCCCCTCCACTGGCTCCTGTCTAGAGTGGGCATCCAAACCCCAGGCATCCTCCACATGGGATGCTGAGTGTTGGCTGTTTGGCATCCACCCCTGGTCCCCCGTGGCAGCCCCAGGCGCCCACCACCTTGGTTAAGTGGGAGCTGGCACCTGTTGAAGCATGGTCCCACCCTTGGGGAACAGGATGAGAAACTGGGAGTCCAGCTCTGAGCCAGATCACCTGGTCTGAACTCCAGCTCTGCCACTTACCTGCTCTGTGACCTTGGACAAGTTACTTCACTTTTCTGAGTCTCAGTTACCCCATCTGTGAAAAAACGATACCAACAGCACTCATCTCCGGGGCTGATGTGAAGATGGAATGAGACAAGCTTTGATGAAAGCACATATCCTGTGCCCTCATGGAGCCCAGCATGATTTAACGTCCCCCACCTCCCTTCCCAGGCTATATGGTCAGAGCCTCCTGAGACTGCCACCTCATTTTTGTCTTTATCACACTGCACAGTTTCAAAGCCCCATTTCTGGGTCTCCTCCTTCTAGTCCCTTTGTCGCTCTAGACCATTGCACTTCACTATCTCCCCTTTACTCCGGCCAGCTCCCCTGGGACTCCAGGTGCTCCTGACCCTTGGTCTTGGCTTGCTAGGTGCTCCTAACCCTTTCTGTCCTGGTTCATCGGGTGCTCCCTGTAGTGGCCCCCATTCCACTCCCTTCTGTTTGTTTTCCTCTCCCTATTCCCATCACTCTCCCCTCCTCTCCTTCTCAACCTCTTATCCTTCTCTCCCCTGTTCTTTCTACTACTCTCTGGGAAGAGGATGGGAGGGAGGGAGGGGCTGGGAAAAAACAGAGAAGGAGAACTGCCCAGATGTGGTTCAAAGAGAGAGAGAGAGGGAAGGAGAGAGAAAGAGAGGGAGTAAAGGAGAGAGAGAGACATTGAGGGAGGGAGACAGAGAGAGAGAGACAGAGAGAGAGAGGCAGAAAGAGTAACAAAAGGAGACTAAGGCAGAGATACGCAGACAGGCTGACATGACGGGAGACTCACAGAGATAAAGACCGAGACCAAGAGATTACTGACCAGGAAAGAGAGACTGAGGCACTCTGAGGCCGAGAAGCAGTCTCATATCTGAGAGTTGACGGCTGAAGAGACAAAGGGAGAGGCACAGAGAGGCTCCAGGAGGGAGACACAGTGAGAAACTGAGAGAGAAAGAGAGCCAGAGAGGGGCTGAGGGAAAGAGAAACGGATAGCAAATTACAGAGATGGAGACAGGGAGAGATACAGAGACTGAGACTTGCAGATACCCAGGTTCTGAGAGACAGACACAGAGGGATTATGTTTGTCCCTGAGCCCAGCTGTGTCCCACAAGAGATACTCGGCTTCTTGGGACTTCCCTGATGCACTGCCCCCGCCGCCACACCCCCCCAAAAAAGTCTGCTGCATCCTTGGGAAAAGAGACTCAGTGTCCAGGGCTCCTGACTCCAAGGAAAAAACACTGAAGGTGGGGTCCTTGGCCCCAGGCCCAGGGCCACCTGGATATAGGCCCTTGGCAGAGCTGGGGGGAATGGACCTAGAGTCCCATCAAGCTGAGGGCTCAGTCCCTCCCTGGGGATCCCCTACTCACGCTGGAGCTGCCAGCCAGGCACCCACCAGGCCTCCCTGTCTCTCCTCTCCTCTCCTCTTCAGGGTAAGTTCCTGAAAACAGCCACTGTCCTGTTCTTTCCCCCAGCCCTGTCGTTAATGGCTCAGCCTCTGACAGGCCAGGAGCTGGGGATTGCAACACCTGCC
Organism: Trichechus manatus latirostris; assembly: GCF_000243295.1. Taxonomy (NCBI): domain Eukaryota; kingdom Metazoa; phylum Chordata; class Mammalia; order Sirenia; family Trichechidae; genus Trichechus; species Trichechus manatus. The sequence continues at coordinate 20,830,907 of NW_004443951.1, read as the reverse complement.
CAGCCTCCCGCCTTCCCTCCCTTGCACCAAGGGCACAGGCAGCCCCTTCCTCCCAGGAAGGAGCCAGGGAGGGAAGCTGTAAGGCCCACGCAGCCTTCCTGCCTCGGAGGGTCTTAAAGGGGCTGGGGGATGTGGCAACAATGTCCCCCTGCCTCCGGATTTCCTGAGCTCAAAGTTTCAGGCTGGGCAGGGCCTGGGCTCCAACCTGGCTGGGTGCCATCTCCATGCCCGCCCACCCCCCGCCTGGGGGAGCATCGCTTAGAGACAAACCCTGGGCTAGAAAGGGCACTGCACCCTAAGCACCTTCTCAGCAACATCCTGGGTCCTGATGCCCACAGTACTCAGGAGGGCATCCGGAAGTTACGGGGGGGTTTATAACTCAGTCCTTTCATACTCTGTCCTTAGTATGAAGAGTCACTGTGTACTCTCCTCCATTGCTCAGAGGCCAAGGCAGATGGAAAAATGAAGACTCTGGGGACAAGACAAAGTGCTGTCCTGTTCGGGCACAGAGTTTTCATATGTTCACTAAAAATTAGTGTAACATTTTCCCCAATGATTCTGCTACATGGAGTTTTTAAAAATTGAGTGAAATAGACTACGCTTTATGTCTTTCTTTGTCTGAATCCATGAATCCCCTATGATGGTTGGCAAATAATTTTCTGTGCACTTTTCTGGAGAAGGTTCACGGTGTTCAGAGTTTATTGGCCCCATGTCTGGATTTACAGAGTGTCTATAACACATGATCATTTTTTAGAAAAAGTGGGCTTCTGGGGCTGGTGTCATGGGGCGGACCTATGTTGTAGTTCTGGTTCCAGGTCGAAATATTCAACTGCTTGCCGCAACTTCCAGAGGTGTCCCTCAGGCTCCAAACAGGAGCTCATCTTTGCCCTCATCTCATCCTTTTAGCAGATCCCATTGACTCTTCTTTCAAAATATAACCAGAATCCAGGTACACAGGTATTCCCTGTAAAATTCTTTCAACTTGGCTCTATGCTTGAATATTTTCATGATAAGATGTTGATAACAATATAAATATCACTTAGACCAATACCAGGCAGGCCCGTCACCCTTATCTCTTGCCTAGATCATTGAGGTAGCCCTCTCTCTGATGTTCTGCTTCCATTCATCCTTGCCCCCCACAGTCTATTGCTCTTTCAGTAGCCAGTGTCAAACTGAGCAAACATAAGTCACATCATGTCGTCCTCTGCCCGAAGCCCTCAATGGCTCCCATCTCACTCAGAGTCAAAATCAAAGCTATTTAAATGGTTTACCGGGCCCTATCCAACATGGTGCCCTGTTACCTCCCTGACCCCTCTCCTATTACTCTCCTTCTTGCTGCTGTGTTCCAGTTACTCTATTTTCTTTGCTGCTCCTTGAACTTGTTAGGTTTCCTCCTGCATCAGGGCCTTTGCACTTACTGTTTTTTATGCTTGGACTCTCTTCTCCCAAATAGCTATGTGGTTCCCTCCCCTTCCTCAAGTCTTTGCTCAGATATCACCTTCTCATTGAGACCTCCCTTGACCAGCCTTAAAAAAATTGAACCCCCACTCCCTGTTTCTCCTTCTGCCTTTTCCCCCTGGTACCCCTTTTCACTATCTGACATTGGCTGCCTCCTCCCACTAGAATGGCAAGTCCATGAAGCCAAGAGTTTTTTTCTGTTTTGTTCAGTGCTTTATCCCCAGTGTCTACCCTACAATATAGTGGGCCCTCAATACATATTTGTTGAATGAATGATTGAATGAATGAATTTTCTCCCCACTTCATGACATCTGCCCCCCTTCCCCTGCCTCATCTTGGTAAAATGCACCACTATCCCACCTCCCCCCGCCCCCGACAGTCACCCAATCCAGGAACCCAGGAGTCATTCCTCACAACCCCTTCTCCACACTCCCACATCCAATCAGTTCTTCTTTAAAAAATTGTAACGCTCTTTTTTATTGTAATATACATACACTACCACCTAAAGCATTTCGTCAGTTTTGAAATGTACACTTCAGTGACATTGATTACACAATCAGTTCTTAATGAAGGAGAACGGACCGTTTACTCATCCTTCAAAAACATATTCTGAGAGCCTATTTTGCAGCAGGCAGGGGAATACATGGTGAGCGGAAGCAGTTTTAGTTCCTGCCTTTGTGGAGCTCTCAGTCTTGTCAACAATTCTGAGATTCATCTTCTCTCGCTGCCTTCTTCAGGTCTCACCATCTCTTACCTGGACGAGGCACAGCTGCGAGGCCAGGCTCCCTGCTCTGGGCTGTCTCCCTCCCTTCACCTGTCAGCACCCTTGCCAGTGTGAGCTTTCCCACACACACTGCTGACCATGCCTCCCTGCTTCCTCAGAGGCCCTTCATCACATCCTAACTCCTTAAAGGGATGATCAAGATCCCTCACGATGTGGCCCGGCCTCCCCTCCTGCCTTATGTGCCTCTGTTTCCCTAGATGCACCACTTCATGCTCTAGCTGTGCAAATTTGCTTGTATTTCCCTGGTTGTGCCTCAGACTCTGGGTGCATTTGTTTTTGCTGATCCTTCTGCCTGCTATGCTCTTCCTGTCACCTCTGCTTGGCTGAGTCCTGCTTCCTGACCATGTCAGGCATCCAGCCTCTGCAGGGCATTTCTCCTGGCTTCTGTACTGTGGCCAAGCTGGGTCGAGTGCCCTCCCTCCTCCGCTATTTTGCAGTACTGCTAAGGGCTGCCGGCTGTCTGCCTTCTCCATTAAACTGGGAACACCTGAGGGCAGAAATTTTGTTTTCATCTGTCTCCCTGGCCTCACCACAGTGCAGGGCACACAGAGGGTTGTTGTTAGTTACTGTCGAGTTGGCGCCAACTCATGGAAACCCTGTATGTAACTGAAATGTTGCCCGGTCCTGCACCATCTTGGGTCCTTTGTTGGGGCCACTGTGTATTTTGAGTGCCTCTCAACCTAGGGGGCTCATCCTCCTGCACTGTTTTGGATGATATTCTATTGTAATGCATAGAGTTTTCACTGGCTAATTTTTGGAAGCAGACCGCCAGGCCTTTCTTCCTTGTCTTAGTCTGGAAACTGCTGAAACCTGTTCACTATGGGTGAGCCAGCTGGTATTTGAAATACTGGTGGCATAGCTTCCAGCATCATAGCAACATGCAAGTCATCCCAGTACAGCAAACGGACAGATGGAGAGGATACCCACTGCATATCTTTTGGGCTGCAGGATCTTGGAGAAGTTATTTTCTCTCTCTAAGTCTCAATTTCCTCTTCTGTCACAGAGATAATAATTCCTTCCAGGGGTTGCATGAGGATTAAATGAGCTGTTGGAAGTACAGTGCCTAGTGTGGTGACCAGCACATAGTAGGAATTCAATAAAATTGGTTTCCTTTTTCCTCTCTGCACAATTCAATATTTCGGAGTAAGGTTTTACTATCTAATTTGTGTGCCACTGTCCGCTGAGGGCCTGCGCCAGAGAGTGAAGCTGCTGCAGCTGAAATGAAATTTAGATTTGAGGAAGAACTTTGCACAGGGGTAAGGCATTAGAGTGTAGGGAGTCTATGGATGGTAAGTGCCTGGCTACTAACTAAAAGGTTAGTGGTTTGAATCTACCCAGAGGTGCCTTGAAAGAAAGTCCTGGAGATCCACTTCTGAAAGATCATAGCCATTGAAAACCCTATGGAGTTCTACTCTGAAACACGAGTTGGAATGACTCAAGGGCAACTGTTTTTTCTCTCAATTAAATTTTTTTTTTTAATTAGAGTATAGAGAGGTTAAGAGCATAGTCTGAGGAGTCAGACTGCTTGGGTTGGAATGCTGGTTTTGCCACTTGCTAGCTGTGTGACTGTGGACAAGTTAACCTCTCTGAGCCTCAGTTTCATCATCTTTAAAAGGGGGATATAATAGTATCTGCTTCATAGGACATTCGTGAAGTAATGCATGGAAAGCTCATGGAACTGAACCAGAGACACAGTAAGTGCTTAATAAATGTTTACTACGGGGAGCTGAAAAGCACGAGACAGATGTGGAGTCATCCCCTCTCACCACGCCCAGTGACTGTTTTGTGAATACTTCCTCCTCCAGCTCTCCTGTGCCCTGGCCCCTCCTCCATCAGAGGGTAGACTCCGGGGCTGGAAATCCCAGTCAGAAAGCCCTGGGGAAGAAACTCCATTCTCGGCAGCCTAGCCACTGAGGGCCCGATTGTTTCTGTTATTGCCTGTGACGTGTGGGGCTGCTGGGTGGGTCAAGGAGCAACCTGTTCCTGGGGAGGGGCAGGGCAGGGGCCAGCGGGCCAGCCAGGGTGTGTGTTCGGAAGTGGAGGCTGTGCTTGTCTGCCAGTGCTGCTTTGGCTGGAACATAGCAGTCGACTGAGATTGTGCAAACAGGTCATTGTGCAAACCTGTCCCTGTGTGTGACCTCGATTGTGCAAACAGGTGTTTACTGGAGGCTGCCAGGCTTGGGCAGTTTGCTTACAAAATAACTAAGCTGTTGACTCAGAAAGAAATCAGAATCTGGGCGCTCATTTTTTTCTGAACATACCCTGAGCTTTTGCTCAGGCCCTTCCCTCTGCCTATAGTGCCCTCCTCCACCTCCATTTCTACTTGTTAGAATCTTACTCATTCTCCAGGGCTCGTGGAAAACACCATTAAGTCTTTCTTCTTCATATGTACACTCAAGGCATTTGATACATATTTATTTATCAATGCCTCTGGTCACTGCTTCAGGCTCTTCCTAGACTGTGAGCAACCTGAGGACAAGTTCCCTCCTTTTTCACCTCTGGAAGGCCAGGAAACGGAGGCCCAGAGAAGGAAAGTGGCCTGGCCCATGTCACATAGCCAGTTCATAGCAGAGCTGGGCTTTAAATCAGGCCTCTACACTTTCTACCACACTCACCATCTCTCTTTCAGACCCCACCCCTCTCTCTGACCCCAAGATCTTTGCTTCAGCCTCTGGGTTGAGGTGGAACTCCAGCTGGAACTTGAGGGATGTGTTGAATTTGTACAGAGGAGTGAAGGGGACCCTGGGTGGGAGAACAGCAAGTGCAAAGACATGGAGGCTGGAATGGAAAGGGTGTGTATGAAGTCACAAGGGCAATTAGAGGTAGGAGGAGATAGCACAGGCCTGGGAATGGGGCAGGGGGAGCAGGAGGCTACATTGTAGCCATTGAGGGGGAGCCAGAGACGACCTTGACTCTGTGTGACCTTGGGCAGTGCGCTCAGATTCCCATCTTCCCACCCAGTTGCCATCAAGTTGAATCAGACTCACGGAGACCCCATGTGTGTCAGAGTAGAATGGTGCTCCATGGGGCTTTCAATGGCTGACTTTTCTTAAGTAGACCAGCAGGTCTTTCTTTTGAGGTGCCTCTTGGTGGACGTGAACCTCCAACCTTTGCGTTATCAGCCGAGAACGTTAACTGTTTGTTCCACCCAAGGACTCCCCTTGATACTTGGTACTCTACAGATTCCCAAACTAAACACGGCCCCAAATGAGCTCCTCCACATTTTTCCCCACAAACCTGCTTTTCTGTCCTGGTGAATGGCATCCAGAAACTGGGCTCCTCCCTGTCCCCTCTCTTCCATATCCAGCTAGTCCTTCCTTCCTGTGGGTTCTGCCCCTTCTCTCCTACATCACTGCTACTCTGGGAGTCCAGGCCTCCATTGTCTCTTGTCTGGACAATGGTCACAGCCTCCTCCTGGTCTCCCTGCCTCATTCCTGGGACACCACCTGTTATGGATTGAATTTTGTCCCCCGGAAATGTGTGGCAACTTGGCTAGGCCATGATTCCCAGTATTGTATGATTGTCCACCATTTTGTCATCTGACGTGATTTTCCTATGTGTTGTAAATCCTACGTCTATGTTCTTAATGAGGCAGGATTAGAGGTAGTTATGTTAATGAGGCAGGACTCAATCAAGAAGATTAGATTGTGTTTTGAGTCAATCTCTTTTGAGATATAAAAGACAGAAGTGAGCAGAGAGACAGGGGACCTCATACCACCAAGAAACAAGCCAGGAAAATAGGGCGTCCTTTGGACCCAGGGTCCTTGGGCTGAGAAGCTCCTTGACCAGTGAAGACTGATGACAAGGACCTTCCCCCAGAGCCGACAGAGAAAGAAAGTCTTCCCCTGGAGCTGGCACCCTGAATTCAGACTTCTAGCCCCCTAGACTGTGAGAGAATAAATTTCTGTTTGTTAAAGCCATCCACTTGTGGTATTTCTGTTACAGCAGCACTAGATGACTAAGACACTGTCCCTTGCCACACTCAGCTGGAGAGCTTCTTCCAAAACACAGATCCGAGCATGTCACTATCCAACTGCAAACTATTTATTGGCTCCTCGCTGCCAATGGGTTAAAGCCCTAAGTCTTCCTCATGGCCCTTGAGGACCTTCAAAACCAAGTCCCATAATCTCCCCTTGGTGGTGCAGAGGTTAAAGCCCGCGGCTTCTAATCTAAAGGTTGGAGATTCAAGTCGACTCAGAGGCCTGGTGATCTACTTCCAAAAATCAGCGATGAAAACTCTATGGAGCACACTTCTACTCTGATACATGTGAGGTTACCATAGGTCAGAATCAACTCAATGGCAAGTGGAAAAAAAAATTCCACCTGGAGCCTCATCTCCTGATACACCCTTTCCCAACCTCCTTTTTCTTTATTCTATCACTGTCTGATCATGTACTACTGCTTTTCCCTGGCTCTAGCCTTTTCACATGCTGTTCCCTCTGCTTAGAGTGCCCTTCACTTTATTTCAGTGTCTGAAGAAATCCCTTTCACCCCTCAAATCCCAGCTGAAACGTCACCTCCCTGTGAAGCCTTGCTGGATGTCCCAGGCTTCCTTAGGTGTTGCTCACATGGACTCCCAGGTGCTTTGTGAAGGCAGGGCCTGGAGCTGTAATTTAATACCCAGCACAGGGCCCAGCATGGAAGAGGTGTCCATGAAAGTTTGCTGTACAGTTTAGATGTTGGACCTGGGTCTTCAAGCCCAAGGGGTCCCCAGTGGCCATCAGACATCTCTGAGATGAGGTTACCTGCCAAGAAGTCCGGAGGAATCTCTTCAGCCCAGTAGCAGCCAGCACTGCACACTCCTGCTTTCCTGCTGCTCAAATTGGCAGGGTTTTTTGCCTTTGATTGGTGCCCCCAAATGAGAAATGAATTAATTGAGACATAATCAATACTGAATGCTGGCAGGCAACACACAGGGCTCCTGGCTGTGCAGAGGCTGGGATGGCTGCCCAGAGATGCTCTCTTGGGGGCTGCCTCTGGGGAAGGAAGCAGAATTCTGGCTTTGGGTGGGCAAGATGGAAGCCCCCCTCATCCTTCGCTTGTGGTCTGTTGGCCAGGAGGGCCTTATCTCTGCTGGCCTGCCCTGTTGTGGCTGGGGAGGGGGTGTGGCCGTGGTATTGGGGATGATGGGGGAATCAGAGGCTGAGGTGAGATAAAAGCTCAGATGCTTATCTTGGCTTGGAGGGAACCTAGCTCTCTGTGACTCTGTGGCTGGCAGACAAGACTGGGGGCAGGCAGACAAAGGAAAGAGCCCCCAGGCCAGGCTAGCTTCTTCGTAATCATGGACTTTTGGGGCCTTTGGGCAGGGGAGCTGGATCTATTTTTCCCACAGGACTGTGACCCTCTTGTCTAGCTAGTTTATGTCTGTACAGTTCTGAGGGGAGCAGGTGGAAGGGAGAAGACGGGGCATTTTTTTTTTTCCCCTGCAAATCTGACCAGGAATCATGGCCAGGAGAAGGCAAAATGACCTATCTGAGGCTTGAGAGAGGCAAAGGCAGGTCCAGAACTTCTGTGATGAGAACCTGGGGTCTCCTCTGCTTCCTGGGATGCCATACCAGGATCCTGAGAGAAGAGAGGGGCCCCCAGAGGTAGCCAGTCTTCCCCCTTGGTCCCATGTCCTCTGCTCGTCCAGCCTGGACCCAGGGGCTGCAGACAGGGGCTTCTGCTCACAGATAAGCCTTTTGGCTGGAGGGCATGGGTAAGCAGAGTGATGGGGGTTTTTGTGTTTTTGTGTTTATAGCAGTTCTAATGAGTAGCCCAGACTGTGGGGCAAGGCCTGATGTATCATCTCTATCATCTTTATGACCTCTCAGGCTGTTCTTTTATGTTTTCTGGAGTACTCAGTGTATTTAATTCATTCATTCGTTTATTCCACTACTCCCAAGTCCCACCTTCTCACTCTTCTTTCTGTGCATTCTCTCACCTACCCATCCATCCACCCAGTCACTCATCTGTCCATCTACTCATCCATCCATCTATCCATCATACCCATGCACTCATTCATCAATTCACCACCCATGCACTCACCCATCTACCCACTCACCCATCTGTCCACCCACTCATTCACCCACCAACTCACTTGTCTGTCTACCTACTCATCCACCCTCCCACCCACTCACCCATCTTTCCATCACATCCATCCACTCATTCATCCATCCACCACCCATGCACTCACCCATCCATCCACGCACCCATCAATCTGCTCTTCCATCCCCCGCTCACTCACTCATCCATCCAGCAATTATTTTTGAGCACTTACTACCAATCCGGTCCTGAACTTGGGCCTGAGGATAGTGAAGGGAATAAAAAGCCAAGCTGTCATGGCTCATGATAAGTAAACTTTCCATATCCTCAATTTCTTCTCAGAGCCTCTGATCACCTCCCATCCCCAAGGACACCATACCACCTCCTTGCAGCCCTTATGATTGGAGGCAGCTCTTTTTTCAAAGCTCCATGTATGGCAGGAGCCAGAAATGTGGCTGGATTTTCTCTTGGTCCCAGTGTTGTATCCAGATGTGGCCACTGTGTCCTTTTTTAAAACCCTTGCCCTGAGAGCTGTTCCATCCTCTTTCCCTGTTCATCACTATTCTGCTGACCTCAAGTCACTGACTCATTTTCTGGACTTGGGCTCCTGCCTCATGATCTTCCACCCCACTGACGTCCCGCCACCACCTGGGGGGTTAACCAGCCACATGGATGATACACCCACACCCCTGTCTTTCAGTTCCTTGATCAGATTTCCATGTTAGCACCCCGATACCACGGTCACATTGTGGACCTTGCATCACCTGGAGCTGCTCAGCCTCTAAAACCTTACATTTTAACACCCCACTCTTTGAGCACCGCCCTCTCTTTGTCTAACTCTCACACCCTCGCCTTTACAATCCCTCTTCTTCAGCTCAGGGAGGCCTCCAGGCCCTGGTCCCTCACTCTGTTTTCTTACCTATCAGCCTCTTCCTCCCTCCCTTCCTTTCTTTCCTGCTCCAGACCAGTATTACCTCACTGGTCAGCCTCTTATCTATGCCTGCAGTACTTTTGCAAACCTGTCCCTCCACCTGTCTGTGGGATCAAGCTGTCATCTGCTGTCTCACCCTCCCCACCCACTCCAGCTTGGTGTGATGGCTGTGAAGACCCTTGTAGAAAAGAGGACTGAGGCCTGGGCCTGGCTCCAATCCCTCTTGGGCCCTCAAACCATCCATCATCCTCTGTTCTTGTCCTTGGTTCCCAAACTCTCCTTTTAGTGCTTTTAAGATACTTCAGGCCCCCCCTCCCCATTACCATGAGACCAGAAGAAATGGATAGTGCCTGGCTATCATTACTAAATGTTTTGATCAAGGACTCAATAGATGGATCTTGATCAAAAGGAGGAAAAGCACGTACAGAACTTCGAACTCATATGGAAATCAGATTTACTGGATCCATTGAGACTGGGGGAACCCTCAAATCTTATTTAAAGAAATAATCTTTAAACCTTGAATCAAAACTAACCCATGCAGCCGTCGTTAAACTACAATTCAGTCCAATTACTAAAGAATATTTTCCTCAAGCCTAGTACCTTATAAAGAATTGTCTACATGAGTGTAAAATGACAACAGTTAATCTAAAGCACAGATGAGAACTTTTTTTTGGTGACCCAATTATTTTCTACTTCGAATTTTTTTGTTGATAATGTGTTTTCATTAATGAAAGCATGCTGAATCATTGAGTTGTCTGTATTTTTGGTAGGTAGTATGGATGTTTTTTCTTGGCCCCTTCCTCAAGCCTACCCTAAATGTTTAGTGATACATATGAAGTACCACTAATCATACCCCAGAGTCCCTACTGGGGTCTATTGGTACCTCTGTGTAACAAATAAAAACTTTCAGAATATCTATTTTTCCTACCAAAAATTCAGACATCTTATACAACACCCTGTAAAAAAGTAATTTGCAGCACATGCCTGTTTATTCAGCTTCAAAGAGTCACAAAGGCCCCTGCCTTGTGGCGGCATGCAGTGCCAGTGGTACAGCAGCTTCCCAACAAATCCTAGAGGCTGCAAAAGCTCATGGTAACTATATGTGTCACCAGGCACAAAAGGGTGTTGTAGGGGAAAAAACATCACAAAGTTTAGGAAAGTAAAAAGAAAGTTTTATTTGGCATATATTCAAAAGGACAAAAGTGGGAAGCGGACAACCATGCTGCTACAGGCACGTCTGCCCGAGTCCAAAGAATATCACAGAATAGGTAAGAATGGGAAAACGGACAAGCATACTGCCACAGCCGTGTCCACCTGAGTCCAAAGAATATCACAGAATAGGCAAGAATGGGAAAACGGACAAGCATGCTGCCACAGCCATGTCTGCCCGAGTCCCAAGAGCAGTTACAGAGCCATCAGTATATATCAACATCACAAGATGGGTAGAATCATTGCAAGCGTCACTTTTTCATTGATTGGCTAGAAATTGTAATCTTACATTTTGAATCATCTTTCTTAACAATCATTCGCATGGGTTTCAGTAACGAAAGTCAGGAGGGTCTTCATTGGTCCAACAAATTCCTATTCACTAAATGTTAATAGAAAAAGATAAAAGGTGAGAAGTCCTTTGGGTTAGGTTTTATTGCCCTTTTGTGACAACTTCCTTAAGATAATTTCTGAGACTGTCCTATCCATTGTCTTATCTCAGGGCCCAGCTGATGTGTCTTTGTGAGTCTGTGAGGGCTCAGCTCCTGCTGGGTCACATCCTGTATGCTCAAGGAGAGGGAGTAATAACTCCAATATTATTTCCTAAATCAAGGGTAAAGGGGCAGAGAGCCTAAATTAATAGTGATGAAATGATATGGGTAGAGAGAGAATGGTGACACGGTGTGAAGTATGTAACCAATGTTACTGATCTGTTTGTGTAGCAGTTGTGAATGGATGTATGTTTAATTGTGTATATTGCCACCAAAAATAAACAAAATATTAAAAAAATACTTCAGGCCCTGTCTTAGTCATCTAGTGCTGCTACAACAGAAATACAACAAGTGGATGGTTTTAACAAAGAGAAATTTATTTCCTCACAGTAAAGTAGGCTAAAAGCCCAAATTCAGGGCATTAGCTCCAGGGAAAGGCTTTCTCCCCCTGTCGGCCTTCTCATCAGTGTTCCCCAGGACTAGGAGCTTCTCCACGCAGGGACCCTGGGTCCAAAGGACACACCATGCTCCTGGCACTGCTTTCTTGGTGGTATGAGGTCCCCATGTCTCTCTGCTCACTTCTCTCTTTTAAATCTCAGGAGATTGCCTCAGGACACAGTCCAATCTTGTAGATTGAGTCCTGCCTTACTAACACAACTGCCGCCCATCCTCCCTCATTAACATCATGGAGGCAGGATTTACAACATATAGGAAAATCACACAATACCAGGAATCATGGCCCAGCCAAATTGATACACACGTTTTCTGGGGACATAATTCAATCCATGATAGGCCCCTTCTCAAGGACTCCCCCTACCAGCTCTTAATTGGCCAGTAAGTGAGACTGCTCTTGATCTTCTGCCCCCTAAACATGTCTGTCCTGGACTTTTTTAAAGCGAGCCTCTCCCTCTGCTCCTCCTTTAAGCCCCTTCCATTTCCTCTGTGCTCTCCCACCATCATTCATCCTCCTGTGTTTGTGTTAGTGATAACTCCTTTTGTTGAGTACTTCCTGGGTGCTAAGCACTGCTTTAAGCATTTTGCATTAATTAATTTATTTAATCCTTATGCCTGTTCTATGAGGGTGGTACCTGTTACCACCATTATCCCCATATCACAGATGGGCAAACAGAGAGAGCTAGCAAGTGCCAGAGCCAGGATCTGATTCCGAGTCCTGACAGCTTGACTCCAGATTCTGTATATTCTGTATGTGTAACCACTATGTCTAGACTACACCACTTCTAGGCTTTTCCTGCTCCATGGCTCTGCTGGCAGCATTTCACCCTAATCAGGTTTCTTCCATGCCTCCAACATCATCTTCTTCTAGGTACTGTGCTGTCTTCCTCTCCTCCCATTCACAGCCATCACCGTAAAGCACTATCTACATTTGTGCTTTCCACTTCATACCACCCTCTCTAATCTGGTTTCCACCCATCACTCCCTGGAACATCTCTCTTCAAGTTGCCCACAACTTTCTGATGACCAGCCTATTCTTAGGCCTCTCGTCACTCCTCTGGGCTGCTGAACTCCACAATGTCAACCTCCGACTTCTTTTCATTTAATGGATTTTTTAAAGTAAACTTTTAATTGAAGAACAACGTATACGCCAATGTAAAATTTTAATTGCGATTTTTAACCTTATTATGGCATAAGTATTAAAGTATAGTACATAGTTATAAAACAATGTATGTATATGTATTTTTAAGCTTTTAATTTTGACATAATATCAGGCCTATAGAAAAGTTGCAAGAATAGTACAAAAAATTCCTGTATACCCTTTACCTAAATCCTCAAGATGTTAATATTTTACCAAATTGGCTTTATCTTTTTCTATTACAGATATATATGCATATGCATCTCTGTTGTTGTTGTTGTTAGGTGCTGTCAAGTCTATTCTCACTCACAGTGACCCTATGCAAGATAGAAAGAAACACTGCCTGGTCCTGTGCCGTCCTCACAGTATTTGCTATGTTTGAGCCCATTTTTGCAGCCACTGTGTCAATCCATCTCATTGAGCGTTTTCCTCTTTTTTGCTCACCCTCTACTTTACCAGGCATGATGTCCTTCTCCAGGGACTGGTCCCTCCTGATAACATGTCCAAAGTAAGTGAGATGAAATCTCACCATCCTTGCTTCTAAGGAGCCTTCCGGCTGTACTTCTTCCAAGACAGATTTGTTTGTTCTTCTGGCAGTCCATGGTATATTCAATATTCTTCACCAACACCATAATTCAAAGGCGTCAATT
>NW_004443951.1:20810343-20817672 GCF_000243295.1 Trichechus manatus latirostris | reverse complement strand
TTTGTTCTTCTGGCAGTCCATGGTATATTCAATATTCTTCACCAACACCATAATTCAAAGGCGTCAATTCTTCTTTGGTCTTCCTTATTCATAGTACAGCTTTTGCATGTATATGAGGCAACTGAAAACACCATGGCTTGGATCAGGCGTACCTTAGTCCTCAAAGTGACATCTTTGCTTATTATCACTTGAAAGAGGTCTTTTGCAGCAGATTTGCCCAGTGAAGTAATCTTGAATATGTATCTCCAGAAAAGAACATCAAGTTTGGTAAAGTAGAGGGTCTGTGAAAATGAAGGAAATCCTCAATGAGATAGATCGACACAATAGCCACAACAATGAACTCAAACACACCAACAATCATGAAAAACGGCACAAGACCGGGCAACTTTTTGTTCCATTATACATAAAGGCACCATGAGTCTGAGCTGACTCGACAGCAATTAACAACAGCTAATGTATATGCTCTTTATTATATATATACATTTTTTATCTGAACCACATAAGGACGTTTTCTTACATGACCCCAGTACAATGATGACGATCAGGAAATTAATATTGTTACAATACTATTAATCTACAGATCTCATTCAGGTTTCACCAATTGTCCCTAGACATATATTTTAAAATGTATCATGTAACATTTGATAAGAGTGCTTGAAAATTATGAAGGATAATAATAATAAAATGATGAAAATAAAAATAAAAAATAAAATGATAAAAATAAAATGATAAAATAATAAAAATAATAAAATGATGAAAAATCAACCAATCACCCAACCTGAGATCTAGAATAGAGACCAACCAAGTATGGCTTATTGGGCCAAATCCAGCCCTGCCAGTTTTTGCAAATAAAGATTTATTGGAACACAGCCATGTCCATTCATTTACAGATTGCCTATGGTTGCTTTGCACTACAACAGCAGAGTTGAATAGTTGTGACTGAGACCTTATGGCTTGCAAAACCTAAAATATTTATTGTCTGGCCCTTTACAGAAAAATCTTGTTGACTCCTGTTCTGCTGTCCAGTAGAACTTTCTGCAATGATGAAAAAAATTTTTTTAATTTGATTGTGCCCTAGGTGAGAGTTTACAGAGCAAATTAGTTTCTCATTCAAAAATTTATACACAATTTTTTTTGTGACGTTGGTTGCAATCTCTGTAATCTGTCAGCACTCTTCCCCTTTCCACCCGCGGTTCCTTGTGTCCATTCGTTTTCCTGTCCCTTCCAGCGTTTTTATCTTGCTTTTGGTCAGGAGTTACTCATGTGGTCTTGTATATTTGACCGAATTAAAAAACGCTTTCCTCACATGTGTTATTATTTATTTTATAGGCCTATCTAATCTTTGTTTAAATAGTTGGCTTCAGGAATGACTTCAGTTCTGAGTTAGCAAGGTGTCCAGGGGCCATAGTCTCGGGGGTTCCTCCAGTCTCTGTCAGACCAGAAAGTCTGGTATTTTTTTTTAATTTGAATTTTGTTCTACATTTTTCTCCCTTTCTGTCTGGGACTCTCTGCTGTGATCCCTGTCAGGGTGGTTGGTGATGGTAGCCCGGCGCCATCTAGTTCTGGGCTCAGGCTGGTGGAGGCTGAGGTTCATATGGTTGGTCCTTTAGTCCTTTGGGCTAATATTTTCCTTGTATCTTTGGTTTTCTTCATTCTCCTTTGCTCTGGATGGGATGGGATCAATAGATGTATCTTAGATGGCCATTTACAAGCTTTTAAAACCCCAGACACTACTCACCACCCCAGACGCTACTCACCAAAGTAGGATGTAGAACATTTTCTTTATGAACTCTGTGATGCCAATTGATCTAGATGTCCCCTGAGGCCACGGTCCTTAGCCCTCAGCCCAGAAACTCAGTCTCTCAAGGTGTTTGGATGCTTCTACGATTTTGCTGAGGTCAAGTTGTGCTGACTTCCTCTACATTGTGTGTCATCTTTCCCTTCACCAAAGTTGACACTTGTCTACTATCTAGTGATTTCCCCTCCCCATCACCCCCTTCCCTTGTAATCATCAAAGATTGTTTTTTTCTGTGTGTAAACTTTCTCTTGAGTTTTTATAATAGTGGTGACATACAATATTAATCTTTTTGTGATTGACTTATTTCACTGAGCATAATGCCCTCCAGATTCATTTATACTGTGAGATGTTTTGTGCGTTCATTATTATTCTTTGTCGTTGCGTAGTATTCCATTATATGTATGTACCATAATTTGTTTATCCATTCATCTGTTGGTGGGCACTTAGGTTGTTCCCATCTTTTTGCTATTGTCAATAATGCTGCAGTGAACATTGATGTCCATATGTCTATTCACGTGACTGCTCTTATTTCTCTAGGAGCGGGGTCACTGGGTTGTATGGTATTTCTATTTCTAGCTTTTTAATGAGGCTGTATGTCATTTTCCATAGTGGTTGTACCATTTTACATTCCCATCAACACTGCGTAAGAGTTCCAATCTCCCCACAACCTCTCCAACATTTTTATTTTCTATTTTCTTGATTAGTGACAGTGTTGTCTGGGCGAGATGGTATCTCATTGTAGTTTTGATTTGCATTTCTCTATGGGGCAGTTCTACTCTGTCCTGCAGGGTGGCTATGTGTCGGAATGGACTCGATGGCACACAACAACAATGACAACAACAATGGCTAATGATCTCGAGCATTTCTTCATGTGTCTGTTAGCCACTTGAATGTCTTCTTTGGTGAAGTCTATATTCATATCATTTGCCCATTTTTAAATCGGCTTATTTGACTTCTTGTTGAAATGTTGAAGTATTTTGTAGATTTTAAAGATTAGACCCTTGTCAGATATGTAGTAGCTAAAATTTTTTCCCCAGTCTGTAGGTTTTCTTTTTACTCTTTTGGTGAAGTCTTTTTTTTTTTTCTGCATGAACAAAGCTTTATTGAGAAAAAGTAGCTCGTGAGTGGAGTCAAAGAGGGACAATACAACGCTAGCCTTTGTCTCCCCAAATAATGGATTGGCTGGGGCTTATAAAGGTTTTTAGGCAGGGAAAGTCATCATCTTTATTCATGAAAGTGGCGGTTATGAGGATTAGGTGCCCGCACAAGAGGTAATTCAGATGGAACCCTTAACAAAGGCTCCTGGGACTGGATGGCAGGACTTATTATGGCATGCCACACCTGCGCAGTTCCCCCGTGGTGCCAGCTTGATTCTTGTCACTGGTCTGTTGGTCACCTTGCGGATGTCTGCGCATGCTCCAGGGACAAGATTGGGCCAGTTCTTTTGAAAAACATCTTATCAAGGAAGTACACTGAGAGCTGGGTGGGTTGTTCTTTCATTGTTGCATGTTCCAAGATAGTGGGTTTTGTGTCATTAGTTAAGCACATGTTTTTAGTTCAGGGTCCTTTCCCTAGGGGCTCAGTCCCTTTTTCCCTTCCCTATCTCATTCCCCTCTGAGAGATTTCATACTTCTAATTCTTTTTGAGGGTGTAGGGGTGGAGGTCTCTTCTTCTGTAGCTTCTTCACGCTGACACTGGGTTGTTGGCCTGCCTAGCAGAGTAGAAATCTCTCCCTATTCTAACTAATGGTTGGGATGGCTCTTCACCAGGGAGAGGCTGGTGAAGTCTTTTGATGAGCATAAGTTTTTAATTTTTAAGAGCTGCCAGTTATCTAATTTCTCTTCTGGTGTTTGTGCATTGTTAGTTACGGTTTGTATACTATTTATGCCATGTATTAGGACCCCTAGCATTGTCCCTATTTTTTCTTCCATGATCTTTATCCTTTTAGGTTTTATATTTAGGTCTTTGATCTATTTTGAGTTAGTTTTTGTGCATGGTGTGAGGTATGGATCCTGTTTCATTTTCTTACCAATGGACTTCCAGTTATGCCAGCACCATTTGTTACAGAAACTGTCTTTTCCCCATTTAATGGACTTTGGCCTTTTGTCAAATACCAACTGCTCATTGATGGATGGATTTACGTCTGAGTTCTCAATTCTGTTTCATTGATCTGTGTCTGTTGTTGTACCAGTAATAGGCTGTTTTAATTACGGTGGCTGTATAATATGTTCTAAGATCAGGTAGTGTGAGGCCTCCCACTTTGTTTTTCTTCTTCAATAGTGCTTTACTTATCCGGGGCCTCTTCTCTTTTCATATAAAGTTGGGAGATTAGTTTCTCCATCTCATTAAAGAATGCTGTTGGAGTTTGGATTGGGTTGCATTGAATCTGTAGATTGTTTTACGTAGTATTGACATTTTCACAATGTTGAATCTTTCAATCCATGAGCATGGTATGTTTTTCCATTTAGGTAGATTTCTTGCAGTAGTGTTTTGTAGTTTTATTTGTATAGGTCTTTTAAAACCCTGGTTAGATTTATTCCTAAGTATTTTATCTTTTTGGAGGCTATTGTAACTGGTATTGATTTCCTGATTTCCGTTTTGAAGTTCTCTTTGTTGGTGAGAGGAATCCAACTGATTTTTGTATGTTAATCTTGTATCCTGCTCCTTTGCCGAAAGCTTCTATTTGTTCTGATAGCTTTCTTGCAGATTCTTTGGGGTTTTCTACGTGTAGGATTATGTCATCTGCAAGTAGGGATAGCTTTACCTCTTCCTTACCAATTTGGATGGGCTTTATTTCTTTTTCTTGCCTTACTGCATAGGACTTCCAGTACAATATTGAATAATAGTGGTGATAAAGGGCATCCTTGTGTGGTTCCCGTTCTCAAAGGGAATGCTTTCAGTCTCTTTCAGTTGAGAATAATGTTGGTTGTTGGTTTTGTGTTAATGTCCTTTATTATGTTGAGGAATTTCTCTTCTATTCCTATTTTGCTGACAGTTTTTATCAGGAATGGGCGTTAGATGTATCAAATACCTTTTCTGTAGCTATTGAGATGATCATGTGATGCTTTTGTTTTATTTATGTGGTGGATTTTGTTGATTGATTTTCAGAAATGTCTATAAATTTGTGCTGTTCAATACATGTGGCTATTTAGCACTTGAAATGTGGCTACTGAAGCTGAGGAACTGAATTTTTAATTTAATTTAATTTATATTGAAATTAAAATAGACACATGTGGCTAATAGGTACTGTATTGGACAGTACAGGTTTAGAACATCACGCACATCTTTTCACCCACTTGTACACTCCTTCCTATCCTGACTCTCTGTTTTCCCAGCCCCCAGAGGTAATAACTATCTTGAGTTTTGTATTTGTCATTCCCTTCCTATTTTAAAAAAATAGCTATCACATATGTATGTGTCTGTATACAACAAAATATTGTTTGGTTTGCTTTTTGAACTTTATAAAAATGTTATAATACTGTATGAGTGACTAAAGCTTATTCATTTTTCTTGCTGTCTAATATTTTATAATAATTAGTTTATCCATTCCTCATTAATGGATATTGGGATGGTTTCTATTTTTTTTTTTTATATTAGGAATAAAGCTTCTAGAAAACTCTGGTACATGTTCCTGGTATATACATATGTGTGTGTGTGTGTGTGTGTGTGTGTGCGCGCGCGCGCACATATCTACTCATAAGCTCCTTTGGAAGAAAAATTGCTGGACAAGTAGGATATACAAATGTTCAAATTTACAAATGGTGCCATACTGTTTTCCAAAATGTTTGTACCAATTTGTATTCCCACCAGCTGTGTATAAAAGCCCCTGTTGATTCCGATCCTCACCAATCTTTGGTACTGTCAGACTTCTTCATTTTTGCCAACTTAGTGGGTGTAAAACTGCCTCTCATGTGGCCTTAATTTGCATTTTTCCTGATTACTAATGAGGTTTAGTTTCTTTTCATGTCTTGATTGGTCTCTTATATTTCTACTTCTGAGAAATGACTGTTCATTTCTTTTGCCCATGTTTTCAACTGGGCTGTCAGTTGTGTATGTTGCAAATAACTTCTCTCAGTTGGTGACTTGTCTTTTCATCTTCTGTATGATGTCTTGATGGAGAAAAGTTCTTAATTTTAATGTAATTGAATTTATGAATATTTTCTTTCTGGTTGGTGCTTTTTATCTGGTTGAAGAAAGCCTTACTTATTCTGAGGTCATAAAGATATTCTCCTATATTTTCTTCTATGAATTTAAAAGTTTTGTCTTTCATATTTGAATCTTTAATCCACCTGGAATTGATATCATTTATGAGGCAGGGAAAGGATCCAATTTCATTTTTTCTGTGTGGATATCTAATTACTCATTTATTGACTAATTCCCTCTTTTCCCAGTGATCTGCAATGACACTTCTATCTATGTTATATATTGAATTTCCATGTATTTGTGGTTTGTTTTGAGGTTATCTGTTTTGGTCCATTGGTTTATTTGACTATCCCTGCATCAATACCACACTATCTCAATTACTTTACCTTTGTAATAAGTCTTGATATTTCAGGGCAAGTCCCCTCACCTTATTTTTCTTTGTCAGTAGTGTCTATTCTTGGGCTTTTGCTCTTCTAAGGTATTTTACAATTGGCTTGTCTAGATCCACAACAAATTGTCATGATTTTGATTGGAGTTGCACTAAATTTATAAATCAATTTAGAAGGAACTGGCATCTTTAAATATTGAGTCTTCCTATCTGCAAAAGATTTTGTCTTAAGATTTTCATTTATGTCTAAGTTTTATGATTTTTTTCTATATATCTTATATATCTTTTGTTAGATTTATTCCTGGGTACATTATGTTTCTATTACAATAGTAAGTAATATATTTTTTAAGAATTAGACCTCCTAAGTTCAGTTATGGGAAAACGGTTAAGCACTTGGCTGCTGACTGAAAGTTCAGTGGTTCAAACCCGCTAGTGGCTCTGCAGGAGAAAAGACCTGACAATCTTCTCCCATAAGCATTATAGCCTAGGAAACTCTATGTGTCAATACTACTCTATCACGTAGGGTTACTATGAGTCAGAATCCACTCCACAGCACACAGCAACAACAAGTGCAATTGATTTTTTTTTTTTTTTAAATAGGAAAATGATCTTTCTTTTTCCTTCTTATATACTGAGTTTTTAAAATCTGGCAACTTTGTTAAATCTCTTATTATAATAAATTTAATTGTAGATTTTTAGGTTTTTTATGTAGACAACCATATAATCTGCACATTTCATCTGTTTCAATCTTTATACATTTTATTTCTTTTTCTTGTCTTACTACACTGACTAGGACCATCAGGATGGTTTTTACTAGAAGCAATAATAGCGAACATCTTTGTCTTAGTCATTATTTTAAAAGGAACACTAATGCACACCTATGTTCATGGCAGCATTGTTCACAATAGCAAAACGATGGAAACAACGTAGGTGCCCATCAACAGATGAATGGATAAACAAACTATGGTACATACACACAATGGAGTACTATGCAACGAGA
>NW_004443951.1:20807588-20809268 GCF_000243295.1 Trichechus manatus latirostris | reverse complement strand
GTTGAGAATTTAGAGGGTTAAAATGTTGTGGGGTTGTTAACCAATGTCATAAAATAGCATGTGTGCTACTGTTACATGAGAAACTATCTGTTCTGTAAACCTTCACCTGAAGTACAATAAAATATTAAAAAAAAAAAAAAAAGGAACACTAAAGTTTCCCATTAACAATGAGGTTTTCTATGGGTTTTAGGTAGATAACCTTTACTATATAAGGAATTTCTCTTCTATTCCTACTTTGCTAAGAGTTTTTTATTTTTATTTTTATTGTACTTTAGATGAAGATTTACAGAGTAAATTAGTTTCCCATTAAACAATTAATGCATGTGTTGTTTTGTGACATTGGTTGACAACACCACAACATGTCAACACTCTCCCCTTCTCAACCTTGGGTTCCCCATTACCAGCTTTCCTGTCCCCTCCTTCCTTCTCGTCCTTGCCTCTGGACTGTTGTGTCCATTTAGTCTCATTTTGTGTGATGGGCCTGTCTAATTTTTAGCTGAAGGGTGAACCTCAGGAGTGACATCAGTACTGAGTTAAAAGAGTGTCTGGGGGCCGTGCTCTCAGGGTCTTGCCAGTCTCTGCCAGGCCACTAAGTCTGGGTTTTTTTTTTTTTTTTTGTGAATTAGAATTTTGTTCTACATTTTTCTCTAGCCCTATCTGGGACCCTTTATTGTGATTCCTGTCAGAGTGGACTCAGTCTGGTGGAGGTTGTAGTAGTTGTGGTCTATTAGTCCTTTGGACTAATCTTTCCCTTTTGTCTTTGGTTTTTGTCTTAGTCATCTAGTGCTGCTATAACAGAAATACCACAAGTGGATGGCTTTAACAAAGAGAAGTTTATTCTGTCACAGTCCAGTAGGCTACAAGTCCAAATTCAGGGCATCAGCTCCAGGAGAAGGCTTTCTCTCTCTGTTGGCTCTGGAGGAAGGTCCTTGTGATTTATCAGTCTTCCCTTGGTCTGGGAGCATCTCAGCGCAGGAACCTCAGGTCCAAAGGATGCGCTCTGCTCCTGGTACTGCTTTCTTGGTGGTATGAAGTTCCCATGTGTCTCTGCTTGCTTCTGTCTTTTATATCTCAAAAGAGATTGACTTAAGACACTATTCAATCTTGTATACCTCATCAGTATAACTGCTACTAATCCATCTTATTAGATCATAGTGATTGAATTTACAACACATAAGGAAATCACATCAGATTACAAAATGGTACACAATTATGCAACACTAGGAATCATGACCCAGTCAAGTTGACAGATATTTATGGGGGACACAATTCAATCCATGACAGTTTTCCTCATTCTCCCTTGTTCTAGATGGGGTGAGACCAGTAAGTATCTTAGATGGTGGCTCACAAGCTTTTAAGACCCCAGATGCTACTCAGCAAAGTAGGATGTAGAACACTGATCTAGATGTTCCTCGAGATCATGGTCTCCAGCCCTCAGCCCAGTAATTTGGTCCCTTAAGGAGTTTGTATGTGTCTACGGCACTTCCATGACCTTGCCTTGGTCAAGTTGTGCTGGCTTCGCCAGTATTGTGTACTGTCTTACCCTTGACCAAAGTTACCACTTATCTATTAGTCGCAGCAGCGACGGTTGTCGGGGCGGCGGAGACAATAACCAATTCCACAACTCTTACAGAGAAGTGGGGCCAGGAGGGTCACTCTGAGGAGTTGAACCCCGGCTTC
>NW_004443951.1:20578091-20806836 GCF_000243295.1 Trichechus manatus latirostris | reverse complement strand
GTAATGTTGGGGTAAGATGGTATCTCATTGTGGTTTTGATTTGCATTTCTCTCATGACTAGTGATTGGGAGTATTTCCTCATGTGTCTGTTAGCCTCCTGAATGTCTTCTTTGGTGAAGTGTCTGTTCATATCATTTGCCCATTTTTTAATTGGGTTATTTGTCTTTTTGTTGTAGAGTGCAAAGAGTTTTTAAAAATCATGAATAAATGTTGTTATATCAAATGCTTCTTCTGCGTCTATTGAAAGGATCATGTGGCTTTTCTCAGTTGACTAGTTAATGTGGTGAATGACATTTATAGATTTCTAGTAGATTTCCTGGCTTAAGATCAGGAAAGGTGTGCATCAGGGTTGTATCCTTTCACCATACTTATTCCATCTATATGCTGAGCAAATAATCCAAAAAGCTGGACTATATGAAGAAGAACTCGGCATCAGGACTGGAGGAAGACTCATTAACAATGTGCAGATGACACAAGCTTGCTTGCTGAAAGTGAAGAGAACTTGAAGCACTTACTGAAGAAGATCAGACCACAGCCTTCAGTATGGATTACACCTCAACATACAAGAAAACAAAAATCCTCACAACTGGACCAATAAACAAAATAATGATAAACGGAGAAAAGATTGAAGTTGTCAAGGATTTCATTTCACTTGGATGCACAATCAATGCCTATGGAAGCAGCAGTCAAGAAATCAAATGATGTATTGCATTGGACAAATCTGCACTACTTTGGCTCTATCCTAAAATTTTAATTATGATTTCTTCTCTGACTTATGAATTATTTAGGAGAATGCTTTAAAATTTCTAAATGTATGGGAATTTAAAATTTATCTTTTTCTTACTAAGTTCTAATTTAAATGTATTGTGGTCGGAGAGCATGATCTGTATGATGATTCTTTGGAATTGAGCCTTCTTGATAATCTAGTATGTGCTCAATTAAAATAATTAAAAAAATATGTGTTTGTGAAGTTTAGTCTCTAACTGTTGGATGTAGAATTTTAGAAATTTCCATCAAATCTGGCTTGTTAATTATATTGTTCAAATCCTTTTTAACTTCGACTAATCTTTTTTTTTTTAAAAATAATATCTTATTGCGTCTTTGGTGAAAGTTAACCCAGCAAATTAGGTTCCCATTTAACAATTGCTACACAAATTGTTCAGTGTCATTGGTTACGTTTTTCACAATGTGTCAACATTCTCATTAATTCCTTATGGATGTTTCATTTCCAGTAATCTGGTTTTCCTGTCCCTTTACCCTTTCATCTTTGCTTTAGAGTAATTGTTGACCATTTGGTCTCAAATAGATGATTTTTAAAAGGTGCACAGTACTCACGGGTAATATTCTTTATTTTATGAGACAGTCTGTGACTCAGGGGGTAGTTTCAGTTCAAGGTTTATGGAGTATCTCAGGGGAACAATCTTGGGGAGTCCTCTAGTCTCAACTGTTTCAGTAAGTCTGGGCTTTTTAAGAATTTGAGTTCTGTTCCACATTTTTCTCCCCTTTTATCAGAATCTATCTATTGTAACCCTCATCAGAATGGTTGCTAGTGGTGGCCAGACACCATCTAGTTCTTCTGGTCTCAGGGTGGATGAGGCCGTGGTTCATGTAGACTGTTGGTCTTGTAGACTAGTTTCTTCTCTGAGTCTTTGGTTTCCTTCTTTCTCTTTTGTTCTGGATGAGAAAAGACCGATAGTTGTATCTTTGGCTAATTTCTTGTCTGCCTGCCCTATCAACAATGGTGAGGTGAGTATTGAAATCTCCTCCCATGTTAGTAGATTTCTCTATTTTCTCCTGAGGTTCTATCAGTTTTTGGTTTCTAATTTTCAAGAATATTTTATTAGGTATATGGAGGTTTAGAATTGTTGTATTTTCCTAGAGAACTGAACTTTTTGTCTTTATATACTGACCTTTTCTGTCCCTCATAATACTTTTGTCTTAAAGTCTGTTTTTTCCTTCTAATTTTAATGTAGCTGTCCCAGCTTTCTTTTGATTAGTGTACATATGGTCCTTCAACCTGTCTCCCTGGGTTTTAAATGTGCCACTTGTAAACAACAAATAGCTGGATATTTTTTAATGCAATGTAACAATATGTTTTTTAAATGGCACACTGAGTCCATTTAAGTTTATTGTGATTATTGATAATTTTGACTTATTTTAGTTGTTTTAGTTAACCTGTTCCCCCTGCCCCCCATGCTTTCTTCCTCTTCTTTCTTGCCTCTTCTTCTGTTGGATTCATTGAATTTATTTTTTTATTCTGTCCTTCCCTACCCACTTTATTGGTTTAGACTTTATATACTCTTCTTCTTCTTTTTTTTTTTTTGTTGTAGTTTAAGTGAAAGTTTACAATTCAAGTCAGTCTCTCATACAAAAATTTATACATACACTGTTATGTGACCCCAATTGCTCTCCCTATACTGTGAGAGCACACTCTTCCTTTCCACCCCTGATTTCCCATGTCCATTCAACCAGCTCCTGACCCTCTCTGCCTTCTCATCTCACCTCTGGACAGAAGCTGCCCATTTAGTCTCATGTATCTGCTTGAGCTAAGAAGCACACTCTTTATGAGTATCATTTTATGTCCATAGTCCAGTCCAATCTTTGTCTGAAGAGTTGGCCTCTGAAATTGTTTTAGTTCTGGGTTGACAGAGAGTCGGGGGGCCATATATACTCTACTTCTATATTTCTAGTGGTTATTTTTGAAATTCTACCTTGCATACCTAACGAAATCTAAGGTTATTAGAATCTTAACCCCCCCACCAGATACAAGGAACTTTGAACCCTTCAACTGTGATCTTCTCCTACAGATCTGCATACTTTTTTTTTTTTTTTGCAGTATTTTAGTTCTTTTCTTTTCTCTCCCCACGTGTCATTATTTTACACAATGTCTGTAGAGGTTTATCTACATGTTTATCCATTTCTTTGCTCACCTCTCTTTCTTGCATACCAGACCTTCTTTCTGGGATTTTTCCCCTTCTTCCTATAGTACATCCTTCAGAAATTCCTTAGTAAAGATTTGTTGGTGGTAAACTCTTTTTGTTTTGTTTACCTGGGTGGGGGGAAGGGGAACAAACCTCCATTTCACCCGCATCCTTAAGAGATAGTTTTGGTAAGTCCACAGTTCTAGGCAGACAGTTATTTCTCTCAGTGCTTTGAAGATACTCCCCATCTCTGGCTTTCACCGTTACTTCTGAGAGATGTGTTGTCATCTAATTATCCTTCCTTTGTAGGTGATACCTCTTTTCTATGTAGCTGCTTTTAAGATCTTTGTCTTTGGAGTTACACAGCTTCACTACACTGTGACTAGACGTGGATTTCTTTTATTTATCCTGATAGATGTATGTTATGCGCTCTGTATTTGTGGAGTTATGCCTTTCATCAGTTCTGGAAAATTCGCAGTCATTATCTCTTCAAATACCCCTCCTCTTCCTTCTTCTCTCTATTATCTTCCTGGAACTTTCCTTCTCTGCCTGCAGCGTTTAACCTCTCTTTCATATTTTCTATTTGCTCTTCTCTCTGTGCTGCAATCTGTATAATTTCTTCAGATCTATCTTCCAGCTCATTCTTGGTCTCTTCAGTCGTGTCTAATTGCTGTTTAACCCATTTGTTCAATTTTTAGTTTCAACAGTTATCATTCTCATTTCTAAAAGTTCTATTTTGGTCTTTTCCAGATCTGACTAGTCATTTCTTATTGTCTCTTGTTACTTGACCATTTTTGTGGTTTTGTCTTTTATTCCTTTAAGAATTTCATCATAGTTATTTCATAAGCTGTAATTGTCATACTTCCAATATCTGACATCCTTAGGGATCTAAATCTATTGTTTGTTGTTTCTGCTGACTCTCATCTTTTTTGTTTGGTGGTTTTTAAGAACTGTGGGTTTATTTTTAGTATAACTTTGTGGGAATCCTGAGGGCCTAAATTTGGGATGCTTGGGGACGCTGTCCTCCACAGAGGATTCGTTTCCTTCCATTAGCGGTCAAGGGACACCACTGACCTTGGATCATTTTAGCCTCTTTTGAGGGTCCTGAGCTAACGCAGGAGTCTCAGGTAATGGCTCCCACCTTGCTTTTAGCCCAGCCTTGGTCTCCTGCCAGTAGACTTTGCTCTCAGGAAAACGCTCTCTTGTTTGTTTACAGCTCCCTTCCCACCCAGATGTCAACTCCTAGTTTTCTTCGCCCTCCCTGCTGGTGGTTTTGATGGGCTTGTGGGTTCCTTACTCCCTGTGTAAGGACCCTATGCCTGTGCCAGCAATGCTTTAAAGGTACTTCCTTTCAAGAATCTGGCTGATTTGTAACGTGAGGATCCTTCAGATTATCTATCCACAATGTTGCTCTAGGAGAGTTTCCCTTCTTTTCCCGCAACTCCCTACCCTCTCTCCCCACACATTGTTCTTATCATATGATCTCCTTGCCTCTGGACTTCATTCTATTAAACTATTCTTCATACTGATACTAGAAACATAAATCTGACCAAATAACTTCCCCAGTTAAAGCCCTTCAGGAATCCCCACTGCCCTCAGGGTAAAGTCCAAAGCTCCTCAAGGCCTGGCCCCTGCTAGTCTTTCTAGTCTCATTTCCATGACTCCTGACCTCAGACTCTATACTCTAGTAATATCTAACTTCTTTGTGGAATCCACCTCCCTCCCCCAAGTCCGACTCCACGTTATTTGTTTATTTCCTTGTCTTTACTCATGCTCTTTCTATTGCCTGAAATTTCTTTCCAAACTACCTCCCCCCACTTTTATTACCTGGCTAGTTCTTACGTATCCTTTAAGACTCTTCTCTGTGCCACCGCCTCCAGGAAGCCTTCCTGATCCCTCTCCAGGCTGGACAGGGGACTCCTCTGTCCTCCCAAAGTCCCCTGGGCTTATCCTTTTCCTGTTGTTGTGTGCCATTGAGTTGATTCTGACTCATAGTGACCCTATGTGACAGAGTAGAGCTGCCTTATAGGGTTTCATAGGCTGTAATCTTTATGGGAGCAGATCACCAGATTTTTTTCTCCTGCAGAGCCACTGGGTGGGTTTGAACTGCCAGGCTTTTGGTTAGCAGCTGAGTGCTTTACCTCTTTCCTAGCAGTCATCAAATCATGTTGAAAGTTACTGTTTATGCACTTACTTCCCCACTAGACTGAGGGCTTCTTGAGGTTAGGGATGGGTTCTGTCTGGGTATCCATGATGCCAGGTACTAGGCCTGACACAGAGAAATCTCTTCATGAACATTTGTTGAATTGAACAGAGAGTCTTTCTCACCCTGAAACTTCTCTTGCCGGAAATTATTTGTTGATTAGAAATGTTTTTATATATGAAAGCATCATTTGATGTTGTTTAGGTGGGGTTCCCCACCTGGACCCTGTCATAGGAAAGCCCTTTCAACCAGATGAGACCTGTTGGATACGCAGAGCCTAATGGGGCTCTAGCCTCCCCATTGGGAGTACACTATGGGGTTCAGTTTCTATCCATCTGGTGCTGTGGTTAGCAATAATAATACTTATTGTTAGAAAACAGCCCTGGTAGTACAGTGGTTAAGAGCTATGGCTACTAACCAAAAGCTCGGCAGTTCAAATCCATCAGCAGCTCCGTGGAAACCCTGTGGGGGCAGTTCTACTCTGCCTTATAGGGTTGCTCTGAGTTGGAATCAACTCTACGACAATGGGTTTGGTTTGGTTTATTGTTAGAAATATTAAAAGAGATACTATATGCAAAGTACCCAGCTCAGTGCTTGGCACATAGTGGGTGCTCAAAAAAAAAGTGAGTTATTTTCCCACTAATGACTGATTTCCTTGAGGCTATCAACCCTGTGTTGTTTACTCCATTGGTCCCAACTGCACCAAGTGCAAGACCTAGCACAAATGGGGACACTTAATAAATATCTGATAAATGAATGCATGCATGGAATCTAAACTTGCAGAACAGAACAACTTTTCTTGGGTCATCTCTGATTTCCATAGTCTGGGGCTCCACCTGCCCCCAGTACTTTGGGACCTGTCAGAAAACAACCTACAGTTGTCTATTCTCAAAAGATAAAATCCAACCAAGAGTTGAGACATGTATGGAAAATTCTAGCTTTTCTGAGCTCTAGCCTACAGGTGATCCACATGCTGGGGCCCCCGTGAGTCCATTGTCTGGATTGCCTAACAGCGTGCCCTCTCGGCTTATACTGAAAGTCCTCCATTGTAAAATAGTTTAGGATTGCCTTTTATTATGTCACACTGTGTCCCTGACATGAGGCCCCATACGAGAAGTTTCTTTCAGAATTAGTTCCTGGAAACACTTGTCTTTTCAGAGGAACTGATCTGCTTCCTCCTTTCTGATAATAAGAGTGTCGGAACTTAGTGTTTCTTTTTTTGTCCTGGCTGCCAGGAAGCTCAAAATCAAATTTTAGGATCAATCACAGCAACTATGGCAACGCTTAAGATTGCTATTTTTTTCTTGAGCAATAAGAATCTGCTGAATGAATTAACCTTTCCTGTTGTAAAGCCATCTCATGTCTTTTTGGGAACAAGATGAAAAATACAAAGGATTTCAAAACAATGACAGCAGCAGCACCACTACCATCACCACCACGCCACCACTAGCAGCAGCAGCAGCAACAACAACAAAACGTGAGGGAGCAGGGGAAGAAGTGGCCATTAATCAAGACTATGTAAGATGTTGGTGAAGATCTGGGCAGATCGTCTTTGTGCAAATTCTAGTTCTATCTATCACTCGCTTTGGGATGTCATGCAAATTGCATAACCTATCTGAGCCTTAGTTTCCTCAGCTGTAAATGGGGATCATCACTGTATCTACTTTAAAAGGCTACTATGATAACTAATATTGTTGTCAGCTGCTGTCAAGTTGACTCCAACTCATGGTGACCCTATGTACAACAGAACAAAACATTGGTCCTGTGCCATCTTTACAACCGTTGGTATGCTCAAGTCCATTGTTGTGGCCACTGTGTATACTCATCTTCCGGCACTATACAGGACAATATTCTGTTGTGATCTGTAGAGTTTTCATTAAGTCATTTTCAGAAGTAGATTACCAGGCCTTTCTTCCTAGTCTGCCCTAGTCTGGAAGCCCCACTGAAACCAGCACACCATGGGTGACTCTGCTGGTATTTGAAATACTGGTGGCAAAGCTTCCAGCATCACAACAACATGCGAGTCACCATAATATGACAAACTGGCAGATGGGTGGTGGATAACTAACATGGTTCCTGTAAACTGCTTAGCATGGGGTCTACATATAGTGTTCAAGAGATGAACGCTGTTTTGAAGACAGCACTGAGCATTTGAGCCTGGGTGGCTGGACAATGAGGCAAGAGCCAGGGAAGAAGGATATGTGATGTTGGTGGTGACTGGGGACAAGTGCTTTGTCTAGAGTTTCCCTAGGGGATACTGGGAAATGTACCAATGGGGTCACATTAGCAGTCATGGCCTGTCCTTTGCTGGTTTGTATCCCTGTCTTCTCACTAGGATTTCCAGAAGTCTTCAGGGTCTCACTCAGTTATTTTTGGGAGCCTCCAGGGGACTCACATGGTGTTTATGAAAGAACCCACCAGCTCCATTTACCTCATGGGGCCCACCATGTTCTCTGGCTCCTGCTCCCGCCCCCTCCTGGATGTCCTCCATCTGTGAGGTGGCCTGAGCTGCCCCACCATGGTTACAGCTGCCAGGTCCCTGCTTGTTGCCCTTATGTCTGTGCCATGGTGCTTCCCCTGGACACTCCCAAAAGCCATAGTGACATCAGGGCTCCTGTAGACTTCAAGGCATCAAAGCTATACTGAGTTCCTTGAAGAAGTGGGGAGACTGGCCTCTTCCCCAGTCTGTGTCACACTTTGTTGCATGGGCACTGAAACCAAGCTGCTTCTGTCTCTGCATATCACAGAAATCCTGTAGTTTGGGGTATGGCTCCAGTACAGGCTCCCCATGTTCATGCTGCAGAGTAGGTCCCCTGCAAACCTGGCTGAACCCTGAGATGGAGGACTGTGAACCCAGGGAACTCACTCGTTTAGAAGGACTACTGGGATTTGGGGTGGTGGTGGGGGTGAGGATTGAGGGCTGATAAAGAGGGCTGGGCCCACATATTTCTAATTGTGCTTCAGCACCCTCAACACTATTGTCAATGTCCCAGCAGCACTGGGACATCCAGAGGTGTCCACTACTGTGCCTGAAACCTTTCAATGGCTTCCAATTGCTGCAAGCTCTTCATGGTCAGATGGCCAAATGGGGTCCAAGAAAACCAGTACAGCCACTGCTCTGACTGGCAGGACAGGGACTTTTGAGAAGACAAGCATGGGGTCAGGAGTCCCTTTGGGCCCAACCCTGGTGCTTGGGAGGCAGATTTTTTTCCAACAGGTGGCACATGGGGAACAAAACAATCAGAGAGTTCCTTCCCCTGGCAGAGATTGGGCAACTCAGGGCATAACACAAGGAAGAAGAAAAAGAGCTGGGTGTCAGAGTGATCTGAACAGGAAGGCCAGCATGAGTCACTATACTGCAGAAAAGGTATGAGGGGGAGTGTGGAGGAGGTATGTAACATAAACATAAAGGAGATTTCAGCTCTGGGAACTGCACCTCCCCTGGGTGTGGGAGGAAATAACCAGAGCCCTCCTTTCCCCTTCTGTTTTAAATTTTTCATAATAAAGAGCTTTCTAAAGAATAGAGCGTGCAGACTCTTTGCTACAATCACCAAAGCATCATTGCTGGGCATGTAAAGACATTCCATCAACTTCCAGAATGTTCTGGGGCTACTCTTCCTGCACTATCTTGATAGTACATCTGCCCCAGGCAGAGTTCAAGTGCTACATTCTCTGGACCTGGAGTAATGCTTCCTGAGAAATGATCTCTTTGAGAGGGAGAAAGCCTTTCTAAGCAAGGCACAAAACTCAGAAGTTATAAGGGAAAATACTGTCAGGTTTGACCTTATAAAAATAAAACTCTTCCATAAGACAAATGATACCATAACAAAGTTAAAAGACAAGCAACAGACTGGAAGTTGAAGGAGAAAAATGAAAATAATTTCAACTTTCCACCAAAGTTTCCTTCAGTATGAGGAGAATTGATTTCACTGAGGGCAGGTCTTGGTGCTGGGGTTCACCCACTGGGCTAACTCTGAATTCATCTGACAAAACTTTCTCTATCAGCCAAAAATGAGATCATCCTCTTTAAGAGGATTGTACTGACAAGGCAAGGTTTGTAGCTCACTTTTCATGGCTTTTCATTAAACAGATTCCTGGACAGGTTTATGGGGCCAGTAGCCTGACACACCTCATATATAAAGCCCCATGCTAATTGCTGGCACATCCAGCTACCAACTGTACAAGCTCCCCGTGGTTCTAGCTGAGGTTTTGAACTACCTCTATTCTCTCCCAGTCCTGATCTAACCAACCGATTCCCCACCAGCAGCACAGGATGAATGGTGCAGTCCCTTTTCTCTACCCCAGTCTTCTAGTGACCAAAAGTCCAGCCTGAAGGAGGGGAGGAGGATGGGAGAGCTGCGACTGGTTCTATGCTACAGAGGCTACTGGGTAGGCTGAGAACTTGCAGCAAGATTTGAAGGTTTGCAGTAATTTGGTTGGGTTCATGTAACAGAGACATCCATTTCTCTCTTTGCTGGCTCAGTGGCATGGACATATCCGAGTCTGGCACCAATGATAGATACAGGAGAACCTCATTGTGATGGCTAATTTTATGTGTCAGCTTAGCTGAGCTATGATTCCCAGCTGTTTGATCAAACACTAGTCTAGATGCTGTGATGAAGTAGTTACATGTGATTGAATCAGTTGGCCGTAAGTAAAGCAGTTTACCCTCCATAATGTGGTGGACCCCATCCAATCAGTTGAAGGCCTTAAGAACAAAAATGGAGTTTCCCCTAGGGTGTATTCTGCCTCCAGACTATAAACAGATATTTTGCAAGAATTTCCTCACTCTTCACTCTTCCAGTTGCCTGACCTACAGATTTTGGGACACCAGACTGTAGGAATCACCAGCCTGTCACCTGACCTACAGATTTTGGACTTGCCAGCACCCACCCCCCCACAACAATCCCGGAGACAATTCCTTAAAATTTATCTGTTTATCATCTATCTATCCATCTGGAACCCTGGTGGTACAGTGGTTAAGAGTTCAGGCAGCTAACCAAAAGGTTGGCAGTTTGAATCCACCAGCAGCTCCTTGGAAACCCCATGGGGTAATTCTACTCTGTCCTATAGGGTAGCTATGAGTTAGAATTGACTTGATGGCAAAGGGTTTGATTTGGTTTTTGGTTTATCTGTCTATCAATTATCTATCTATCTATCATCTATCGCTATCTCACTGGTTCTCTTTCTCTAGAGAAGCCCGACTAAGACACTCCCCAACAACCACCCTGCCAGGTGGCTGCTGATACCCTTAGTGTTCGTGGATGCCCAGGGAGTACTGAAGGGGGATGTCCTCTAGGTGGGCTGAGTAGCTTAAGAAGCACTTATATACATGGCAAGAAGGACTTGACATAGGCAAAGAGTGTGGCTTCCCCTCGAGTGAGGCCTAGAACAATGAGTGAGTAAGGTCTCAAAACATGGAAGGGTGATGGTTCCCCTCACATGATGGGCAGTCTTAAGGTCAGTTCTTAAATCTGGCAAGGTCTTAGGTTTTCAGACATGTCAGATCAGGTTCAGGAATGAGGATGCAGCTGCTTTATCCTGCTGAATTTATTCACCAGTCACTATGACTAACATGGGAGTAACATGGAATAACTTGGGACCCTTGAAAGACTGAGAGGTTCAGAAGCAGTGTGACAGCAGCTGTTCACCATGTGGTTCTAGACCCCTCACCTTCACCTCTGTTCTGAGGGGTGGAAGCAGCCGTGGGTAGATCAACCCTCCTGGCTAGGGTGGAGATCCAACGGAAGAGCAGGAGGCCTGGCTGGAAGGACTGGGACCCTCCCCAAGGCACCACTAAGTTACTGTGGGGACTAGAGTAGACAAACTCATTAACAAGAAACTGACAGGGGCAGTGGGAACAATTGAGATTACCCCAAATACCACCCTTTGGCCGTACGAATCCTCCAAGGTGCCTTGGCCATCTGAGGAGGGACAGAACTGTAGCTAATTCAGACTCAGTTTTTCTGTCCATGATGGCAGAGGATATCAAGTACAAAAGGGAAGCATGACTTCTAGTGGGAAAGGTCAACAAGAGAGACTTACCTGAAGATCCTCCTGGGCAGTCAGCCCCAGGAGTTAATGTACTTAAATTTCATGTCTGTGAGAGTCAAAACCTATTGGTTGAGACTGATCACTTGCCTCCAATGCCCAGATTTGTCCTTCTGGGGACTAGAAAGCACCAACAGTGGCCTCAGTGGTTTGAGAGAGGCATGCTCGGCCGGTGGGTTCCTTGCTGGAATTGATTTGTACTGATGGGAGAATTTTGAAGGTTGCTGACTGTGAGAGATTCTTCATCTGTTGGAGTTCCCGAATCTGAGGCCTCCATTTCCATCTGCATGGCTACTGAGAAAGTGTATTAGTTTGTCTTGGGGCTTAAATAAGAAAGAAGTTCCTTCCTTTCTCATGTAGAAATCCAGAAGGAAGCAGTCCAGGGCTGATGAAGGGCTCTGGAGTGCCCACAGACACAGGCTTCTTCTGGTGCATTGCTCCCCATCTCCAGGAGGTGGCTCTCTTCCTCATGGTCCAAGAGAGTGGATCCATATTTTAGGAAGGAGGTTGGAAGAGGGGAAGAAGAAGAGGCACAAAAGGTAAGCACCAGCTGTCTTTTAAGTAAGGTCCCAGAAGCTGCCACACAACACTTCAGAGTCAGGGCATAGTGAGAAGGCCAGACTTAGCTGCAAAGGAGGCTGGGGCATGTGGGTTTTATTCAGTGAAAGAGACGTATGTCAACTGGGGAAGTTTAATTGAATCTGGATAAATATGTGGAGGACATCTTGACCTGAATCTATTTTCTTGACCTGACAGCGGAACCAATTTGCAACATTTTTAAGTCATGTAATGCTCATATATGGCTTCCTATGTGCCAGTCGAGGACTTGGGGGAATGTCTCCAGGCCAAGGAGACAAGAAACCAGACAAGGATCCAGGCTCCCTCCATGGGGAGAATGACCATACCACAAGGTCTCGTTTTTCCTGTGGCAGTGACAGTCTGCGGGCCTATGGGAGAGGCAGTAAGCTTTCTTTGCAGGATGCCGAGACTTAACTCTGCAGATGGTCCAGCAGGGTGGGAGAAATTTTTCTTCTTTTCTGAAGGCCCTTCACCTGTCCTTAACAGGAAGAAGGGAATTCACAGGAAGAAATGAAAATACAGGTAGTCCCTGACTTACGACGTATTCAAGTTAGGACAAACAGCACTTACGACCGTGCTTTTCTTTTTTTTTCTTAATATCTATCTTATCATTAGTAATACAGTCGGCCCTCCATATCTGGAGGTTCTGCATCCTCGGAGTCAATCGACCATGAATCTAAAATATTAAAAAAGAAAAAAAGAAAATTCCGAAAAGCAAAACTTGAATTTGCTGCGCCAAGCACTACCCTGAATCCATGTGAATGAAGCGACGTGTAGCCTCCTGACTTTTCACAGATCCTGGGTCTCTCTCCAGCACTCGTTGTTTGAGCATTGTTCTCCTTGCGTTAGCTATTTGTGTTGTGTGTACCTTTTGTTTCTGTGAAAAAATGGCTCCTAAAAAGCAACTAAGTGGTCAAAACAATCCCTCAAAGGCTAAGAGGGAGTGTAAAGTGCCCTCCCTTGATGAGAAAATACAAATCTTAGATCTTTTGAACAGTGGCATGTCGTTTGCCGAAGTGGGCCATAAGGTGGGTAAGGACGAATGGAGCATTCGCACAATAAAGCAGAAAGAAGCTGAAATTCCTGAAGTGTTAGTGCTGCCCCTGTTGTGTTGCTGTTGGGTGCCGTTGAGTTGGTTCCAACTCTTAGCGACCCCATGTATAACAGAACGAAACACTTCTCAGTTCTGCATCATCCTCGTAATTGTTAGCTTGAACAAATTGTTGCAGTCACTGTGTCAATCCGTCTTGTTGAGGGTCTTCCTCTCTTTCACTGCCCTCTACATTATCAAGCACGATGTCCTTCTCCAGGGACTGGTCCCTCCTGATAACATGTCCTAAGTATGTGAGACGTAGTCTTGCCATTCTTGCCTCTAAGGAGCATTCTGGCTGTACTTCTTCCAAGACAGATTCGTTTGTTCTTCTGGCAGTCCATGATATATTCAGTATTCATCACCAACACCATAATTCAAAGGCTTCAATTGGGCTACGTTCCAACGATTCCGTAGTCAGTCAACTCTGACGTAAGTCAAATACCTCTTTTTTTTTTTTTTTAGCTTTCATTATTATTGTCTTTTATTATCAGTATCTTTATAAATCCGATCTTTATTTGTCTTTGGGGGTTGGCATAAGAATTACAACATCAGCAAATTATGTGCTACAACGTTGTATGTAGTACATGCTGCAACACTATATGTAGTACATATAATCATCCCTTGATAATATCGGGGGATTTGTTCCAGGACTCCCCGTGGCAAGTTAGGGACTGCCTGTATATCCCTTTTCTTCCATGGAGGGGAGCCAGTCCTTTTGTGTTTCTAAGGATTGGCTTCTCCATGGTATTAAGGGAGTGAATGTGTATGCGCTTGAATGCTTGTGTATGTATGTGGGGATATGTTTATGTGTGTACGTGCTTGTGTGAGTATGTGCATGTATATGTGTGTATATGTTTTTGTATGTGTGTGTGTGTTGGGAGGGGTGGGGGTTTCTGGTGGTCCTTTAAGTTCTCTGTTTCAAGCACTACTGTGAGAGAAAATAAAGCAGATCCAGGGCTTTGTGTGTGTGTGGAGCCCTACAGAGGAAAGGTCCTACCAGGAAAATGAGAACCATTCAGAATGTTTAAATACAAGGAATTGAATTCAGGGAATTGGCTACCTGGGTGATAGAAGGCGCCGAGAAGCCAACCAGGGCACAATGAGGCAAACCCAGAGACTAATATCAGCTAGAAGACATGGACCACTCTGAGGCAGGAGAGACAAAGGGAGGAGGCAGAGCTTCTGGAATTCAGGGGCTGGGGCAGCCCCATGGTGGACCTGTCAGCCAGTGGCTGCTGCCATAGGAGGATATGCAGCCGTTGTCAGAGATGCTGCCCCACATGGGAGGGGGGCTGAGAAAAGCCCTGGCTGCTCCTTTCCTCCACCAACCAATCTCCTACCACTGCCTCTTATTGCCAAATCTAGTCGGAAGCAGCAGACCCAGGAGCCTGGGACATGCAGCCTGCAGGGGTCGCCCCTCATCATACAGAGTATGGGAAGGGCAAGGAATGACTCTGTAGGCAGACAGATCTGCGACTGGCACAAGGAGAAACTGGAGAAGCAGCTAGTGGGGTGGGGTGGGGCTGGATCCTGGGTATGGGACTCCTGGGGACTCCTGGCTGGTTTGTTGGCTGGCCATTGGGCCGGGAGAAGGACTGCTGTTGGGGTACCCTCCTAGCACTGTGTCTGCGGTGCCTTGTTGGGGTGCTCTGTCCCCTGAGTCCTTGTCTTAGTCATCTAGTGCTGCTATAACAGAAATACCACTAGTAGATGGCTTTAACAAACAGAAATTTATTCTCTCACAGTCTAGGAGGCTAAAAGTCTGAATTCAGAGTACCAGCTCCAGAAGAAGGCGTTCTCTCTGTGTTGGCTCTGGAGGAAGCCTTTTCATCTATCTTCCCCTTGTCTAGGAGCTTCTCAGTGCAGGGATCCCGGGTCCAAAGGACACGCTCTGCTCCTGGCACTACTTTCTTGATGGTATGAGGTCCCTCTGTCTCTCTGCTCGCTTCTCTCTTTTATATTGCAAAAGAGATTGACTCAAAACACAACCTAATCTTGTAGATGGAGTCCTGCCTTATTAGCGTAACTGCCTCTAATCCTGCCTCATTAACATCATAGAGGTAGGATTGACAACACAGAGAAAAATCACTTTAGGTGACAAAACGGTGGACAATTACACAATACTAGGAACCATGGCCTAGCTAAGTTGACACACATTTTTGGGAGACACAATTCAATCCATAACAGTCTTCACATGCCAGGAGGGTGTGACCCTCCAGGACGCCCTAAGCTTAGGTGGGCAAGGAGCTCCTGGAGCTTTACCGTGTGGCCAGAGAGGGGGGCATCAGTTGGAAGATGCTATGTAGGGGGTGAGGGAGGCAGGGAAAGCCGTGAAGGGGTTATTGTAGGTGGCCTGGGTCATGGAGATGAGAGAGAAGCGTGGATTGGAGAGATTTCAAAGAGGGTGAATCAATGAGACTTGGAAACTGATTGGATATGAAGAGAGGGAAGAGCAAATAATGATGATCCTATGATCCAAGTGTGATTCTGGTGGCCACACCCTGTGGGGGCTTTCTGAGGGCAAATCTCTCCATTGCAGACCATGCTCTGGTTCAGAGACGCCAGGAACGAGCTGGCTCTGTGGGAAGAGCAAGCAGGGCTGTGAAGGCTGCCTTCTGCCCTCTTCCAGCCTGGAGATCCCTGGAGTCAGGGAGGAAGGTGGGGGTGGCCAGAGCAGCCTCACACCAGGTAGAAGGGTGTGAGTGAATCATTGGAGCTCTAGACCCAAGCCTGAGAAGGGTGAGGCCTCCCACTAGAGTCTGAGTCTGAGGACAAATGTCGCTGCTGGCCACAGGCCTGCCCTTCAAGTGGCCCCGGAAGCTCTCCAGGGTCCTGGGACATGCTGATCCTCGATCCTGTTACAGGGACCAGCATCCAGGTTGGCCTAAGCCTTTGTTTCTTGATCTGAGAGCATACTGGTCAGGCCCTCCACACCCCTCCCCAAGCTCTGGCCTGGATAGACACCAGTGTCCCTTTCTCTTGTGACTTCTTCTGGCCACGCCCAAACCTGCCTTATCCCTGCCCAGACTCTGAGCTCACTGCTGGCCTTTATGGCCATTCCTGGGAAAGAGGAATTACTGGTAGGTCTCAGGAAAGCACGGCTTCCTCCTGGATGTGAGAAAGCAGAAATCAGAGGTGGCAGCATTGGGCTAGGAGCCTTGGGCATCTGTGGGCTCTGGACACTGACCTGGTCCTCCCACCCCCACTCTGTCCCATTACACCCATTTCACAGATGGGGAAACACAAAAGCCCAGATTGAGAAAGACATTTATGGTCACTGGAGAGGGCTGGGAATGACCCGTCCACATACCTGGCCCCAGAGGAGCTCACGCTTGGTAAAGAACAGGGTCAGCAAAAAAGAGGAAGTCCCTCAACGAGATGGACCAGCAATGATGGGCTCAAGTATAATGATTGTGAGGATGGCCCAGGCCCAGGCAGTGTTTTGTTCTGTTGTACATAACGTCGCTGTGAGTTGGAATCGACTCCACGGCACCTAACAACAACAGCTTTTGGCAGTCATGATAGGGGTTCTTGTAATTCCCAGGCCCCCACCTCCACCCTATGCTTTCTCACCCGCAGACCTTTGCTGTGTGTCCCCAGTGGCTGAACCTCACAAGCCTCCCTCACGCCACAGATTCTGCCTTCAGCCTCTTCACCCCAACCAGACTGTGGCCCCCCCAAGTCAGGAACTGGATTCCCTTGGGTCTGAGACCCTCAGTGGTTGTCCAGGGAAAAGTCTTGCAGACTTGAATGGAAGAAGATATTCTTTTTCCAGTTCTGGGCCTGGACCCTGGGGCTTAGAGTTCTGGTTTTAATTCCTTCCAACAGGGGAAATGTGCCACCTTAGACTATGGAAACACCATTGCTGTGACCCCCAACTTGGAGAGCTGTGACCTGCCCCATCCACCTGATACCATCTTCTCAAGGACCTGTCCAGGAGATTTGGATGGACCCTGAGCCAGGGAGAAGGACCCAGGGGCCCGATCTGGTTTCTTGCTTGGCAGAGCTCCCAAAGCTGGTCCCTCTGAGGGCTGAGAAGCCCCCCTCCCCTCCCCTAGCAGGTCTCTTGGCTCTTTCCCTAATGGCCAGCAGGTGGCACTGTGTCCTCAGCTTTGCAGGCCTCAGGTCTGGGATCTGCAATTCTGCTGGGTCCATGCTGGGGGCAGGGCTGCAGTCCTGGAGGGTCCCGTGAACTCTGTCAAGGCCTCTTGATGGTCCTCTTCCTGCCTCTGCTTGTCATTCCTGTGGGGTAGTATGCCTCCCAGGGCTGGCAGAGCCAGGCCTTGAGAAGTCTGGACACAAGCTCAAGGTATGCCGCTTGCCCCAGCTACTAGGCATGTGAGAGCCCCCTCTGCTGCCCCGGCTGTCTGTTCTCTGTACCCTGGGCTTTGCAGTTGCCACCTGCACTGTACTGTGCACTGCTCTGGTGCTGTACGCACATCAGCTCATGTATGCATCCCATAACGGGGTCAAGTAGGTACCCATTGCCCAGGTGAGGAAACCAAGGTCAGGGAAGGCCTGTAAGGCCACTCAGCTAGCAAGTGGCAGAGCTGGGCCTGCACCCACATCTGTCTGACTCGCACCTTGTATCTTAACCCCTGCACTGGACTGTAGCCATGTCCTGGCTGTCTGGAGGAATTATTGCTCTTATGCAAAGGGGCCCAAATCCAGGACCCTTCTCCCATCCTCCCCTTCCCAACCTTAGGCACTTTGTGCCTACCTGCAAAGTCCTGAGCTGAGCCAGAAGTGGCAGCCCAAGAGAGCAGCCTAGGCCTGCCCGATGGTGGGGCTGTGGGTGGGGGTGGGGGGCGTGGGAGAGGGAGGATTTCCATCTGAAGTTGCTGTTGGTGCAGGAGTGGGGGCCAGGAAGAGAGAGCAATGGTGGGAGCCGCAGGGAAGAAGGGATGCGGGAATCATTTCTGGGCAACACCTCTGCCCTCACCCCTGTCCTGAGGCTCTGCTCCTGCAGTTCTCCCATCGGGCATCTCCCTCACTCAGCTGCTCCATCGCTCACCCCTCCTCTTCCTGAGCATATTTCCCTTTCTCAGCTGTCTCTCCCTGCCTCTCCCTCTCCATCCCTAGTTCTTCCTGTCACTCTGTCTGTCTCTGCCGCTCCATCAGCCTGTCTTTCTCTCTTCTCGTGTCTCTGCCTCTCTCCAACGGAGTTAAGTGACAAAAGAAAAATGATCCCCTCCTGCCAGGGTTATTAAAATCATGTTCTACAATTGAGCCGCCAGAAGAGCCCCGGCTAATGATGGATGATAGGGCCACAAGCTTCCCCACAGCTGGGAGTGAGGCGGCAGGCGGAGCGGCGGGATTACCACCAATTGCTCTGGGTGGAGGGTGAGCAGCTCTTCTCCTCTCCTGCAAATCACCTCCCTCCTGCTCTGGGGAGATAAAGTCTCATCCTTGGCAAAGAGGCTGGAGCTAGGGGGCGGGAGGGGCTGGAGCAGCCAGGCAGCTCCAGGCTGGGGACAGGTCCCCAGGAGCCAGGCATCCCTCACACCTGCAGGGATTACCTCAGTTTACCCAGGGCTTCCACATTTCTTCACAGCAGCCTTGGAGGCAGGCAAAGCATGATTCTGAGCCTTATGGGATCAGGGCTCAGAGAGTTTAGGTAACTTGCCCAAAGTCACACAGCCGGGAAGTGGCAGAGCTGGTACTTGAACTCCACACTCCAATGTCTTTTTTATTCATTAGCCAGCCTCTTCTCCAAGGAGCACTGGAAAAGAAAGATTTTGATTGGCAGAAAATGATAGTCCGTGGTCAAGCAGGCTTCGATCCTACTGGGACCACAACAAGAGTAAGCAAATACATTGTAGCAAAGTGGTTTTGAGTTAGACATTGGGAAGGACTTCACATTGGAGTGGGCTCTAAAATAGGTGACTGAGAGTCTGTGGTTTTACTTTCTTGATGGTATTTCAGAACAAGAGGGACCATCTTGGCACTCTTTCTAAGCTAGAGACAGGAGTCTGGATATGGAAATCTACCTAATGGAATATTATGGAAACTCATCCAATGGAATTTGAAGATCCTGGGGATAGGATGTGCCAGCATCTGGAAGACTTGACAGGATAAATGCAGAAGAGAAAAGGAGACTGTTTCCTTAGAGTCAGCCCTGGGAGCATGCGTGAGCGGAGCCATGGCCTAGGTTTCCTGACTTGGCCAGGTTACAGATGCCGTCTCATGTGTGTAGGGGCATGTCTGAGTCATCTCGTGCTGCTCCAACAGAAATACCACAAGTGGATGGCTTTACAAAGAGAAGTTTATCCTCTCACAGTCTAGTAGGCAACAAGTCCAAATTCAGGGCGTCAGCTCCAGGAGAAGGCTTTCTGTCTCTGTCGGCTCTGGAGGAAGGTCCTTGTGATGCATCAGTCTTCCCTTAGTCTGGGAGCTTCTCAGCGCAGGAACCTCAGGTCCAAAGGACGCGCTCTGCACCTGGCACTGCTTTCTTGGTGGTATGAGGTTCCCATGTGTCTCTCCTTGCTTCTCTCTTTTATATCTCAAAAGAGATGGGATTAAGACACTGTCGAATCTTGTAAACCTCATTGGTATAACCTCATCACAGTGATAGAATTTACAACATATAAGGAGATCACATATGACCTCATCATAGTGATAGAGTTTACAACACATAAGGAAATCACATCAGATTACACAATCATACAATACTGGGAATCATGACCTAGCCAAGCTGCTATACACATGTTTTGGGGGACGTAATTCAATCCATGACAGGGCACATCTCCTGAAGCCTTCCCATGCCCATTCACCTTTTGAGGTGGACAACTGAGGAATTATTGCCCCCATTTTGCAGATGAGGAAAATGAGTCTCAAGGAGAGAAGTTAAGGTCATGCAGACAAGACAAGAACCCTGGTGTCCTGGCTTTTTCCATGCCTCCAGGCTGTGGGAGGCCAGTGGGTGTGGGAGTGAGTGGCCCAGGGTCCCAGCCCGATCCTGCCACGCTACTCCTGCCTGACCACTAGTTCCCTAGTGCCTCGCCACCCACTTCAGGAGGGCTGCTGCTGGCACCGCAATCTGTGCAGGACAAATGAGTATCTCTTTCCCATCTGGATTCTATTATTTTTCAGTTTATCCTGGTCAAAAAGCACAAGATGAACATTTACAGGAAACAAAATATAAACTGAGAAAATGGAAAATATATATCATTGTTTGGGCTCGGGGGCTTGGAAGGCCCTGGAGGCTGATTCTTCAGGGCTTATTGCTTGGGGCCTGGCTCAGCCCATCTCTGGACACATATGAGTAGCCATACATATGAGTAGCATTGATGGCGACCTCATGGGACCCCAGGGGATCTCCCTTCAGGACCTGGTCATCAGGGTGTGTGTGTTAGAGAAAGAGGAAGAGATAATGAGAGAATGCACTGGGGGCTGGGGGTAAAGAGAGGTCAAGCCACAGGCCCCCAGACTCCCTCCCTGGGGACACAGGCCTCTTCTGGATATTTCTGGGGCCTCCAGATTGTTCCCTGTAGGAGAAATACACATCTCAGCAATAATAGCTAATGTGTATTGAGGCTTTACTAGTGCCTGGTACTCTTCTAAGTATTTTTCATATATTTTAAGGACTTTTCATCTTCTTTATTCTTCATGCCAACTCTGTATACTAGGTTCCATTATCTCCATTTTATAGATGAGGAAACTGAGGCACAGAGAGCTGAAGAAACTTGCCTGAGATCACAAAACTAGAAGATGGCAGAACCATTCAAATCCAAGTAGTTGAACTCCAGAATTCCCTCCTCAATCACTGTGCTATAAAGTTTACCTTCACTAAAAAGAGAAAGGTAAGAAGTAGGGGAGAGAGAGAATACGCTCATGAGTATGTGAGAGGAGATTATAATGTACACCCCTGTGTAAGACTGTGCAGAGCACACAGCTATGGGTGTCCCTTATGTACCTGACTGTATATAACTGTGTTTGTTCAACCATCCATCCACGGACCACTCAACCGCTCATTCATCTATTAGCTATCCATCCATCCATCCATCCTCCACCCATTTATTATCTATCATTTATTCTTTTGTGTTGGGAGACATACATGCGGGAATGCTTTCAAATATGTATATGCATGCATACACCTGAATGTGTGTGATAGGTGTTGGCATATATCCGGATGTCCAGACATGAGGCCCCTTCCTGCTCCCTCATTGAAGACCTTCCCCCTAAACCTGAAAAGACACTCCAGGGAGGAGAGCTTCAGCTTGCCTGCCCTGGGCCTGGGCACCCCTCCGAGCCCCAGCAAGAGTTAATTAAATCCCTTTCCCAACAAGTGTGGTAATTAGTGCTAATGGTTCAGCTTCAACTCAGCAGCTGAAGAGGTTCCTGCTGGGTGTGTGTGTGTGTGGTGTAGCAGCGCCTATCTTGATCCAGAACCTCATGAGGAATGGAGAGCGGAGCTTCTAAGAACTCCCTGCTTTCTTTCCCCTCCGTGTCCTTTCTCTCCCTGATCTTACGGGCTCCCAGAGGCTGACGGTGGGGAGGGTCTTTCACCTG
The DNA here is from genome assembly GCF_000243295.1 of Trichechus manatus latirostris. Taxonomy (NCBI): domain Eukaryota; kingdom Metazoa; phylum Chordata; class Mammalia; order Sirenia; family Trichechidae; genus Trichechus; species Trichechus manatus. The sequence continues at coordinate 20,785,478 of NW_004443951.1, read as the reverse complement.
GTTGTGGTGTCTTTAGCTTGAGGACTCTGGTTCTCTGTGTGTGACTGAGGGTGTGTTTCTGTGTGTGTGTGAGCCTGCATGCACGAGGGACACTATTTCTGTGTGCCTGTTTGTATGCATGTAAATGGCCATACATATGAGTAGCATTGATGTGAATGGTATCCCTGGAGTTGTGCAACATGGCAGCCTTGATTCACGGACCCCACATTTGCATATCTGTGACATGTGCATGATTGTGTGTTTCTGGGTGTCCTCTGTGTGTCTCCAGGTGTATCTGAATGTGGGTCTGAGTGAGGGTGTGCTAGTATGTGTGTATGTGTGCGTATAACAAAAAGCAAGGAGCAGCAGTGCAGCAGACTACTGGGCCCTGAATGACACCCCTCGCAAATAAATGTGACAATGAAATATAGTCTTGGAATTGCTTTGGATGCTCCGTCAAGCAGGCGATGCGGAATAGGTGAAGTTGTAAAATGTTCCCTGGGGATTCCACGGCAGCTGAGTGACAGTCCTGTTCCTGGCTCCCCACCTCTCTGACTGGCTCTCCTTCTGCACAGCCCTGGTGCTGACGCAGCTCATCCTGACCCACAGCGTGCGAGACTCGGGAGCCCATTTCCATGGTGAAGGGCAGAGTTGATCCAACAGGGTTCCCTGGCTCCAGGTTTGTCTCATCTCCTTCCGCAGAATAGAGAATCCTAGAGTAGGGCTCTGTCCAGTCCCCTGTCTCATGCACTTAGACTGGGATTCTGAGAAGAGGGCCATGTCTCCCCCAAAGGGCCACATCTCCCCCTCAGACTGGGCTCCTTGAGGGCAGGGCCATGTCTCCGCCCTCAGGCTGAGCTCTCTGAGGTGGCCCAGGTCTCCCCCCTCAGGCTGGGCTCTTTGGAGAGGCCCATGTCTCCTTCCTCAGGTTAGAGCCCCAGAGGGCACAGCTCTGCCTCCTTCGCTGATTGGGGCTCCCTTGAGGGCCAGGATGTTTCCCCTGAGATTGGGAGATCTCTCAAGGTGGTGTCAAGTTTCCTTGTGAGAGACGAGGCCGGCCAATGGCACTGCTTCAGGATCGGGCCCAGGTGCCGAATGGGACTCCTTTTTCTTATCACAAAGACGCCTTCTTCTTACCAAGCCATGTGCCCTCCAAGGAGACAACCTTGTTCTGATTCATCAGCCTAAGTGGCTGCCTTGTGACAATTTGCCCCCAAACAATAGTGCAGACTGCAGTGGCCGCACATAGAGGGTGTGGTGAGGACAAATGAGACAAACCACACACAGCGCTTGCTCAGTGCCTGGCCTGTGGTGGGCACCCATGGGGGCTAAACCCCACCTCTGGCAGAGTCTCCTGTCTGTTGGCAAAAAGTGTCAAGGCCATCTCTGGGTTCAGAAGGGACGTGGGGGACCCTTTGACTTCTTTGAGGTCATTTGTTTCACTGTTTTATTTTTTTGGATTGCCATTTGTCCTTAGAGGTCGTGTGTTTGTGTGTGTGTGTGTGTGAGAGAGAGAGAGAGAAAGAGAGAAAGAATCAAACAGAGAGAGAGAAGCAGTGCTAGCAAAAGAAGACAGATGACAAGGGAGAGGTAGGGAGGAGGCATGACAAGCTGGGTCCTCTTGACCCTCTGGCAGAAACATCACTGGAGTTTCTGCTACCTTTCTGGGAATGTTTCTAGGTGAGCACACAGAGGGAAGCGCTCGCCATCTACCCTGTCTCTCCAACAGCCAATTCTAGAAGGGGCTGTGGGTTGGGACAAAACCCATCTGTGCTTGTAAGGAGGCTGTAGCTCTCCCTGGGCAGTGGGCACCCCTTATAGAGGCCACAAGACCATGAACCCCATGATGGGCTGGACCATGGCTTGTTCACAGTGGCATCATTAGCTCCTGGCACATAATAGCTGCTCAATAAATATTTGCCTCATGAATCCTCCCCCCATAGCTATGGTGTCCAGCGTTGTGCATGGTGCAACAAAAATTAAGACTGAGATTGTTTGACTGGTACAATGTTCTGGAGGTTTTATTAACAGGTGGCATGTCCCATATGGACAGCAAAGTCTTGAGTCCAGGCTGACCAGGAGAAAAAGGTTTTCACACAGTCCTTATAAGCGCTATAGGGACAATAACTTCCAAGTCTCCTGCTACCAATTTCATCTCCATCTCAATATAACATCCTGACCTTATCACGAGAGACAATTTGCAACTATGACTTTTGCTCTTAGCCCTGAAGTCTCTTGGTCTAGACTTTAATCTGCTAAACAGGCCATCGCCTGACCCCTCAGTGCCCCAAGCCAAGCCTGAAAATTCCGAAATTCTAGATTGTGCATACCAGACAGAAGAAAACTGACATTTCCACCATTCCCAATCATACCCTGTTTACAGCCGGCGGTAATTAGACTTTGGTCTGGAGGCCTCTCTATCAGAAGCAAGTATTCTGGCCAATTTCTTTGAGAAGAAGGGGAACAAAGGGAAGCCATTGTGCAGAAGTTGATCCTTTCAAATCACTCTGGCTCTGCTCCTGCCCTGGAAGAGAATGGGGGGAGGGAGCCAGGCTTGAAAATGTCTGCCCACGCCTAGGTCACTGCTAATTTTGTGTTAATATTAGATCATTGTATGATGAATAATTACATACCTCAACCAAGCAAATGAAAGACGGTACCAAGGTACACACAGGGAGGCACAGAGCAGAGGGGTCGAAAGCATGGGGTTTAGCTCTGCTGTTTAACAGCGGAGTGACCGTGGGTAAGTTACTTAGTCACTCCGCACCTTGGTTGCCTGTCTGCACGGTAGGAATGGCATTTACCTTACAGGGTTTTTGTGACTATGAAATAAGATTATGTGTATAAGGATCTAAATCTATTGCTAGGCTTATTATTAGCTATTTATCACATTATTTATTCTATTTATAAATAATATACTATTGTCGTTATTATTACAAGCAATATACTATTTATTATTACAATTAACTATTATTATATTGTTACATTTAGGTGTCTGCATGCGTGCGAGCATATATGATGGACATCCATGCATGCATGTGTATGTGATGGACACCTGCTTATGTGATGGATACCTGTGTGTGTGTGTATGTGATGGACACCCATGTATGTGTGTGTATGTGACAGACACAAACTTATGTGTGTGTGATGGACACGTGTGGATGTGTGTGTGTGATAGGCACATATATATGTGTGTGTATGTGATGAACATCCACACATGTGTGTATGTGATAGGCTCTCATGTGCGCGTATGTATGTGATGGTTGCCTGTGCACGTTCTGCTATATGTATGAAAGAGCAGAATGTAGGAAAATATAGCACTTGACTGGGAATTGGGTTCTGTGAGTTTGAGTCCCATTTCTACCACATATTTTTTGAGGGGTCATTTTCCTCATCTGTAAAATTGTGATAAAAATGATAATGATAATTGTAGTAATGTTTAATGAGTGCTTACTATGTGCCAGGATAATAAACCTCACCTGGCCACCTTACACGGTTGGTATTAGACTCAAGGGAGGTGCAGAAGTGCTTTACCAACCAAGATGTCCCGGGCACACAGGGGCAGAGGTCGTTGTGGGTGTACATACGTGTGTGTGTGTGCATGCATAGTGTCTTTCCCTGAGTCTATTTCCAGGTCAGACGGAAGGAACACACACCTATGTATAGACAACCACCCATGTGGGTGTACCTGCATACCACCCCTTGTAGGCACACCTGTGGTTTCACACATGTGCTTACACGCATGCACCAAGTCACTGCATGCTCACCTAGCTCACCTATACTCTCCCGTGCAGGTGTGTGCATACACATGCACACATTCTGTCACTGACTTCTGTATCCATCCACCCATTCACATCCACTCACTCACACAGGCACATACATCCTTATCATTGACAGAGGCGAAACGATGTGCTATTTCTTGGATGGCCGTTTATAACTAACCAAACCAAATCAAACCAATCTAAGCCAAACCAAGCCAAGCCAAGCCAAGCCAAACCAAAATACACTAGTTGCTGTGCAGTTGTTTTCAACTTGTGATGACCCCATGTATGTGAGAGCAGAGTTTTCAAAACTCTCCATAGAGTTTTCAATAGCTGATTTTTCAAAATTAGATGGCCAGGCTTTTCTTTGCAGGTGCCTCTGGGTGGACTTGAACCTCCAACCTTTCAGTTAGCAGGCGAGTGCACTTTGGGGACTCCCTTATAACTAACAGGTAGAGGGAAATTCTCCAGCAGAGTTTTCTCTGCAGAGGACACCTTGACTCAGCCCTGTTTCACTTTCTTAATCTGTAAAATGGAAATAGTAACTGTACCTACTGTATAACATTATGAAAATTAAATGAGTTACCTATGGGAAATGCTTTGGGTAGTGCCTGGCACAAAGTAAGTGCTCAATAAATCTTAGCTGTTTTTATTATCAGTTAAGAGTTTTACATTTGTTTTCACCTGAATCCCTGCTGGTGCATCTGTAATGAATAGTGGGTCCAAGCAGCCAGGGACTGTGAGTGAGGCTCAAGCCCCTGAGGTGGTCTTCCTGCTTAGCACTGATGGGCTTAGAAAACGGTACCCACATCCGTCCCCAAGAGATGACCTGGAACCCATCTCTTAGACTGTACATCTCTCTTGCTGAGCAGGAATTCTTTCTGTGATTCCTCTTAAAAGCACTCGCTGGGTTTTGGTTGCACACCTCCAGTGATGGGGAGCTTATTTCCTCCCAGAGCAACTCCTTCCATTAGGCAACTCTGGTTGATAGAAAGTTCTTCCTGGCTGCTGCCCTGAGCTGCAGCATATTGTTCTGCCCAGGGTTCCTCCTCTGCCCTCTGAGGCCACACAGCAAACCTGCTCCGTTTTAAATGGTCTCTCTTTAACCACAAGCCTCCAATTTTTTGTTTTTTTCACATGAGCTGTGGCCAAACCAGACCCTTCGCTTATGCAAGTGAGGCAGACTTTTAAAGAAAATGTTAATAGCTCTATTATTTTTCTTGACCTAAAAATGTAATACATGCTCATTGAAAACAATTCAGACAGTACAGGAAAATATGAAGAAAGTAAAACCACCCATCACCCAGCAACCAGAGAGAACCAGTGTTAACATTTTTAATTTAATTTTTGAATAGGAACTACATTCAAGTGTTCAAAATTAAAAATTACAAAAGGGTATTCAGTGAAAAGTTGCCCTCCCACCATCTCTGTCGTCAGCCGCTTAGTTCCCTCCCCACAGATTTAAAAAAATTTGTTAATTTCTTATAGCTATACTCTAGAAATACCTTAAGATATATAAGGCTATTTTAGGATCTTTTAAAGATATTATAAGGCTATCTTAAGGATTTTAAAGGATATTTTAGGATATGTAAAGACACACACACACACACCCCTCTCCCCCATTCTATCCACTGCTTTGTTTGGCCTTTAGGGGTCTTTGATATTCTCCTGTTGGTCCTCCCAGCTTTATGACATCTTGTCATCTTCAGATGTATTTGTCATGCAGACTTGCAATGACTCTCTCCAACGACATGGCCTCTGAACCGTTTAATCGGCGCTCAGCACAGCTCCAGCCAACATATGACAGTATTTTACACAGCCCACGTTTTGCAGAAATCAACATCACTCTCTCAGGGGAGTATCAATGTGTTTCTGAAATATCTTCAGTGTTCTTCAACTCATTACCCCAGAAATGCTATTCGGTGGGGAAGTTAGCAGGACATAATTGTTTAAGTGAACCATTGTTGGCTCCTGGTGATGTCTCTTTTCTTCCTAAAATGTTAACAGATGACCATGACCGCAAAATGGCTAACACAGTGAACGTTCTTCACCTGCCAGGCACGGTTATGAACTCTGTCCGTATGTTATTTACTCCCACAAACAATCTTATAAGAAAAGTATTATTACCTTCCCCGGAGTCCTGGGTAGTGCAAACAGTTAATGTGCTCAGCTGCTAACCAAAAGGTTGGAGGTTCCAGTCCACCCAAAGGTGCCTCAGAAGAAAGGCCTGGTGACCGACTTCTGAAAAATCAGCCATTGAATACCCTGTGGAGCACAGTTCTACCCTGACACGCATAGGGTCGCCATGAGTTGGAATCAACTCTATGGCAACTGGCAAATTAACCTTTTACAGTTAAGGAAATGACCTCAGAAATGTGAAGTAACTTGCCTGAGGTCACACAGCTTGTAGGAGGCAGAGGTGTGCCTGAAGCCCAGGTCTGTCTGCTGCCGAGCCTACCCTCTGGGCTTCCCCACTCTGCTGCCAGTGTGGCCACATTAGCTAAATACATTGCTGCAGAGTTTTGCCAGGGATTGGCATCAAGTTCTTGTCCCTGCACAGCCAGCATCCTGTTGGGCCCACTTTGCATGGTGGTTCAGGCCTGCTTCATTGGCTCAGGAAGGGGCTTTGCTCATTGGGTGACCCATGCTCTCCTCTTGGAAGGTTTCTTAATGCAGTTTAATGGAAAGAGTTTCAGTTCATAGGAACTGCAGCAGCAGGTGTGAGCCTGGACATTCCACATGGCACCAGGACTTACAGGGGCTTAGGGATCTGGCCCTCTCTCTCTATTGGGTGGGGAATGGCATAATAAAGGGTAATGATTAAGGGCTCAGGGGTAAGACTTCTTGGATTCCAGCCTGCTTTCACTCCTTACTACTGTGTGACTTTGGACAATGTATTTAACATCTCTGGACCTCAGTGTCCACACCTGTAAAGTGGAGAGAATAAATGAGATGATATGTGGAAAGTTCCCAGGGCCTAGGAGGTACTCAGTCAATGTGCCATCTTCACTGGGAAATCCCAGTCTCCTTTGACTGACTACAGTTACCTGGGCACTGCCCTCTCTTCTTCACTTCCTCTTCTGGTCATTCCATCCCTGGCTCCCTTCTCCAGGCCCCACCCTCCCTGCCATAATGAAATTCTCTGGCAATTCAGGTCCTGGGCTGGGCAGAGCGAAGCTGGGCCTGTAGGGATCCACAGTCTTGATCCCCTCTCTTGAGGCTCCCAGTGTGGGGTGGGGGTGGGGCAGTCAAGGACCCTGGTGGTGACAGAGGGGAGATGAGGCCTGGAGAAAGGGAGCCGGGCTGGTCCCACTCTGTCCTCTCCTCATCAGCCTCCAAGGAAATGCAGTTCCCTGGTCCCAAGGGAGGGCATTTCCCAGCCACAGTCTGTCTGGGTTTCTGGGCCTTTTGCCCAGTCTCTCTCCTTGGATCAAGGACTCCCCTGGGAAGGGACAGGGTTGTGTCTTCCCCCTCAGACTGGGGCTCATGGGATGTGCTGTGCACGGCCACGGTTGGGCATGTGTCGCCTGCTGGCTACCCCCGTCCCCCATGCCCTGGCCAGGAGTTCAGTGCCAGGCGAGTACTGTAATTGGATTCCTGTACGTTAACAAGTCAATCAGAAAGTCTTAATGAGTCCTGAGTAATCTCAGACATGCGTGTTAATTAAATAGCTGTTCCGGTTCTAATCCGCTGGAAGTTAATCATCCTGGAATTAGGAAGTGTCAGCCAGGGAACTTCATTATGGCAGTGAGGGTGGGGCCAGGGATGGAGTTAGGGGAGGCCCTGTCCTGAGTCCTAGGACCAGGTGTCCCTCCAGGCGGTGGGGGAATGTGGCTGCAGGGGCCTGACCTCCTCCAGGCGTCAGGGAACAGAGCATCCCCACCCTGAGCCTTTGATGGCCCCTTTAGTCTGGGCAGGCCCCCTTCTCTGCTCTTTGCCCAGCCCAGACCTGCCCCACTCGTGCCCTGCCTCAGTCTCTAGACCAGGAAGGCTCAGGAAAAGGCAACAACTTTCATAAAGTGCTGGGTGCACAGTAGGGTGAACACGTGAGGAATCTGTAAACATGAGTTCCCTCCATCCTCCTGGTGTTTGTGCACTCTCGCCAACCCCCCAATGCCCCTCACCCTCCTCTGTGCCTGGGGGTGAAACCTCTACGGAGGCATCATCTGCTGACCCCTCTCTGGCTTCAGGCCGGGTCTGGCCAATGGGAGGCTTCTGTCCGGTGGCAGACTGTGGGCTTCCCTACCCTTGTTGGTCTCTTTAACCCTGCCCACACCTCTGTAAACGGTCCCATCATTACACCTTCTTTGTGGAGCCTTTTGAATGAGCGCCTGTTTCCTGCCTGACGTGCCTGCCAGAATTATCCTGAACCAGAGGGTGTATGTGAGTGGGGGGAGGGATGGGGCAGGGGACAATGCTGACCGCACATAGCCCTGCCGAGGTTCTGGGCTCGTACCCCACCAGAGGCAGTGGTTGCCTGGCAAATTGGTGGGCAGTGGCGAGGCAGCAAATGCCCAGGCCTGGATCTCCAAGGCCTCACCTGGGACAACACTCTAGCTTAATTTGGAGTAGAATGCTCAGTTCCCGCTGAATGCCTCAGGGCTATGGAAAGACCTAAGTGGAGGAAGATTTGGGTTCCCTGTGCAGGCAGAGTAAGAACTTATTTCACGCAAAGGGCTTGGGCTGGGCACTGGGGTGTGACTAGGAAGCTGGGTGATTCAGGTGATTGGATTTGGGACTTAGGATGGGAGCCCTGGGGCATTAGGTCCTGGGTCACAGGTCTGTGCAGTGCTGGGCTCTGGATGGGGGTGTGGGGTTGGTGGGTGACTCTAGGATCTGGACAATGAGGGGGAAAGTCCCTCACAATGCGTGGTCCCCAAAGGTTGGGAAAAGAAGGGCATGGGAAGGGCCCCAAAGCCAGAGGCCACCACTGTCTGCTGCAGATCCAGCTCTGCAAGTCTATGTGTGAGTTCAGCCCCAGACTTAGCACCAGGCACAGGTGGATTGGGGGAGATAGGTAGTCAGTTTCTCCTCTCAGGTCTGGGCAGCTAGGGAAGGAGATGCTATCTGGGCCCCACACCTCCCTAAGGCTCCAGCTGCAAATCAGGGTGATGTGTGTGCCCCCACCCCAGTTCTGACACGAGCTATTCTCTAGCCAGGCTTCCGCATCCTGGACTGGCCAAGTTGAGGGTTAGAACAACTATTCTAGGCTTAGAATGTGGTCCATTCAAGTGTCTTGCTCTCTATGGTGGGTTAAAGATGACCATACATTCTTTGCCACTCCTCTCACTGAGATGGGGAATGTGTTTTCTCTCCCCTTGAATTTAGCCTGTGACAGCTTTGACCAATAGAATGTGGCAAAAGTGACACTGTAACTTGCAAAGCCAAATCTTATGAGATCTGCAACATTCACTTTTGTTGTTTGGGACACTCTCTCTTGGAAGCCAGCTGCTATGTGAGAAGTTTGATTACCCTGAGATCACCATGTTGTGAGGAAGCCCAAGATAGCCACATGGGGATGGGTGGGGAAAGAGAGACAGAGAGAGAAAGGGAAAAAGGGAGGAAGGGAAGAAGGGAGGAAGGGAGAGGGAGGTAGAAAGAGAGAGGCAGAAAGAGAGAGAGAGAGAAAGACTACTTGGAGGAATATTGAAGCACTAGATGTGAGTGAGGTCTTCTTGAACCTTTCAGCCTAGTCCAGTTGTCAGCTGAATGCAGCCAAGTGAATGACTTCAGCTGAATCCACACAGAACAGAAAAACCACCCAGCTGAGTCCTGTCCAAATTCTTCACCCACAGAATTACAGAAATAACAGATTGTCGCTTTAAACCTCTAAGTTTTGGGGTGGTTTGTTATGCAGCGGTAGATAACTGAAACAGTCACTGACTGTATTAGTTTCCTATGACTGCCATAACAAATTACCACAGACGTGGTGAGTTAAAGCAACAATTTATTCTCTCACAGTTCTGGAGGCCAGAAATCCAAAATCAAGGTGTCAGGAGGGTTGGTTCTCTCTGGGTGCTCTGAGGGAGAATCTGTTTCATGCTTCTCTCCTAATTCTGGTGGTTGTGGCATTCCTTGGCATTTCTTGTCTTGTTGTTGTTAGGTGCCGTCAAGTCAGTTTCTACTCATAGCCACCCCATGCACAGCAGAACAAAACCCTGCCCAGTCCTGTGCCATCCTCACAATCGTTGCTATGTTTGAGCCCATTGTTGCAGCCACTGTGTCAATCTACCTAATTGAGGGTCTTACCCTTTTTCACTGACCCCCTATTTACTAGCATGATGTCCTTCTCCAGGGACTGATCCCTTCTGATGACACATCCAAAGTATGTGAGATGGAGTTCTCACCATCCTCACTTCTAAGGTGTACTCTGGCTGTACTTCTCCCAAGACAGATTTGTTCATTCTTCTGTCAGTTCATGGTATATTCAGTATTCTCCTTCAACACCGTGATTCAAATGCATCAATTCTTCTTTGGTCTTCCTTATTCATTGTCCAGGTTTCACATACTTATGAGATGATTGAAAATACCATGGCTTGGGTCAGGTGCCCCTTAGTCCTCAAATTGACATCTTTGCTTTCTAACACTTGAAAGAGGTCTTTTGCAGCAGATTTGCCCAATGCAATACATTGATTTCTTGACTGCTGCTTCCACGGGTATTGATTGTGGATCCAAGTAAAATGAAATCCTTAACAACTTCAATCTTTTCTCTGTTTATCATGATGTTGCTTATTGACCCAGTTTTGAGGATTTTTGTTTTCTTTATGTTGAGGTGTAATCCGTACTGAAGGCTGTGGTCTTTGATCTTCATCAGTAAGTGCTTCAACTCCTTTTTACTTTCAGCAAGCAAGGTTGTATCATCTGAATAACGAAGGTTGTTAATGAGTCTTCCTCCAATCCTAACACTGCATTGTTCTTCATATAGTCCAGTTTCTTGGATTATTTGCTTAGCATACAGATTGAGTAAGTATAGTGAAAGGATACAACCCTGACACACACCTCTCCTGATTTTAAACCATGCAGTATCCCCTTGTTTTGTTCAAACAACTGCCTCTTGGTCTATGTACGAGTTCTGCATAAGCACAATTAAGTGTTCTAGAATTCCTGTTCTTCACAATGTTATCCATAATTTGTTATGATCTATGCAGTTGAATGCCTTTGCTTAGTCAATAAAACACAGGTAAACATCTTTCTGATATTCTCTGCTTTCAGCCAAGATTCATTAACATCAGCTGCGATATCCCTTGTTCCATGACCTCTTCTGAATCCAGCTTTAATATCTGGCAGTCAGTGTATGGCTGCAACCGTTTTTGAAATATCTTCAGCAAAATTTTACTTGCATGTGATATTAATGATATTGTTCAATAATTTCTGCATTCCATTGGATCACCTTTCTTTGGAATGGGCATGAATGTGGATATTGGCTTGGACTTCTTCCTTCAGTACCATTGGTTCTTGATCATATGCTACCTCCTGAAATGGTTAAATGTTGATCTATTCTTTTTGGTACAGTGACTGTGTATTCCTTCCATCTTCTTTTGATGTTTCCTACATCATTCAATTTTTTGCCCGTAGGACCCTTCAATATTGCAACTCGAGGCTTAAATCTTTTCTTCAGTTCTTTCAGCTTGAGAAATGCCAAGCATGTTCTTCCCTTTTGGTTTTCTAACTCCAGGTCTTTGTACATTTCATTAAGATACTTTATTTATCTTCTTGAGCTGCCCTTTGAAATCTTCTGTTCAGCTCCCTTCATCATTTCTCCTGTTCGCTTTAGCTACTCTGCGTTCAAGAGCAAGTTTCAGAGTTTCTTCTAACATCGATTTTGGTCTTTTCTTTCTTTCTTGTCTTTTTAATGATCTTTTGCTTTCTTCATGTATGATGTCCTTGATTCATAACACAACTATTCTGGTCTTTGGTCATTGGTGTTCAGTATGTCAAATCTGTTCTTGAGATGGTCTCTTGTCTTGGGGCTGCATAACTCCAATCTCTGCCTCTGTGTTCACACAGCCTTTTTCTCTTGGTGTCTCTCAGTCTTCTCCTTTTCTGTCTATGTATAAGGGTACTTGTCATTGGATTTAGGGCTCACACTAATCCAGCATGATCTCATCTTGGGACCTTTGTTTCTGGTTGCTGTTGAGTTGGTTCTGACTTAAGGTGAACCCATGCGTGTCAGAGTAGAACTGTGCTCCATAGGGTTATATCATAGTTATATCTACAAAGACACTTATTCCAAATAAGGTCACATTCTGAGGTTCTGGGTGGATGTAGTTTTTGGGGTCCACAATTCAACCCACTATACTGAATAACATGGCCCATTGGGAATTCTACAAGTCCTACGCTGGCGTTTCCAGCTGGGGCATGGTAATTGCAGCAATAGCGATTCTCAGACCGCTGCCAAGTTACTTTGTTGTTGGTGGCATCTTTTTTCTCTATCCTGCAGATATAATCAGGGCACCTTTTCTGGCTCTATCCAGCCTTGACCACAAGTGCCAAACAACCTGACCCAAGCATAGGGTTACTTAGGGGCCTACTCCATGGCAGCCATCAGAGATCCCTTTTCCCCACCGCCTGTCTTTGTGCATCTAGTTCATATAGGACAGCATGGGGTTTCGTATTAAAAAAACCAATTGCCATGGAGTCGGTTCTGACTCATGGCGATCCAATGTGTGTCAGAGTAGAACTATGCTTCATAGGGTTTTCAGTGGCTGATTTTTCAGAAGTAGATCGCCAAGTCTTTCTTCTGACGCGCCTCTGGATGGACTCGAACCTCCAACCATTCAGTCAGCAGTCGAACAAGTTAACCATTCGCACCACCCAGGCATGCTCTCTGCAATCCATATACCTGGAGACTGTAGACTTTCCTGATGGCTAGGTCACTTCAAAACAGCAAACAGGTTGCTGGGTGAGATGTGATCACAATGTCTCTGAGTCCTCACAGTCTAGCTCTTTGATAATCTGCCCTGAAGTCAGCTTTGCAGGATTAACTTCTCTCTCTTCTGGGCTCCCGCACGGCTCTGCAGGTACATCTATTACTGCTTGTTTTGTTCTCTGCCCTTCTCCCACCAACTCCAAAGTCTCAACCTTCCCTGAACCGCAGAGATGAGATGACAACTGGCTCACTTCAGTCGGCGATTCTTAACTGAGTTCTGGTATGGAGATACTGGGATGGATCCTTCCCTACTTCCAGCCAGATGGCAGGGGTCGCTATTTGGCTGGACTGGCTGGTTATCTCAAAACTTCTAAAACTGGTCCCTCATTCTATCGGGTTCTGTAGGGTTTCCCCACTGGGCCTGGCCCTGCATTGGTTATATCCTTTATTCTGGGTAGTTCAAATGGTTAACGTGTTCAGCTGCTAACTGAAAGGCTGGCGGTTCGAGTCCACTCAGAGGAGCCTGGGAAGAAAGGTCTGGCAATCTACTTCCAAAAAAAATCAGTCATTGAAAACGCTGTGGAACACAGTTCTGTTCTGACACGCATGGGTTCGCCCAGAGTTGGAGCTGACTCGATGGCATCTGGTTCTCTGGTTGATTGACAGCTGCCAGGGGCCATTGGCCCTGCCCCTATGTTGCTGCAGCACACCTTTCTCTCCCCTCTTCCAAAGCCCCCAATCCTCGCTGGGTCTGTGCTAGGTGGCAAACGTGCCCTTCCTGGTGAGAGGCTTGGCAACGCTGATAGAGCTGAGGACCATAAGCCCCTGGTTTCTACAATCCTTGTCCCTCTGGGAGAGCTGCAGCGGCGCTTGCTACCTCAGATGTGGACGCCACAGCCAGTTTCAGGCTTGATTCCTCCTGCTGCTGACAGTGGCTGCACTGGAGCCGGCACACGCTCAGTCCTCGGGGACTGAATTCCTCCAGCCTGGGAACAGGAGCTCATTTCCAACGGAGCCTGCTATCTGCACTCCCATCTCCCCTCCCTCCAGCATGCTTATTCTGCCCTGTCTGCCCACTTGTAGCTCGGGCTGGAGAGGGAGCTGCGAGCCGGGCAGACGCGGAGTGGCTTCTTGGCTTTCTCTCCGCATGGAGGACAGACATGCCAGCCCCAACCATGGCCGGTCTCCCCTGGCCTGGTCGGTGCCACACTGTGTCATCATCTCCACCTCCAGGCCCCTCGCTGTCTGCAGTAGCCAGGGCTCTGGGCTGACAGCTGCTTTCCCCGGGAGCTAACCTGCTGCCCTCCTAGAGTTCCTGCTGAGGGGCCGGGCCATCTCAGTCCTCTATTTTTTTAATCTGCTTTTCAGGTGGTGACAAAATTTGAAAATGGATAATGGTGATGGTTGAACAACATGATGAACGTGATTAATGTCATTGAATTATACATGTAAAAATGTTGAAATGGCAAATGTTCTGTTACGTATTTACCACACACGCACACACACACACACACAAATAGAAAATCTGTCTTTCAAGAGGCAGTAAAGAGCAATGTTCAGATCACAGGCTCTAGCCAAAATTTCAGAGTTCAAATCCTGGCTCCGTCCCTCCCTAGCTGTTTAAATTAGACAAATTAACCTCTCTGTGCCTCAGTTTCCTCCTCTGTGTAGCTGAAAGAATACAGCGCTGACTTCACGGGACAGTGCCTCGGCAGGTAAGTTCTCAGTAAATGTTAGTTGTTATTGCAGAAATCTAGGAATATTCCAGAACCGTCTTCTTCTCTTTCTCACGCAGCTATTTTTAAAAAAAATTTAAATTTTTATTTTATTAAAAAAAATATGGCAGTAATATATTTAGAGAGGGCAGTGGTGGCTCAGTGGTAGAGTTCTCACCTTCTATGCGGGAGCTCTGGGTTCAAATCCTGGCTAATGCACCTTAAGTACAGCTACCACCCATCTGTCAGTGGAGACTTGTATATTGCTGTGATGCTGAACAAGTTTCAGCAGAGCTTTCAGACTAAGAGACTCGGAAGAAAGGCCTGGTGATCTACTTTCGAAAATCAGCCAATGAAAACCCTATGGATCACAATGGTCTAATCCCATTGTGACTGGGGTCACCATGAGTTGGGGGCAACTCAACGGCAGCTGACAACAACAATATATATATAACAAAACATCTGCCGTTTTAACCATTTTTGCATGTGGCATTAATTACATTCATTACATTCACCATGTTGTGCAACCATCACCACTGTCGGTTTCCACATGTTTTTCATCATCCTTAACAGAAACTCAGTCCCTCTTAAGCAATAACACGTCGTTCCCACCCCCGCCCCGCCCCGTAACCGGTAATAAACTTTGGTCTCTATGCAGTTCCCTGTTCTAGATATTTCATATAAGTGGGATCATATGAAATGTGTCCTTTGGTGCCTGGCTTATTTCACTTAACATAATGTTTTCAAGGTTCATCCATGTAGTAGCATATATCAGAATGTTGTTTTTCTTTATGGATGAATACCATTCCATTGTGTGTATACACCACATTTTGTTTATCCATTCATCTGTTGATGGACACTTAGGTTGTTTCCACCTTTAGGCTATTGCGAATATTGCTGCAGTGAATATTGGTGTACAAGTATCTGTTTGAGTCCCTACTTTGAAGTCTTTTGGGTATACACCTAGGAGTGGAATTGCTGGGTCGTGTGGTAACTCCCTGTTTAACTTTTTGAGGGACTATCAGACCGTTTTCCATAGCAGCCGCACCATTTTGTAAAAAATATATACCACAATTTTTTTTTTTTTTTTTATTGTGGCGGCTGCACCATTTTATGTTCCCACCAGCAATGGATGAGGGTTATAATTTCTCCACATCCTCACCAATACTTGTTTTCTGTTTTTCTGATAATAATCATCTTGTTGTTAGCTGCTGTTGAGTCAGCCCCCAACTCATGGCGACCCCATGCACATGGGATGGGACCTTATGGATCCATAGGGTTTTCACTAGCTGGTTTTTCAGAAGTAGATCACCAGGCCTTTCTTCCTAGTCTGTATTAATCTGGAAGCTCCGCTGGAACTTGTTCAGCATCATAGCAACACACAAGCCTCCACTGGCAGATGGATGGCGGCTGTGCTTGAGGTGTATTAGCAAGGAATCGAACCTGGGTCTCCTGCATGGAGAGTGAGAATTCTACCACTGAACAGCTACTGAACCACTGAACCACTATTGCACCTCAGTAGCCATCCTCCTGGGGGTGAGATGGTATCACACTGTGGTTTTGATTTGCATTTCCCTAATGACTAATGTGAGTCCCTAGGCAGTGTAAACAGTTGACGTGCTTGGCTGCTAACAGTAACATTGGAGATTTGAGTCCACCCAGAGGTGCCTCGGAAGAAAGTCCTGGCAATCTACTTCTGAAAAAATCAGCCATTGAAATCCTTATGGAGCACAATTCTACTCTGACACACATGGGGTCACCATGAGTTGGAGTTGACTTGATTGTAAGTGGTAATGACTAATGACGTTGAGCATCTTTTCATGTACTTATTGGCCATTTGTCTATCTTCTTTGCTGAAATGTCTATTCAAGTCCCTCAAACAGCTATTTATTTATTTGCGGTTCTAATATATATTTTTTTCATTGTTGTGCTTTAAGTGAAAGTTTACTATTCAAGTTAGTCTCTCATGTAAAAATTTATACATACATTGTTTTGTGACCCTAGTTGCTCTCCCTATACTGTGACAGCACACTCCTCGTTTCCACCCCGGATTTCCCGTGTCCATTCAACCCGCTCCTGACCCTCTCTGCCTTCTCGTCTCGTCTCCAGACAGGAGCTTCCCATTTAGTCTCATGTATCTACTTGAGCTAAGAAGCACACTCTTCACGAGTATTATTTTACGTCCCATAGTCCAGTCTAATCTCTGAAGAGTTGGCTTTGGGAGTGGTTTTAGTTTTGGGCTAACAGAGAGTCCGCAGCCATGTCTTCCGGGGTCCCTCCAGTCTCAGTCAAACCATTAAGTCTGGTCTTTTTACTAGAATTTGAGTTTTGCACTCCGCTTTTCTCCTGCTCCATCAGGGACTCTCTGTTCAGGGAGGTCATTGGTGGTAGCTGCGCACCATCTAGTTCTTCTTGTCTCAGGCTGATGAAGTCTCTGATTTATTTGGCTAATATTTTCCTTGGGTCTTTGGTGTTATTCTTTCTCCTTTGCTCCAGGTGGGTTGGGACCAATTGATCCATCTTAGATGGCCACTCACTAGGTTTTAAGACCCCAGACCCACTCACCAAAGTGGGATGCAGAACATTTTCTTAATAAACTTTGTTATGCCAATTGACCTAGATGTCCCCTGAAACCATAGTCCCCAGACCCCGCTACTCTGTCCCTCAAAGTGTTTGGTCGTATTCAGGAAACTTCTTAGCTTTGGTTTAGTCCAGTTGTGCTGACTTCCCCTGGAGTGTGTGTTGTCCTTCCCTTTACCTAAGATAATTCTTGTCTACTATCTAGTTAGTGAATACCCCTCTCCCTCCCTCCCTACCCTCGTAACCATCAAAGAATGTTTTCTTCTGCGTTTAAACCTTTTCTTGAGTTCTTATATTAGCAGTCTTATACAATATTTGTCCTTTTGCGACTGACTAAATTCACTCAGCATAATGCCTTCCAGATTCCTCCACGTTATGTTTCACGGATTCACTCTTGTTCTTTATTGTTGCGTAGTAGTCCACTGTGTGATAAAACAGCTATTTATTAACAGTGATTGTGTACCTTCGCTCTGATGTGAGCTGGGGATCCTGGGAAGAAGGCAACTAGGTCCCTTTCCTTGCGGACTCAGACACAGAATAGGCAGTGTGTTGCAGTGGAGTAAGTGATGTGCCTGGGCAGGTGGAGCCCAGGGGCAGGCTTCTAAGGGCCGCAGATGTTAAAATCTGAAGGTGATGTCTGCTTGCATAGCTTACAGAAAGCTCCACAGGGTGATTAGATTCAGAGCCTGACTTATTTTATTTTATTGTACTTTAGATGAGGGTTTACAGAACAAACTAGCTTCTCATTAAACAGTTCGTACATATATTGTTTTATGCCATTGGGTAACAACCCCATGATATGTCAGTACTCTCCCTTCTTGACCTTGGGTTCCCTACTACCAGCTTTCCTGTCCCCTCCTGCCTTCTTGTCCTTGCCCCTGGGCTAGTGTGCCCCTTTAGTCTCGTTTTGTTCTATGGGTCTGTCTAATCTTTGGCTAAAAGGTGAACCTCCAGAGTGACTTCATTACTGAGCTAAAAGGGTGTCCGAGGGCCATACTCTTGGGGTTTCTCCACTCTCTGTTAGGCCAGTAAGTCTGGTCTTCTTTTGTGAGTCAGAATTTTGTTCTACATTGTTTTCCAGCTCTGTCCGGGACCTAGAGCCTGACTTTTATCCTTCACTAAATGGTTGGTGGGCAGTGGTGGTTCAGTGGTAGAATTCTCACCTTCCATGCAGGAGACATGGGTTAGATTCCTGGCCAATGTACCTCAAGCACAGCCATCACCTGTCTGTCAGTGGTGGTTTGTGTGTTGCTATGATGCTGAAGAGGTTTCAGCAGAGCTTCCAGACTAAGGAAGACTAGGAAGAAAGGGCTGGCAATCTACTTCCAAAAATCAGCCATTGAAAGCCCTGTGAATCACAACAGTCTGTTGTGTAGAGGGTCACCGTGAGTCAGGGACCAGTTTGACGGCTACTAGCAACAGCAACAACATCTGTGGTTGACATCACTAGTATTCACATGTATCGGGTTTGTCTCCCTTTCCTGGGCACATGGAAGACTACACTTCCAGCCCCTTTGCAGTTAGGGCCATGTGACTAGTTCTAGCCAATGAAATAAGAGTGGAAGTGATGTGTGTTACTTAACCAAGGCATTTAAGAGCTTGGGCACTTATTCTTTCAATCTAGGGCAACTGTGGAGGTCACATGCTCCAGATGGGGCAGCTGCAAGATGGCAGGACCTCTCTCCAACAGCCTGGGCCTCTAAATTAGACTGTGTGAGGTAGGGACCCTCTTTCTGCTGACCCAGATTGAACCTATAAAGTGGGGCAGAAATAAATCTTTGTTGTGTTCTGCCATGAGGTTTGGGGGTTAATTTGTTACTGCAGCTTGGCCCAGCCTCTCCTGACTAATGCACCATTTCTGGTCTTTTTTGTATACCTTCAATATTAGTGGCTCATATCTCATTCGCCACCAGTGGGAGCGTAAATTGGTACAACCTTTCTGGGAGACAATTTGGCGGTATATATATACGAAAAGCCCTGAGTAAGTGTATTGTCTTTGACTCAGAAATTCCACTTCTAGGAATTTATCCTGTGGAAATAATTGGACAAGTTCAAAAAGTTGTATGTACAAGAAATATATTCATCATATAAAATGGTGAGAAATTGGATCAGCCTAAATATCTCACAACAGCAAATTGGTTAAATAAATTGTGATTCAGCCCTATAATGGAATACCAGCTGCTGCTGGTGGTACGTATTTATTGACATAGATAGAGAGTCATACTCTATTGCAGTGCCATGTATATATAATGTGAACATTTTTTTGGCATATATGTATATATATACATATATTTGCATGAAAAAGTCTAGATGATACTCAGCAAACACTTAAAAAATAATGATAATCTCTGAGTGTTAAATTTCAGGTGATTTTACTCTGTATTGTTTTTATTTTGCCTCTAAAATTATTTCTTCGATGATTTTGTATAATGTGTATTGTTAAAAATTATAAGGGGGGGGAGTGACTGTGATCTTGGGTAAGTTAACCTCTAAGAGTCATGATTTTCTTATCTGTGAAATGGTCATAACAATGCCCACCTCATTGGGTTGTTGTAAGGATTCAATTAGATCACTGTTACAAAGCAGTGGTACCTAGATATGCAAAACCCATTGCTATTGTTACCAGATATTAGTGAACCAAGGAACCTTAGAGGTTGTTCAGTTCAGTAATTAGTTAATTCGTCCACTTGTTCATTTATTTAATAAGCATGTCCTGAAACCTACTGTGTGCTTGACCATGTACTGGACAAAGATAACGGTGATCAGAAGACTAGCAAATACTTATATGGCACTTAGTGGTCAAGTACCATGTAAGTATTTGGTGTCAAGCGTCATTGTAAGCACTTAAATTTATTAACTAATTTAATCTTCACAATAACCATAGGGGGATACCATTATTAGCCATGTTTTGCAGATTAGAAAACTGAGGCACAGAGAGGTTAAGTGACCAGTCTAAAGTCACAGAGCTAAGGGGAGGCAGAGCCAGGCAGTTGGGCTCCAGAGACTATACCGCCTGAGAAAAACTGATGTGGTGTTTGCTCCTAGGGAGCTCTCAGATCAGTGGGTAAGACCAAGTGAATCCTGTGAGCCATGAAGGGGTAACAATGGAAGCTTCGGAGCCAGAGGGGAGGTACTGGAGGACTTCCTGGAGCAGGCTCCCCAGAGGCTGAGGGGCAGAGTGGAAAACTGCAGGATGTGCTCACCAGTGAGAGGAGATTGTCCAGTCTAGCCTCCAGCTCAAAGCAGGAACTTTTTGTACCTACGCTAGGGTGATTGGTCGTACAGTGGTTAAACACTCAGCTGCTAACCTAAAGGTCATTGGTTTGAACCCACCAGCTGCTCCATGGAAGAAAGATGTGGCAGTCTGCTTCCGTAAAGATTTACAGCCTTGGAAACCCTATGGGGCAGTTCTACTCTGTCCTATGGGGATGCTATGAGTCTGAATCGACTCGATGACAACTTTTTTTTTTTATGTTAGGGTCATCTCTGGACCTCTACTGCAGGTGAGGATACTAAGGGCAAGAATGCCTAAATCTTGCCTGGGGGCTTTTTAGAAATTGTTGGGATGGGGATGGGGTAGGTGGAGGAGGCAGCTGGAAGCTCCTCTTCTGGGTCCCTCCTTGCTCCCCAGCCAGGAGCATCAGGGCTAAGATTGGAAGGGCCCAGCTGGAGAGGAGCAGCAGCTGGGCTGGAGAGCTCAGAGCTAATCCAGACACTAGAGAGGTGATTAGCAGGCAATTAGGGAATCTCTATTATCAACAAGTCCCTAGTTGAGCTGAGGAAGGGAGGGGGCTTCCCCCTTGTTGGGGCTGAGACTGTGTCAGAGGAGAGGGCAGCATCTGCCCCTGCTCCTCTCTGGTTTCCCGAACCTAGGCCTGGCTGACCGGAAACTTTGGCTCCAGGTGGGTGGAGGGCACCAGCTTCTGGGCTAGCTGGGTGGGAGCAATAATGGCTCAGCATGTGCTCGGTACTGGAAAGCCCATCATGCAGTATCTCATTTAATGTTCATGACAAGTCTTTGAAGTAGATGTTATTTTACAGAACAGGAAACAGGCTCAGAGAGGTGAAGTGACTTACCGAGGGTCTCACAGCTAGTAAGTGGGAAGTCTAGAAACCCACTAGGGTTTCCCAAAGGAGAGTCTATTGTTCCACCAGAAGGCTGAGTGAGAGCAAAGGCTGGGAGGTGGGTTGGGGGAGCAGTGGTCCCTAAGCAGTGGTTGCGGGTCTGGGACTTCTGCGGCAGGTGAGCCTAAGGGGCCTACCCGTGACCAACCCCCAGTTTCAGTCATTGGGTGTAGAGCCCCAGGCAATCACTCTGGCCCCAGAATGGGGGATGGGTTTTGCTGTCTTCTGAGACCTACAGGTCTGACCTTCCAGGGGGTTTGGGCACATGTTTTTCTGGGGGCAGGGGGCTTATTCTCAGAGCTGCATCACTACTGGCTTATGCTGCTCATTAAACAGACAAGCAGTGGTTAATTCCGTTGTAAAAAAAAAAAAATCTTAGCAGCCAGTGCCACGTGTATCTTCTCCTTTTTACAGCAGAATATCTGAAAAGAACTGTCAGTCCTCACCATTGCCAACTTCCTCCTTCACACTCTGTCTTGAACCCACTTCAGTTAGGCTTGCCCCTTCCCCCCCTTCCACTAAACAGCCCTTGTCAAGGTAGCCAGTGACCTCCAGGTTGCTAATTCAGTCCTCAGTCCTCAGTCCTCAGCGGAGTTTGAGAGTTGATCACTGTCTTCTCCTTGAAACACTCCCTTCATTTGGCTTCTCCTTCCCTCGGTGGCCACCTCTCTCTATCTCATTTGGCAAGTTCTCCTCCTCCTCTTACCAACCTCTGACGGTTGGATGCCCCTGAACTCAGTCCTCAGATGCCTCTCTTTTGGGGATTTGGGCACATGTTTTCCTGGGGGCGGGGGGGCTGGACCAACTGACAGCTCATCCTTACTGATACATTATTACAAACTCATTCCCCTCATTAAACACACATGGCACCATTATTCCATCTTAAAATAAATTTCTGCCTTCACTCTCTAGGAGCAATGCCTCTCCCCATAGCTTCATTTATTTTACTTGCAATAATGTCTTTTTTTAAAATTGAGGTGTAATTGACATAAAACAAATTGCACATACTTAAAATGTACAGTTAGATAAATTTTGACACAAGTATACACCCTTGAAATCATCATCACAATCAAGCTAATGAACATATCTATCACCCCCAAAGGTTTCTTTGTGCCACTTTGTAATTACTCCTTCCTACATCTCTCTGCCTACCTTCTCCCCAAGCAACCTCTGCTTCGTGTCTCTATAAATAAGTTTGTGTTTCCTAGAATTTCCTGTAAATGGAATAATACAGTATGTACTCTTTTCTTGTCTGGCTTCTTTCACTCAGCGTAATTATTTTGAGATCCATCCACGTTGTTGTGTATATCAATAGTTCATTCCTTTTTATTGCTGGGTAGTATTCCATTGTATGAATTTGTGTTGTGTGCCATCAGATGATTCTAACTGATGGCGACTCTATAGGACAGAATAGAACTGCCTCATAGAGTTTCCTGGGCTGTAATCTTTACGGGAGCAGATCACCAGGTCTTTTCTCCTGAGGAGTGGCTGGTAGGTTTGAACCATCGATCTTCTGGTTAGCAGCCACGTGCTTAACCATTGTGCCATCAGGGCTCCCTATTGTATGGATAGACCATGATTTGTTGATCCATTATTCAATTAGTGGACACTTGGGCTATTTCCAATTTTTGGCTATTGCAATTATATCTGCTACGAATATTTGTGTGCAAGTCTTTGTATGGACATATATTTTCTTTCTCCAGAGAGGAATGATTGGACCATATGGTAGGTGTATGTTTAACTTTTTAAGATACTGCCAAACTGTATTTGAAAGTGGTGGTACCATTTTACATTTCCACAAACAATATATGAGAGTTCCAGTTGCTCCACATTCTCAACAATACTTGACATTGCCTGTCTTTTGTAGCCATTCTAATAGGTATGTAGTGGTATCGCATGGTGATTTCAGTCTGTAGTTCTTGAATGCATAACAATGTTGAGCATCTTTTATATGCTTATTTGCCATCTGTATATCTTCTTTGGTGAAATGTCTGTTCAAATATTTTGCCTGTTTTCTAATTGAGTTGTTTGATTTCTTATTATTGAGTTTTGAGAATTCCTCATATATTCTAGATACAAGTTATCAATCAGATACATGCTTAACAAACATTTTCTCCCAGTCTGTGATTTGTCTTTTCTTTCTCTTAAAATTGTCTCTGGAATAGCAAGTATTTAAAAATTTTATGAAGTTCAATTTGACATTTTTTTTCTTTTATGGATTGTGTTTTTGGTGTTGTAACTAAGAAATCTTTGCCTAACCCAAGGTCACAAAAATTTTTGTCCTGTGTTATCCTCCAGACGTATTATAGATTTACGTTTTACATTTAAGACTATGATACATTTTGAGTTAATTTTCAATATGATGTGAAGTATGAATCAAAGTTCTTTTTACTTTGCATGTGGATATCCAGCATCATTTATTGAAAGACTAGCCTTTCTTACTGAATTGACTTGGAACTTTTGTGGAAAATCACATAACATATATATATATATATTTTTTTTTCTGGATTGTCTATTATTTCCTTGTTCTATATGTCTATCTTTACTGCAATAAAACACTGTCTTAATTACTGTTGCTTCATCAGGTAGTGTTAATCTTCCAGCTTCATTCTTTTTCAAAGTTGTTTTTACTATTCCAGTACTCTGCATTTCAATATAAATTTCAGAATCAGTTTGCCAATTTCTACCAAAAAAAAAAAACAAAACCCTGCTTGGATTTTGATTGTGATTATGTTCAATCTATAGATCAGTTTAGGAAAAATTGCCATCTTAATAATATTAAGTCTTCCAACCCACGAACAAGCTGTATTTATTTATTTATTTAAGTTTTCTTTTATTTCTCTCAGCAATGTTTTATATTTTTATGGTACGGGTCTTGCACATCTTTTGTCAGATTTATCTCTAAGTATTTATTACTTTTTGATGCTGTTTGTCATGGATTGAATTGTGTCCCCAATTCTTTCAACTTGGCTGGGTCATGACTCGCAGTATTGTATGATTGTGTAATCTGATGTGATTTCCTTATGTGTTGTAAACTCTGTCACTATGATAAGGTTATATGTGATGAGGTTTACAAGATTAGATAGTGTCTTAATTCAATCTCTTTGTAGATGTAAAAGAGAGAAGCGAGCAGAGACACATGGGAACCTCACACCACCAAGAAAGCAGTGCTGGGAGCAGAGCCCGTTCTTTGGACCTGGGGTTCCTGCCCTGAGATGCTTCCAGACCAAGGGAAGACTGAAGCATCACAAGGACCTTCCTCCAGAGCCGACAGAGACAGAAAGCCTTCTCCTGGAGCTGACGCCCTGAATTTGGACTTGTTGCCTACTAGACTGTGAGAGAATAAACTTCTCTTTGTTAAAGCCATCCACTTGTGGTATTTCTGTTAGAGCAGCACTAAATGACTAAGACATTATTGTAAATAGTATTGATTTTTAAACTTCATTTTCCATTGTTCATTGCTAATATAAAGAAAAGTAATTAACTTTTGTATATTTATCCTTTATCTTGAAACCTTGCTAAACCATTAGGTCTAGTAGCGTGTTGTAGATTTCTACATCAGATTTTCTACATAGATAATCATGTCAACTGTGAATATAGACAATTTTTCCTCTTCCTTTCCAGTCTGAAAGTTTTTATTTCTTTTTTTTAATTGTTGTTGTTTTATTGCATTGACTAGTATTTCTAGTACAATGCTGATTAAAAGTGGTGAGAGTGGACATAGTTACATTGTTAATCAATCTTAGGGAAAAAGTGTTCAGTCTTTAAACATTAAGTGTAATAGTTACTATAGGTTTTTCATAGATATCTTTTATCAGGCTGAGGAAGTTCCCTTCTATTTCTAATTTACTGTGAGTTTTTATCATAAATGAATATTGGATTATGTCAAATTCTTTTTCTGCATTTATTGAGATGATCATGTTTTTTTCTTTTTTAGTCTGTGTTGTAAGCCCCTCAAAGATGTTCACATCCTAATCCCTGAAACCTGTGTTTATATTTCCCTTACATGGGAAACAGGACTTTGAAGATGGTTAAATTAAGGATCTTGAGATGGAGAAATTATCCTAGATTATCCAGAAGGGCCCAATGTAATCACTATGGTCCTTAAAAGACCGAAGAGGAGGGCAAAAGAGTCAGAGAAGGAGATGTGATGATGGGAGCAGAGGTGAGAGAGTGAGAGAAGAAGAAGAGGAAGGGGAAGGGAAGAAAGAAGAAGAGGAAGAAGAAGAAAAGGGAGGGAAAGGAAGGGAAGGGAAGAGAAAGGAAGGGAAGGGAAGAGGAAAGAAGGGAAGGAAAGGGAAATATTGGAAGATTTTACGCTGCTGGCTTTGAAGGTGGGGGAGGGACCACGACCCAAGGAATGCAACCAGCCTCTAGAAGCTGGAAGAGACGAGGAAACGTATTTTCCTCTAGTGCCTCCAGAAGAAATGCAATCCTGCTGTCACCTTGATTTTAGCCTAGTGAAACCCATTTGGACTTCTGACCTCCAGAACTGTAAAATAATAAGTCTGTGTTGTTTTAAGCCACTAAGTTTATGATAATTTGTTACAGCAGTAATAGGAAACTAATACAGTCTGTTAATATGATGAATTATGTCAATTTATTTTTGAATGTTAAACCAATTTTGTATTTTTGGAATAAACCCCACTTGGTTATGATGTACTATCTATTTTATATTTTTTGAGCACTGGTGGTGCAGTGGTTAAGAGCCACGGCTGCTAAACAAAATGTGGCAGTTCGAATCCACCAGCCACTCCTTGGAAACACTATGGGGCAGTTCTACTCTGTCCTGTAGGGTTGCTATGAGTTGGAGTTGACTTGGCAGCAAAGGGTTTTGGATTCGATTAGCTAAAATTTTATTTAGAATTTTACAATCTATGTTCATGAAGAGTACTGGCATGTAATTTTCTTTTCTTGTAATATCTTTGGGTTTGTTATCAGAGTAATGTTGACTTCATAGAATGAGTTGAGAAGTATTCTTTTCAGTTTTCTGGAAGAGTTTGTGTTGAATTGTTATTATACCTTCCTTAAATGTTTGCTAGAATTCCCCAGTGAAGTCATATGGTCCTGAAATTTTTTTTGTGGGAAGGATTTTAATTTCAATACAATTTATTTAGTGGATACTGGGCTATTCAGGTTACCTGTTTCTTTTTTTAAAAAAATTTTTTTAAATTGTACTTTAGATGAAGGTTTACAGAACAAATAGTTTCTCATTAAACAGTCAGTACACATATTGTTTTATGACAATGGTTAACAACCTCATGACATGTCAACACTGTCCCTTCTCAACCTTGAGTTCTTTATTACCAACTTTCCTGTCCCCTCCTGCCTTCTAGTCCTCATCTCTGGACTGTTGTGTCCCATTAATCTTGTTTTGTTTTAAGGGGCTGTCTAATCTTTGGCTGAATGGTGAATCTTGGGAGTGACTTCATTACTGAGCTAAAAGGGTGTCTGGGGACCATACTCTCGGGGTTTCTCCAGGCTCTGTGAGACCAGTAAGTCTGGCCTTTTTTTTGTGAGTTAGAATTTTGTTCTACATTTTTCTCCAGCTCTGTCTGGGACCCTCTGTTGTGATCCCTGTCAGAGCAGTCAGTGGTGGTAACCAGGCACCATCTAGTTGTACTGGACTCAGTCTGGTGGAAGCCATGGTAGTTGTGGTCTATTAGTTATTTGGACTAATCTTTCCCTTGAGTCTTTGGTTTTCTTCATTCTCCTTTGCTCCAGATGAGGTGAGACTAGTAGAGTATCTTAGATGGCTGCTCACAAGCTTTTAAGACCCCAGACACTATGTTGAGACAATTCTGACTCATGGAGACTTCATGTATGTCAGAGTAGAACTGTGATCCGTATGGTTTTCAATGGCTGGTGTTTTTTGGAAGAGATCACCAGGTATTTCTTCTGAGGTACCTGCTGAACTGCCAACTGTTAGTTTAGCAGCTGAGCGCTTAACTGGTTGCTCCACTCAGGGACTCTGCAAAGTTTATTAAAAGTATGTTATTTAGTTTCTAAGTATTTGGTAATTTTCCATAGATCTTTCTCTTATTGATTTCTAATTTAATTCTGTTGTGGTCAAAGAACAATCTTTGTATAACTTGAATCTTTTAAAATTTATTCAGATTTTTTTTAATGGCTCAGAATACTATCTTTTAAAATATTCCATGTGCACTTGAAAATAATGTGTATTCTGCTGTTGTTGGGTGAAGAGTTCTATAAACGTCAATTAGGTTGAGTTGTTTTATAGTGTTGTTCAAGTCTTCTATATCCTTAGTGATTTTCTGTCTACTTGTTTTATCAGTTATTGGGAGAGGAGTATTGAACTCTCCAACTATAATTGTAGATTTGTGTATTTCTCCTTGCAGTTCTATCAGTTTTTGCGTGATGTACTTTGAAGCTCTACTACTAGGTGCATAAACACTTTGGATTGTTATGTCCTCTTGATTAATTGACCCTTTGATTTCTATAAAATGACCTTCTTTATCCTTGGTAATGTTTTTTAATCTGAAATCTATTTTGCCTGATATTAAAATAGCTACTCCAACTTTCTTGTGTTTAGTGTTAGCATGGCATAATTTTTAAACATCCTTTACTTTTAACCTATTTGTGTCTTTATATTTAATGTGTCTCTCTTGAGACAGCTATAGTTGGGTCTTGCTTTTTCATCCACTCTTATAATCTCTTCTTTTTAATTTGGGTGTTTAGATCATTTACATTTAGTGTGATTATTAATATGGTTATATTTAAGTCTATTGTCTTGCTATTTGTTTTACATTTGTCCTATCTGTTCTTTGTTCCCCCTTTCATCTTTTTCTGCTTTCTTTTGGGTTAATTGAGTATTTTTAAAATTTCAATTTATATATTTTGTTGACCTATTAGCTATAACTTAGTTTTCTTATTTTAGTAGTTGTTTTTGGGTTTATAGCATAGGATGGTGAGACTTCGTCTCATACTTTGGACATATTAACAAGAGGAACCAGTCCCTGGAGAAGGACATTATGCTTGGTAAAATAGCGGGTCATTGAAAAAGAGGAAGACCCTCAGTGAGGTGGATTGACACATGACTGCAAC
The DNA here is from genome assembly GCF_000243295.1 of Trichechus manatus latirostris. Taxonomy (NCBI): domain Eukaryota; kingdom Metazoa; phylum Chordata; class Mammalia; order Sirenia; family Trichechidae; genus Trichechus; species Trichechus manatus. Next base: position 20,757,384 of record NW_004443951.1, on the reverse strand, counting down.
AATGAGTAAAGGTATAACTATGATTGTGAGGACCAGGTAGAGCTTCGTTCTGCTGTAGATAGGGTCGCTATGAGTTGGAACCGACTTGAAGACACCTAACAACAACAATAGCATATTTAACTTATCACAGTCTACTTCAAGTGATGTTATACACTTCAGGTCTAGTATAAGAATCTTACAATAGTATACTTCAATTTCCCATCTTACAGCCATTATTCTATTGTTTTCATACATTTTACTTATATATATGTTATAAACCATGCAATATATATTGTTATTATTTTTGGTTAAGCTAATCAATTATCTTTCAAAGTAGTTTAAATTATAAGAAAATGATAATATATTTACCCATGTAGTTACCATTTCTGGTGTGCTTCATTTCTTTGTTCCATATTTCCATCTGGTATCATTTTCATTCTGCCTGAAAGACTTCCTTTAACATTTATTGTGGTGAAAGTCCCTGGTGATGAATTATTTAAGCTTTTATATGTCTGAAATAGTCTTTATTTTGCCTTTGTTTTTGAAAGATTTTTGCTGGTTTTGGAATTACAGGTTGACTCTCCTCACTTCCTTTGTCTCCACACATATATTAGGTCACTTAAAATTATCCCACAGATCATTGATACCCTCCTTTTTTTTTCATTCTATTTTTCTCTCCGTACTTCATTTTGATTTTTCCATTGCTAAGTCTTCAAGTTCACTAATCTTTTCTTTGTCAATGTCTGATTTGTCATTTATGCCATATAATGTAATTTTCACTTCAGATTGTGGTTTCCATCTCTATAAGTGTGATTTGGGTCTTCTTCTTATATATCTTAAATGCTCCCACTTAACTATTTGAACATATGGAATATAGTTTTAATAACTGTTTTAAAGTCCTTGTCTGAAATTCTAACATCTGTGTGTCTTCTGGATCATTTTGATTGATTTTTTTCTTTTTTTTTTGCTATGTATCATATTTTCCTGCTTCTTCACATGCCTGGTAATCTTCAGTTGGATGCTAAACATTGCAGATTTAACTTTTTTGGATATTTTTGTATTCCTTTGGGTACTCCAGTTACACATATATTAGGTGTTTTCTAAATCAGTGTATTTTTGTATTTTCACAATATTCCAAACTTTGTTCTGAATTGTAATTAATTTATTTGCAGGAATAGTTTGATCTTTTTGGGTCTTGCTTTTAAGATTTATTAGATGGGACCAGAACAGCAGTTAATCTAGAGCTAATTATTCCCCACTACTGAGGCAAAACTCTTCTGTATATCCTACCCAATGCTTCATGAATTATGAGGTTTTCTAACCTTGTTGAGAATAGACCTTATTCCAGGTCCTGTATGAGTGCTGGATACTATTCTCTCTACTTTCTTTGGATGGTTATCTCCTCATCCTTGGGTATTCTTCTTACACACCTGTGCTGATCAATATTCTGATGACTACCTGAGGGAGACCCTCTACAGATCTCCAGGGTCCTCTTTCTCTGTGCATCTCTCTCCTCTCAAGTACTCTGTCCTGTAAATTCACATTGTCTTGGTCTCTGTGGACTCTCAGCTCCATCTTTTCAACTCAGGATATTCATCAGGCTCCACCGCCACTCCCCTTTTCTGTGCCCCTTTCTCAGTAAGTTGGAAACTCTCTCAAGGCAGTAAGCTGTGGTGATTGTAGGGCTCACTTTGTTGTTTCTCATCTCTCAGGGATCACTGTCCTTTATTGTCTGAGGTCCAGTGTCTTGAAAACCATTGTTTCGTATATTTTGTGTGGTTTATTTTTATTGTTTCAGGTGGGAGGGTAAATGTAGTCTTTTATTTCATCTTGGAAGCAGAAGTCTCTCTCCAGCTATACCAGAGGTGCATAGGATGCAGCACCTGAGAAGTAGTAGGGGTCAGTCATTGAAAACCCCTATGAAGCATAGTTTTACTCTGACACACGTGGGGTCACCATGAGTTGGATTTGACTGGATGGCAACTGGTTTGGATATGCTAATGACTCTCAGATTAAAACCTCTGATCTCAGCATCACCCCTGAACTTTAGACTCCTATATCCAACTTGGAATAGCCATAGCTAGCAACCCAAACTCACCGTATCCAACATGTAACTTTTGATTCTCTCCTCATCAAATCTCTCTTTTCTGTCTTGCCAACCTCAGGAAATGTTCACCTAGATGTTGAGGCAACAACAGCTCGGCCTCATCTCCTTTTCTTCTCTTTCTTTCACATCTTATATCAGTACTTCAGCAACACCTTTGGTTTGACCTCTAAAATATGTTTTAACTCTGAGACACTTTTGCTGCCCCTACTACCGGTTAAAGCCACCATCACTACTTACCTGGAGCCTCCTAACTCCTCACTAACAACTTTCATTCCTCACCCTCTACAGACTGTTTTTCCTTCAGCAGCCAGTGATCCCTTAAAAATTTCAACCCCATCATGATTGTTCAAAACCCTCCAGTGGCTTCCTAAGACAACCAAGAATAAAATACAAGGTTCTGTCATGGTGCCGAGGGCCCTATATGATATGGCTTCCACCATCTCTTGCACCTCATCTCCTTCCCTCTCCTCCTTGCTTACTCTGCTCTGGCCACCCATGCATTCTCACTGTTATTTGAACATACCTAGGACCCTCTTGCTTCAGGAATACTTCTTCTTTCCATTGCCTGGAAAGCTCTTCCCTATGTATTTTCATGTCTATCTCTCTACTGAGTTTCAACTCAAATGTCACTTCCTCAGACATCCCTTCTGTAGCCATCTGATCTAAAATATCACCCTGCCACTTCCTATTTCCTTACCCTGCTTTAATTTTCTTCCTAGCACTTGTCTCCACTTGACACTCTTCATGTGTATTTGTTCTTGTGTTTGTCATCTCTCTCCCTGAGTAGAATATAGGTTTCCTGAGGGCAGAGACTTTGTCTTGATAACTGCTGGGTTTCCTGTGCCTAGAGCAGTGCCTGGCATACAGTAGCTACTCAATGAAGTAGGTTGAATGAATGAATGAGTGAATGAATGAGTGTTCTTCTTGGCCACTGTGCACAACCCAGCTGTGTGACTCTGGCCAAGTCCTGTGCCCATTCAGGGCATGTCCTTCTCTGCAAAATGAGGGGACTTGTTGAGGGGGCACTGGCTGAAAGTCATGGGGCTCATCCATTGTCCAGCTTTGCCAGATGAGACCTGTGCTTCATTGTTGAGTTTCCAACCATACCGGAGGGGGCTGGGCCAGATGTTCTCCATCCAGTGCTCTGTGGCTCCAGGCTTTGGATTGTTGTGGTGACCACCAGAGGGCGCACGATGCTTAGAGTATGCACCAGTGACTCTGTTTAGCGCCTCTTCGAGTTGCTAGAAGTCACTGTAATTGACTGTCATTTAGGACCCCTGCGCATAGGTGGTGTAAATGTGTGTGGGGAAGCATTTTCAAGAGCCCTGACTCCAGTGCTCAGGGTGTGTGAGCTCAGCTCCTGCTGCTCACTGTCCCATGATGTTCCACCCAGAAACAGACTGTAGAGAAGAGAAGAAATGGGCCCCCCTAGGGTGGAAACTGTACAGGGGTACTCAGCAGCTTTCTACATGTCCTGGACCCCAAAACTTCCTCGTTTCTTTGGACTATACAAGTATATCTTCTGGCATCACTGAGTAGGGTGACCCTATTATCTTTGGCAAACCTGTCCCAACTCCTTGGCCCCTGTTAGGGATGGGCCCTTCATTACCCATCCTCAGGCCAGGGGAGTGCCTCCCATGGACCATAGATCATCCCCCAGGCTCCCAAAGCCCTAGCAGGATAATCTTGGATTGGAATGAAGAGATGCCTTCTGGGTAGGGAGGTTCACACATAAGCAAGCTCATTTCATTCTCTCAATAACTTGGAGTGTTTTTGCTATTGACCCACATACAGATGGGGAAACCAAGGTCCAGAGAGTGGGAAGGACGGTTTGAAGTCACATATCAGTGTGTGGTGTGCTTAGTTCCCTGCACCTGCTATCTTGAGTGTGCTTAATGCCCCCTTGGGCCATTTCCTTTCCGGATAGTTGCCTCCTCCAGCTCAAATGTAGCCTCTGAGCCTTTGCACTTGCTGTTTCCTCTGCCTGAAACATCTTTCCCCAAGATCTTTGCATGGCTGCTTCCTTCATGTAATTCAGGCTACAGGTCAGATGTCACCTCTTTGGGGAGGCCCTCTTTGATCACACCCATCCTCTCTATCCCACCAGCTTGTTTAATTTCCTCTAGAGCACTTATCACCATCTGAAATTAGCCAGTCTCCTGGCTGATGGTTTACGCTCTGTCTCTCCTGTCAGAACGAAGACTTCACTAGAGCAGGAACCTTGTCTGACTTGTTCCCCGACAGGCCACGTCTCACACAGTTCATGGCACATATGGGAGGAGCCCCATGGGTATTGCTGGATGAGAGAACGAGTGAGTGAGAGAGGGAGTGAGGGGGTTGGAGAGGTGCCTGCATCCACACAGGTCTCCAGGCGGGGCCCCAATCTCACAGAGCCACCCCCGATCCCTTCCCAGAGGCCCCAGGCTCTGCGACGCTCTGGGGCTGGTGTGCCTATCCCTTTCTGGGCTTCTTGTTCCCTCATCTGCTCCACTGCACACATGTGGAGTGTTTGATTTAAGAGGAAAGCAAAGCCAGGATATAAGAGGGAGAAGAAGCAGCGTGGTGGACACTGAGGGAAGGTCAAAGCCCTCGTTCTCTGGGAGTGAAGCCCCGGGGATAAAGTGCACAGCTGCCCACACCTTACGTTGCAGAGGGGCCAGATGCTTTTGTTTTTAAGAAATTAGGGTAAGTTTGGGGATGGATTCTCCAGCAACGATGATGGCCCTTTTTGAGATTGTAAGCTTCCTTTCAGAGGATCCTTCTTATCAGGAGGCTGCAGAGGGCACCCCACCCACCCTTTGAGTGTGAATACTAGGTGCCCCTAAGGTCTCTCCCAGTGCCCGACTTGTAGGACAGGCTGGTATCTGGGCTGAGAGCAGATGAAGCAGCAGGAGAATGAGTTGTGCTTTGGTGCCAAGAAGATCTGGATTCAAATCCTGGCTTAGTCACTTCTGTGCTGTGCAACCTTGGGCAAGTGACTTCACCTCTCTGAGCTAAGAAGAAAAGAACTCTGAGGACTGTGTTTTCCTGGGACCAGTTCAGGAATTCTGCCCTTCTAGTCCAGCCTTCTCCATCTGGGGTTCCTGCTCATCTTTCAATGCTTGGCATAAATAGCATCTCCTTTGGGAGCCACCCCCATCCTCCATTTAGAGAGTCATGTTCTTCTTCCCTGGGGTCATCCTGGTCTGCCTATTTCTACAGTACATTGGTATTACATTAGTGTACCCCTCTCACTAGACTGGAGCCCCTTTGGGGAGGCCAGGGGCTTTGTTTAATTCTGCATTCCTTGTATCCCCCACAGGGCTGGGCACAGCACAAGTGTGGTGGTGATGCTGAATGAGTTGGACCCCTGAGACTGGGTTGATTTCTACCCTCAAGGATCCATCGGGACAGACTAGCTATCCACATCACCCCCACGTGACTCAGCACCTAGCAATTCCTGTACTTATCTACCGTTTAAACAGGGTTGCCCACAGTGAAATAATATCATCAACAACAGTGCACCTGACTTACCATGTTCCAGGCATGGTGCTAAGCACTTCGCCTGTGTTATCACCCCATGATACTATTATTAGTATACCCATTTTAGACATGAACAAACTGAGGCTCAGAGAGGTCAAGTGACTTGCCTGAGGTCACATAGCCCACAAGCCGCAAAGCTGGCAGTTTGCTGTAAATGCTTAACAAGTGGCTTTCCAAACAAAAAAGCCCTGGTTTGTGGTGTTTGCCAATTTCTGTGGTGTAAATACTCCCCAGAATTTCTGGCTTCTAACATGAGGGCATTGAACTTGGAGTTGGGAATAGATGCTTGTGAGCAGGTCCGAGCTGGCTTTAGCACACCACACAACAAAGCTGAGATTCAAACCCAGGCCTGGTTGATGCTCAACAGTCAGCGCTCTATGCTAGATTCCTAAGATCTGGTGTTAAGTGAAAAAAGGAAGATGCAGAAGGGTGTATATCAAAGGGGAAGAAAGAATACACATACCTACATATATGTGTATTTTGTGTGTGTGTATATATATACATGGAGCCCTGGTAGTGCAGTGGTTAAGCACTTGGCAGCTAACTGAAAGGTCAGCAGTTCAAACCCACCAGCCACTCCTCAGGAGAAAGATGTGGCAGTCAGCTTCCATAAAGATTTACTGCCTTAGAAATACTATGTGGCAATTCTAATCAATAACAGTTGACTCAACGGCAATGGGTTTGGTTACTATACATATATGTGTGTGTATGTATATATACACCCACACATTCATGTATATATTTGCTTGTATGTGCATAAAATATTTATTGAAGGATTTGCCAGAAATTGATAACATCATTGGTTTTCTCCAGGGCGGGGGGAACTGAGTGACTGAGAGACAGAGATGGGAGAGAGACTTTCTCTGGGTATCCTTTGGTACCTTTTGAATTTTGAAAAATATGAGTGTATTGACTATTAAAAAAAAAATGAACAAACAAATAATGAATCAAACCATCCAACCAACCAACCAACCAACCAAAACTGGACCCTGAGCCTGCACCTCTTTGCCAGAACGGGTCTGTGGGCCTGGAGCTGGGCAGCCAGGCTGGTGGGTGGGGGAGGAGGGTGGAGAGGCCACAGTCTTCTTGGCCCGTGAGGGATGGGTGCACTTGTTTTAATTCTCATCCATGTGGCTTGGTCACTGAGACCATGGCACTGCACTCTAAACTCAATTAGAAATTTAACAAACCTTATAAATCCTCCCCAGCTTGAGCCTTGTAAATCTCCTGAACGGGGCCGGCTTAGCACTTATCCATCTCCGGCTTAATGACCTCCCCAGCCAAGCCTGGGAATGATTCAGGGCCAGCGACAGGTCTAATTAGCGAGCATGAACCACAGCTCCAAGCAAGGTGAGGAGGAAGAGCCAGCCTGGTCCCTGCCCCAGCGGTGTTAGGGAGGCGAGTCCTGGACTTTGTCCCACCTGGACCTGGGGCTCTTTGGCACGTGAGAGGAGGGGGGCAAGGACCGCACGGGAAGTGCCCAGCTCTTTGATTGTTAATGTAGCCCTGTTGGTTGTGTGTCCCATGAGTGTCCTTGTCTGGGGAAGGCTGTTGTGTGGCATGCCACTTGTAACATTACTGCATTGAGGGCCACGTGGGACCCAAGTAGTCTCCCAGGAAGGCAGCAGGCCGGTGGGCAGATCTGAGGCCATGTCAATAGCATGTATGGTGGGGGTGGGAGAGTTTTGAGCGTGGGTTCAGATCTCCCAGTGTTTGGGAGAATTGACATCAGACAGGGTCCAGAGAGCTCCATTTTTTAAGGGTGTGGGTTCAGGTTTAGTGAGAGGATGGGTTTCCCATCCCAGACGACTATCCTTAGGAAGCCATGAGCTCCCCATCAGTGTGGGTGGATAGACAGCCCAGGATTCTCTACCATCCATGGAGCACCTGCTGTGTACCGGGGCCTTCAACACTCACCAGTTGCAGTGCTCAGGCCCCCATTTTATGGACACAGAAACTGACCTTCGGAGAGGTTACATGACATGTCCCAGGTCACTCAGAAGCAGGATTTGGACACTGGCCTGCCTGGCTTTGGAACTGGTGGCTCTTCCCCCTGAGGATGCTGAAGGATCTGCACCCCAGGCTGCCCCTCTTACCTAGGAGGATGCTCATGAGGATTCTGGGCACAAAGTGCATAAAGGTCCCAGAACCAAGAGGGCAGACATCCTCCTTGGCCACATGGACTCTGCCATGTTCGTTCCTTGGAGATAAAAAGATATGGGTCCTCTCTGCTCTCACTCTCGCTCTCCCTCCTCTCTTTCCCTCATGCGCTCATCTCCTTTTCCCTTCCTCTTCCAGCTTCCTTTTGTCCTCTCTCTCTCTGGCCCTGACCCTCTCCCCACTGAACTACTAGCCAGGAAGTTGGGGGTGTGGTGGGTCTGAGGCCCTCCCCTTTCCCCCATTACCTCCCCTGCTGCGGATGCAGGAAGTGATGGATGCCAGCTCTCGCCCCCACCAGCCCCTCTGACCCCCTTTGCACGGCTCCCCCAACCCTGAAGCAGTCACCAGGAGGAGGCCTGGGTAATTGGTTCCATCCAGGCCTCATCCTTAGTCGTGCAAAAGGGAAAGTTATAAATATTTTTATCTATAACTCACGACGAATAAAAATTTAATTACACTGAAAAATTTAAATTTCATAAGAAATAAATATTAATCCTGAAGAGTGACTTTTGTGGGAAGTTAACTTTCAAATGTTGTCAATTCAGAGGTGCCTAGAGTCTGGGCAGGGGGCAAGCCCCAGTTCGGGCTCCTGGTCTGGGCTGGGGGGTTTCATTCCTGAGACTCAGGGCCCAGGGACTCAGATCCCCAGTGGGGGAAGCGTCCACTCCCTCCCCAGCTATGGAGACAGCAGGGTTGCAGCTCTGAGGGTCTGATTGCCCACCCCCACCACTCCTACTGCAGCACCCACCCTGGCCTCCCTTCCTTGGGAATTGAGCACCTACTACGTTCAGGCATTTTTTCTAGGTTCTGAGGACACTGCAAGGAAGGAAACATTATTCTTGTCCGTGTGGAGCATAAGGTCATGGGAAGGAGGCAGACATTTTCTGAATAATCATCCATACCGCTGCCCAGTTAATACCCCTCTACTGAGTACAAACCCCACCCTCACTTGATTTTATATTGTCATTTTTTTTTACTTTTAAAATAATTTAAGTATAACCCACATACAGAAAGGTGTGTAAGCATACAGCTCAATAGAAATGTCAGTAGAAGTACAGCCCAGATCAAGGACTATAACATGGGCTCCCATACTGGACATTTGGGGAGGGGATGGCCTAACCCCAAGGACCTTCACAGCTGGTGGATGGATGATTCTTGCTGCCTGCAAGGGAGTGAGTGATATGGGGGTAGGGTGGTCTAACGTTAGTAACAACATCTCAATACCTACTGAAAGTTTATCATGTGCCCTGCCCGATTTATGTGCTTTATGGGTATGAGCTCATGTAACCCTGAGAAAACCCCAGGAAACGGGGGCTGCTATTACCTCCATTTTTATAGATGAAAAACAGATACACAGAGAGGTTAAGTATTGAGTCCAAACTCACACAGCTGGTAGGAGGAGCCAGGTTAAACCTGAGCCCACCTGGCTCCCCTGCATGGTGTGTATGAGATGGGAGAACCCAGCGTTGGCCACAGGAGGCCCGGGTTCCAGCGCCCTCCCCTCATTCAAATGAGACCTGTTGTGTGGCCTTGGGTAAGTCTCTCAGCCTCTCTGAGCCTCAGGCTCCTCTTTGGAGAAATGGGATGCAAATCTCCACTCTGTGCCCCCTAAAGTTCGTAGGGGCTAGGAGGGGGTGGCAGAGGTGAACATGTCACCCTGAGTACAGCGATAAAGTTAATGGGAGTATACCATGGATCTAATTCAACAAGGTAGGCACTGTCATTATTCCCATCTCACAGGTCAGGAAACTGACTTGAGGGCCTCGGAAGGAGCTTTAGGAGGGTGGGATGGTCAGATAAGATTCCTGGGGGGATGGGGGTGATGGGGTAGGTGGGTGGGTACTGCTCTGGGCGTGGAAGTGTAGGTAGGATTTGGGACCTGCATTCCAGGAGGTGTCTAACATGATAAAAGGCATGGAGGTGGGTATATGCATGTTGTGTTGGGAGACTGGGGAGGGGGCTCTGTGCTGGTCCAGGGTGAGGACAGGCTGGATGCAGGCCCACCCACCTCAATCATTTCTCCATTTTACAGATGGTAAAACTAAGGTCATGCTGGGCTGGGGCTGCAGAGCCTGGGTTTGTGGCTATGCTGCACTGGATAGAGAAAGGGGATAATAGGGATAGGAACTTGGATTTGAGCATGACAAGGAAAGTCCTTTGCTCTTGAACTCAGATCAAGGCTAAAGGGGGTGGCTGGACCTAAGTGCCAGCTGAAGGCTCCGGGTAGTGTCCAGAAGGCCTTGTCCTGCAGTTGTCAGAGATGTGGCTGACTAGGAGACAACCACAGCCCAAGTGTGGCAAGGGGAGTTCCAAGGAGGCTGGGGCCTGATTCCCCTTTATGACTCGTCATGGAGGTGGTTCCAAGAGACCTGCACTTCTCCAGGGACCAAACAGACCAGGTCCACCTTAAAACCAAAAACCAAACCCATCGCTGTTGAGTTGATTCCGGCTCATAGCTGCCTGGATTCCTATTTGGCTGGCTCAGGGCCCTACATGGCGGTACGTTAGGCAACAGGTGGGAAATCCACCTTCTGTAACAAAAACACAGGAAAGCTTCACCCCTCCCCGCAGACCCGGACACACGTATACATACCTTCACATACCCAGGAAGAGACACACTTGTACACACACAGACATACATGCACATGCAGATGTTCATGCACATGCAGACACACATGTGCACACAGACACAGGTACATATGCAAACATGTGTGCACACACAGGCACGTGTGTACATGCAGACATGCGTGCACATGTGCCTGCAGAACCACAGAGACGCCCAGGTGCTCCTGTGTCTCTGGAATCTGCCCTCCCGGCTGTGTTCTGCTGATGGAATGCTGTAATATTTTTCTACTAAATGTTGCATTTATTGTGCCTTTTAGTAGCTCCCCTCATTAAAAACGATATTATCTCCATAAATAAGCCCGCACCCGAGAAGAGTCCCCGACTCCATTTCTCTTCCTAATTGAGACACTTAGCTTTGATTTGCACGTCGGCACGTACCGAGTAGATTAATTTTCAATTAATGCTCCTGGGCGGGCGGCTGCAGGCGGTCTGGGCTCGCAGCCCAGTGGCCTGGGAACAGCCGCCTAGGGAGCAGGGGCAAGGGCCTGTGGGGAGCGGGAGAACCCAGCTAGGGTTTGTCTCCGATGTTTCCTGGCAGCGTGAAGGAGGCCACTGGGACTGTCTGGCGCTTTGTGGTTTTGTTCTTTGTGGGAAAGTGGTCCCTGGGAGCCTCATCTGTGCCAAGTACCCTACTCCCCTACCTGGAAAGGGCTCCCAGATTCTGGCCCCTTTGCTCCTGTTGGTCATGGAAGCTGCTCAACCACTGGTGGTTTGGGGCCCTGCTTTGTGAGTCCGGCAGCGTTGAGTAAACCTGGTTCTGGTGGTCTCAGTGCCATTGCTGAGTGGGGCCGGGAGTTAGTGCTGCTGCCTACAGACCTGGTGTTCTGTATGTGGGTGGCTGTGCCTTGGGAGGACTGAGGGCCTGTGTCCCATAAATGGTCAAAGAGCTTGAGACAAACTTGGAATCACAGTTCTGCTCTGCGACTTCCTAACAGGGCAGCCTTGAACCACTTACGTTTATCTTCTCTGAGGCTTAGTTTCCTCATTTGTAAAATGAGGATATAAGAATAAGTACCTCAAAGTGTTGTTGTGGGAATGAAATGAGACAATGCAAGTCCTGCTGGTGCTCAACAGTGTTTAGCTTTCGCCTTCTTCCTCCCTCTCTTCTTCCTCTTTCTTCTCCTTTGATATTCAAAATGTGGTCCTTGGACCTGCAACATTGGTATCTCCTGGATGCCGGTTAGAAATGCAGAATCTGCTGAATCTGAATCTTCATTTCAACAAGATGCTCAGGGGTTCCTTATGCGTGGACAAGTTTGTGAAGCCCTGATTTAGTATAGCTCTTGGCACAAGGTAAAGGCCAAAATGTGGTAGCTGTTATGGTTGTAGTCTAATAAGAATCTCTTATATTAAGATAGGTTCTGGTGCTGCAAAAAGGAGCCCTGGTGGCACAGTGCTTAAGCACTTGGCTGCTAACCAAAAGGTTGGCGGTTCAAACCCACCAGCCACTCCAGGGTGGAAAGATATGGCAGTCTGCTTCTGTAAAGAAGCCTTGGAAACCCTACGGAACAATTCTACTCTATCCTATAGGGTCGCTATGAGTCGGAATCGACTTGATGGCAAGGGGTTTGGTTATTTTGGTTTTCTATGCTGCAGAGAAGACTGGAAGCTCAGATTATGACTCTGCAAGTTAGTAGCTTTATACCTACTTCTCTCTTCCTGCCTCATGGTCCATATCTGTGAAAAACGGGGATAATGATGCCACCCCTCAGAGCTGACTTAAGAGAAGGTGCTTCATACAGGTTTGTGGAATGTGATTCTGAGATACTGAAGCTCTAAAAGCATTTTTTGGGGCAATAGTGGTTCACCGGCAGAATTCTCACCTTCCATGCTGGAGATCTGGGTTCGATTCCTGGCCAATATACCTCATGCATGACCACTACCTTGCATATTGCTATGATGCTTAACAAATTTCGCTGAAGTTTCTAGACTAAGACAGACTAGGAAGGAAGGCCTGGAGATCTGCTTCAAAAAATCAGCCAGTGAAAACCCTATGGAGCACAGCAGTTTGATCTGCAACTGATCACGGGATTGGCGTAGAACCAGGCTGCATTTCACTGTACATGGGTTCGTCATAAGTCAGGGGGTGGGGGGACCTCACGGCAGCCAACAACAGCAATAACAAAAAGCAGTTTTACATATGTTTGATTTATTCTGCCTGCTATTGTTCCCATTTTATAGAGAGAAATTGAGGTACTTTAACACCAAGTGATTATTTCAAGGTCATTCAGCCAGTCAGCTATAGTACTGGGGCCCGTCCTCGGACCTTGAGTCTCTGACCAGTACAAGACAGACATCAGGTATTCAAGCTGGAAATCCCCTTAGAGGTCTTCTAGATCGGCCAGGTCAGGACACATTGAGGGTCCTGGCACCATCTCATCTGGCTCTCCCACAATGAACACCCTGCAGGGTAATCTCTTGGTGTATTGTACTGTTGGCTGTTTGCTTCTTGTTTGTGGCGGTGGTGGCAGACCAAGGAGGGGGTAGGGAAAAGAAGGATGGAGCAGCTCTGGGATTTGATGGTTAATTAAAATGTCCTCAGAGGTGTTCAATCTACAGTCTATGGCTTGAATCTGCAATGACCCAGCTCCTCCCTGGCAGAGTATGTGGCTTTCCTGGGGGTGGCAACAGGAGGCCCATTGCCCTGGTCCTCAGAGGCCTGGTACCGGGCAGTGCTGTTGATGCTGCTTCCAAAATATTCTCATCTCGTTTCCGTAATAGCTTCTGTCACCACTCTTGACAGGCCAGCCATTAAGTCTTTGGCAAAATTGTAAGAATTATTAACATATGAGGTTTTATATTATTTGACAGCTGTCGGCTCCTTTAGAATTCGCATCACCCTGTCCCCTCCCTCCTGTCTCCTCTCCCTCATCTCCCCGCTCCTCACCCCATAGGACGGGAAGGGGCCGATCAGTCACTGGGGAATGATGGGGAAGACACAAGCCCATCTCAAGCTTCACTCACGGGCATGTGCTCCTACACATATCTGTGGAATGTCCTCCGAGCCCCTCAAGTCTCATCTCTGGTCCTAACCTGGAATCTTCCTCAGCATCCACCAACCTCATCCACATCCTTGGCTTCAATGGCTTCAGTGACAAACCCCAACTCTCCATTTACTCCCCATTCTGCCTTCTGAGCCCCACATACCCTATTTGTCTCCTGGACATCTCTCTGATGCTCCAAAGACTCCTCAGCCAACATGACCCAAACCAAACATCCTCCAGCAACCACCCTGGCTCTTCTTCTTGAGGTTCTATCTCAGTCCCTCGATCCACCATCCATCCAGTCTCCCAGACGAGAAATCCAAGGGTCACCCTAGTCTTCTCTCCCTCCTACATCCTTACGGTCTCCAGTTCCCAAGCCCTGTCCATTCTGTTTCTTAAAAGTCTTCGAAGTGTCTCTGAGGACTTCGAAGAGTCTCTTGACTCTACCCTCTCCTCTCCATTCCCATAGTCTTTGCCCTAGTCTAGGTCTGGTCCTCCCTTACTGGGCCACCACATGTGTTTCCTCACTGGTCAGTGCCTTGCCCATATCCCCTTGGGCCTTCCTGCCATAATGCACGTGCATGTCCAATTTCCAAATGCCTGCAGACTTTCTCTGTGGCTGCTGCCTCTCTGTCCTCCAAAGCAATCAGGAAGTGTTGGAGAACTAATGCCCCTCCCCATTTCTCAGGGCCCCTCTCAACCAATTGCTGATGGGAGTTTATGTACAAATATCCCAGCTTTCCGCCCTTGGGTAGGATATCACTGAGGCACATGGTCTACAATGACTCTCACAGTTCTCCAGTGGAATTAAACTCCATTTCCCCCCTGAAGTAACTGGCTTAACAAAGGCAGCCTTCACTGGCTTCCTTCCCTTCCCCTGTCTCACTTCTCACCCCCTACTGGTGTTCCCTGGGATCACCTCTCAGATAAATGACTTGCACTCAAATGCTTGTCTCAGAGTTTGCTTTGAGGGGAACCCACACCAGGACAAGACTCATCCCGCCCATCCTGCACACTGCAGCCAAGATGAGCCTTGGGACACGCACGTCTGACTCTCACTCCCTTCTCGGGATTGAATGGGGCATCCTCAGTGCCTTAACCCTTGTTCTTGTTCCATTACACTGCTACAGCAAAGGGAGGGTCTTCCTAATGCCTGTGGACCTGCATCCAGAAAACCTGAATACACAGAATACTTGGGGATCGCTATTTGCATTTCAATGAGGGCTTGGTGGCTCAGTAGTGGAATCCTCGCCTTCCATGCCAGCGACTTGGGTTCAATTCCTGGGCAATGCTCCTCATGTGCAGCTGTCACCTGTCTGTCAGTGGAGCCTTGTGTGTTGCTACAGGCTGTTGAACAGGTTTCAGTGGAACTTCCAGACTAAGACAGACTAAGAAGAAAGACCTGGCAATATACTTCCAAAAAATCAGTCAGTTGAAAACCCTATGCATCACAGAAATCTGATCTGCAACCGATCATGGGGATGGTGCAGGATCTGGCAGCCTTTCGTTTCTTTGTGCATGGGGTGGCCATGAGTGGGGGAGTGACTCAACAGCAGCTAGCAATAACAGCAACAACATTTACATTTCAAAAGCAGTCATCACAGGCCTCAGACAGTATGCTTTTTAGGTAACTTTATTTGATAAAGTTTTGCATTTATACAGCCATTGAATAATATAGACAGAGGACATCAATGTTAAAGAGAAACTCAGTCCCAGATATCAAAACATAAAGGTATGCTAAATAAACCTTGTATTGATTGGCACAAGAATTAGCAAACTAATAGATATGTCCAAAATAGGACCCTAATATACGAAAAAAGTGGTATTTCAAATTAGTGTCAAAAGAGTAGGTTAGGCAAGAAATGGTAATGGATAATTGGTTAATTATTTGGGAAAATTCCCAGTGGATCAAAATGTTAATGTAGAAAACAAAACCGTAAAAGAACTAGAAGAAAAAGTGATTACCTCAGGAGGGCAAGCCTTCTCAAGCATAAAAACAAGGGAAGAAGCTACAGACTGTGAGACCTGACAAAAAAATAAAAATATTCCAAAGTTAAAAAACAGACTAACTGGGAAAATATATTGGTAGTATATACTACAGAAAAAAAGGAATTGAATTTAATTAAATCAGTCTCCATTTTAGTTCACTGCAGACAACTGGTGTCATATACATAAAAAATCAGCACAAGCTAGAACAAATCCTGAAAAAGCAAATATTTGGTCATCCGCTCATGAAAGTGCTTACTCTCATGATCCGGAAGTTCTTTCTGGTATCCAACCTCCATTCTTCTTGCTGCAAGGGGAGCCTTCAGTCCTTGCTGCAAGTAGGAGAGCCTTTCCTTGAGGTGACTTCACACACTATGCGTGGTTCACAGGGCCACCAGGCAGGGAGACCTGAGTGCATACATGTATTGGCAGCCTCTCTAAAGGTCCAGGAGGGCGCAGGCTTCTCAGAAGGACTCACCGGATCTTCAGCTCAGACACGTGGGTCCCTAGCTGGCCTTGATCTCATGCTGTCCTTCTCCCTGTCCCTATCTCCACCCTGAGTCCATCCTGATGCTACCTGGGCCTTGTCCCAAACCCCATTACACGCCCCTTCTCAAGCCCCATTTGGATCCTAGTCTTGAGCCATCCCTGCCCCCTACTGCACCCACTCTGGGCCTTGTCCTGAGTCCCATGGTCAGGTCCTGCAGGGCCGCTCAGCCACTCTGAGTCGGGCCATCTGTGAAGGGAACAGATGGGCTCTCCATGGACGTGGCAGCAGCGCAGAAGCTAATCCACTTTTATCTCGTTATGGTGACAGCCACCCTGTTAAATGGAATGGACTATTGATTCGGGGCTCACTTCCAGCCTGAGGATTTTCCATCACAGGCCTGAGTAGAATAGGAGAAAAGCAACACTTATTAACTGAGGTGCCAGTCAGGGAGAGGCTGGAGTGGGGACAGGGACTGGGTGGGCACCGCGTCAGGGTTGGCATCCAGGCCTCCAGCGGCACTGGGGATCCGGGCTGAGACCCAGGGCCTGAGGGAGCGCCTTCTTGCCTCCTCCCTCAAGTCGGACAGGGTGGGTGAGGGGCAGAGACTCGTGCACACACAACTGGCTCATATGTTCATACAACGCTGACGCACACACGCACAAACACTGACACACATACACCCAACACCGACACACGTGTACCCAGTGCTGACACACATGTGCACCTAACAGTGACTCACACATACACCTGAGGCTGACACACACATGTATACAATGCTGACACACACATACTCCCAGCACTGACACATACAAATCCAACACTGACACACCTACTCATACAATGCTGACAAGCATACACCCAACGCTGACACACATCTACGTACAACACTGACACATACATACACCCAGTGCTGGCGCACATACTCATACAACGCTGGCACACATGTACACACAACACTGACACACACATATACCCAATATTGACCTACGTACACACACTATCTGTGTCTGACACACAGAAACACACACACCCATCGCTGAAACACGTACAAATTAAATGTTGACACTGAAACACACACTCCGGACTTACATATATATTCAACGCTTATATTTGTATACACACAACACTGACACACATACACACCCAACACAGACCCACATACACTCATACACTCGATGCTGACACACACGTACATCCAATACTGACACACACACTCACACCATGCTGACACATCCATACTTTCAGTGCTGACACCATATACACACAATGCTCACACACATATACACCCAATGCAGATACACACCTATCCATAAGGCTGACACACCCTTGCTCACAGTGCTGACACACACCCAATGCTGATATGTACATAAACACACAATCACTGGCCCACATACTATACACACACCAGGACCCACAAGCATACACACCCAAGTGACACGTATGTGCCACACCAACAGCCTAATACTGACAGATGCAAACACAATAGTGAGGCTGGCATATGCATGTGTCATCTCCTACTGACACACAGGAGTCCCTGAATGGTGCAAATGGCTAATGCATTTGGTTGCTAAGCAAAAGGCTGGAAGTTCGAGTCCACCTAGAGACACCTCAGAAGAAAGGCCTAGTGACCTACTTCCAAAAAATCAGTCATTGAAAATCTTATAGAGCACAAGGGTCTGATCCACAATGTGTCATGGGAATGGTGCCGGACTGGGCATCGTTTTGTTCCCTTGTGCATGGGGTTGCCATGAGTTGGGGACGGACTTGGTGACAGCTAACAAAACTGCTACCAATACACAAGTTAGTGATACACACATAAAATATGCATATTTATGCACACTATTGACACACACACACTCATACTCCCACTGGCTATGTCTTTTGTTCAGTTCCCCAGTCATTATGGAACAGCCGTCTCTGCTATGTCCTGGGTGGGTGCAGGGGCTGGATAGGAGAGTCAGACCCAGCCTCTGCCTACAAGCGGCTGAAGGCATTCAGGTCTTGCCTTCCACCACTCGGAGATTGGCCTTCATGAAGGGTTTTTAAAATAAAAGTTTTTACCCTTGTCCTTCCCTCCACCAGATACACCCTTCACCCTAAGCCAGCTTGGGGAACTCCAACTCGCCCAGGGCCTGGCTTTCTCACTGACCAGCTCTGTGGTCCTGGACAAGTCCCGGGCCTTTCTTGGGCTTCTGTCCCCACTTGTAAAATGGGGGCCTGGGTTGCACGCTCTCCAAGGACCTGCCCCATTCTGACACCAGGAGACCCTGGAATTCAAGGTTGTTCAAAGACCCTGGGTGAGTTGGGGAGGGGAGTGGTGGAAGGCAAGACCCGACTGCCTCCATCTGTCTGTCCTGGCCCATTTAGGTGCTGTGGCTGTGTGGTCTGAGAGGAGCAATGTCCTGCCTCTGACCCTCTCCTGTCTGAGGCCTGGAGGCATCAGGGCCACACTCTAGCCAGGCCTTCCCAAGGCAGTTCTGGAAAGTAGGATGGGGGCCAGAACACTGAAGACAGTGGCTCATATCCAGGGTGTCCAGAACCTCAGACTTTGCTGACACTGCCCTGTAGTTCTGCTCCTCCCCACTTCAGCCCAGCTGTCCTCCCACCTAAGCCCAGCTGTTTTCCCTCTTCAGCCCAGCCACTCCCCCAGTATAAACCAGTGGTTCCTCAACATTGCTGGTAGTCAAGATGACCTTCCCATATCAGCCCAGCTGCTTCCTAGCATGAGCTTAGCTGTTCTCCCACATCTGCCCACCGGCTCCCCAGGTGTTTTCCATGTCAACCAGCTGTTCTCTCTTATTAGACCAATGGTTTTGCTCTCTCATCAGGCCAGGTGTCCTCCACCCACATCTGTTTAGCTCCCTCCCCTCCTCCACACCTTAGCTGTTCTACCCCAACATCAGCCCAGCAGTTCCTCTTCAGGCAGCCCAGCTGTTCCCCTCTACATCTGTTCAGCTCTTCTCTCCATCACACCAGCACAGCTGTTTCCCCCTCCTCCCTACCAGCTGGCTCTTCTCTCCTACGTCAATCCAGTGGTGCTCCTTTCTGGGCGCCTTCCCAGGGAGCGGAAGGGGATATATTGGGATCCCCCAGGGCAGCTTCTCCGGCATTGCTAGAGGGTACCCCCTGCTCTGCTCCAACTTCCTTCACCCACGTGGGGGGCAGGGGCATGAATTAGGGTGTCTAATCCTGGAGTCATATCCTACTCTTCCCTGAGAGGGACAGGGTAGGATAAAGGAAGCACCCCAACCTAAGAGAAGGTAGAGACAATCTAGGCATTCCTGGGCTCCTAGACATAGGAGGGTTCCCAGCATCATCCTGAACCCCTCCCAGAGCCAGGGCCTGGCATACCCCATCCCCAGACAGGAGAAGGGACCCCAGGCATTCCACAGCCACCTCAACTCCAGATAGCAGAGACATCCCCTCATCATCCCCTTCCCCATATAGTCGTTGCCGTTGAGTCGATTCTGACTCATAGTGACACTACAAGACAGAGTAGAATTATCCCATAGGGTTTCCAAGGAGCAGCTGGTGGATTTGAACTGCCGACAGTTTGGTTAGCAGCCAAGCTCTTAACCCTTCCCCATACAGACAGGAGCAACCCCTGGAATCATCTTCCCCACCCTAATTTGAACCCCAAGAGGAGAAAAGACAGATCTTGATTAAATATGCAAATTCAAGCAGATGGAGGAGCTGGATGATGGACGGGCTGTCAGGAAAGTATGTCACTGTGTGATGTGTGTGCCTTTGTGACTAGTGTGGGGGAGACTGCAGGGGGAAGGAGTCTGTGAAGGCTTGGGGGTGGTAGCGCTGCCTCTGGCCAAGGGGGCTGGACTGCCTGGGTCGGGGATCTGGGGTCGGGGAGAGGAAGGACTGGGATGCCCTTCCAGAGCGGGCTTGCCTGAGCCCTCCTGTGCCTAGCTCACCAGGCCTTTCCAGGCCAGGATGTTAATTCCACCAGATCAGGCCTGGGACAGGAGGGGATTTGTTAGTATAATCTGCATCTGTATCTCTGCTCTTGCCCTCGGCCAAACAATAAAAGACACGATATTTACACAACTTACCGGGGGAAGCAATATTGGCCCATTGATTTTATGTCCCTCGGATTTTCACGTCTGAACTGTAATGGTTTTTAATCATAAAATATTAGGGCCGCAGGGCACTTAGCAGTGGTACCTGGCTAGTGAGGGATGCCCTCCCTCCCCTCCATGTCTCTGAGGGGGGTGCCCCATGGAGGAGGGGCCCATCCTTCCGCCATCCAGGGCCTCCTGCAGCACTAGCCAAGGCCTGGGCACAGTGGGGTTCCCCAGAGGTCTGGACCTTCTACTGATCAGCCCCCAAGTCCCAGAATCAGAGCAGGCACAGAGGAAATCAACCCACCCTCAAAACATGGAGATTGGCCCTCATGAAGTGTTCTTATAATAAAAGCTTTTTCCCTCTGCCAGATACACCCTTTACCCTAGTGCAGCTCAGGAAACTCCTACCCACCCGACAAAGCTCCTAGGTGGGGTACCCCACAAAGACCGAACCAGGTTGCCTTCATTTCTGTAGCTCCAGCACCTGGCACAGTGCCTGGCATATCATTGGTCTGGATATTGGTTGGTTGAATGAATGAGTAAATGTGCTACAGACTCTGAAAGCAAGTTTCAAAGAAGAGCTTGGTTCATCCTTTCATTTAACAAATGTTTATTGGCCACCCACTGGTGCCTGGTCTCAGAGTTGAATCAGACGCAGGACCCATGTGCTGGGGCCAGCAGGAGCATGCGGGTGGGCTCAGTGAGTGGAGCTTGGAGGACGAGATGGGAAAAGGCTTTTCAGCAGGAGGTTTGAGTCTCCTGAACAAAGCTCAGTCCCCCGAGGAGACCGCCTGAAGAACCAAGCTCTGAGATGAATGAGATCTGACCACATCACATCTCAGCCCCTCCTTGTCTAGTCAAGGAGAGCTTCCTGGAGGAGGTATCCTTGGAAGATGAGCAGGAAGGCCCGCCAATTGCCTGGGAGAGGTTGGTTTCACTGATGCAGAGGAAGTGGTGGGTGGGGGCAGTGGGATGGTGGTGGTTGCTGTTGTTTATTTTTTCTGGAAATGAACATACTGTCCATCCCTACCCTGCAACCCCCCTCCCCAGCGCCTGTGGGGAAGTCGATAACAATGAATTAAACAGGGAGGAGAAGGCTGAGAGCACAATTGGAAGAAAGATAAAGATAATTAAAACTAATTCCAACTGTTCTCAGAGAAATCAATTTCATAACTTCAGAGCGTTCCTAAACTTGTTCCTGAGGCTCTGCGGCTCTGAGCAGAGGGCATGCATTTGAGTGTGTGGCGTGCAGACACAGGCGTGTGTGCACGCAGGTGCTTGCACATGCATGTATGTACATGTATGTGGCTTCATGCACACACATGAAGGCACGTATGTGGTGTGTGTGGTCACACACAAGTCCGTTGGGGCAGCATTTCCTCTGGGTTCATGGGGTACCAGCTCATGGCCTCAGCTTTGACCCTGGGTGAGGGATACAGAAGGGGCAAGTGAGTCTGGGTGGCTGGGTAGGGTTAGGCTCCCTTCCCTTATACCAAACCCCTTTTTCCTGTTTGCATTAGCAGCCACCTGGCTAGTGCAACTCTCCTTTATACGACTGGGGAAACTGAGGCCCAGGAAGTGGAGGCTTGCTATGGGTGACACAATAAGTGAGATTCAGGCTCACTTTAGCACGGACAGGAAAACATCGGCCTTCTGGCTTTTCCGCTAAGGTCCCTAGGTGGTGCAAATGATTTACGTTCGACTGCTAGCCTAAAGGTTGGTGGGGTTTGAACCCATCCAGTAGCACCAAGGAAGAAAAGGCCTGGCAATCTGCTTCCATGAAGATCACAGCCAAGAAAACTCTATGGAGCAGTTCTACTCGGTAACACATGGGGGCGTCATGAGTCAGATCGACTCAATGGCAACTAACAACAGCACCAACAAGGACTCCACCGGCCATTTGGGCCAGCGCAGGCAGCGGTGAAGGAGGTGGTCGATCTGACCTGATACGGCCAGGGGATCCCTGTGCACAGCCCCTTCACTCACTCACTCACTCATTCTTCAAACATGTGCTGAGCACCTACTGCGCCAGGCCCTCTGGGTTCTCTAGCTTGGCTGGGGGTTGGGGAGTGGTCACTGCTGCCTCTGGGAGAGGCTGGTTCCTCTAGAGAAGCCTGCTTGGCCATGAGGACAGGTGGATGGCAGCCCCTCCCCCTCCCTCACCAGGCACCCTCTGAAGCAGAGCCCAGGACAGAGCCCCCCTAAGAAGCATGAGCTGCCAAGAGCTCCGCCCTGGCCGTGCACTCTGTTGGCATTGCTGTCACAGCTGGCAACTTCTCAAGAGGACCTCATGGCTCCTGCCGAGGGGACTTCCTGGTCTGTTCTCCGAGGGAGTGGGCCCCCATGGTGAGCATGCCAGATGAGGGCCTGCCATGTCTCTGGGTGGCGCAGGACCTGGGTTCGCTGTAGGTGCTCCTCTAGCACGGGACTGGGACATTAGTGAAACTTTGGGTGCTAAAGTGAACTTGAGTCAGAAAACATGAAGCCAGGAAAAATGTCCACGTGGAGGTGTGGGCGCTAATTGCTCTAAATAAACAGTTTCCTCTACCTGCCTGAGCTTGTGTCCTGTCTGCTGCGAGTCTCAGATGAAGGGACGTGTAAGAAGTGCCCAGCACATAGTTTTCTCTTCTTGCGGGCCCTGGGTATCCTGAAGGGGTCACCCCGTGAGTCAGGAGCCAGGAAACAGCTCATGGACACACAGCTGTCTGGAAGCAGTGGGTGAAGGAGATGACCTCTCCCAGAGCCTCCAGGGCAAGGTATCTGGCATCCCCATCCTTGGTCCATGCTTCCACGGTGGGGACCCCTGGGGCTACCCTGGTCGTGTGTCAAGTCCTGCATTGCCCTATCTCACCTCTAGATGGCAGCATTGGAGAGCAGGAGCCAAGTGGGAGGTGGCAGGAGGGGGCTGCGCTGGGCTGGTTGGGCTAAAGCTGTGATCATTAGGCTATGACCTTAAGTCCCCTCCTTCATCCATCCCTCCTCCCCCCACCCCCGTACAATCTGAGAGCAGAATAGGGGGTGGTGGTGAGGCATCTCAGGAATTCCTGGATTAGAGAGAAAGGCTTGTTCCTCCATTCCTGAGACAGTTACTCAGGGAGCTAATGACTGCCAGCTGTTGGGTTTGGAGGTCTGGGTGGATGCAGTGGTTGCAACTTCTTCTCTCAAAGACCCTCAAACCCTTAGGAGTGGGACCTCCAGGGGTGTGGGTGAGAGGAGATCTCTGGTACCGGGCAGGAAGCACCCATGCCCAGCAGCCCCCCAGCCTGAGATGAGGTGGAGCCGAGCCTTGGGAATCCACCCTTCTCTCTCTGCTCTACCTTTCTTGGCGTCTCCTCCTCTCCTTTGCTTTCCCCAGGAAGCCAGAGAGGAGCAGATGGAAACTGTCAGCAGCTCCTTAGGGTTACAGATGGGGTGCGGGGGTTGGGGTGGAGGGGGTAGGAGGAAGGAAGAAGGAGGGGGCAGAGTTCTTGGCCAGACACCCAGGGAGCCCCAGGCAGGGCCCAGCAGGGGCCATGCTGGCCCACTGCGGGGGTAAGGGGGGGCACCAGATTCCCACCTCTTGGTCCCTCCCTAACCCCAGGGAGAGTCTCAGGGGAACTCCCAGACTCTCCCAGGCAGCTGCATCTGGTGGTAACTTGGAGGTGAGGGTGGGGGCTGAGGAGCCCGAAGGTGTTCTTTGTCCCTTGCCAGGCCTGGCCACCTGGAGCTGGCTAGAGAGAGAGCCCTACCTCACCTCTGCCAACCCAGCATATCTCAAACTTCCCAGGATTGGAAGCTGGGAGGCTGGGCATAGATTTGTTTCAGGTGGGGTCTAACGGCACCGCCAGATCGCAGGGGAGAGGGCACTGAGGACCACTCTCAGTCTGTGGGTGCATGGGGGCGGGGGTGAAGGGAGCGGTGAGTGAATCTAGGCTACGGGGCTCTGAGTCGTGTGTTGTGCCCTGGGGTACTGGGGAGGCAGCTACTTACAGATGCAAAATGTTCAAGGGTAGGTCACCGAGCCCTGACTGCCAGCTAGCCACCAGCATCTTGGCCAGGAAGCAATAAAGCAGCTGGGTGGTGGGCAGTGCTCAGGGACAGGACATGGAGGCCTGAGTATGGGTACTGGTCTGCCACTGACTCTGGGTGACCTTGAGCAAGTCACTTTCTCTCTCTGAGGCTTGGTTTCACCACACAGTAAATAATAACAAGGGCTCTCTTTGAGCACTTACACAGGACACAGCATTTTACAAGGATTATATTATTTACTGCTCACGATCAGCCTATGCAGGAATGGAGACTCAGAGGAGTGAGTGACTCGGCCAAGGTCACACATCAAGGAGCAAGAACTCAGACCTATGTCAATGCTTAGCCCCTACGAAGTTGTTGCCATTGAGTCTGCTCTTCCTCTGGTGGGATGAAGATGGGGGCTGACATTCCTTTACCATTGTCTCCCCAGGAGGCTTAGGAGTGGGTTGGAGGGGAGTCAGTGCAGGGTCGACAGATTTAGCAAATAAAAATAGAGGACCCCCAGTGAAATTTGAATTTCAGGTAAATAATAAAATTTTAAAGTATATCTCATGCAGTATTGGGACATATTTATACTAAAAAGTGACATGTTGTTTTTCTGAAAACCCAGATCAGTAGAACGCATTTTGTTGTGCATTTACTAATTACCAGGCACTATACTGGAGGTAAGGAGATGAGGGTCTGAGTGGATATGGGTGGCGTTTGAAGAATCCAGAGAGTTTTGCCAAATGAGCCTTGGTCTGGTCAGTCCTAGGTGCCGCCTTGGCCCCAGCCCCCTTCCCATCTCCTGGAACTCACTAGATGGTGAGCCTCCCTGCCCACCCCCACTCCACAGGAGGCCCCGAGGAGCAGGCTGGAGTTCATGATTGGTTCTCAACAGCGCTTCTTAGAACATCAGTGGTCACTTAAGTCTTCCGGGGGTGCCCTGGTCAGTGCAGCGATGGGCCTGAGAGGCAGCCTGTGTTTACAGCACGCTGCTGCCGCTGTCTAGCATGGGAAGCCCTTCGCTTCTCAGATCTTGGTTTCCTCATTTGTGATGGGGAAAAGGATCCACAGCTCACAGGCTATTCTGAGGGTGCAAAGAAATGGCAGAGAGAGGACAATCAGGACATGCTGCTCTTCCCCACCCCCAGCTTCATCTTGCTCCAGGGACACAGATCATGTTACCAACAGCCTGGCCCAACTCACTTAACAAGGGAACCTGGTCACCAACACACATCACCTTCATCTGCCATAGGTGGATGGATCCAGTGGATAATCCATGGTTCCCAGTGGACTGGGACTGAGACTTGCCTGCTGTGGGTCAGTGACAGGGACATTTATATGTGTTTCCACCAACACAAAGGCACAGATTATCTCTCTCTCTCACATACATGCATAAATGTATACACACGTTCGTGGAGAGGAGGAGTCCCTGGGTGGTGGAAATGGTTAATGGGTTTGGCTCCTAGCTGAAAGATTAGAGGTTTGAGTCCACCCTGAGGCACCTCAGAAGAAAGGCCTGGCCATCTACGTCTGAAAAATCAGCCACTGAAAACCCTATGGAGCACAGTTCTACGCTGACACATATGGGGTTGTCATGAGTCAGAGTTGACACAATAGCAGCTATTTTTTTTTTTTAAATGTGACTAGGAGGTTCTAATTCTAATTCATTTCTCTTTGCCCACTCACTTGACTAGCTGAGGTTGCCCTTTCTCTCTGCAAATCATGCAGCCTGATGTCCACCCCACACACAACTAACCCACTGGCCAGGCTACGTGTAATGTGTCCATGGGCTGCTGCTCCTGCAGCTGAGTTAGTTGTACTTGTTTTCAAATCCGTTTATGCCAGTGGCACTTGTTATGGAAATGGTGTAATTTAATTAAATAATAAGGAAACCCAAATATTGTGAACATAGAAAAAGTTTTTGTTTCCATTAAAACAAAATTGAAGTCTTTAGAAAGACTCTATAAAGATGAATTGCTAAAAAAAAAAATTGCTGTCAAATTAGGTGTGGATAAGCAACTGTGAGAATGGGAACAAAATTGTGAAAATCTAGAAGATGCAGTGCTCATGTCACTTTACAAGTGTCTTTTAAGTTCTTGCTCCACTTTAGAGAAATTGAAATTTGTAATAGAGGATGGTGTGTTGTGGGTTTAGGAACCCTCGCGGCACAGTGGTTAAGTGCATGACTGCTAACCGAAAGGTAGGCGTTTTGAACCCACCAGCCGCTACGTGGGAGAAAGATGTGGCAGTCTACTTCCGGAAAGGTTACAGCCTTGGAAACCCTACTGGGCAGTTCTACTCTGTCCTATAGGGTCGCTATGAGTGGAAATCGACCACAACGGGTGTTTTGTGTGTGTGTTGTGAGTTTCATTTACCCAAGAAAGACGACAATCAGCAGACCCACAGGCAAAGGCAAGACTTGGGCCTTGCATTAGAGAAAATAAAAAGGCAAAAAAAACTTATATGCTTTAAATTAAAAAATGTTGAAATTGTGAAAAGTGTGTATTGTTTTTAATGATTCCCCTTGGAACCAATTTTTTTTTTATTGTTATTAACCCACTACCCCATACTAGGAATCCCTGGGTGGCACAAAGTGTTAGGGGCTCAAATACTAGCTAAAAGGTTGGTGGTTTGAACTCATTAGGAGGTGAGTCGGAAGAAGGCCTGCTGATCTGCCTTTGAAAGGTCACAGCCTTGATAACCCTATGGAGCAGTTCTACTCTGAAGCACATGGAGTTGCCGTGAGTCAGAATCAACTCGAGGGCAGCTAACAATAGCCCAAACTAATGGTATTGGTTAAGAAGGCTTTTCCTGTACTGAGGGACGTGTCCACACACACATACTCACACACACACACACACACACACTTATTCACTCACTCACATATACCCACACACATCTCTGCTCATACACATCCCTGCACATGCACACACACACAGAGATACAGATACACACGTGCACTCAAACCATGTACTTAAACCCAGATGTTCAGGAACACACACACCCCTCAGGCTCCAGTGGGCACATGGATGCCCACGCATATCTATTCACAGGCACACACGCCTAATCAGTAATGCACACACACACATGCCTGAGCACACACACATGCATGCACACTGAACCCTTTTCTTCCCTTGCAAAAACAGCCGAGGTCATAAGCAGAGATCGGTTTTTAATCAGAAATTCACACTTTGGTGTTTTTCTCCCCTCGGCCCAGTGCGGGGTTGGGGAGGGCAGTGGAGGGAGGAGAAGGGGCCCAGGGGGAGGAGTCAGGCCTCCGGGCTAGATTCACTGCAGATTCATCTAGCCGGCACCCGGCTGGGGAGACATGCGGTGACTGCAGGTGAGCTGGGTTCAAGCTGCATTATGGAGTACCTTGTTCCACTTTTATCAAAAATGCAGCCAGGACTGCTTGGGGAGGCGGCCCTTCCGGGAGCTCCAGCAGAAAGATGAAAAAATCAGGGCAGGGACTGTGAGGATCCAGGGCCCACCGCTCACTAGACCTGGTGAATTCCCTCTGCGGCTCTCTGGTCTGGGGCTTCCTAAACCTGGTGTCTGTCGCCTTGAGGAAGCATGCCATAAATTCAGATTCCTGGGCACCACCTCAGGCCTACTGTTTTTGCATCTCTGGGTGTCAGGCTAAGGAATCTGCATTATAAAACTTGCCCAGGTGATTCTCTTGAGCAGCCAGGTTTGGGACACCTTGATGGAGAACATTCCACTGCCATAGAAAGATCTCTCTCTGGGTTCCCCAGGGAAGGGCTGCCTCCCTGCTACCCTCAGGGCCCTGTGTAGTCTTGGCCAGGGGTAGGGAGGTTTCTTAGAAACAAGGGTAGAGAATCATGGAATTGCGAGAGCTGGGAGGAATCTCATACCTGGGTCCTTTATTTTATAAGGGGGCAGACAGAGAACCAGAAGGGGAAAGGATTTGCCCAAAGTCATTCAGAGTCAGTGGAGATGCTGGAATTTGAACCTGGGCTATCTGGTTCCCAAGCTCATATTTTGTATATCAGGATGGACTAGGTTATGCTGCCATAACAAATAATTCCCAAGTCTCAGGGGCTTAAAACAACACAGACTTATTTCTCATTTCTGCTAAATGTCTGTCAAGGGTCAGCAGAGGCTCCATTCATGTCAGCCATTCTGGATCTGGCTGATCAAGCAGCTACCATCTTGAATTTTGCCAGTTGGTGGGCAGGGGGATAGAAAGCTCTGGAGGGTGTGTTGGCACTAAATGCTCTGGCTTGGAAGTGACCACATCATTCTCTTCACTGTCATTGGCCAAAACTAGCCACTTGCTTCACTTTCAACTGCAGGAAGTGCAACCTTGCCGCTTGTCAGGAAGGAGGAGGAATTGGAAATATTTGGTGAAAAGCACTAATTGGCGCATGGTGGCACAATGGTTAAGTGCTCAGCTGCTAACTGAAAGGTTAGTGGTTTGACCCACCCCAGCAGCTCCGAAAGAGAAAAACCTGGTGATCTGCCGCGTAAAGATTACAGCGTAGAAAACCTTATGGTGCAGTTCTACTCTGTCACATGGAGTTGCTGTGAGTCAGGATCGATTCGACGGCACCTAACAAAAACGACATGTCAACTGCAGGAGTCCCTGGGTGGCACAAACCGTTAAGCACTTGACCTCTAACCAAAAGGTTGGTGGTGCGAACCCACCCTGAGGTGCCTTGGAAGAAAAGCCTGGCAATTTGCTTCTGAAAGGTCACAGCCTTGAAAACCCTGTGGAGCAGTTCTGCTCTGCACACACGGGGTCACCATGAGCTGGAACCGTCTTGCCAGCAACTGGTTACTGGTTATGCCACTTGCACTTGGCCCTGGGGCCCAGAGCCCAGCTGTGTCCCTGACAGGAGACTTCCAGAGGGCCAGCCTTGGGCAACCCTTCTGTTCCCCTCTTCAACCCAGTCCCCACCGTTCCAGCTCTACATCTGCAACTCGCAGTCTTCCCATCTCTACCATCCCTATCCTTAGCTTCTCTTAGACCCACTTTCTCCTTCTGTTTCAATCCAGGGGGTTTGGGATTCCAAACCATTCCTGGCTTTGCCTCTAATCTCCTGTGCTGAGTGATCCAGGGTTGGTTCTTTCCCATCTAGTGGGCCTCAGTTTGCCCATCTGTATACTGGGGCTCTGCCTCTGAATTGTTGCCCCCACTGCCTCTTACAGGAAGTATTTCTGGAGGCCTCTGCTTGTTGAGACAACAGACCTAGGGGAACAGACTTTATTTTTCCTCCTTTTCTGTTCCTGTTTTAGAAGATCCCGCATATGTTGGGCCTGAAGGCATCCCACGCGTCCTGGTAGCTGAAGGGCCTGCTGCTTCTGCCAGAAAAAAACCTTCTTGGAGGTGGGGAGCTCTCCCTAGAACAGGGCCAGGCCAAATCTGTCCCCCCTCCTTTCTGCCACTCCCATGGGGGAGGGGATGGCTCCCCAGGTAGCCTGTGGAGGGGGAGGGGAGGCTTTGGGCAGTGCATGAGGCTAGTGACTGGGCAGAGAACTGTGCCAGCTCCTTCTCTCTCACCTGGAGACAGCCCAAGAAGTGAACTTAATCTAAATCATGAGGGATTTAGGTTTGATGTCTGGAAGGACTTCCTAGCAGGGACAGTTACTGGATGGAGGAATGGAGAACAAGGGAATCTTCTCTCATATATTTAAATTTTTATTGGTCTATAAAGCTTAAGCATTTCTTACATTTTTTATTTGCTTTTAATGTTACACAAGCGATACATGTTCACTATAAAAATCAAAACACAGAAGTTTACGAAGTACAGAGTGACCATCCCTCCGTCCTCCCAGGCCCAGTCTCCAGGGCAACCATAGTAGTTTGGTGTGCGTTCGTCCACACCTTTACCCTATATACGTGCAAATAAGACTAGGTAGTTTTTATGATTATTCTGTACAAAAATGAGATCATGTTTTTGTTTATAAAAACTGTTCCGTCGCTCCCTTGCTCACTCGCACCTCCTCCCTCACTCATTTGCTCATTCTTCACATGTGCTGAGTCCCTGCCCTGTACCTGGCCTGTGCTGAGCCCCGGGTCCCTAGCAGTGAACCAGCTAGGCCTCCTTGCCTGGGTTCCCTACTGGGCTGAGTGGGGGTGTTGTCACTGCAGTCTCTGGGAGAGGCTGGCTCCTCTGGAGGAGGAGGCGGCTTGGCTGTGGGACCTGGTGGACCGTGGCCTCCCCAGGCAGTCTTTGGGCAGAGGTGGAGGGTAAAGAGGTTGTGCTGGCCTCATCACAGGGAAGCGAGGTGGTGCTGGTCTTAGACGGATCAGGTGTGCACAGGGGACAGGGTTCAGGCCAGACGGTCTCTGGGCAGACAAGATGTTCAGTTCTTTGGCAATGCTGTAGGACTGAGCCCACTTCCTGGGCTCATGAAGCCAGCCAGCCACCTTGTGTTTCTGGGATGGGGAGGTGGTAGGGCCTCTCTCTAGGCTGTCTTTGCCCATTCTAGATCTACCTGGAGTAAAGTCACCTCCAGGAAGCCTTCCCTGGGGTGTGGGTGTCCTTCTGTTGCTGCTATGACCCTCTGTGTTTTTTTCACTCCTCCACAAACAGCCTTCATAGCGATTGTCTGTTTGTGTTTCCCCCAATGGACTTGTAAACAGCTGCGCAGGGACAAGAACCGTGGGCAGGTTCAAGGCTAGATCTGGCATTTCTAGCACATGGAAGGGACTGGCTCAAAGAGTGGTTGTAGCTTCTGATGGCCCTGCACAGACTCAGGACTCCGGATGGGAACTGGAGTGGGGGGATGTCTCTCTCCCTAAGCCTTCCCTTTCCCATCTCTTGAATGGGGGCAAGTGTTCCTGCCCTCCCTCCCTCTCTACCCTACTCTAAACATCAGATCCTGCATAAGTATCTGGGGGTGGACTCAGGCTCTTAACAGAGAATAGTGAGTCCTTGCACATCCCTGTCACAGCTTGGATACCTCCTTTGACAGGGAGCTCACCATTGCCCGTACAGCCTCTTCCAGTCTGCTGGGAAGTCCTTCCTTGCAAGGAGCTGAAGTCTGTCCTTGGGACTGGGAATCACAGCCAGTCAGCCTAGGACCCCAGCCAACCAGCTCACCTGCCTTTTACAGATGAGGGAGCTGCATTCAGCGAGGTTAAGTGATTTGCTCAAAGTCACTCAGCAAGCGAATAGGGGATTGGAACTCCTGCTCCTGACTCCTATTCCAGTGCTCCTTCCATCACCCAGAGGTCCGGTTCTGGCCTATAGGCTTTCTCTTTCTCAGGGGTTTGATGACTGAGGCCAAATCGTCAGGGTCTTCTTCATCCTGATCAGCCCCTTCCCAGACTGTGTGAGCGTCGGATCCCTGGGGCAGAGCCAACCGGGCTTTGAAAGGCTGCAGCTCACCCCCGCCCCCCACCTGGCCTCCTCCTTTCCTAGCTCCTCTCATTTTTCCTCTGAAAGGAAAAAATTAATAGAAAATGTAAGTGAGCAATCTCGCGGCCGAGGCGAGTTTTCATTATTTGCGGCTGGGGGAGGCAGGCTGGTGCGAGGATCCCAGTGAAGCATGGATTCTGCCAGGAGCCTCGGGAGATAATTGAGAGGCAGCGGCAGATGTGGCGGGCATGGGGCGGGTGCGGGTGCGGGAGCTGTATTATCATTAGAATTTACATGACACATTAGCCAGAAGTGGCAGCGTTCATCTTTCTAACCAAATCCCATTTACCAAATGAGCAGCCAACACTTGTTTTATCAGCTGGCTCCGTTCTCCAAGCAGCTTTCTGCTCAGAGCATGGGAGTGGGCTGCTATCCCTCTGGGCACGGGGGGAGAGGCCACTGACATTTATTGAGTGCCACTGTGAGCCAGAAGCTTTCTTATGTATTACTGAATCCTCATAATGCCTCTGTGGGCAGGCGGTGTTATTGCACCCATTTTTTGGACAAGCAAACTGAAGCTTAAAGACGGAAGGCTATGCTTTAGTTTTGCATTGTTATAGCAATAATAGTAAACTCAAGAGGGTGGTCTCTGAAGCCAGACTTCCTGGGTTCAAATGTTGGCTCTTTCACTCGCCAGCTGTGTGGTCTTGGGCAAATCACGTAACCTCTCGGATCCCCATGTCCTTATCTGTAAAATGGTATTCATAATAGTACCTATATCAGGGCTGTTGTGAAGACTTAATACAACACTGAAAGCAAAGTGATTAACATTGAATAAGCTCTTAACATCTATTAGTTGTTATCAGAATCGACTGAACATCAACAAGTATGTATGCTGTTGTTGTTGTCTTGTGCCAATAGATTGATTCCAACCCATGGTGACCCCACATATCACAGAGTAGAACAGCTCCATAGGGTTTTCTTGGCTGTAATCTTTATGGAAGCAGATCACCAGGACTTTCCTTCCCTGGTGCTGCTGAGTGCGTTTGAACCAGCAACTTTTTGGTTATCAGCTGAGTGTAAACCATTTGTACCACCCGAGAACCTTGGAT
Source organism: Trichechus manatus latirostris (assembly GCF_000243295.1). Lineage (NCBI taxonomy): Eukaryota > Metazoa > Chordata > Mammalia > Sirenia > Trichechidae > Trichechus > Trichechus manatus. Next base: position 20,725,022 of record NW_004443951.1, on the reverse strand, counting down.
ACGTATGTGTGTATTATTATCATCTAAGTAAAACAAAAATCCTCACGACTGAGCCAGTAAGCAACATCAGGATAAACGGAGAAGATATTGAAGTTGTCAAGACTTTCATTTTACTTGCATTCACAATCAATGCTCATGGAAGCGGCAGTCAAGAAATCAAACGACGCGTTGCACTGGGCAAATCTGCTGCAAAAGACCTCTTTAAAGTGTTAAAAAGCGAAGATGTCAATTTGAGGAGTAAGTGCGCCTGAACCAAACCATGGTTTTTTCAATTGCTTCATATACATGCAAAAGCTGGACAATGAATCAGGAATACCCGAGAAGAATTGATTGTTTTGAATTATGGTGTTCGTGAAGAATATTGAATATACCATGGACTGGCAGAAGAACAAACAAATCTGTCTTGGAAGAAGTACAGCCAGAATGCTCCTTAGAAGTGAGGACTTTGTCTCACATACTTTGGACATGTTTTCAGGAGGGACTAGTCTTTAGAGAAGGATATCATGCTTGGTAAAGGAGACGGTCAGCGAAAAAGAGGAAGATCCTCAAGGAGATGAATTGACACAGTGGCTACAACAAAGGGCTCAAACATAGCAATGATTGTGAGGATGGTGCAGGACCAGGCAATGTTTCGTTCTGTTGTACACAGGGTCACTATGAGTCAGAACCCACTGGATTGCACCTAACAACACTATTATCGTCTATATTATTATTGCTAGCATTCATTGCACCCCCCCCCCATTCGGGGCTCGGTGGTGTGCTACGTACTCTCCATTCACCATAGCATTTAATCTTCTAACAACCCTGCTTTTTTTCTGATGAGAAACCTGAGCCTCAGAGAGGTAAATTGACTTGCCCAAAGTCACCCAGCTCCTGAGTGGTAAAGCTGTGTTCTGAGCTGGAACTGGGACGTTTTGAGACTAAGACCCGTGCCGTTCTGGCTTTCTCAGCAATCTTCCTGCCCCAAAAGGGAGTTTCCCCTTAGGGCAGGATGGTAAAGTCCTTGAGGGTCCTCTTTGAGCCTCTCCCCCCAGCCTCCACCACCCCCCACTCTGGCTGGCCTCCTCTCTGCCCGAAAGGACCTTGTGAATTGTCCTGCTTAGCCCCTCCTGCCGCTGCCTAAGAAATGTCTGCTGCTGAGCCCATCACTCACATGGGGAGGGGTGAGGGTTCACGACAGGGAACCCCTGATGGAATACCTACTATGTGCGGGGCCCTGGGGCAAGACAAAGATGAATGAGCCTCAGCCTCCAATGACAACACAAAGGGTATCACTTGACAGAACATGATTAATTGCTGAGGGAAATACACAGACAACAGGCGGGGCTGGAGTTTGCAATGAGAGAGTCCAGCTCTGAACAGGCAGCCAGAACCTCAGGCACTGTGAGGAAGGGCTTGTTCATTCATTTGATGAACATTTATTAAGTGCCTGCTATGTGCCAGGTGCTGTTCTAGGTGCTTGGGTGATCCCTGGGAACAAGCTAGGTGGGGTCTCTGCTCTCACGGAGCTTAAAATTCTAAGGGAATGACAAAGATTAATTATGCAAACCTGCAGATGAGCTGATTTCAGATGGTGAGTGCTCTGAGGACGATGGAGATGGCTGATGGGACAGAGAGACTGGAGGAAGTGTTGTTAGATTCACGGTCGGAGAAGGCCTTCCAGGGGGTGAAGATGGGGGAGGCGGGTGTTCCAGGCAGGGACATCAGCAGGGGCAAAGGTTCTGGGGAGGGAGTGAGCTTGGTGCGTTGTAAAATCAGAAGGAAGGTGAGTGTGGCTGGAGGCGGTGCTGGAGGTGAGGGTGGAAGGAGAGGAGAGGGGAACACAGGCCCCAGTCTCCCACCAGGCGGGGCAAGGGGCATCCTCGGTGGCCCTGCCTCTTCTCTGCGTGGCCTCTTCTCTCCCAGTTGGCCTCTTTGCCTCTCTTTGTCCCCCTCATCAGTATCCTTTTCTGCTTGAAGACCCTGTGGCTGCCCTGGCCTCCCTCTTGAAGGGGGAATACCTCAAGGGGCACAGCCAGCTTCCGGAACCAGCGGCCGCCCTAATCCCTGCCCACCCCTCCGGCCTCACCCCTTGGGGCTCTTTCACACCCCTGTGCCTTTGCCCATGCTGGGCCTCTGCTTGGAATTCCTTTCTCTGTTTCAGTTCAGCAAACACCTGCGCAACCTTCTAGACACTGCTTACATGTGACCTTCCCAGGGAAGGCTGGTGCCCCTCCCCTGAGCCCTTAGCCCCCATGCTCCCTCTCTGCAGGTGTCTCCTGGAGCACAGGGGCACACTACATTGTCGTTGTTGTTTTTGGGTGCTGGGAAGCGGATTCCGACTCATAAGGACACCATTAGAATCACCTGGTTCCCGGAGGTGAGGCCTTATTCATGAATGTCTGTGATGAATGAGGGAATACTGTTCTTTTTTGTCCCTGGCTCTGTATAACTCCTGAAGGGACTGCTGGCTGGGATTGTGGATGTTGGCTTCTGGGACCTCCCTCTGACCCCCTCTGAAGCTTGTGGGGGGGGGGTCAGAGGGATTTCCCCACCTTGTTCCCTCCCCTCCTCTTGGGGGCACCCAACCAAAGTAACCTCGGCGGGGGCAGAGCAGCGCCCCCCGGCTCAGGAGCCTGTACTTCTATGAGCCAGGAAATGACTTGGAGATGCTCTGTCAAGCACGAGATATAAATTGCAGGCAGTTTTAAAATGTTTGGAGAGATTGCTTTTTGAGTGGCAACCTGCATCTGTGGCGTATCAGGAGGGCTGGGGGAGGGCTTCACTTACTTTTCTCCATTCTCTCTCCTTCCTAGGGCTCAGTCCCTTCTTGGCCCTGGCAGGACTCCAGCTCAGGCCTGGAGTAAGAAAGAGGTAGGGGGCTCTGGATGCAGCAGGGGAGGGTCTTCGAGTTCAGCCTGTGATCTCCCACTGCTTGGGAGCTGGACAAGGGGCTGTCAGGTGCTGGCCAGGGAGTCAGTGGCAGGCTGGCAGACAGTATAGCAGATCTACCTGCTGGTGGGCAGACCCCTCCTCCCTTTTCTCCCCTCCCCCATCTCAAACAACATAGGCTTAGGGGCATGGATTTCAATGCTTCTCTGCTAGACTGACTTTCAGGACATTGATTCAATTGTATTTTCTTCCGTCTTAGCCTCGCTCAACAAATCTTGTAGAGGACCCAGCTTCGGCACATTTGCCTTAATTTTCCAGACCTTCCTGGGCCGTGGCGGGGGCCTCTGTATTCTGGCTGTGGGAGCTGCTGGGGGTTGGGACTGACAGGAGATAATCTGTCACCTAGGGTGATTGCAAGGAGCCTTGGTGGCGCAGTGGTTAAGTGCTCGGCCGCTAACCAAAAGGTTGGTGGTTCAAACCCACCAGCCATTCTGTGGGAGAAAGATGCGGCAGTCTGCTTCCAATTTACAGCTTTGGAAACCCTATGGGGCTGCTCTACTCTGTCCTATAGGGCCACTATGAGTCGGAATCAACTCGACAGCAACGAGGTTCAGGGTGATTGCAGTGGGGACAGCCACTGATCCCAGAAGCAATTATTTGTATGTTTCTGTATTCATTCATTCATTCATACAGAAAATGTTTTTTGAGTATTTACTGGATATCAGGTATGGTTTCGGAGACTGGAGATACAAGAGTGAATTAAATAAATAAATAAAAAATCTGCTTTTGCAGAGTTTACATAGGAATTTGTCCTTAACCTCAGCTCCATCTTCCGCATTGTTTTTGGTAACAGTAACAGTACCAATCACACAGGGAGGTTGTAAGGAATCAATGATGTTAAGACAATGAAACCGGTTAAGGCTTAGTAAGGGGAGCCATACCATCCTTCTGGCAGGGGCCTACCTATGGAAAACAGCGCCTGTGGAAATTAGTTTTAAACTGCTGAATGATCTCTCGCAGTCGGCGATGAAGCTGCGATGGCCAATAGAAACTGCTCGTTAGCGCCCCTCCTTGGCGACGCCCAGGGCATGCGCGCTAGCTGCCATACCTTAGTTACGCCTCTGCCGGTCCTGGTGTTGCCCTGGGAAGTGACCCGAACTGTGTCTCAGTTGTAAAATGGGAGTGATAGTAACTAGGTGTGAACTCAGAGGGCTGTTGGGAGGATTGAATGGAACCCGCACCTGCACATTGTGAGGGCCACCAGAGTGTTTCTGCTATTTTAGCCCATAGGACCCCTGGCCTTGGCGCGGAAGGAGTCCGTGAGTCGGTATTCCCACTGCTCCGATTCCCAAACCCTTCACTGGCCCAGGGTGGTGTGTGCCTGGGAGTTCCACGAGGACCGGGGCTACTCCTGCCTTGCTCACTGCCGAATTCTAGACGCCAGCACAGGGTCTGGCACACAGTAAAGTGAAGGTGCTCAGTAAATGGATTTGAGTGATGGAATGATGTGTAGTCAGATGGCAGCTATCTCTTCGTCTCCCTCTCTGAGTTCGCTCAAGAGAATCCAGTCAATATTTTTTCAAGTTGCATGTCTATAAAAAGGAGGAAATGGGGGATAGCTAGAGGAGCAGGTGGGTGGAGGGAGTTTAGTTTTGTTTTTACACAGGAAACTCATCCGTGTTTAAATGCAGCTGGAAGGAGCCAGTAGAGGGGGAAGTCAAGAGACAGGGGAAAACCAAAAAAACCAAACCCATTGCTGTTGAGTCAATTCCAACTCATAGCGACCCTGTAGGACAGAGTCGAACTGCCCCATAGAATTTCCAAGGAGCGCCTGGTGGATTCGAAATGCTGACCTTTTGGATAGCAGCCTTAGCACTTAATAGGGGAAGGGGGCTTTAATAGGGCAGTCCCCAGGGGTGGGGGAGATGGGGCCCTGAGCCTAGGGAAGGAGTTAGAGAATCCCCACCTGCCTTTCCCCCTGACAGCAGAAGGACCTAGAACCTTGTGGATGGGGGTGGGGGCTGGAGGGTTGAGGCAGTTAACTCCTGCCAGCCTTGGTTCTTCCCAGTGAACCTGAATAGCATGTGGTCCACTGAGAAAGGGAGCAGGGATGGGAGTGGTGAGGATAATGACCATTGTCTAGAACAGAATTCTAGGGTCAGGGAAGGGGAGAGGGCCTGCCCATTAAAGAGCATGAGATGCTCTCCTTGAGGGGAGACAAAGCTCTGCTCTCAGGGACCCTAGCCTGAGAGGGGAGTCTCAGCTTTGTTCTAGGGACCCCAGTCTGAGGGAAGAGACCCAACTCTGCTCTCAGGAAGTCCCAGTCTGAGGGGGGAGACCCAGCTTTGCTCTCAGGAAGTCCCAGTCTGAGGAGGGAGATGCAGCTGTGCTCTCAGGAAGTCCCAGTTTAAGCGGGGAGACCCAGATCTGCTTTCATGAAGCCCCAGTCTGAGGGGGAGACCCAGATCTGTTCTCAGAGACCCAGCTGTGCCCTCAGGGAGCCTCAGGCTGAGAAGCCCACCCAGCTCTGTTCTCAGGGAGCTTGTTGTGAGGGGAGGAGACCTGATATGAGGGAGAGCTGTGGCCTAGCGCTGGTAGCCCCAGTCTGAGAAGAACTGTGGCAAAAACGCTTTTCTTCTCTTTCTCTTTCCTGGCTCCAGGCGTCTCTGGCTTCCCAGTCAGATCATCCTAGCTCTGAACCCAGCATGTAGGAGGTGGGTGCTGTGAACAGACTGTCCCTGGCTGGGAGTGAGGGTTCTGGGTCAGCCTCGACAGGGCTAGTGGCTCCGTTTTTCTGGTGCAGTCCTCCTGCTGCCCATCCCTGTGCCCAGCTCCTGCTGGTCACCTTGAGGGATCTCTGCCCAGCTGCAGCAGCTCCTCTCAGACCTGACCTCTCACTAAGCCTCTCCCTGCTCTCTGACACATGGGGCTCCAGTGAGCTAGTACTAAGGGGGCTTCTTATTTCCACCCCAGGAGGAGAATGGGGGATGCAGAGGTTCCTGAGTAGGGGTTAAAGATCTGCGGTCAAACCCAGAGGGAAGCAGCTTGCCTGGGAGGTTGAGGGCTGCTCCCAACCCCAGGAAGTGGAGGACTGCAGCCACGCTCTGGTACCTGCCTAGGTGGCGCTGCAGCCGCTTCCCCCTCACAGCCCCCTGGAAGGTAGACTCAGCCGACAACAGGACACAGCAACCCCTGGGGGCAGGAGACTCCTCACGCATGCATTGGGCTGAGTTGGGGATTCCCACTCCAGCTTGCAAAACGAGCCCGCCAGCTCCTCTGTAGCAGCCAGGAGAGCTCCCTGAGGACCTGGCTTACCTGAGTGCACAGAGAGCTGGTAATGCTCCTTAGAAGGCCCAATGGGTCCCTCCAGGGCCTTTCGGGAGATTACAGATCGCATCCAAACCAATCCACCCTGGAGAGGAAGAGGGGAAGGGAGTGCACTGAATCAGCCATCTGAGCCCAGGAAGTCGGGAACGAGCAAGACTAGTAATAGAGCAAATTGTGTGCTAGCTGGCCACTGTTTATTAACTCACTTAGCCTCAGGATAACCTAGCAGGTGGGTACTATTACTACACCTATTTGACAGATGAAGAAATTGACTCACAGAGAGGTTAAACAACTTGCCTTCATGATAAGGTCACATAGCTAGTAAGGGGTAGATCAGGGACTTGGAGCCAGGTAGTCTGGCTTCAGAGTGGCATGCTGACTGCTGTACTATATGGTACTAGAGCAGAAGCTGGAGCTACAGCAGGTGATGGATCTGATGTGGAGCTGGCGCTGGTGTTGGGAATTGGGCTGAAGCGGTGTGGGTAGGAGCCGACTTGGTGCTCATGAACGCAGGGAACACCCCCTGTTCTTTTCTTTGTGTCCAACAGGCCTACGGGGGAGATACTGGCTCAAATTCCTGGGTCACTTTCTCTCCATTGAGTCTCCAGGGACACGGGCTCAGGGAGATGTTCCACCTCTGCCCTTCTGCTTATCCCTGCCTGCATGGCTGGCCGCCCTGCCTTATCTGGAGCCCAGAAGACTGCTCATCTGACATTTTGGGAGGATATGCTCAAGTGGGCTGTGGTTCTCCTACTCTGGGCTGGGAGAGGTCTCAGAGGCTGGTAGCAGCAAGGGAGGTTGTATTAGGAATAGCATATTTGAGGGCCTGGGTAGTTCCATCTCTTTTTCCCAGCTCCAGACCTGACCTAGAGGTGGGCTGTGGGAAGTTATAAATGCTCCTAACCTGGAGTCACAGGGTGAATGGTGAAGGGGGCCCAGAAACATCTGGAAGCCATTACCCTGAAAGAGGGGGACCCTTCCCCAGCTCTTCTGTCCCCAGAGAACTCAGTTACATGAAGTCCAGACCACTTTCTTGTTTAAACATTTTCAGCAGTTTACAATTGCCTGCAGGATACAGTTCAGCTTAGAGTTTGCATAAATTCCAAAGTTCTTTCTATCTTAGTCTCCTGTGACTAGTTAGGGGTACAAGAGGTCTCAAGGAAAGAACTAGGCCAGGGCTGTGAATATGCAGCCTCCCAGGCCCCCACGGCCATGTTGCTATTGACATGGTTCAGAGGTTGCACTATTACTTTTCACACACATTGGGTCACAGCCTGGGCCAGACAGTCCGGCTAATCTGTATGGTTCCTTCCCTTAGGGGATGGGTCCTGTCCTTCCTTCTGCTCTGCCCTGGACTTCAGAGTCCCTATCTCTGTACTTTTGGCTGCCAAGAAGCCTCCACTGCCCATCCCACAGATTCCTGGATTTGGCAGGGGTAGCTAATAGATTGAAAATTTGCAATTTATAAATGTGAACAAAATGCAACTTTGTGTCTCTCATTGCCCTTTTAAATTTTATCCCTGTGACTTACAGGTTCGCTTTAGGTAATTAAAACGAAAACAAAAATAAACAAAATACCCAAACCAGGTTGCTGTCAAGTTGATTCCAACTCACAGTGACCCTATTTTTTCAGAATAGAATTGTGCTACACAGGGTTTTCAATGGTTGTGACCTTTCGGGATTAGATTGCCAAGCCTTTCTTCTGACGTGCCTTTGGGTGGATTCAAACTACCAACCTATCAGTTAGTAGCTAGACGCTTAACCATTTGCACCCCCCAGGGACTTTTAAGTAAGAAGCCCACTTTAAAAAGCCACTTTCCGTCATAAAACAGGTTTCAATTTTACAAAATTAGAATGTATAGTTCCAAATAATAATCCAGATTCCAATTTTGATACTTTGTCATTTTTTTCTCCTCCCCAGGCCAAGGCAGCTGGCAGGTTGTAGGGGAAGGGGGATTTGGCTGCTGGTACTGACCTCTGCAGGGTTGGGGAAGCAAGTAGGGAAGGGGAAGGGGACAGCGGGATTTCTTTCTTGCTCTGGTCTGAATAAGGCTTCGCACTCTGGGGTGCTGGCCGATGTGCACCCCCTTTCCCCTCAGCCCTGTGCCTCTGCAGGTTCTCTCCACACAGACTCTTGCTGCTGAGTCCCTGCTCTTCCTGGCAGCTCCCTTGGGCAGGACTTGAAGTGTCCCTGCTCTATCTCCCTTGGCTCTGCAGTAAACACTGGTGCATCCCTGGCCCCACACATTCTGGGCTCAGGCTAACCCCAGTGCAGCTGCTTCTCCTCCTCTGGAGTCTTGCCAGTTAGAATTTCCAGGTGGGAGTTCGGCTCCAGGATCGAGAAACAGCTACGTGGAAAATTGACACCTTGGTCAGGCCCTGGCTTTGGCAGGCAGCATCTACTGCATCTTAATCTCCATGGAAACTTCTTTTATAACCCCCTGTTATACGTCCCTGGGTGGTACAAATGGTTAATGCACTCAGCTACTAACCAAAAGGTTGGAGGTTCAAGGGCACCCAGAAGTGCTTTGGGAGGAAGGTCTGGTGATCTACTTCTGAAAAATCAGCCACTGAAAACCCTATAGAGCCCAGTTCTCCACTGACACACGTGGGGTCTCCATGAGTCAGAATCGACTTGATGGCAACTGATGTGTGTGCGCACGTATATAAGAGGACAGTTCTGCCACCTGCCTACCATTTAGAGGGTTGGCAATAGGGTGTTCAGTGCTAACCATGTCCAGCTGCCCACAACCCTGTCCCAGCCCTTCCTCCTCTTCCCCCCTGCCATTAGGCAATCAGATTAAACAGGAAATAGTCAATCTGGGTAAACCATAGCATAGGGGTTTAGAAGGCAAGAGATTGTGTGTTTGAATCCCAACTCTATCCCTAACTAGGTGTGTGACCTTGTGTAACTGACTTAACTTCTTCGTGCTTTAGTTTTGTTATCTGTAAAATGAGGATAATTGTACTTACCTCATAGATTGTTGAGGAGAACAAATGAGATAACTGAAAACACTATGAGCAGTGTGCCTGGCACATAGTAATCGCTCAGCAAATAATGTATTATTATTATCTATGGAGTCTGGAATTTGGGAGGTAATAGGTGAGTGGTTAAGAGCATAACCAGTAACCAGTTGCCATTGAGTTGATTCCGACTCATGGAGACCCATGTGTGTCAGAGAACTGCTCCATAGGGTTTTCAAGGCTGTGACTTTTCAGAAGCAGATTGCCAGGTCTTTCTGCTGATGAGCCTCTGGGAGAGTTTGAACCGACAACCTTTCCGTTAGTAGTCAAGTGCTTTACAATTTGCCCCACCCAGGGACTCTTGTTAAGAGCGTAGGTTGTGGAATTTGGAGCAAGACAGACCTGGTTGAGTCTGGCTCAAGTTCTGTGATTTTAGGCAAATTACCAACCGTCTCTGAACCTCAATTTCTGAAACTGTAAAATGGTTTTCACGAGCTTTTGTTTGCTTCAGGGTTGTTGGGATGAAGTCTGTAGTTATTGAGATAAAGTTTGTAGTGCTCCAAACACAGGGTTTAGTTTATAGTAGGCAATTGATGAAAGGCAGTCATTGGATCCTATTACTGATGAGAGACAGGATTTTCCTGGAGGTCTAGGAAGTGCCAGTCCTCACTTATGCCCCTTTAAGTCAGCCACCCTGCCCTGACTTATTTGTGCCACTTTAATCACCGAGGAAACAGTGAAGGGATCCAGAAATTTCCGAGAAGTCCTTGATTTATAATTACTGCACCTCACAGGCAGTAATCACTCCCCAACCATCCCTGTCCTGGCCTTGCGTACTGTGTAGGAATGCAGTTCTGCATTGTCAAGAGCAGGGAACTTTAGCTCAGATTAAGTGCAGACAGATGGATAGCTCTCATCTGTGTTTTACTACAGTCTGCAAACCTTCCTGGAGATCAGGGGAGTGAGGGGGAGGGATCTCCAGCTGGCCCTGCTAATGAGCAGGTTCATTTTCCTTGTCCTCCTTCTACCATAAGGGGAGAAGAATTGTTTTTTCTGTTTGGCAAACCAGTATCAATATTTCCAGAGTGAGAAGAGGAAGAAGACAACCCTAGGCTTTATTAATCCTTTAGTAGTTTCGGCGAGATGTGAAGGTGGGGAGGATTGCTGGGGGAAATGACCCCCTCCCACCCTGTCTCACCCCCTTCCTGCAGAGCTGCCCAGGGAGTTGAGCTAGACTAGAGACCCGCAGATGGAAACGCCCGATCGCCTGTATACGCACATGGAGGCTCAGGCAGAGGAGGGGATGTGCCTGAGCTCACAGGACAGAGCTGGGGCTACAACCAGGCCTTCTGGCTCCCTGTTCTGTGTTTTTCCCACGAATTGGAATTTTCAAGCTTTTAAAAAGCTACCCAACCAAACCCCCACGTGTCTGTCAGTTTGTTGTACTGTGGGGACTTGTGTGTTGCTGTGATGCTGGAAGCTATGCCACCGGTATTCAAATACTAGCAGGGTCACCCATGGCGGACAGGTTTCAGCTGATCTTCCAGACTAACACAGACTAGGAAGAAGGACCTGGCAGTCTACTTCTGAAAAGAATTAGCCAGTGAAAACCTTATGAATAGCAGCAGAATATTGTCTGATATAGTGCCAGAAGATGAACCCCTCAGGGTGGAAGGCACTCAAATTACGACTGGGGAAGAGCTGCCTCCTCAAAGTAGAGTCAACCTTAATGAAGTGGATGGAGTCAAGCTTTCAGGACCTTCGTTTGCTGATGTGGCACGACTCAAAATGAGAAGAAACAGCTGCAAACATCTGTTAATAATTGGAAAGTGGAATTATGAAGCATGAATCTAGGGAAATTGGAAATCATCAAAAATGAAATGGAAAGCATAAATATCCATATCCTAGGCATTAGTGAGCTGAAATGGACTGGTGTTGGCCATTTTGAATAGGATAATCATAGGGTCTACTGTGTTGGGAATGACAACTTGAAGAGAAATGGCATTGCATTCATCGTCAAAAAGAATACTTCAAGATCTATCCTGAAGTATAACGCTGTCAGTGGTAGGATAATATCCATACGCCTACAAGGAACACCAGTTAATACATGTATTATTCAAATGTACACACCAACCACTAAGGTCAAAGATGAAGAAATTAAAGATTTTTACTAACTTCTGCAGTCTGAAATTGATTGAACATGCAATCAGGATGCATTGATAATTACTGGTGATTGGAATGTGAAAGTTGGAAACAAAGAAGAAGGATTGGTAGTTGGAAAATATGGCAATAGAAACGATGCCAGAAATCGCATGATAGAATTTTGCAAGACCAACGACGTCTTCATTGCAAATACCTTTTCTCAATAGCATAAACAGCAACTATACATGTAGAGATTGCCAGATGGAATACACAGGAATCAAATTGACTACATCTGTGGAAAGAGATGATGGAAAAGCTCATTATCATCAGTCAGAACAAGGCCAGGGTCTGACTGCGGAACAGACCATCGATTGCTCACATACAAGTTCAAGTAGAAGCTGAAGAAAATGAGAACAAGTCCATGAGAGCCAAAGTACGACCTTGAGTATATCCCACTTGAATTTAGAGACAGTCTCAATAATAGATTTGACACATTGAACACTAATGACGGAAGACCAGATGAGTTTTGGAATGACATCAAGGACGTCATACATGAAGAAAGCAAGAGGTCGTTAAAAAGACAGGAAAGAAAGAAAAGACCAGAATGAATGTCAGAAGAGACTCTGAAACTTGTCTTGAACATCGAGTAGCTAAAGCGAAAGGAAGAAATGATGAAGTAAAAGAGCTGAACAGAAGATTTCAAAGGTCAGCTCAAGAAGACAAAGTAAAGTATTATAATGACATGCTCAAAGACCTGGAGATAGAAAACCAAAAGGGAAGAACATGTTTGGCATTTCTCAAGCTGAAAGAACTGCAGAAAAAATTCAAGCCTCGAGTTGCAATATTGAAGGATTCTACGGGGAAAATATTAAATGACATAGGAAGCATCAAAAGAAGATGGAAGGAATATACAGACTCATTATACCATAAAGAATTGGTTGATGTTCAACCATTTTAGGAGGTAGCATATGGTCAGGAACCAATGGTACTGAAGGAAGAAGTCCAAACTGCACTGAAGGCATTGGCAAAAAGCAAGGCTCCAGGAATTGACAGAATATCAACTGAGATGTTTCAACAAATGGATGCAGCACTGGAAGTGCTTACTCATCTGTGCCAAGAAATTTGGAAGACAGCTACCTGGCCAACCGACTGGAAGAGACCTATATTTATGTCTATTCCCAAGAAAGGTGATCCAGCAGAATGTGGAAATTATTGAACAATATCACTAATATCACATGCGAGTAAAATTTTGCTGAAGATCATTCAAAAGTGGCTGCAGCAATATATAGACAGAGAGCTGCCAGAAACTCAAGCTGGATTCAGAAGAGGATGTGGAATGAGGGATCTCACTGCTGATGTCAGACGGATCCTGGCTGAAAGCACAGAATACTAGAAAGATGTTTATCTGTGTTTTATTGACTATGGAAAGGCATTCGACTGTGTGAATCATAACAAATTATGGATAACATTTAAGAAGAATGGGAATTCCAGAACACTTAATTGTGCTCATAAGGAACCTGTACATGGATCAACAGGCAGATGTTTGAAGAGAGCAAGGGGATACTGCACGGTTTAAAGTCAGGAAAAGTGTGCATCAGAGTTGTATCCTTTCACCATACCTATTCAATCTGTATGCTGAGCAAATAATCTGAGAAGCTGGACTGTATGAAGAAGAATGGGGCATCAGGATTGGAGGAAGACTAATTAACCACCTGTGTTATGCAGATGACACAACCTTGCTTGCTGAAAGTGAAGAGGACTTGAAGCACTTACTGATGAACATCGAAGACTACAGCCTTCAGTATGGGTTATACCTCAACATAAAGAAACCAAAATCCTCACAACTGGACCAATAAGTAACATCATGATAAACGGAGAAAAGACTGAAGTTGTGAAGGATTTCATTTTTCTTGGATCCATAATCAACACCCATGGAAGCAGCAGTCAAGAAATCAAAAGGCATTGCATTGGACAAATCTTCTGCAAAAGACCTCTTCAAAGTGTTGAAAAGCAAAGATGTCACCTTGAAGACTAAGGTGGACCTGACTCAAGCCATTGTGTTTTCAATGGCCTCATATGCATGTGGAAGCTGGACGATGAATAAGGAACACCCAAGAAGAATTGGTGCCTTTGAATTGTGGTGTTGGCGAAGAATATTGAATATACCAAGGACTGCCAGAAGAATGAACAAATCTGTCTTGGAAGAAGTACAACCAGAATGCTCCTTAGACGCAAGAATGGTGAGACTATGTCTCACATACTTCGGACATGTTATCAGGAAAGATCAGTCCCTGGAGAAGGACATCATGCTTGGTAAAGTAGAGGGCTGGGGAAAAAGAGGAAGACCCTTAACGAGATGGATTGACACAGTGGCTGCAACAATGGGCTCAAGCATAACAACTATTGTGAGGATGGCTCAGGACCCGGCCCTGCTTCCTTCTGTTGTACATAGGGTCACTATGAGTCGGAACCCACTCAAAGGCACCTAACAAAACCTAAAAACAACCTAACAACCCAACCCAACCAACCAACCAACCAACCACCAACAAACCAACCAAAAAACAAACAAAAAACACTATTGCCTTTGAATTTGTTGTGACTCATAGTGACCCCATGTGTTCCAGAGTAGAACTGCTCCATAGGATTTTCTTAGCTATGACCTTCCAGAAGCCAATTGCCAGGCCTTGCTCCCTGTCATGGTTTGAATTATGTCCCCCACAGAATGTGTGCATCAATTTGGCTGGGCTGTGATTCCCAGTATTGTGTGGTTGTCCTCCATTTTGTGATAGTAATTTTATGTTAAAGAGGACCCCTGATCCAATGTAAAGAGAGTTTCCCTGGGGTGTGGCTTGCACCACCTTTTATCTTAAAAGAGATAAAAGGAAAGGGAAGCAATCAGAGAATTGGGCACCTCAGACTACCAAGAAAGCAGTGCCAGGAGCAGAGTGCATCTTTTGGACCCGAGGTTCCTGTGCAGAGAAGCTCTTAGTCCAGCGGAAGATTGATGACGACAAGGACCTTCCTCCAGAGCCAACAGAGAGAGAAAGCCTTCCCCTGGAACTGACCCCCTGAGTTTGGACTTGTAGCCTACTAGACTGTGAGAAAATAAATTTCTCTTTGTTAAAGCCATCCCACTTGTGGTATTTCTGTTATAGCAGCACTAGATGACTAAGACACTCCCAAAGAGCCACAGGGTGGGTTCGAAACGCCAACCTTTATGTTAGTAGATGAGCGCAAAAGGTTTGCGCCATCCAAGGACTTTTTAAAAGCTACAGAATCTTTTAAGAAATGCAATCTAATATGAAAATATACAACTGATAAAGTGGAGATGCTCTGGTTGAAGTATGGCAGTGCGGGGTAGGGGACAGGAGCCCAGTGTAGTGGTATCCCATGCCCTAGTTGACCCTTGAAATGCCTCCAAAAAATCCTAGGGTTCCACTCCACCTGCTTGGAAAACTCCAAATCCTGCCGCCTTGATTCTCACTATCTACATTTAGGGGAGAAAATTTGGGGCTTTGGACCCTAGTTTTTTGAAACCAACCAGTGGTTTGGGATCCTGCTTTAGGCATTGGCTAAGAAAGGATAGACCACCTGCCCTCTTGTTTCATGAGACAGGGTCAAGAAGAGGCAGAGCTCCTGAGTGGGTTAAAATCCCTCTTGAAAGTGCTTTCCCTTCAGCTAGGTGTAGTCCATGCTTTCTCTCGGCGAGTGGTGGGAGCCAGTCTGTAAGGGACTGCCTCCCTTCCCTTCTGGGCCGCTGGAGAAGAGGGTCACAGGGGGTCTCAGTCCTGGGATTGTGGGGGCAGCTGTGTGTCCATTGGCAAGACAATTTACTGCTCCTAAGCTCAGGTTCCTCGCCTGTAAAAGAGGGCCAATAACAGGACCAAGATTGTTGTGAGATCCAGTGAGATAAAGGGCATGAAGGTGACTAACAAACACCTGGCTCATAACAAGGACTGTACAATTGCTGGTTGTTAACTTACGTGTTCATTTCCCACTCAACAAATGTTGTTTTGAAACCCTGGTCCTGGGGCTGGTTGCTAAGGATCTAGAGCTGCCCAGAGGGACTGCTGATTGGGAAGGGTACGGCTGTGCAGGATTCTTGGCACCTGGTGTTCATGGCTGGCTAATATTCTTCTTTGTCCTCAGCCGCTTCTCATCAGAGCAACAAGGGACCACTGAGTCCATTGATTTTTCAAATCACTTTTTTTTTCAAAACCAAGGAACTTTTTTTTTCTTTTCAGATTAGTAATATTGATGGATGTCTGAGGAACTGTCTGTATTAGCTCCCAACAACCCTGTGATTCTACTATTATGCCCATTTTGCAGCTAGCTAAAGACATCGAGACAAGAAAGTTAAATAATGTACCTAATGTCACACAGCTTACATAGAATTCCAATACACAAGGAAAATCTACATGGGCTTTGAAGAAGAACTTGGGGCCCTGGCTTCTCCTTTTACATACTGCCCCCATCTTGAACCCCTAACACACAGTTCAAACACCATGGGTCCAGGTCAGCTCTCATTTGATGAAAAGGGAAACTGAGGCCTGGAGAGGAATAGACTAGACAAGGTCATTTAGCTAGCAAGTGGTAGAGCTGGTAAGTAAACCCAGGTCTCTGGACTCCCAGCTCTGGGTCTTTCTAAGCACCCTTCTTCTCTCTCTGCACTCTGTTGCTGGGGATCTCATTAATTCTTAGGGATTTAAAAAAACTGTTCGTGCTGACATGTTCCCAGTTTATACCTCCAGCTTAGACCTTTGTTTTAAACTCTAGAGTCTCATCTCTACCAGATGTTGGCTGCATCAGGCAACATGGAGCATCATTGTGACTGTGCAGGATGATCCGTTTGGTCCTTTTCGGTGATAGCATTCCCGAGTCCTAGCTCTCCTCTAGGTGGGGCTGGGCTGGGCTGATCTGGGCTGCGCTCTCCTGTCAGGGATGCTGAGCAGAACCCTTCTTGAAGGGAGAATCGCTTCACTCCTTGCACCCCCAGGCATCCCCCAGTTCAGACTTCTTTTCTCTTTGAACTTCCCCAAGTTACAGACCACACAATTAAGGGCTTGCTAATAAGCCATTCATCTTGTCCCACAAAGAGAGAGCTGCAGGCCTCCCGCAGGCTTCCTTCTCCTCTGGGAGGGGATCAATGCCTTATCTCAGCCAGGCCTGTGTGGAGAGGAAGGAGGGAAATGAAAGCACTTAATTAAGGCGCAAAGGAGCGGAAAGAGAACACAGCGTCCTCCCTGGCTCCTTGCTTTCCCCTTGCCTCCCCATACCTCCTCCCAGGGCAGCGGCAGAGTCCACGGAGCTTCTGTCTGCTCTAGCTGCAGCCCCCTCTGCAGGAAGCAGAGAAGGGGTATTGAAGATGAGAAAGACTCTAGAGTGGGCACTGCTGTCTGGACCTGAGCTAGAATACTCCCTTCCTTACTGTCCACCTCCATCCCGAGCATCCCAAGCCTTGGCCACGGCAATGAGGAGGATGGTGTTATCGATTGAATTTTTCCCTCCAAAATATTTGTTGTAAATCCTAACTTCTATGCCCGTGGTTATAATCCCATTTAGGAATGAGTTGGCTTTGTTATGTTAATGAGGCAGGATTAGTGTAGGGCAAGTCTTGAGTCAATCTCTTCTGAGATATAAAGGAGATTAAACAAGCAAGTGAGAAGCAGAGATAAGGGAAGAGAGATGCCAAGCCACATGAAGATCGCCCAGGAACCGAAGCTCAGAAGAGACAAGGACCTTCCTCCAGAGCGACACAGAGAGAAAGACTTCCCCTAAAGCCAGCACTTATAGCCTCTTAAACTGTGAGAAAATAAATTTCTGTTTGCTAAAGCCACTCACTTGTGTTACAGCAGCACTAGATAACTAAGACAGATGGTAAGCAGCAAGAACTCTGCCCAAAAAAATGCCCTTCCTGGACCGAAATTTCCACCATTAATGTGTATTCTCTCAGGTAAGAAAAGCTTCCTTGGTCCCCTTTATGAATGTAATGCTTAGGGGAGGGAGAGCCTCTAACCTGCTTTGGAGAGGGGGATCTGGGCTCAGTAGTCTACACTTTCCCTTCTCTCAGGCTCTGGACAGTGCCTATAAAACTGTTCTCAGTGAGCTGGGAAGGTGAGTGCCCACATGTAAACGCACTCACGCACTTGGAAGATCCTCTCTGCCAGGATTTTCTGGGCCATTCAGAATTTCCCTGAGGTCTTTCCCTGCTAAATTGTGCACCTCTATCCTCTATGAACTTGGCTGTTGATACTTGGGCATCTGTCATTCCCCTGGCTTCTGGAACCTCTGCCCTGGCTGATGTCAAACCACCAACCTTCACAACCCATATGGCCTCCTGGCCTGGATGTGACCCTCACCTCTGGCTTTTCCAAACTTGACTCCTGCCACACCTCTAGTCTTTCATACTTGGCTCCAAGAGAGTAGGTGGCACCTTCTAGGTTCTATGACCCTGACGCTGCCCCTGCCTGCCCACAGAGGGAGGACAGATGGGGTGAGAGTCATTCTCAGAGGATCCTGGGCCTGGATGGAGGATCACTGCTCTCCACCCTGGAGGATCCCCCAACAAAGTGGCCCTGTCCTGCCTTGCACTGGGAGGCTACCCCAGGGATTCAGGGATGGAAAAGGAAGGGAACTTTGAGCAACAGCTGGGGAGAGTTGACTATTCCTGCAAGGGGGGGGCCCTGTTTGCTCACCACCCCATGCGGGACAGGTTTAGTGAGTCTAATCAATGGGACCAAGGGGGCATTCTCCCAAGAAGAGTCCTCAATGCTGGTGCCCCTTTGAGAACAAATTTTTTAAGATAATTTATTAATTCACTGAATATTTATTGAGGCAATAAAAGGGGGAGTGGAGAACTGATCCCAAGCTAGGAGATGAACTATGCTGTGTGTTGAAGAGCTACAGAGCTGTTGCCCCCTGCTGGTCACCCACAGACATAACTACATGTAAAACCAAAAATTCAGTTGCCCTGGAGTCGATTCTGACTCGTGGCGACCCCATGTGTCTGAGCCTCAGTCAGAGGGCTCAAGGGAAGTTTCCATCCTGGTCAGTATCTTAGCTCTCTCTTGCACTTCTCTCCTGGGGTCTGGGTCTTTTGCTCACATTGTTCGCTCCTAAGTCCCATCCAGCAGGGCCTGGGCACTTCCTGACAAGCTTGCCAGGAGCTGTGCTGCCCCTTTGCCTGCTCTCGTTCTGGGTGTAACCTTGTATTGGGCATCTGCTGTGCCTCACCTCCCATTCTCTCGGCCCACCTTTGACTCCAGTCACTGCTACCACAACCGGATTCGAGCAGGGCTAACCTGACGGCACCTCGCTGCAGCGGAACCACCTGTCTTTCACGTGAGCTTTCCTGTGCTGGGCTTGAGGTGTCTGTGGGATCACACTAGCCACCCGCACACGTGCAAACCTGGACATGGGAGTATGTGATGTGCTGGAGCCGGCTCGTACCGGCTGGCAAGAGGCCATTAGTATATATTCAGAAAATGTCTGGCTGGATGTTAAACCATAGGCAGCTTGAAATCGGCCATGGTGGGAATATTTACACCATGGGAATCTGCAAATGATACAAATCAGGGTCCCCTGTCCCCCAAAAGAGCCGATTTATCAGCACGCTACTGGAGGGAGTTAACGCCTACCCTGGAGGCAACCTTGACCAATGAGCGTCCAGAGCTAGCGGATGAATAGTCTTCGCTCCCATTCTTCAGATGAATAATTCTGAGGTGTGCTGTACAGGCTCCTCAGAAGGTCCCAGCAGGATTGACACCCAGGTGCTCACAACAGTGACTAGTTCGATAACATACTCTTGTACTAGATTTCTATCCTTCCCTGTTCTATTCTCTCCAGTCCTCTACTCCTATTCCCTGAGACTTTTTCCAAAAATAAACTACTTGCATGCAAATCCTTGTCTCAGGCTTTACTTTCATGGGCGGGCGGGGGGCGGGAAAGGGAGGTAACAAGTTAAGACTTTTTTAAGCACAAGAGTATGTTTGTTTCCCTTGCCCAGAATGTACCATTTCTGTGCTTTTATTCCTATGGTTTTTATTCCTGTGTCTAGCTGTGATTATACAGTCTTCCCAAAGCAATGACTCCTGATTTGCCTTGGAACGCCTTCTGTAACAGCAGGAAGTTTTAAAAAATATTCAGTTGATTTAGGCAACACAAAGAATATCTTCTGGCCTGAGTGCTACCTGCAAGTCTCTCGGCAGTTACTCTAACACCTTTCCTCTATGGCTGATTTCAGTTTCCACATGCAAGTATAACCGCCACCTTTGTCTTCTTGTGGTTAGATTTCTCCATCTTATTCCCTCATCACAGCTGTCCAGGAAACAGAGCTGGAGGCTCCCCTGTCAAGTTGTTTAGCCAGCTCTCCCCCAAACAGGTTTTATATGTCTTAATCTTGTTTCCAGAGCCCTGGCGGCACAGTGGTTAAGCATTGGTCTGCTAAGCAGAAGGTCTGCAGTTCGAATCCACCAGCTGCTCCTTGGAAACCCTATGGGGCAATTCTACTCTGTCCTAAAGGGTTGCTATGAGTCAGGATCGACTCGAAGGCAACGGGTTTTTTAAAAATCTTGTTTCCAGTTTCTAACCAAAATCATTTGCCTGTTCTGCTTCAAACTCTGTCCACTGATATGCTTCTGATCACTGAATGTTCTGACCTGTGACTCACTTGCTTATTTTTAGCAGGATTCCATGGGTTGTGCTTAGCTGAGCAGGTTGGGTGATGATTGGAGAGCTTTCTAGTTAACTAGGTCATGCACAGCAGCTGTGACCCTTCGGTTTGTCTCCTTGAGACAGTTGTCTCCCAAGAAAATTAGGTTGGGAAAGAATGGAAGATTGGGTATTCTTTCCTCATCTGGCCCTCTAGTAAAGAATGTCAGCGCTGGGACTGCATAGAAGCAAGTCAGTTCCATTTGTTCCACACAGCTCCATGAGGTATGGGTGCCTAGTCATGGGTCCTTGGTGGAGGGTGGTAGGAAAGATGAAGAGAGAAGAGGTCATGGTCATCGAGAAGGCATAGGGAGAGAAGAGTGGGCATGGTCAACAGAATCATCCTCCACAGAAGTGCCAGGTGGCTTTCTGAGAAAATCCCACTGGGCCATCCAGGGGGTTGGTGCTGTTAAGAGCCTCCCAGATACTCCACACTAGGTGCTCCCAACGGGCCCTCACAACTCTGTCTTGTGCCCTAAATGTGGTCCTGAGTTCACAAAGTTGCTCAATTCCATCTCCTGAACTCAGGAAGGGATAGTAGTGCAAGGGCTGGCATCCCTTCCCTCCATCTCAGGATCTTCAGCCCATGGTCAGACCAGCATACATTTTGCAGAATCCTTTGGGAGACTCCCAAGGGCAGCACTCCAGATTGAAATTCTGAGACCCAAGATCCTGTTGCTTCTCTTTGCAAAGAGCCAACATGGTAGGCTACTCTCTACCTCCCAACCCCCTGCTTTGTGGGCCCTTAGAGCTCAGGTGCTATGAGACATTCCTATGTTCCAAACATCCATGTGCTCCTTACTTTTCCCAGCCTTCTTTGCAGTTACGTTTGGGCCATGTGACTGGTTCTAGCCAATGGGATGTGGGCAGAACTGATATAAATTATTCCAGGAGGGCCCTTGAAAACATCCCATGAAATTATCCAGGCCTCTCTCCCCTTTCTGTGGCAACAATAGAGGTCACGTGTTGAGAATGGCAGTGTTACATGACAAAAGAGCCTGGATCCCTGAGTCATCACTGGAGGGGCGCCCCAGTGACTTTTATCCCCTGGTGTTAAGTTTGTGAATATGTTACATTACATGGCAAAAGAGACGTTGCCCATATAATTAAGGCAACTAATCAGCTGACCAAGGGCAGTAGTGGTTCAGTGGTAGAATTCTCACCATCCATGCTCCATACGGGAGATCTGGGTTCAATTCCTGGCCAATGCACCTCATGTGCAGCCACCACTCATCTGTCAGTGGAGGCTTGTGTGTTGCTATGATTCTAAACAGGTCTCAGTGGAGCTTCCTGACCAAGATGAACTAGGAAGAAAGGCCTGATGATCTGCTTTCAAAAATCAGCCACAAAGTAGATCACAATGGTCCCATCTGCAACTGATCTTGGGGAATGGTACAGGAATGGCAGCATTTCATTCCATTGTGTATGGGGTTGCCATGAGTTGGGGGCTGGATCTGCGGCAGGTAACAACAGCAACAAATCAGCTGACCTCAGATAGTAGATTATCCTGGATTATCCGTGTGGGCAGAATTTAATCACATGAACCCTTAGAAACAGAAGAGAAAGGCAGAGAGACGCTGGAGGACCAAGTCAGAGAGATTTGAATCATGAAGACTCAATATGCCATTGATGGCTCTGAAGATGGAGGAGGTCATGGACCAAAGAATGTAGGCAGCCTTTAGAAGCTGAAAATGACTCCTGGCCAACAGCCAGCAAGGAAACGGGGACTTCAGTCCTATAATCTGCCTACAACCTGAATGAGCTTGCAAGCAGATTCTTCCCAGAGCCTCCTGTTAAGAGCCCAGCTGGCTTACTCCTTGATTTTGTGACTCCCCTAAGTAGGGGACCCAGCTGAGCCCCAGTCTGGACTTCTGAGCTACAGAACTATGAGATAATAAATCAGTATTGTTTTAAGCCCTAAACTCATGGGAATTTGTTATGGTAGCAATGGATAACTAATACACCCCTACAAGAATTTTAGTGAGCCAGAAAAAAATCCTTTAAGCCACTGAGATTTCAGAGCCTGCCTATAGTAGCAGCTAACGGTACTTTCTCTGATTAATATGGGCTCTGTTAGCTTCCAGTGTATGAGGAACTCCACTCCAGCATTGAGGCAGAGTGAAGCAGAGGCTGGGTTCCCAGGCACCTGAGTGCCTGTTTAGATCTCCTTGGTAGCTGACAGTCTCAGAGCAGAGATGGGAACTCAGCCAGGGGTGAGGCTATGGCCTTGTGAATGCTGGGAAGCAGGAATGTGGTCAAAGAAGAGAAGCCTAGAAGGTTAAAGGCAGGTGTCCAAGATCACCCAGCAAAATCTTGACAGAGCTGAGGCTGGAAACCAGGCCCGTGACTCCTAGGCCTGGACTCTTTGCCCAAGGTGATGTGAGGAGAGGTTGCCTGTACGTGTATGCGTGCATCAGCTCCATGTGCAAGTGCATATGCTCCATGTGTGCCTGCCCCGCAGGACTGCTTCCTCCAGCTCCTGGATCTTCAGGGTTAATGCTCCGCTCAGGAGGCTGAGTAGTGCAGCCTCTCCACTTCAGTAATTGAAATCAATTTCTCAGCCTTATCTTTAGGAAACCTATATAGTCTAGACTGTAATCTGAAGGCCTGGACTCGGGCAACTTTTAAATGAAAACCCCTCTGCGAGGGGGGAGAGGGAAAAAAGAACAAGTGGCCCACCTCTTACTGCAATTTCTCAAGGAGCATATGAGTGTGTAGGTGATGTCTTTCTTTGTCCCCGGGTATTTGGCTTCGGAGTATGTGAGAATGGGTTTGAAGAGGGGTGAGCATATATGTGTGTGAGAATGTGAGTGTGTGATGGTGTGGTGTGTGTTGGTGTGTGTGTATTAGGACGGGGAAGGTATGTGTCTGTGCATGTGTGTCAGCTTGAGTGACTGGACACTTGTGTGATGGCCTTCTTTTTGTGTTTGTTTTTGCCTCTGACTTTGTGAGTGCATGGACGTGGGAGAAGGGCTGAGAGTGTGTACATGAGCATAAACATGTGTGCAGGTTCCTGGAGTAAAGGCACAGGCTTGTGAATATGTGTGGGGTATGCGTTTGTGTCTCATTTCAGAATGCATTTCCTAGGAGGGCCTCACCTGTGAATTCCCCTGGGCTCAGGAATGGTTTCTTTTAATGCCTCGAGTGGTCTTACTGGCCCCTGCGGGGGAGAGTGGCTTCCTCTACTCCCTGCCTCCAGCAAAGGGCCCCACCCTCCCAGAAGCCCCATGGATTTCTCATTTCAAGTCAATCAGCCTTGAAATCCCTGCCAGTGCCTGCAACGTAATTATGAGGCTGGTAATCAATGCCAGACTCTCACTGCCCAGGGTAGGGGTGGCAGAGGCAGCCTTCCTTGGTCTCCAGAAAAGACTGAAGGTGTTAGTGACAGCTGGGATAAGGAGGGCCTGGACTAGGAATGGGCTCACTCCCATCTGGGATTTATGCCTCAAACCAGATAGGGGAGAGGTTGGGAGGGAGGGAGGTTGGTGTTTGAGCAGTGGTGTTTCCTACTGGAAAGGCACAGAGACAGAGGGTGACTGTGGCATCAGAAAGGACAGGCATTTTCTTAGTTTGAGGAGAGAGGAAGCCAAAGGAGTCTGTGGAGGAGTGTTGGTGATGGAAGTGAGGATAGTACAGGAGTGGGCCAACAAATCTTGGGTCAGTGACAAATTAGCATCAGCCCATGAATTGCCTGAGATCAGGACCTCTGCCTTTCTAGCTTAGTTCAGTTCTCAGTTAAGATATCTGCGTGCTTATTAAGTGCTTAATAAAGGCTTTGGTAAGTGACAACTATGGTGGTAATTATGGTGGTGATGATGGTGGCGGTGTTGGGGATGATAGTGGTAGTGATGGATATAATAATAGTGGTAATAATGAGGTGAATTGTGGTACTGGGGAGGATTATTGCTGTTGTCAGAGGTGATGAGAGATGTGTGTGGTGGTGGTTATGATGGAGTGAGAGGTGATGGTGTTGGTGGTTTTAGAGATAGTGAAGATGATGGGGATTGTGATGAGAGGACAATTTTGTTGATGATGATGGTTGGGGGGTGGTGGAAGTGGTGGTGATGTGAGAGGTGATGGCAGTGATAGCAATTATGATGTTATAGAGATGATGAACAGTATAAAGAAGGATGGTGATAACTTTAGAAGAAGTAGAAGTAGGGGGGTAGACACAGGACTGGACAAGACCAACAAGAATGGGGTTGAGGAGATAAGGGAGGGGAGCTGGATCAGGTAATAAGGCCAGCAGTTGGCCAGAGTGGATATAATTTGATCCAGGTGATCTGCCCATAGTGGGAGAAGACATTGTAAGGTGCTAATGGCTAAAGCTAGGCAAAGAGTAATGAGTTCAGCAGCCAAGTGGAGCTGTGGGCCACTTAGATATGAAAGTCTGTGAAGGTAAGAGCTTGGATTTCAGGGAAACAGACAGCTCAGCTGGGATAAGGGACCCAAGCAGGGAGATGGGCAGGTGATAGGAGAATAAGCAGGGGTTCCAAATGACAGTTGTGTAGGATGCTGGAAACTAGACTCTTGTACCTTATCCAATGTCCAGAAAGATGTTCTGGGCATAGGGAATTGGAGAAATACAGATTAGCACCACGGACAGAGACCACAAATGAAGGCTAGGGACCCATGGCACAGGTACAACTATCTGTGTTGGTTGGCTTGGAGTAGAGTGTACGAAGGAATCCATCCTCATGGAGACAAATTCAAGAGCCCCAAAGATAATGGATGAGTGCACGGGAGGGCAGGTGTGGGGAGGGATTTCATAGATCAGAATAGCATTGAACTCTTCCCTAAGTAAATCAGGAAGAACAGGAGCCCCAAACCTGGATGGAGAGTCCAAGAAGGAGACTAGAGGAACGTCAACGGAGGTGACTGGCAAAGTGGAATGAGCACTGACTTGGTAGCCAGACAGAGCTGAGGATGAATCCCAGTTCTGCCACTTATTAGCAGTATGACCTTGGGCAAATTGCTTGTCCTCACTGAGATTCAGTTTTCTCCTCCACAGGATGGAGATATCTACCTTGAAAGGATGTTGAGAGGATTAAATAAACTAATGTATGTCAAGGCACAAAATAAGTGCCCAGTAAAGGTGACTATCCTCAATTCCTTCAACGCAATCCTCCTTCACAAATGTCCTTGAACCTATCCAGGAAAGGAAAAGGGGGTTGGCTATGACATCCAGAACACAGATAGGCAGTCAGGAGCCAAGGCATAAACTCATAAGATGTCCTTGTAGTATTGTTCCTGGGAAGAGCTGCCAAGCAGAGCCCTGTGATGGATTGAATTGTGTCCCCCAAAATATCTGTCAACTTTGCTAGGCCGTGATTCCCAGTACTGTGTGATTGTCCACCATTTTATCATCTGATGTGATTCTCCTATGTGTTGTAAATCCTATCTCTTTGATGTTAATGAGGCAGGATAAGAGGCAGTTATGTTAATGAGGCAGGAATCAATCTACAAGATTAGATTGTGTCTGAAGTCAGTCTCTTTTGAGATATAAAAGAGAGAAGCAAGCAGAGAGACATGGGGACCTCATACCACTAAGAAACAAGAGCCAGGAGAATAGCGCATCTTTTGGACCCGGGGACCCTGCACTGAGAAGCCCGTTGACTGGGAAGATTGATGACAACATCCTTCCTCCAGAGCTGACGGAGAGAGAAAGCCTTTCCTTGGAGCTGACACCCTGAATTCAGCCTTCTAGCCGACTAGACTGTGAGAGAATAAATTTCTGTTTGTTAAAGCCATCAACTTGTAGTATTCCTGTTATAGCAGCACTAGATGACCAAGACAGAATTTGGTACTGAGAGTGGGGTGCTGCTCTAACAGATACCTAAAATGTGGAAGTGGTTTTGAAACTGTGAATGGATAGAGGCTGGAAGAGTTTTAAAGTGCCTAACAGTAAAAACCTAGATTATCTTGAAGAGACTGTTGGTGGAATTATGGACATCAAAGACAATTCTGGTGAGGACTCTGAAGGAAACGAGGAAAGCTGTTACACCAGAGATGGCACAGATGGTGAGAAGCAGCATCAGAGAAACGGCAGCAGCAGAACCATGAGAACCTGCGTGAGACAGCACTGGAGCTGACCCATGGAGGGAGAGAGCTGATTGCTTTTGTGCAGGAGGCTTCCTGGTGGAACGAGATGCCTTTGGGCACTTATTGGTAGAGCTAGACTTACTGACTCACGGAGCAAGAGACCTGAGTGCCTTCTGGAGTGGAGTGCCCCCAGGCGCTTAACGGTGGAGCTATAGAGCTTTGGAACACTTGCCCCAGCAGGGTGGACACTGGTGGTGAGGCCTGCGGGGTTGAGAGGCCAAGGACCAGGAAGCAGAAGTTAAAGCGACAAGGATCACAGGAAGCAGAGCTGCCTCAGTCTCAAAGCGTGGAGTCGCCACTCAGATGGACTAGGAGAATGTCCCTGCCCAAATCCGAGGGAGCTGAGTTGCTGTTCCAGTGAGCCTGGAAGGCAGAACTGAAGCCCAGGGCCAAGGGGCCTCCTCTCAGAATCTGGAGAGTGTGGCCAATACCTACAGTCTGGAGGTATTTCTGTTATAGCAGCGCTGGATAACTAAGATAAGCCCCAAGTCGGCAAAATTAACAGGGGCCTATCCTCGTGGCCATGGTCAAGATACCGGCCTGAGAATGGGGTGAAAATGCTCCCAGTGTCTCTAGAGCTTGGCAGCCCCTACAGACCCTTGTAGGACTCAGCAGCCCACGTTACTCACTTTGGTGCTCTGGCCTTTTCTAGCCGTTTGCACTCTTAGCTCCTCCAGAGAAGTTTGGTGTCAAGGTATGAAGTTTGGTATCAAGGTCAGGTCAGTGTTCACAAACCTGGGCATGGCTTCTGGGCCTTTGGGGTGCCTGATCAAGTCTCTTTTGCTGCCCCAAAGAGACTTAGAACCCAGTGTCCCTGGAGGAAGGGTAAGGGTGTTACATAGTCCCTAAGCAAAAGCCCCAGACTCCTCCCAGGTAGGTGGGTTTGTGTTACATCTGGGTTTACCTTTTGGGGTGAAGAGCTCAGGTTATGGAAACCAAATATCATGATTCAAGTCAGTTATGGATTGAATTGTGTCCCCCCAAAATATGTTGAAATCCTAACCTCTGTGCCTGTAAATATGACCCTGTTTGGAAATAGTTTGCTCTTGGTTACTAACTGAAAGGTTGGTGGTTCAAACCTACCCAGTAGTGCTGTGGAAGAAAAGCCTGGTGATCTACTTCCATAAAGATTACAGCCAAGAAAACCCTGTGGACCTGAGTTCTACTCTGTAACACATGGGGTTGCCATGAGGTGGAATCGACTTGAAGGCAACAGGTATGGTTTTTTGGCTTGGAAGTAGGGGATTTCTTTTGCTGTGTTAATGATGTCATACTAGAATTGTTGTTAGTTGCCATAGAGTTGACTTTGACTCATGGTGACCCCATGTGTGCAGAGTAGAACTGCTCCATAGGATTTTCAAGGCTGTGCCTTTCCGAAGCAGATCGCCAGGCCTTTCTTCCGAGGTGCCTCTGGGTGAGTTTGAACTGCTAATCTTTCAGTTAGTAGTTGAGTGCTTAACTGTTTGAGCCACTCAGGGACTACACACTACCAGAGTCGGATGAGTTCTAAACCCAATCACTTTGATCTACAAAAAGAGCAGAATAGACACGGAGACACACACTGGGGAAAGACAGATACCAAGAAACACCAAGACTCCAAGAAACTCCCGGGGGCTACTGACAAGGAGGGACCTTCCCTGAAGCTGACACCCTGATTTGAACTTCTAGCCTCCAAAATTGTGGGACAATAAATTTCTGTTCTTTAAAGTCAGCCACTTGTGGTATATTTTGTTACGGCACCTCTAGGTGGCTAAGACAAAGTCCTAGACCTGTCTCTTTCTACTTGTGTGGCATTGAACAAAGTCCTTAACGATGATAAGACTGTCTTCTTTCTTGTAAAGTGGGGTGGTGTTACTAACTTCATATGTGGCCCTGAGGATTAACTGTGTGTGGCAGACACACTTTAGGTGGCTCCCACAAGGCCCACCTGCTGTATTCATGCCCTTGCACAATATCTTCCCCTTTAGAGGGGGTTGGACCTGTGCCTTGCTTCTAGCCCACAGAATACAGCAGAGGTGCCGGCAGGTCACTTCTATGATTTTATTACATAAGATGGTAGTGCTTATCTTCTCTGAGACTCTCTCTCCCTTGCCGGATTTGATGACCCAAGTATCCATGTTGGAAGGCCCATGTGACAAGGAGCTGAGGAGATGCACAGCGAGAAATTGAAGCCCTTAGTCCTATAGCCTCAAGGAACCGA
This sequence comes from Trichechus manatus latirostris, assembly GCF_000243295.1. Classification (NCBI taxonomy): domain Eukaryota; kingdom Metazoa; phylum Chordata; class Mammalia; order Sirenia; family Trichechidae; genus Trichechus; species Trichechus manatus. Next base: position 20,696,707 of record NW_004443951.1, on the reverse strand, counting down.
ATTCTGCTGACAACCACTTAGAAGTCAAGCCTCCAGATGAGAGCACAGTCCTGGCCGACACCTTGATTGCAGCTTTGCTGAGGACCCAGCTAAATTTTGCCCAGATTCCTGACCCACAGAAAGTAGGAGATAACAAACGTGCGTGGCTTTAAGCTGCTAAGTTTGTAGTGCTATTATTATATAGCTATATAACTAATACAGTGGGGAAGAGTATATGCCCAGTGCTAGCACATAAAAGTGTCAGTATTGAGCTGTGTTATTGTTGTTGTATTATTAGTTTGCTGGTTACTTGCCTAGGGCTGTGTGTATCTTGACCCTGCCCTGCCCTGGGCCCTGGGTAAGGGGTGGAGTTTCATCCCGCTCACCAGACCTGCTGGTCCTCGCACCCCAATATGAGGCATGGGGAGGAGAGGAAGATTCTGTGCACCCCTTCCAGCACATACACTCTCACCTGCACGTGTGCACACACACACACATACGCATACTCACAATAGATATGCACATGCACACACATGCACACAGACATATGCACACACACACGCATGTGCGCACACACACACGCTTACACTCCGAGCCCAGTGCCTTGGCCTCCCAAGGGCAGATCTCCCACCCCAGCCCGCATGATTCCTGATTGAACCAGCCGCTTCGATTTGGAGACTGCTAGAATTTTGGAAGCAGCATGAGTGCACTTTGGGGGCCTTATTTTCCCCATCCACAAAAGGGGAAAATCAGGAGTTGGGGCGGTAACTCGAGTGAAGATGGGTGAGTAAAGATGGGCAAGTGCAGATGGGGGTGTGTGTGGCGGGGGAGAAGGAGCTTCTGAAGCAGCTTGCATAGCCCCTTTTTCTCTGGGAACAAGACCGCGTACTCAGGGCTGTGTGTCCGCTGTGCCAAGTTCACAGGAAAGGGGGACAGAGATGGGACAGGCCTGGGGATTTCTTTCTACGAATCAAGGATAAGAGATACAGAAACACAGAGACCTAGAAGGAAGGCAAAGAGAGAGAAACGGAGAGGCACAGGGGCAGAGAAACAGAGAAACAACCACGAAGAGACTGATGCACACACAGGCAGACTTGTGTGCACACGGCAGACAGGGGATCTCAGATTCACTCACAGAGGGCCTGCAGAGACCCACAGACGTGACACATACTGACACAGAATCGAAATCACACACACATACACAGACCTGTGACCCAGACACGGAGGGAGCACAGCAAGAAATGCAACCAGACGCACAGATGCACATACGCACAGAGAAATCTAAATGTGTATGTGCGAGTGAACACACAAACACACACAGACACAGACATGTCCGCTAGGAGGGGGGCACAGGCAGAGCCAGGGCAGAGGGGCAGAGCACCATCCCCGGACCCCAGGGCCAAGCGGGGCAGGTCCCTCACATTCAGCGGCTGCTCCTCCACCCCCTCCAGCTGGGATCGGGCAGGTCGGGGTGGGGCATCTTTGGGCAATGAGTCAGGCTCAGAGATCTGAGCCCTTCCTGGGCCAGCTGACCCATGGCTCAGGCTGGGAAGGTCCCTGGGCTGTTGGTGGAGGTTTGTTGGGAAGGGGTTTGAAGAAAGACAGGAGGACAAGGGAGAAGGTGAAGTATGGGATTAGTGTGGGTCTATCCGTGGGTGCCAGGTGGGCCCCACATCCCCAGTGTTCTCTGCTCCTGAGCATGGCCCAGACCCGGATGTCTGCTGTCTTCCCCCCAACACTGCACTCTCCTCCCGTAGACCCCCAGAAGCCCCCTCTCAGGCCCTGCCTTCTAGGCTCTCCAAAGGCCAGTGTACCCAGTGAAGAAGCCCCCGGTGACCCCTGGGACAAGCCTCAGTGCTCACGCCCAGCCACAGCACTCAGGGGGGCTAGTGTCAGGCTTATGGTGACTCTGTAAATCAGAGCATTTTGATGCATAAAATCTGGAAACACAAGTCTATGAATTGTAATCGAGCATGACGAAATCTCATCAACAGAAGTAAATATGAAATTCGAGATGACAGGGAGATGTCGCAGATGTGTTCCCACCCCCCGCTCCAGGTTCTGGCGCACAGCTCCACCCCCAGATTTATTCTCTGCACACAGCAAATTAGCCCTAAGTGCCTCAGACGGATCAACACACATACACACACCCCATCCGTCCCTTCACCTTTCCATCCCACAAGGCACTGGGATGTTCTCCTGCCCTACACTCTGTGGCAGGAGGCATCTCACCTTCACTGTCTATTTGAGCATAGACACTTGGTTGGAGAAAGAGTCTGGGGAAGTCAACTTCTTCAGCAACTGCTGCCTTGGAGTTAGTAATAAAAAACCAAACCAAATCCGTTGCCATTGAGTCGATTCTGACCCATAGAGACCCTATAGGACAGAGTAGAACTGCCCCATAGGGTTTCCAAGGAGCAGCTGGTGGATTTGAACTGCTGACCTTTTGGGTAGCAGCCAAGCTCTTACTGACTGGGGTTATGCTGAATGTGCGACCTGCAGCCGCACCATCTAAAATAAATTCCAGGTGTGAATCCCAGCTCTGCCGCTTGCTAGTTCAATGACTTTGGGCAAATTACTTAACCTCTCTGTGCCTCAGTGTCCTTATCTGTAAAATGGGTATAATCATAGTACCAACCTCATAGTGTTGTGCAAGGATTAAATGAAGTAGCACAAATAAAATGCTTGGGACATGGCCTGGCACATAGCAAACACTATACAAGTGTTAGCTACCACAATCTTTTTCATCCTATGACAATCTGAGTGATAGCCATACCTTTATGTATTTATTTTTTATTGTGGTAAAAGTATATATAACCTAACATTTGCACATTCAACTTTTTTTTTTACGTGTTCGATTCAGTCACACTGATCACATTATTCATGTTGTGTAACCATCACCAATATCCGTTGCCAATTTCTCCACCACCATTAACAGATACTCAATGATAGCCAGACCTTTAAAGATGAAAGAACTGAGGCTGAGGAAGGTTAAGCAACTTGTCCAGGGTCACTCAGCTCATAAATAATAGATCTGCGATCCAAAATCAGTTGTGCTGACCAAACTGGTCCTCCCGATCACTAAGTCATGCCTTTTTCAGTGTTCCCCAGCCCCATGATCTCAGACTGTGGCCTCCAGTTTGTCCCCTGGGTTTGGGGATAAGCCCTCCTTATTAGCTTCCACTTGCCTTCTGGATACAATATCTCTGCAGGACACAGGCACCCTTGCCACAACTCCCTCACTGCCTCTGGACTGACCCACCCATCTCTACATGCAGCAAATGGTCCCCGCCTGCTCCCTGCTTCTCCTCCCAGAAGGCCTGTTCCACACCAGGGCTCCCTGCACAGAGCATCCCTCTGACTCCTGTCATTACCCCTCAGAGGCCTGCATGTGCTTCCCAGGGAGCCAAAGAATAGCAGAAAACCATGTTGTCCAGAGTGTGTTCTGCTGAACAGGTGTTCAGAGAAAAATGAGTCTGTTTGTGGACAAGTAAGTTTGGGCAACGCTGGTCAAACCGAGGCAAATAGGTTTTCTTATTACAGACCTTCTCGGAGCCTTCACTGTGCTAATCTATAACGTAAGATTCCAAGAAGGGGCTGGAAGAGGCAGGGTTTCACAAGCTTATTTGGGCATAGGCAACTTCCTAGCAGTGTAGTAAAGAATTTAGCTTTACTGAAAGTAAGGTGGCCTTTGTCCTTGGTTGGGCTTAATCATGACTGGCTGATAAAAGCTATGGACCTGGAGGCTTGGGAGCTTCCTGGTTGGCAAAGGGAGGGTGATGTGCCCTCTTTGAGCCACAAAAGCTCCACATTGGGAACCCTCCCAGATCACGCTTGTGCGTCTCTTCCTTGTGACGATCCTGATTTTTATTCTTTTGCTATAATAAATCTATAATTGTAAGTTAGTACTTTCCATGAGTTCTGTGAGTCATTCCAGTGAATGATCACACTCAAAGGAGAAGGGGAAGTCAGCAAGTGAAAGTGAGGGTGTCATGTGGACTCTCAAACTTGTAGCTGGTGCTTGCCTATTTGTCAGTCTAAAGGATGGTGTCCTTTTAACCTGTGAGTTCTGCCCTCACTCCAGTTGGCTAGAGTCAGAGAGAGAGAGTGTGTCATGTGGGTGGCTGGTGACAGAAATGATTGAGAAGTTGGAAAATGGGGACTGGATCAATCTCCACATTTTAGGGATCAGATTCATGCTGATTCTTATCCGTGAAGTTATCCACGAGCTAGTCACAGCTCACCTTGAACCCAGCATCTCCTGGGCTAATGTTCCGTTTGGACAACGTTGATATAAGGTCGTTAAGCCCATGACCTGATTGCAAGGCCATGTGGGTCTCAAGCAGGGACCTAGGCCGATAGAAGGCTGTAGATGTGGTGTCTCAGCCTTCTGACTTCCTTTTGGAGGTAACCACATGGCAGGTTGGAGAGGGGTTGTGCTTAGGAGTGGCTTCCCTCAAGGAGCAGGAGCAAAATATGTCCTCAGACAGGTTCAGCCTGCCAATTTTCCCCTCAGTCTTTCTTAGGCCTCAGAGAGTGGAGTCATGCCCGTGGGTGTGTGTGTGTGTGTGTGTGTGTGTGTGTGTAGTATCAGCCAGTTGCAATGATAATTCAGCACCTCCAGGATGCAGACTAGTCACTGTATGGGGCAGAGATTATGGACTCCACCTTGAGAAGTTCCTTGTCTGGTGGGAGAGCTGAAATCCTTCCACTGAAAAAGTCCTTGATCTGAGGGAGGAAGAAATTGTAGCCTTGAGGGAGCTCCCAATCTTTACTTTTTAGGAATCTGCAATTCCATAGAGAAGAAAATAGCACATACATATTCATATATGCACTTTTACACATAGCTACATATATATAAGATACATATGTTTGGTTTATTTACTATTTAATCATATACACACTGGTAGGTAGATTTCTAAGATGGCCCCCAAGATTCTTATCCCTGGTAATGTCTTGTATAGTCCCCTCCCCTTGAGTGTGGGTGGGACCTGTGGATATAAAAGGATAATCTTCCTTGATTAGGTTATGATGTATGGAATGTGAAGAAGGGATTTTGCAGATCTAATTAAAGTCCCTAATCAGTTGACCTTGAGTTAATCAAAAGGGAGATTATCCTGAGTGGGCCTGATCTAATCAGGGGAGCCACTAAAAGAGTGGCTAGAGGAGAAAGAGAGAGAGAGAGAGAGGCACAGAGAGAGAGAGCCTGATTCTCCTACTGGCCTTGAAAAAGCATGCTTCCATGCTACAAGGAAACAAATTCTGCCAACAACCGTGTGAACTTGGAAGAGGACCCCAAGCCTCAGATTAGATGATAGCCCTGGCTATCTAATTGTAGCCTTGTGAGATCCTGAGCAGAGGGCCCAGCTAAGCTGTGCCTGAACTCCTGACACACAAATTGTGAGATAATAATTGGGTGTTATTTTCAGCTATTAAGCTTGTGGTAATTTGCTATGCAACAATAGAAAACTAATACACATGGACTCCACTGAATGAAGGTACCAAAGATACCCATATACACATAGACATACATACGTGCAGACATACAAACATACACATTTCTCCATTTGCATATACATCATGCTCTCAAAGATATGTATATGTATGCGTAAGCACATACATATTCTTAGGTGCACATATATACATATGCATATAAACACAGATACAGGCATACACCTATACGTCCACATTTACGTGAGCACTCAGACACGGGTATATACACGTGTACACACATAATAATGATGATGAATATTTATTGAATGATTTCTATGTGCCAGGCACTGGTCTAAGCACTTCACACCCCACCTATTAACCCATTTAATCAATAATCACATAGACATACAGAAACACACACATACTATATGCATGCAGACCTATATACCAGCAATTGTCATCACTGAACTTCTGTAAAATACCATTCCACCATATGCTAGGGCACAAAGTGAAGAAGCTCTCAGCTAGGGAAGTTTCTCAGGGAGGTTTCTGGTAAGTGTTTTTAGAAAAAAAATTCCTCCCCCTAACCCTTGGTAGGTGGGTTGAGTTCAAGCACCTTTACTCTTCTTCCTTCCTCAAGGGACCCATAAACCACCCGTATGCTGGCTTCAGTCTGTCCACTAGGTGGTGGTAGACTAGCATCTCTGGGTTTGATGGAAAGACTGGCAGACACTGGGGAGAGGAGCATGCCTACATCTTGCATAAGCAAGGACAGACATGAGAAAGAAAAAACTTCTTCCTGGCCACAATGTCCCCATTCTCCATCTGCTCCCTTTCTGTCCAGTACAGTCCAAGATATCCCTGAAGCTCTAGAGCCATTGGTGTCCACCTCAGCCAGGAGCCAAACTTGGGTGATAGTGCTGGCCAAGGCTTTGGCCTTGTCTGACATCCCCCTGATGAATCCAGGCATCTAAGACCCTGGTCTTCTTTCATCTCAAGACTTTATTCATTTATTTAACAAACTCTTATGCACCATTTACTATGCCCCAGGCACTATTCTAAATTCTTTACAAATATTAATGTATGTCATTCTCATAACAACCTTATGAGGTAGGTACTATTATTATTATTACCATCTTAAAGATGAGGAAACGGAGACACAGAGAGGTTAGGTAACCTACCCAAGTTCAAACAGCTAGTATGTGGTGAAAAGGAGGCAGAGAGAGGGCAAGAATTCTTCACCCCATATTGGAGATGGGTAAACTATAGCCCAGCCATCAAGGCCAGAGAGTCAGTGGAAGAGCCTGGCCTTGAGCTCAGAACTCAAGTCTGGGGAAGGGTTTTCTTCCAGAGTCTGCGCTGCATGAAGATGAAGGCTGATGCTGCAGTTGAGTGGGGGAATAGAAGCAGAAGCTACCTTCCTCTGGATGTGCCATTGGCCTCTCACCAGGGCTTGGAACCCAGGGAGCAACTCCTTGGCCAAGTGGATTTTCTTTGTTGAGATTTTCAAGAGGATTCTGCATAAAAGGCACCAAAGGTGGGGCCAGCTCCCAGCTGATGCCCAGCCGCGGGTGAGTCTATAGATTCCGACGCTGGAACAGGCCTTTTACAAGATACACAACCCATTCTACACTCAATTGCATCCCATAAATCAGGTTAACCTTTTCAATGCAGCTCAGAGAAAATTAATTGCTCATATCGGAGCGCATGACCTTTTTCCTGGGCAGGATGAGCTGAGCTGCTCCGAAGCACTGGACTCCCTGTTCTCCACACTGTGGTACTCCAGCCTTTAGGAACCTACTCTGTGGCCCCACCATTTAACCAAGGGCGGTTAGTTACCTGTGTAATTCCCAGTGGTGATCCTGTTGGGCTAATCAGTGCCTCTCCTAGTGACCTGGTCCTCCTCATTGGGCCATTTGGGGCTGACGATGGGGAAGGAGAAACTTCCTGGTCCTTCTTGTAAGCCCTGACTTGGCTGGGCAGGGGGAAGGAAGAAGGGAGGGGAAAAGCATTTGAGGATTCTATATCCCCTCCTGGGGTAGTTTTTCCAGCCAAAGAGAACCTCCACTGGGATTCAGATGGTAGATTTCTCACTCAGGAAACCCAGTTCTTTCCCCCTCTCCCTCTGATCTCACTGCATACTCCGACACCATCCAACTACCTAATCAACATCCAACTAATCAACCATCCAACCATCTAAGCAACCAAACAGTAATCCAAGCAAACAACCAATCCATCACTCACCGAACGAGCCAGTAGACAACCATGCAGAAAGTTTGTACTGAATTCTTACTTTGTTCAGCCCTGGAGAACATAGGTGAAGATGACATAGGTCCTACTGTCCAAGGGCTTACTGTTTAGCTGGGGATATAAGGCTTGAAGCATAGAACAAGACAGTGCAGAATTATTGAGTATATGAGGGTGGACTCTGGATTAATCTTGGTACTTTTTCGTTCTTGTAGAGGTCAATTAGCTTTTTCCTTTTCAGTACCTGTAGTTATTAGCTGCTGGCAACAGAGGGCAGGCCATTCCATAGCATGAGTTATCCCTTGACCATTGTCCCAACCATACATGCACATCCTGATAATGAGGACAGGGCATGGAGGTTCAGGGCTCTGACTTTGCAATTGGACAGATTTCCTATTTGAATCCTAGCTCTGCCACTTATTAGCAGGGGTTCCTTGGGCAAGTTACTTAACCTCTGAGCCTTCATTTTCTTGTCCCTAAAATGTATATAATAGACATACCCTCCAGGGCAGTTGTGAAAATGTAATACGATGATGCTTGTGGAATGCTTAGCACAGTGCCTGGCACATAGTAAGTGCTCATTAAATGCCAGCTATAACAATTATTATTATCTGCTGCCAGTATGATTCTTGGCAAACCAGTGAACCTAGTACTTAGCCTGATACCAGAGAGATCATGTGCTTTGAAGTGAGTGCTCTTGGGGATGCACTGAAAGTGTACTGTTAGCCAGCTTGCTTTTAGGGGTTCTGAGAGGCTGAGAGGCCTTTGTTCTATCTTGAAGCAAATATGGTGGAGAGGTTTGGATTGATGTGTTTCTCACTGTCTTTGCTTCATCTAAGGGAAGGACATTCAATGACTGGGTTGAATGCAAGAAGCCCTTCTTCCCATTCTCACCATGGCCTGGAGCTCTAGATTCCACCAACAGCTTTGTCTGTTTGAAAGCACTGGTGCTTATATGAGCACCGCTGTCTGTGGCCCCCAATCTGGAGGATTTCTTAGATGGTGTTGTGCAGAAGGATGGGGCCAGGGGCCAAAGAACAGGGGAAGACACAGAGTGAGGTGCTGTGTGAAGTTAGGGAACCATGTGGACAGCAGGTTGAGGAAATGATGACGTTGCCTGCAGAGATAGGTCTGGGTACTGGGCAGTGGGGTGGGAGGGTGGTGACTGTATACCTAGAAAAGAGATGTGGCCAGGTGAGAGTGGTGCTGCTGGGGGCAGAATTCAAGACTGTCAGCAACTAGGGCTCAGGGGGCTGTGGAGGGTGCGGATCCAATTGAAAACTAAGGGTGCTCTTGGGGACCAGGCTTGTAATGTGAACTATCTGCAGTTCCCATCCTCAGCTGTAGGTGATCTCATGGGCTCCTGGAGCTTCAGCATCACCTATATTCTGGTGACTCCCAAATGGACTGATCCACTGTCATCCACACTCTTGAGTTCCAGGCCTGCAGGATTCCTACCTGGCTGACCCCTGGCACCTCACACTCACTCTACCTGACACTGAACTCATCTTCTTCCCTTTAGATATGTTTGTCTGAGAACTGCTAGACCCACCCAAGGGGTGGGTCCTGCCAGCTGTGTTTCTGTAAGACTCTACTCCCTGCCGTTGCTGATTGAACCAGGGGTGGACAACTGACCCAAGCTTGGCCCCTCAAATGTTCTCTCTGAGTCTTGAACTGATTGATGCGGGTCACTCTGGGCTGATCTTTGGAACTGAGGAACTTTAAGCTCAGGGGTGGTGGGGAAGCCATCTTCAGCTGGCCATGTGCGTGGAGAAGCTGAAGGAAAAGAAGAGATAGAGAAGGAGACAAAGAGAGAAGTTTCTGGGCTCCCATCGGCTTTATGGTTCTCTTAGGTTTGGGCTCTTGTCCTGCCTTGAGTTTCACAAAACACCCCTCAATCTTTATAAACAAAAGAGAACAAAAACCAAACCTGTTGTCATCAAGTTGATTCTAACTCATAGCGACTCTGTAGGACAGAGTAGAACTGCCCCAGAGGGTTTCCAAGGAGCAGCTGGTAGATTCAAACTGCTAACCTTTTTGTAGCAGCTGTAGCTCGCTGTAGCTCTTAACCACTGAGCCAGCAGGGCTTCTCAATTTTTATAACACCCCACTTTAAAAAAACCCTTCGTTTGTCTAGTGGGTTCAGTTGCTAGCAATCCAAAAACAATTGTTAGGGCTAGGATCTTGCCTTTCCCAACACTGGGGGAGGGAGGAGGGCCGAGGGGAGGGGAGGGGAAAGAAAAAAAAAATGGAGACCCACACCAGTGTGACAGAGTATTTCACAAAAAGTGCGGGTATGACAAAGAGATCATAGTCTATGGTTTGTGTGTGTATGTGTGTTAGAGAGAGACGTGATGCACACACACACACATTGACTGGAAAAGAATGGATGCAGGATAGATACAAAGTTGATCAATGACACACGTACACGTGGAGAGAGAGAGAGAGAGAACAAGGGTCAAGGGGAGGAGTTCCCATGAGAGGGAGCCAGCAAGGAAACCCACAGAAGATGCTGAGGGGACACACAGAGACTGAAGGGCAAAGTTGTCCCTGCTGCCCATTGGCCCCAGAGGCTACTGTCATGCTGCCTGAGGGGAGTGGGGGACAGAGGCCCTCAGACAGCCAGGCTACAGTCCCCTGCCTCTTTGTCACTGCGGCCACACTGCATGGTTGGGCAGATGCCCCCTCTGGCCTGGGGAAGCTCCCTTCTCTCTGGCTGCCCTCTTCCCACCTGCCTGGCTGGATGGCTGGAGCCTGGTGAGCCAGAAACTGAGAAACTGAGGATCAGGCCTTGACATTGACCTGTTTCTTACCTTTACCCCAGCCCCTAACACACACACAAAAACACACTCACACACACAGACACACTGACATAAGCCATGCTCACAGACACACCAACATACACACAGAGGCACAGACATGCTTACATATGTACAAAAGCACAGAAACATATACAGACATATGCAAACATACTGAGCTATGCAGACTCACACAAACATATAAGAGCATCCACACACACAAGGATACAAAACGACCCAGAAGCACACAGACACAAATACAGATAACAGATACACCCATACAGCCACAGACACACAGATATACACAAATACTCAGAAATGTGGTCACTCACTGACATGCAAAGGCAGACGCAGGCAGCGCAGATAACATAAACATGCATATGCAGATATACTCAAGCATATATACGTATGTGGACACACAGCTCCGCAGCTCCACACAGACATGTCCCTGGACCCTGAGCTGAGCTGAGCAGTGGCAGCAGAGAGGGTCTGTGCTGGTGGGGCCCTCAGGTGTTCTCTAACCCGAACTTCTCATTTTACAATTGGGGAAATAATCATTTAGAGAGGCGGGGTGATTGTCTCTGTGCTGGCTGTCCCCTGGGCATGGGGTCCATGGTGACCAGGCTCCTGGGAGTAGGACGGACACCCTTCCCATCAGGATCCGCGAGAGGAATGGGCCATGATAAAGCTCTGGGGCAAGACCAGACTTGGGAGGGGAGCCGGGCAGGGACAGGTGGGGAGCAGTAGAATCTGTCTTCCCAAGGGAAGGGCATAGGAAGCAGGCTCCCACTCCAGGCTTCAGGTCAAGAACTTGGCTTTCACCTTTTCACCGCCTTGAATCTAGGCACAGAGCAGGGGGTTCAGGGGCCTCCTTAGGACTGTGGCCTTTTCAGTCTCTTGCCTGGAACTGGGAGCCCTTAGCCTGGTCCTGGTGATGTGGCCCCTGATTGTGTATGTGTGGACCAGTGTGTGCATCTATGTGCATGTGTTTGCAAATGTGCATATGTGTGTATATGCATGTGAACACACATGTATGTATATGCATACATATGCATGCATGCACACAAATGTATATATTTTAATATGTATGGTGTGCAAACACATGTAAGTATATGTGTGTATTTGCATGTAGGCATGCACACATGTGTATATGTGTTTCTATGTGTATGTGTGCTTTTGAGTGTGTGCACTGCATATGAACACATGTGTATGTATGTGTATGCATATGCATGTAGGCACGCACACCTGTATAACACGTTTATATATGTGTGTGCATGTGTGCATATGTACGTGAATGCATGTGCACGTGTATGGTTTGCATATGTATACAGACACGTACACATGTGAACATTTGTTTCTTGTGCATGGGGTATGGGCTTTGTGTGCATGTGTGAGTGTATGTGTGTGTGTGTATGTGTGCATATGCGTGTAGTCATGCCTGTGTGTACCAAGTGCGTGTATGTCTGTGGATGTGTGGATGTGCACCATGAGAGCGCTGCATTCTGAGCTGTCACTGCCGACTCTGTGCACCTCAGCCTGGGGCAGCTCCAGATGTTGTTCTAACGTTCCTCATTCACTGCAGAAAATCAAACAAATGAAAAATTAATGCCATTGTTAGCCAGGGATGCCCCTGAGCTGACAAAGCTACTTCTAACTGGGCCAGCTAGAGCAGAAGGTGGAGGCTGCAGGACTCACCTTGGGCCTTGGGGCTGGTGAAGACAGGATGAATCATCAGGAGGCTGGTGGGAGCCAGGCTGCTGTGTGCAGGGGGCTGTTGGGGCCTCAAGGGAGTATTTGTCTCTCTTATCCATCCCCCATCCCAAGGATGCCTTAAAATGTGTGGCTCCAGGACAGGAGGACAGGGGAAAGGAGGAGGAAATGCACAGGCTTTGAGCACCTAGCATAAAATAGGTGCTCACTAAACGCTGTTAGCTGACTGAACTTCACATAAAAATTCTCACAACAACAGCATTGGACAAATTAGGAAACAGGCTTAGAGAAGTTATTTAGGTTGCTCAAGCCATACAGCTTGTGAGTTGGGGTTCTGGGATTCAAACCCTTCTCTGAGCCCTCTTAAGTCCAGTTCCTCCCACTACACTGTAATGACTTTTGAAGTGTGACACACTGTGGTGGGTTAAAGATGGCTGCAAAGTTTTTGCCACTTTTTCTATTGGGAGGTGGAGTCTAGTTCCCATCCCCAAGAAGCTGGGCTGGCCCTGGAGACTTACGTGACCAATAGAATGTGGTGGACATAATCTTCTGGGACTTCCGAGGCTAGATCAAAGTAGCCTTGCACCATGTGAGAAGTCTGTCTACCTGGGGACTGTCTTGCTGGAGAGGCCATGTGTAGGCGCTCTGGGTGGAAGTCCTGGTTGAGCCTGGACTTCCAGTCATCTGTGCCAAGGCACCAAGAATGTGAGTGAAGCCATCCTAGACCATCCAGACCACTCTCTTCTCCAGTGAATACCACCATTTCTGTTGACACTGCGTAGCACACAAGAACTATCCAGCTGAGTCCAGCCTGGATTCCTGAGCCACAAACTGTGAGCTCTGATAAAATGATTGCTGTTTTAAGCCACCACATTTTGGGATAGTTAGTTATGCAGTAATAGAAAACTGGAATAGACACACACAATCACACACACATACATGCGCACATTCACATCAACACACACAACACAAACACATATGCTTAGAGACTCTCAGAGTAAGAAATTCTCTCTCTCTCTCTCACACACACACACACATTCAAATACACCTGTGCCCCTTTCTGATTCCAGTTCTTCCAGTATCCCCCATAGCCAAGCCAGGCTCTTGTGTGTAATTAAGTTCCCTGTTTTCTGGGGTGAGAAGTGCTCACATCCAGAGAAATGACAATGGCTCCTCATTACCCAGCCAGTCTCATTGTTTGTGGATTTTCTCATCTGAATTCTTCCCAAGAATCAGAGTGAGTAATTTTATATGGAAATGCATAAAAAAGCGGAAGAGCAATAATGACCCACGGATGTGCGGTAGTAGACAGTTCTGCTGAGTGGGTTCTATCAGCCCTCAGTCATGCGGCTCACATCCACTCCAGCCTCCAATCAGCAGCCTGGGAGCAGGATGGACTGGGCTGGTGGGCAGCTGGCTAAGGGAGGGGCAGAATGTACTGGAAGGGGGGGGGCTTCTGGAGTGCCCTGGGAAGGGGTCTACATCCAGGAGCTGGGGAGGGTTATCCAAGCCCGGGGTTCTTAGAAGCCAGACATCTCCTGAAACCAGCTGGCCTGGCCGTGGATGCACAAGTGAGTGTGGGCATGTAGGGGAGCGCCGGGTAAGGTGTGCCTTCCTGTATGTGCATGGCTGTGAGACTATGTGAGTGGCACTGCATGCTACACGTGTGGCTACCTGTGTGCCAGTGTGGTGTGTCTGCATGGGAGTATGTCACTATGATTGTGAGTGTGCACGTCTATGAGTGTGTGGGACTGGGGTACTGCATTGCTCTATGCCTGCGTATGACCATGTGACTCCATATGGCTGTGTGTGGCTGTGGGTGTCAGTGTATCACATGTGCCTGTGAAAGTGTGTGTGTGTGTGTGTGTGTGCGCGCGTGCACTTGTGTGCATGTCATCAGGCACCTATGTGCGATGTTGGTGTGTGTTTTGGTGAGAAGCCACACTCCAGTTGAGGTGGGCGGTGATGGTGAAATTCACTTATGGTTGGAGGTCATTTCTGATGTCAGGCCCTTGTGCTTTCATCAACGGTCATTTAAAACATCATTTTATGAGCCTCAGTGTTGTAGATACAGTGAAGAACAAGACAGTCAAAGATCCCACACTCATGGAGCTGATGGTCATGTGAAGGAGGAAAGAGGAGACAGATAATTATCCTAGTAATTAGATAATCATAATTTTTAATAGTTGCTATGAAGGCAAAGAGCCCAGGGCTGTGTGAGAACAACATACTAGTTACCAGTTGCCATTGAGTTGATGCTGACTTAAGGCAACACCATGCATGTCAAAGTAGACCTGTGCTCCATAAGGTTTTCAATGGCTGATTTTTGGAAGTAGATCACTAGGTCTTTCTTCTGAGGGGCCTCTCGGTGGACTGAAACTGCTAACCTTTTGGTTAGCAGCTGAGCATGTTAATGGTTTGCACTACCAGGTTCTGACTTAGCTTGGGGGCAAAGTTTAAGGAAGGTTTCTTTGAGGAAGTGACATTTAGCCTGAGGTCTAAAGGATGAGTAGGAACTGGCCAGTCCAAGGAGTGTTGAGGATGGGTGTGTAAGGATGAGCGTTACAGGCAGAGAGAACAGTATGTGCAAAGACTTTGATGTGTAACAGAGGAAGTTCCTTGGTGAAACTGCAAGAAGGCTGGGGTGGGTGGGATAAGAAGAGGCTGGTAAAGTGGCAAATCTTTGGGACCTTCTGGAACGTAGTAAAGGCTTTGGACTTTATCCTATAAGGAACGGAACGCCAAGGAAAGTTCTGACATGATCATGATTGCAGCATTGAGACCTGATTGTCAGGCTGCAGAGAGTGGATGCAAAGAAATCAGAGAGGAGGCCAATTCAGTGGTCCAGGCAAAGGATGGTGTTGGCTTGGCCTGAGTGATGGAAAGTGGTGAAGATGGAGAGGAGGAGAGAGATTCGAGGACTGTTTTGAGGTTAGAATCAACAAGCCTTTGTGGTGGATGGGTACATATGAGTGGGGGCAAGAGAGAGAAGTATCCAGGATGATGCTCAGGGTTTTGGTTCAAGCTACAGGCCAGGGACTGAGATGATGAGGCAGGGGAGGAGACACACAGTTTGGGGAGTGCTGAGAGTTCTCACTTGGACGTGCTGAGTTTGAGATGCCTGTGAAACACAGAGGTAGAAATATTCAGTAGGCAATTAGAAAGGAAGGTTTAAACTGGAAGCAGAGATTTATGCAGATTGGAGACCAGAACTTGGAAACCAGGCCAGGTGAGTAGATCCGGGGAGAGGGCAGTGGTTTTCTTTGTCTTGGTTTCACAGTGCAACATTTCGGGACAGTTGAATATATTAAACCCCCAGACTCTGGAACTTTAAATCCCTACTCTATCACCTAAAATCTGTGTGACTTTGGGCAAGTTACTGAACTTCTCTATGACTTGGTTATCTCATTTGTTAAATGGATATCATAATAGTACTTGCCTTGACTATTGTTGAGGGGATTAAATGAGTTTCATATGTGTAATGGGGGCAGTGGAGGTTGAATGACAGAATCTTCACTTTCCATGCAGGAAACCCAGGTTCAGTTCCTGGCCAATGCACCTCATGTGTAACAACCACCTGTCTGTCAGTGGAGACTTGCCTGTTGTTATGTTGCTGAACAGGTTTCAGCAGAGCTTCTAGACTAAGAAAGACTAGAAAGAAAGGCTTGGTGACCTACTTCCAAAAGTCATCCAGTGAAAACTTTATGGATCACAATGGTTTGATCTGCAACAGATTATGGGGATGGTTCAGGACTAGACAGTGTTTCGTTCCATTGTGCCTGGGGTCACCCTGATTAGGGGCTGACTTGACGGTAGCTAACAACAACAGCAGGAAGTTAAGAACATAGTACATGCTATGTAACGTGGCTATTATGATCTTTACCTCCAGCAGGCCAGAACCTGGGATATGGGGACTCTTAGCTGGGAGCCTGTGAAGCTGTGGGGCAGGTGGAATGGGCTGTCGGCATCCCTGGGGATGGATGGGCCTGGCTTTCTCTGCTTCTTGTGTCTGTGTCCCTGTTGTTTACCATCAGCGAACAGTCCTTGTTGGAGAACCCCAAACTCATGATTGGGTGGTGCTCCCTGGACCCATGTGCTAGAGCAGAGGAAATCCAAGGTAGAGGTTAGAAGGGGAAGAGGAACCTCATGGGAAGACAGGGCAGCTTGGTTCATCCACCCTGTGCCGCCTCTTGCAGAGATGCTTTCCAGACTAAAGGTTAGCGTGAGCTTCTGTTAAGGGATCTGTTTCCCTCATGGCCTCAACTGGGGACATGCAAGTATTCTCAGCAGGTCTCCCTGCATTGTGCTGGCCTCACCTCAAAGAAGCCTCAGAGATCTCTCCAAGTGTGAATCAGATCAGGCTGCTCCCCTCTGCTCTAGCGATGAACATCATTGTTCTTATCATTGTCTCAAGGTCCTGCTAACCTCTTGGCCTGCTTACCTGTGACCTCTGCTCACCTGCTCACTGTTCAGCCCTTCTCTCTGCTCTCCTATAGTGTCCCTATGAGTCAGAGTTGACTTGACGGCACAGAACAACAACAACAACTCTGCCCTCCAGCCATACTGACCATCAGCAGTTCCCTGCTCCTTCTCTCCACATGGCCTTTGAAGGCGCTGGTTCTGACTCCTTGGAAGATCTTCCCACCTCTCATCCAGAACCCGTGATCTCCACCCCCCACAACCTGTCCTCCCCGGTCTCTTCTCCATCTGGGTTGAGTCCTGGGTGCACACAGGTGGGTTAGACACAGGCCAGGATGAGGCAAAGAGACACAGGGAGAGAAGGATGAACAAGGTGTTGTGGAAGAGGGGCAGAGAACTGTGGGGAGGGAACATGTCTGGTCCCCCTTCCCAAAGGAGGGATGATTTGGCCAGATCCCAGGGTATTGGTTCATATTCACTAGTGTGCAGGGTCCCTGTGA
The DNA here is from genome assembly GCF_000243295.1 of Trichechus manatus latirostris. Lineage (NCBI taxonomy): Eukaryota > Metazoa > Chordata > Mammalia > Sirenia > Trichechidae > Trichechus > Trichechus manatus. The sequence goes on along the minus strand of NW_004443951.1, from coordinate 20,679,621 downwards.
GTGGGGGGTCACTCTTCAGTCCTTGTGGTGGGGCTAAAAGTGAGTCAAGCAGTGTCAGTGTTAAGGGGTAGCTTTGAGGACTTCAGCCCGCCCATGACCTCCATCAGCATTTCCAAACCAAAATGACTTGAAATAAAAACAGTGTGCTTGTTATTCAAATGTGGCTTCAAGACAAGTGCCCCAGCTGCCTCTTCGGATTGGTTTGCAGCCCTAAGCTCATATAGAAATTCTAGAACCATGACTGGAGCCAGGACTCTCTTAGTGTGGGGCCACCACTCTTTTGTCAAAGAATTCTGCACAGTCCCCACTGCTCTGGGTTTGGCCGCTGTTATTAGTTACCTAGTGCTGCATAAAAAATGACCCCCAAACTTGGTAGCATTAAAACAACAAACATTTATTATCTCTCAGTCTCTGAGGGTCATGAATTTGGGCATGGCTTAGCTGGGTAGTTCTGGCTCAAGGTCTCTCCGTAGCTGCAGTCATCTGAAGGCTTGACTGGGCTGTAGGATCTGTTTCCAAGATGGCGCACTCTCATGGCTGTTGGCAGGAGTTTGTTGGTCCTTATTGGCTGTTGTTAGGAGGCCCTGGTTACTTGTCATGTGGGCCTCTCCATATTCTGGTTGAACACCCTCAAGACATGGAAGTTCACTTCTCCTAGCATGATTGATACAAGAGCAAGGAAGAAGCCACCTTGCCTTTTATGACCTAGTCTTTGAAGTTATACATTGTCATCTCTGCTTTATTCTATATTTTAAAATCACCACAACCACTAATGGTGGTAAGGTTTGGATTTAGGATTGTGGGTGGGAGCTTTGCCCTGGGGCCGTCAAATACTGACCCAGCTAATATGTGGTCATTTTACTATTATTCTTTGTGTATGTTGCTTAAGGAAGAGGTATAATTGTAACATCAAATTCCAGGCATTCCTGAGCCCTCTAGCCAAATGTTACCTGTTAACATCAAAATTTTACTTAGAAGCCTAGTAAGTATGACTCAGCCTGCCTGGGGTGGGGCGGAGAGAGAGAGAGAATCAGGGAGGGCTTCAAACAGAAGTGATACTGAAACATTGGGTTTTGAAGGATGAATATGAGTTCTCGAGGAGGCCAGTTCGTGAGGAAAGTGCAGCAGAGTGGGAAAAACAGGTTTTGGAATAAAAATGAAATAGGTCCAAATCCTAGCTCAGTTAGTTACTAGCTGTTTGAGCTTTAGCAAGTCACTTCCCTTCTCTGAGCGTGTTTCCTTACTTGTAAACTAGGGATAATAACATGAATGATGCTGTAGGGTTATTGTAAAGAATGGTGATAGTGTAGGTGAGGTGCTTGGCACACCATGTTGTTGTTTTTAGGTGCCGTCGACTTGGTTCTGACTCGTAGCGACTCTATGTACAACAGAATGAAACACAGCCTGGTCCTGCGCCATCCTCACAATCATTGCCATGTTTGAGCCTGCCCATTGTTACAGTCAATCCATCTCATTGAGAGTCTTCCTCTTTTTTGCTGACCTTGTACTTTACCAAGCCTGATGTCCTTCTCCAGGGACTGGTCCCTCCTGATAATATGTCCAAAGTACGTAAGATGACGTCTCACCATCCTCGCTTCCAAGGAGCACCCTGGCTGCATTTCTTCCAAGACAGACTTATTCGTTCTTCTGGCAGTCCATGGTATATGCAATATTCTTCACCAACACCATAATTCAAAGGCATCAGTTCTTCTTCAGTCTTCCTTATTCATTGTCCAGCTTTCACATGCATATGAGACGATTGAAATATCATGGCTTGGGTCAGGTGCACCTTAGTCCTCAAAGTGACATCTTTGCTTTTTAACACTTTAAAGAGGTCTTTTGCAGCAGATTTGCCCAATGCAATATGGCATTTGATTTCTTGACTGCTACTTCCATGGGTGTTGATTGAAATCCTTTGGCACACTATAGGTGTTCATAAACGGTAGCCAAAAATTCTAGCTAGTGGGTACCCGTGCTCAGAAGTCTGAGGCATGCAGGGATTTGGCATGCTTTGTACATGGAGGCTGGGAAACTTCGTTCTGCAGGCTCAGTGAGATTCACACGGGGCTCAAGTTCTTTCCTTTCTCTTGCCTCAGCCCAGCCCAGCTCACTGCACTCATTAACTCAACCAGCTGATAATGATTAATCTATAAATGGAAGAATCTGGGTTCCAACCAGGCTCAGCTGATGGGGCAGGCAAGGAGGGAGGGTCTTTCTTGCCTGTTGATTCCAAGGAAGGCTCCTGGGTTCCTTGGGCTCATGGGCAACGACCTTTTTTAAAAAAAAAATACTTATTTTTGGTGGCAATATACACAACCAAACGTGCGTCCATTCACAATTTCTACATGAACAGTTCAGTGACATTGGCTACATCACATTGTTCAGGGTTCTCACACTCCCTACCCATATTGTTTCATCACCAATAATTTAGGCTCGCTGTCTCTTAAAGTTCTCATCTGTGCTTTAGATTAACTGTTGTCAGTTTATACTTATGTAGATCATTCTTTATAAGACTGCTATTCTCAAAGCAAACGTTCTTTATTAATTGGGCTAAACTGTTATTTAGTTTAACAATGGCTTCGTGGGACAGTTTTGGTTCGGCAATGACTTTTTAACCAGAGGAACTGCAGAGAGGAGTCTTGTCTGAGACACCCTCCTGCCAGCCCCCAGTCACTGGTTCTGCTCATCTGCTTGGCTGGCCTGAGTGACGCAGGCTGCTGTTTAGGTGCAAGAGATCAATGCATTACAGATGTCATAGGCAGGGTGGGTAAATAGGGGGTGAGGTGAGTGGTTGGAGGGGAAGTTACCTGGGCTTACTGGGTAGGTTCTGTGCTGACTCAGCATCAGCCTGCTTCCCTGGGGTATGTGTGCAGGTGAGTGCCTGGCACAGCTGGGGTTTCAGGGGAGTGAGCCATGGCTTGGGCAAAACAGGAAGAGCTGGGAGTATCATTTCCCAGGCTTAAGGCTGCTTATGCAACTTTTTGTGTGTGTGTGCGCCATATTTCACCACTAAAACTGCACTCTCTGAACCCTTCACAGAACTCCATCGTATTTCTTTCTGTGGGATAAAGCAGGAAGCTTGCTGGAAAGGTGGGTGCAAACTCAAGTTGGGGGTCCCAGCTCTGCAACTTACTCCTCTCCGTGCCTCAGTTTCCTCATCTGACAGATGGAGGTGATGATCCCAGGCTGCCAGGGCTGTGTGAGTTCAGATGAGGGGATGGCTGTGAGTGAGCTGTGGTTGCTGTACGGGGGTGCAGTGTTAAGGTGAGGAGGCGGTCTCTGTTCTCTTTGTTCCCGGAAGGGTTTAATCCTCTTTGGTGCGGTGGGCCCTTTCTCCTTAAGGCATCTGGAGAGTCTTTGGCATCTACTAAACCCTTATTTGTTCAAGCCCTGTGACTGCCTAACTCTAGGTAGGCACCTTCCTAGAGCAGAAGTTGCAATTGTTATTGTTAGGTGCCGTTACATTGATTTTGACTCATAGCTACCCCGTGTGACAGAGTAGGACTGCCCCCTAGGGTTTTCCTGCCCGTAATCTTTATGGAAGCAGATCACCAGGTTTTTCTCCCACGGAGCCATTGGGTGGGTTCGAACCGCCAGCTTTTCAGTCAGCAGCCAAGCACTTAACAATGTGTGACACTAGCGTTCCTTAGAGACTACAATTAGAAGCCTCTAAGGCAAAAGTTCTCAAAGTGTGGTCCCTGGACCAGCAGCCTCGGCATTACCTGAGAGCGTGTTAGAAATGCAAATTCTCAAACCCTACCCCAGACCCCTTGAATCAAGCTCTGGGTGGGGCGCAGCTCTCCAGGTGATGTTGGTGCATGCTGGGGTTTGAGAACCACTGTTGTAAGCATTACTCCTTTCATATAGTGCTCCCCCCAACTCAGCTGGAGGCCCTTCGAGGGGAGGAAGCTTCAAGACCTATACGGAGAACAACCCCCAGCTATAGAGAGACCCTGAGGGGTGGAGAGGGTTCTCTTGCCTCTGGCTTGAGCTCAAGACGATCCTGAACCTCACCAGTGAGGTTGATGTCAGAGTATCTGAATAGCTCATTAGCTCTGCTTTGTGCTTCTATTGGTCTTCATTAGTTTTGCAAAAAAATATTCATTAAAAAGAAAAATAAAAACCTCATCACAAATCAAACACAGGTCTATGGTAAGTTTGTGAGTGCATATGAGCGTGTCTTTGGGCTTGTGTGTGCGTGTGAGCATGTGAGCACATGCCTGTGAGTGAGGATGTTTGTGAGTGTGTAGGTGAACGAGAATGTGGACGTCGGTGTGTTTGTGCTTGCGGGTTTCAGTGGGTGTGAACACGTGAGGGTGTCAGTGAGTGTGAGCATGCCCGTGAGTGAGCGTTGTGTTGTGTGTGTCTGTGTTCACATGGGCATGTCCATCTCATAGCTAGGGGTCCCCGCTAAGGAAGTTATTCCTCCCCTCCTTGTTGTCAGCTGCCATGGAGTCAGCACTTGACTTGTGGTGACCCCGTGCGCAATGGAACGAAACACTGCCCAGTCCTGTGCTATCCCCATGATTAGTTGTGGATCAGACTGCTCTGCTCCGCAGGGTTTTCATGGGCTGATTTTCGCAAGTAGATCATCAGGCCTTTCTTTCTAGTCTGTGTTAGTTAAGGAGCTGCAATGAAGCCTGTTCAGCATCACAGCAACATGCCAGCCTCTACTGATGGATGGGTGGTGGTGGCTGTGCATGAGATTCAATGGCTGGGAATAGAACCTGGGTTGCCTCCATGGAAGATGAAAATTCTACCACTGAACCATGAGTGCCCTCTCTCCCTTCCTCACAAGTCAGTATCCCTAATGGAGCCAGATTGCAGGGAGACAGCATCCTTTCAGCTTTCATCTATTCTAGCTGTTTTGATTGTCCAGTGCTGGTAGTCCAGCACCAACTTCCCTGTTGCCCCAGCTCTGGCTCCCAGTGGCAAGCATGGCCTATTAAAGGCCCGCCCCAGCCAGCAGGCCAGCCAGGGGGACTGCAGTGCCCTCACCACTGGGACAATCCTTAGAGTCCAGTTTGAGGATCTGAAGAGGCTGTCAAGTGTCCCCTTCCATGCATGCTGTCCCTTGATGCCTGGAACCTCCACCCCTCCTTGTTCCCCCTCGGATCCCTCTGCTACTGGGAGCTGCAGATGCTCCGGTCTCCCTTACATGGAGAATCAGCCAGCAACTGGGCTGCCTGTGGGGCTGGGAGAGAAGTCCAGCTTTGGGGTGAAGGGGCTGGGAGCTTCCAAGATGCTTAGGCCGAGAGCCTGGGAGCACTCCTTTGCCTCCCCCAATCCCCCCACTGCATTCCCTGCTGTGAGCAACCCTATTCGGAGCCAAGTAAATTTATGGCATAATCCCGCATGGAAACGTTGCCAATTACCATTAAGCCAAGAAAGAAGGCTGCGTCTCTGGTGCCCTTCTCGGTCTGTAGTCTGTCTCAGCTCCCATCCTTCCAGAAACCACAGGGAGCTAGCAGCCAGCCAGGACTGCCCAGATTGGCGGTGTGGGACCATTTGTGTAAAACTCTTTTTTCGTTTCACCTGGCCTTGAAGGTTTGCTGCAGGCATGTCTCCTTTGCATTAAACCTGAGCAAACCAGGGTAATGTCATTCCCAAGACTCAGCAAAGCTGACAGCTGATGCGATTTATCTAACTGAGATCAGTTCATCAAACTTGGGTAGAGCTGAGCCGCTAGAAAGACGAGAAATTTGATACAATCGCATCTGCTTAAAATGCAAAGGCTCATGGAGATTTTGGAAACACTGTAAAGAGAATCTCAGTGAAGCCAGGAGGAACCTTTAGCAGACACTGAGATGGAGGTGGGGTGGGGAGCAGGCGGACTGGGGGAGCTCCTGCTCTTGTGAGGGGAGGGCCAGCCGGAGAAGGGCAGGGGGAGGGTGGAGGCCTGGGCTCTCTGCTTGGCTCCCGCCTCCTTTGCTGGCCCCAGTCCAACAGAGGGTGGCACAAGTGGTTTGTGATAGGCTACTAAAGGTTTTTGGTTTGAATCTACCCAGTGGCACTGCGGAAGAAAGGTCTGGTGATCTGCTTCCACGAATATTACAGCCAAGAAAACCCTATGGATCAGTTCTACTCTGTAACATATGGGGTCACTATGAGTTGGAATTGACTCAATGGCAGTGGTGTTTTGGTTTAATGTGTTCAAAGATTCCCTGGGTGGTACAGTTAATGCGCTCAACTGCTAACTCTTCAGCAGTCTGAGCCTACCCAGAGGCACCTCGGAAGAAAGGCCTGGTGATCTACCTCACAAAAATCAGACATTGAAAGCCCTGTGGAGGACAGTTCTACTGGGACACACACACAGAGTAGCTGTGAGTTGGAGTCGACTCCATGGCAACTGGTTTTAATGTGTGCAGACCCAAGTCTGACCTCTGGGAGGCTGGGGCTGGGGGCAAGGTGAAACATGGCCCTGCCCTTGAAAACCGCACAGTCTAATGGAGAAGGCAGACAGACACGGCAACCTGTAACAAAATGGAGTCTATGACCAGGGTTTATAACGGAGGTTCAAAGTGCTGATAAGAGAACATGGGTGGGAGATCGTCAGGGTGAAGGCCCAGGAGTCACATGGGCCTGGGTTCAAACCCCGATCTTCCTTTCCACCTGTCCGCCAGCTGTGTGCCCTTGAGAGAGTACTTAACCTCTCTGAGCCTCACTTTCCTCACCTGTGGAGTGGGTATAATAATTCCTACTTCTCAAGGCACTGTAAGGATTGATGAGATAATATATAGAAAATGCTTAGCATCCGGCTCGGCATACAGTTAAGAGCTCAGTAGTGGAGCTAGCATCCAATTGGGAGGATCTAGGAAGACTTCTGGGAGAAGGTGGTGATGCCAACTAGGCCTTGAAGAATAGGAAAGGCTTTAGTTGGTGGAAAGGGCAAAGGAATGCACCATATTTACGGAGAGAGACATAGGAGCTGTTCTTCACTGTCCCCACCATGGCTCCCCTAGAGGCCAAGGGGAGGCCCCGGGGCTAGGGGTGATAGGAGGCTTGTCTCAGTAGCGCAGCTTCCTCCCCCATCACCCCCGCCAGCCTCTGGCCCCAGAAAGACGCATCATGGCCCCCGTTAAGCCCTCCCTTGCTCTGTCCTGCTCCCCCTCCCGGATGAACATTTATCAGTCCTCCTAAGATGAGCTTAGCGGGGACCAATTTCCTGCCATCAGTCAGAAGTGGTGGCATTTGTAGGGCAGTGTGGAGGCAGGGAGGGGGAGGAGGGAACACGCTCTGCCTTCCCTGTGGGACTGAATGCCCTCCCCTGGCTCTGCCCTGCCCTCCCCTGGCTGCGCTCTGTCCCTCAAGTCTGTCTGTTCCTCTCTCTGTCTGGGGCTCTGCTGCCAGTAGGATGGAGGGGACATGGGATTTTGGTTCCAGGGGGAAGGAGGAGCCAAGACTGGGCTGGATGGAGGGCCTGAGCCAGGTGGGTGCATGTGTGTGTGTACGTGTGTGTGTGCGTGTGTGCATGTCCGTGTGTGTACGTGAGTCTGTGTACACATGGATGTGTGTGTGAGTAGATGCTATGACTCAGGCTGTAAGGGTGCCCAGGCTCTGCCCGGGCTCATGGATCTCAGGGATCTGGGATGCCAGGGACCTCTTTGTCCAGGCAAGAACATTCTTGATTCAGAGGCCTGCAGCTGGCCACAGCTGACAACCTCCTCCAGGAAGTTTGCTTGGATGCAGCCGGGCACCAACCCCTCCCCATGGGCCAGGAATCACACCTGGGTCTGCGGAGCCTCCTCAACCCTGTCTCCTTAGCTAGACATAGAGCTACAATTCACTGAGCACTTATTATATGCCAGGCCCTGGGCCAAGCACTTGACATATCTTAACTCATATAATTCTTTATCAGCCCGGAGAGACAGACTTGATTAAAATTATCCCATTTCTTTTTAGCTGCAGAAAACAGTTCAGAAAGGCTAGATAATTGCTCAAGGTCTTATTTCAAATGCCACCTTCTCAGAGAATCCTTCCGGAACCATCTATTTCTGTTATCTCCTCCCCCACCCCCGCCCCTGGCCTCCTCCATCTTATCACTGTGTTTTATTTTCTCCATAGCAACTCTCGGGCTCTAAAGTGATGGACTGATTGGGCCATTGCTCATTGTCTGCCTCCCCCACTAAAGTGTAAGCCCCATGAGAGCAGAAACCTTCTTTGTCTTGCTTCTCTATGTGTCTCCAAGCTTAAAGCAACACCTAGAACTATGCCTGAGCCAGTTGCCATTGAGTCAGCTCTGACTCACGGCAACCCTATGATTTTCTTTTCAAAAAATTCTATTGTGGTAAAAATATACGTAACAAACCCTGAGAGCATGGCCCCTGGACACGCTTTTAGCTCAGTAACGAAGTCACTCCTGAGGCTCACCCTTCGTCCAAAGATTAGACAGCCCCATAAAACAAAACGAGACTAACGGGGCACACCAGCCCAGGGGCAAGGACTAGAAGGCAGGAGGGAACAGGAAAGCTGGTAACAGGGAACCCAAGGTCGAGAAGGGGAGAGTATAAACATGTTCTGGGGTTGTTAACCAATGTTATAAGACAATATGTGCACTAACTGTTTAATGAAAAGCTAGTTTGTTCTGTAAACCTTCATCTAAAGTACAATAAAAAAATAAAAAAAAAATACATAACAAAATATGAGCCATCCTAATAATTTCTGCATGTACAACTCACTGATATTGATTACATTCTTCAACTTGTACAACCATTCTCACTATTCTTTTCCAAATCATTGTAACACATTATCCACAGGGTTTTCAATGCTGAAGATTTGGAAGTAGATCTCCAGTCCTTTCTTCTGAGGTGCCCTGGGTGGAGTTGAAACTCCAACCTTTTGGTTTGCAGCTGAGCACATTAACGATTTGCACCATCCGGGGACTCCACATCTGTGCCTAGAACAATAAGTATTTGTTGGAGAAATGAATGAATGTTGCATGGCTAATGATGACAGAGGCAGAATTCAAAAACCACTTCGTGCCGCAGCCACCGCGCCAACACGACCTATCGCTGTTAAGGGTGAAACAAGGTCTAGAGGAAAGGAATCGTTACATGAAGTCTGGGGTCCCAGCAGACCCCTCTCAGCTTGATTGCAGCTCTGGAATGAAACAGCATTAAATCAAAGACGCTAAAATTCAAACGCCAGTGGATACAGACAGAGACTAGTTTTGAGTGGCCAGTGCAGAGGCAGGCGGCCGGTGGCCCCAGGCCAGGGGTTCGGAAGAAATGAGGGCTTCTTTGCATTCACCAACTCAGCTCCCCACCTCTTTAAGGCGAGAAGAGTCAGACCTGGATGGATCTGCTATCTCAACCGAGCACAGCTGGGGGAGGGGTGGAGGTTCTGCAGGGCTGGGTGCGGCTCCCCGAGCTCAGACATCTATTAGGATTTGGCAGGGGGGATCTATTTGTTTGGGAATGATGAGGATGGGGAGAAAGCTTTCCAGAGATGAGTGGCAGGAGTGATAAGCCTGATGTGTGACTTTCTGACGCTTGGTTGGTTTGAAAATAAGTCCTGGGCCCAGATACGGGATTGACAGGGGGATCAGAGAGGGCCGTCGCTCTACACCTGCTGACTTGGAAAAGGGTCCAGGAGTCAGGAGACTGGGGCCTAGTGCAGAGGGAGGGGTGGCTGTGCCACAGTCACCTTGGCCAGGCTGCTGCGGAAGGTTGTGCTCCCCAGGCTGGGGTGTTTTGGAATCAGGCCCAGTGTCTCTAAGCTTCTGGGTTTGTTCTGTGCTCCTGTTGTGGGAAGAAGCCTGAGCACCTAGAATTCACAGACAAAGGGCTCCAAACGTGCTGGGGGTGGGGCGGACGTCTTCCATGTTCTTCTCCAGATCCCAGCCTGTCCCGTGCTTATCAGGATGGACACCTCAGCAGGGAAAAGGATGAGGCTGTGGCTCCAGCCCCCTATGACTGGCTGGGAGTTGGTTAGGACCTTCCACTGAGGCCACAGCTGCTGCTGTGTAGACCTCCTCCTGTAGTGGTGGTCTCCAGCTTCTCTTCTGTTATGGATTGAATTGTGTCCCCCCAAAATATCTGTCAACTTGGCTGGTCCATGATTCCCAGTATTGTGTGATTGTACACCATTTTGTCTGATATGATTTGCCTATGTGTTGTAAATCCTACCTCTATGATGTTAATGAGGTGGGATTAGCAGCAGTTATGTTAATGAGATAGGACTCAATCTGTAAGACTGTGTCTTAAATCAGTCTCTTTCAAGAGAGAAGCGAGCAGAGAGACATGGGGACTTCATACCATCAAGAAATAAGAGCCAGGAGAATAGTGTGTCCTTTGGACCTGGGGTTCCTGTGCTGAGAAGCTCCTAGAATAGGGGAAGATTGATGACAAGGACCTTCCTCCAGAGCCGATAGAGAGAGAAAGCCTTCCCTTGGAGCTGGCACCCTGAGTTTGGACTTCTAGACTACCAAACTGTGAGAGAATAAACTTCTGTTTGTTAAAATCATCCACTTGTGGTATTTCTGTTACGGCAGCATTAGATAACCAAGATACCTTTCCTTGCCCTTTCAGGCCTGGGGTAGTAACAGCTGGCCACTCTCAGGCCCTGGGGTCCTGCACTGTCATTTGTTGGTTTCCTTGCGTCCAGCCCGACAAGGTGCTGTGAAGTTGATTCCGACTCACGTAAACCCGTGTGTGAGGGTAGAACTGTCTCTGTATGGTTCTCAATGGCTAATTTTTCTGAAGTAGATCCACCAGGCCTTTCTTTTGAGGTGCTTCTGGGTGGACTAGAACCTCCAACCTTTTGGTTAGCAGCTGAGCATGTTAACCGTTTGTACCACCCAGGGCTCCACATCCAGCCTACATCTCTGTAAATAGTCAGTCCCTTTATTAATTTCTGTTTAATTTGAATGTGCCATCTCTTTTCTGCTGGGATCCTGACTCACACACACACACACACACACACACACACACACAAAGAAGGTGCTTCTTGGATATTCCCCAAAGTGGACATCAGCATAGGGCTTCCAAAGGCTGCTTTCCTGTGTATGCAAGTTGACCCAACCTGGAGGCATAGGGAGACCCTCACACTTCAGGGGTCAGAGGACATGGGTGGCAGATCGCACTCTGCTGTTCTCTTCTCTCTTCTCAGAACCTCGGGTTTCTCATCTGGGAAATGGGGGTAACGATTGTGGTAGCAACCAGATGCCAGGCACTGTGTTAAGTGCTGTGTATGTATGATCTCATTTGTATTCCCAGAAGTCCTATCAGATGGCTTCTCTTAGCATCCCTATTTGACAGATGAGGAAATTGAGGCTCAGAGAGGTGAAATGCCTTGCTCAAGGTCACACAGTATGAAGTGGTGCACTGCAATTCATACCAGGTCTCTCTGTGCTCTTAATCCCCATGCCTTCAAACAAAGTTGGCAAAGGGCAGTTTTCATGAGGCCTGCTGCTCGAGTGGTACCCACCCACTGCCGTTGAGTGGATTCCGACTCATAGTGACCCTAGAGGATGGAGTAGAACTGCCCTATAGGGTTTCCGAGGCTGTAAATCTTTAGAGAAGCAGACTGCCTCGTCGTTCTCCAGTGGAGCGACTGGTGGGTTTGAACTGCCGAACTTTCGGTTACCAGCTGAACGCTTTTAACCACACGCCACCAGGGCTCCGCTGCTCAGGTGGTAGGGCTAGCTTCTTCCTTCACCCTTCCCAGTTAGTCCAAAGAAAACTAGGCAGAAAAAACCTTTGGAGAACATACAGACGCCCATACTCCCCACATTTCTTACCTGGGCTGAGGTACTGCTTTTCTTTCCTTGCACTATGGCAGATCGATTGCATTTACTGCCTGAATAAGGATCTCCCTGTATCTAGTTATAAGGGCCCGTAACTTTGCAGTCCCCTCCTACTGTCACTCTGGTCTGCAGTGGGGAAATGTGGTCAGGAGGAGAGTTGGGGAGCTGCCACCCAGAGCTCCCTGGTGGTGAGGTGATGAGACAGACCTGCAGCTTAGGGCCTTGAGACTCCATGATGAGATGCAGGGCTCGGCAGGAGAGTGGCTATTTTGTGTGCAGGAGTTCGTGTATGACTCTGGGTGTGTGTGTAAAGATGTTTGTGAGTATGCACACGTGCTTCCTCTTTGGAGGTCAGGCCAGGCAGGGCCCAGGCCTGGGGCATTGGTGATGGTGGCCCCAGATGCTGCAGAATTTACTGTCATATCTGGTTTTGAAGCCCATGGGTCCTGGGTAGGAGCTTCTTCTTGCCCAGGATACTTTTCCTAGTCCAAGGTTACCCTGTAGACTGACCAGAGACCCCAGGGAAACACCCCAAGGCACCAGTCTCAGGTCAAGCTTAGGGCTGTCTGTTGAGGGGCAGGCCTGAGCTGCCCATCAGGGAGGACTTGTGACCAGGGTTTGGGCTAACTCCCTGGGGCTGAAGAAAGAGAAGGGAAAACTGAGGTCTTCTTTTGGGCTGCAGTGACTCTTGGTGTAATATTTGCACGTCCTGGGGGGTTTCTCTCTTTGAGACCTTTTTGATGTGCCAGGCCACATTTGGGCTTTGGGGCCTAGGGAGGTGAGGACAGGGGAAGGAGGATATCTACTTGTATCCAATGTGTGTACAATGTTCTCCTGGCTCCTTGGGTTCCTCACCCCTGGGCTTCCCGGCATCTTTTCCCTGAGGGTCTCCCCTGGTTCCCCAAAACGCTGGACTGGCCGTGAAGGGGTTCCTCTTTTGGGCTGCCACCAGGAGGAGGAGAAGGTGGCACAAAAGACATAGAGCCCAGAGTAACATGGCCCAAGGACATCCCACTGCCACCCCTACCCTGCAACCCCTCCAAAGAAGGGAGAAGGGTGTTTACATCCAAGGACACTGAGGTCCCCAGGGTTATTTCCTGTCCCTCCCCAACCAGGTAGTTGGCACCACTTCACTTCACTGCTGGGGACAGAGCCTAGCACTGTGTCTTCGTCCCATGGGGGAACTGTGGGGATGAGCTATAGGTAGATCACTACTATAGAAACCACTGGACTGGGGGGCTGCTGGAAGGCAGGGACCATGTCTGATCCATTCCTGTATCGCATGCCCAGCACAGGGCAGGTACACACATTTTATTGCCACTGACATGGAGAGACTCAGCTGGTTTAGGAACTGGCCTCAACCAATTTCTCACCTTGTGTGCCCCTCCAACCTTGTCCGGCCGTTGCTATTTCCACGGCTCCTAGCTTTGTCTCCAGGATAAAGTGCTGGGCTCCTCCCCTCTCCCCCATTCCTCACTCTATCCCTTGCTCCGTTCCTCATAAGAATCCCGTTCAACCTTACCAGAGCCCCCGCCCATCTTGGGACTTTCCTGAGTGCCCACTTCCCACTTAGGCCCAAGGATGCTGAATACAGGGACCTTTCCAAGGCTGCCATCGGCAGCCTCGCTTGCATTACAATTAATTCTGCCCCCACCTTTGACAGACAGAGGGGTCACTTTCATTTTCAGAATTTAAATTCAATTTAATTTTTGAATAGGTAATAAGTTCTCATGGTTGAAGGGTGTCTCCAGTGAAAAGTCTCCCTCCCAATCCCTCCCCCATCTCCCAGCTCCCTCCATGGAAGCACAATATTACCAGTTTCTTGTATACCCTTGCAAAGATATTCTAGGCACATAAAGGCAAATATACATATATACAGTACATATTTTTATAAAATATATTCTTCCCCTCCTTTGCTCATTAAAAAAAAAAAAACCAAACTTCTTGCTGTCGGGTCGATTCTGACTCATAGCGACCCTATAAAACAGAACTGCCCCATAGGGTTTCCAAGGCTGTGATTTTTATGGGAGCAGGCTGCCACATCTTTCTCCCGTGTTGCTCACAAATGGTACCATATAATACACAGGGTTCTATGCTTTGTTTTTTCACTTAACACTGTATCTTGGAGACCCCCCTCTAGCAACACAGAGTTTCTTTATTCTTCAAAAAAATTTTTGAGATAGAGTTCATATACCATAAAAGTCATCCTTATAAAGAGGAAAAATCAGTGGTTTTTAGAATATTCACAAAGTTGTGCAACCATCACCCCTATCTAATTCCAGAACATTTCCTTTGTCCCCAAAGAAACCCTGTACCCATTAGCAATCGCTCCTTACTCTCTTCTCCCCCAAGCCCCTGGCAACCGATAATCTATTTTCTGTCTCTATGAGATTTGCCTACTCTAGACACTTTATATACATATATGGAATCATACAATTTTGTGTCTGGCTTCTTTCAGTTTGCATAATGTTCTCAAGGTTCATTCGTGTTGTAGCATGTACCAGTACTTCATTCTTTTTTTATCGCTAAATAACATTCCATCAGTGGTTAAGAGTCGGCTGTTAACCAGAAGGTCGGCAGTTCGAATCCACCAGCCTGTCCTTGGAAACCCTATGGGTCAGTTCTACTCTGTCCTGTAGGGTCACCATGAACTGGAATCGACTCAGTGGCAATGGGTTTGGTTTTTTTTTTTTTTTTTTTTCTGTGGTTTATATGGATATACCACATTTTGTTTATCTATTCATCAGTTGAGGGATATTTGGGTTGCTTCCACTTTGTGGCTATTATAAATGATGCTGCTAGGAACATTCATGTACAAATTTTTGTGTTGGCGTATGTTTTCAATTCTCTTGGGTATATACCTAGGAGTGAAATAGCTGGGTTACTCTTCATTATTTTTAGTGACTACCTAGTATCTCATTGTACGGATATTTCACAATTTATTTAAGTAACCACCTACTGATTGATGTCTAGTTTTTACTCTCCCCCCCTTTCTTTGTTATTTCAAACAATGATGCAAGGAATAATTTTATACATTCACCAATCCACACATTTCCAAATGTATCTTTTTGTATAATTCCGAAAAGTATAATTTCTGTGCCAAAGGGTATGTGCATTTGTAATTTTGATAGAACTTGTCTGCCCCCTGTAAAGATTGTACAAGCAGCGATATATGAGATGCCAATTTCCTCTCATCCGCATCAACACACTGTATTAGCAAGGTTTTTGATCTCTGCCAATCTAATAGCTAAAAATGGTTTATCAGGTAGTTAAAATTTTCGTGTTTAGAAAAAATTATGGGTGAGGTTGAGTGTCTTCAAATATTTAAGAACTATATTTCCTTTTCTGTGAACTATTGTCATGTCCTTTCCACATTTTCCTATTGGGTCAATGGTCTTTTTCTTATTGATTTGTAACAGCTTTTTATACAAG
Organism: Trichechus manatus latirostris; assembly: GCF_000243295.1. Classification (NCBI taxonomy): domain Eukaryota; kingdom Metazoa; phylum Chordata; class Mammalia; order Sirenia; family Trichechidae; genus Trichechus; species Trichechus manatus. The sequence continues at coordinate 20,664,443 of NW_004443951.1, read as the reverse complement.
TGGGAAACTAATCTTTTGCCTTTGATAAGTGCCAGCTATTTCTCCCAGTTTGCTATTTGTCTTTTGACTCTACTAATGGTTATTTCTTCTGTAAAGAAGTTTTCTGTTTTTATATAGCCTCATTTATCTGTTTTTATTTCTGGCTACTTGGTGTCTTATCAAAGGCCTTTCCTGCAGTAAGAATATTTTTTAAAAGTTCCCCATAGTTTCTTTTAGGCCACTTATCACATCATTAAAAAAAATTAAATCTTTGATCCATCTGGAATTTATGTTGGCATAAGGTGTGAGGAATGTATCAAATTTTAATTTTTCCTCAATGGCTGTCTAGTTGTTCTAATAACATTACTGAATAATTCATCATCTCCTCCGTAATTTTGAATGCCACCTTGATCATAGACTAAATGCTCACGTTTTTGGATTTATTTCTATGCTTTCTATTCTGTTCCATTGATATATTTGTCTATTCATGAGCCACTACCACATTATTCTAATTATTGTAGTTCTACAATATGTTTAAATATCTGATAGACCTAGCCTCCTTTCATTATCCTTCTTTTCAGTATTTTCCTAGTTATTTCTGCATGCTCATTTTTCCATATGAACTTCAAAGTTACCTTGTCTCATTAAAAATTTTCATTGGTATTTTTCTTGGAACATGTAAATGTTATAGATTAACCAAAGGAAAATTAATGTAGCTTCATGATGTTGATTCTTTCTATCCAAGAACATGGTATACCTTTCTATCTGTTCAAGTCATTTTTTGGGTTCCCCAGTAGTGAGAACGGTGAAACTTGATACTGCTTATTTTGGACACGTCATCAGGAAAGAGCAATCCCTAGAAAAAGACATCATGTTTGGTAGAAGGTCAGTGAATACAAGGGAAACCCTCACTCAGGGGAGTTGACAAAATAGCCACAACAAGTGGGCTCAAACATACCAAAGATCACGAAGATGGTGCAGGACGAGACAATGGCAACTAACAACAAAACAGTAGCATTTAAAAGTTTTCTTTATATATATTTTGCACATTCCAAGGCATTTTATCTTTTTTATTACAATTGTAAATGTCATGTGTGCTTGCATTATACGTCCCAACTGGTTGTTGTTTTTAAACATGAATTGATTTTTGCGAACTAATTTTGTAGCTGGCCACATTCTTGAAATTCCTTATTATTGGTAACTGTTTTTCAGTTGATTCTGTTTGGTTTACCCGATATATATATATCTCTCTCCGTATCTCCCACAAATAATGATAATTTTACCTTCCCCTTTCAATTTCTATTTACTTAAGAGATTTTTCTTATTTAATTGTATTAACTGGTACCTACAGAACAAAGAGAGATAATAATGGAGATATTGAACGTCTTGGTCTTGCTCCTTTAATGGGAATACTTTTAGTGTTTCCACATTTGGGGTTAAGATGGATCTATTTTATCATGTTAAGAAGCTGTTAGTTCTTATTTTACTAAGAGTTTTAAAAATTAAGAATGGTTGCTGATTTATGCAGATCACTTATGCTTAGATCATTTAATGTGGTCAATTATATTAATAGATTTCCTGACACTTGGACCATCTAGCATTTCTTAGACCCAATTTAATCAAGATATATTGCTCTTTCTCTGTGTTGCCAGATTTTGTTTGCTACTATTTGGTTTAGAATTGTTGCAGTAAAATTCATAAGTGAGCTTCATCTGTCATTTTCTGTGCTGTTCTGATTGTGTATTGGTGTCAATGTTACGCTCGCTTCATAAAAGTAAGCTAGAATTTTTTTTTCTATGCCCTGAAACAGTTTAAACAGAACTGGACAGATCAATCTCTTAAATACCTGGTAGAGTTTGAGAGAGCCAGTCTCAACCAGGAATGACCAACCGCTAGAAAAGGACACCACGTTTGGTAAAGTAGAGGGCCAATGAAAATGAGGGAAATCCTCAGCGAGATGGGTTGACCCATAGCCACAACAATGGACTCAAATACCATGAAGATGGCACAGGACTGAGCAATGTTTCATTCTGTTATACACAAGGTCATCGTGAGTAGAAGTTGACTCAACAGCAACTAACAACAGCAACACCCTCTATCTGCTGCTGGCCCCTGGGCAGAGGGTCTTGGTGACCGTTGGCCCTGCAGGATAGTTTCAGTGATGCTGACCACAGGCCTTAGAGGTGGAGACTCCCAGGTCCTCGGGGTGGGATCCTTCCTCTCATTATCCTGGATCTTCTTGCTGGATGGGCCTGCAGATGTTCTAGATGAGAAGGTCACAGCAAAGCTGGGTGGGCAGACATAACTCAGGAGTTAAAAGACTGCATTGGAAAGAGAGAATTTCCTCGGGCTGGGCTCGGATGTGAGGTGGGCTGCTGAGGTTGGGCTGGGCTCTGGGTACCCCTCTCCCCTTCTTCCATCTTTGCCTGCCAGAGAGGACTTTCAGCTGTTAGTGTGTGTGTGTGTGTGTGTGTGTGTGTGTGTGTGTGTGTGTGTCTAGCTGGGCCTGCCCTCAACACCGTCCATGACAGTAGCTGCTCTTCTGTGTCTTTGGGTCTCCCGGCGGGCCTGGGGTCTCTGCCGGTCCCTGGTCACTCCCCCCTCTGCTGTCGCCTTCTGTGTCCAGTGAGCAGTGGCAGGTGGACAGCCTCCAATCATTTCTGTGTCTCCGCCAAGGACGCTTCTTGCCGACACTCCATAAATACCACTTTATAAGCTGCTGGGACTTCTCCCCACCGCCAGCACATCCTCCCTCCTGCTCCCACTCCTCCAGGCCTGCTGGCACAGTTTAATTTCCAGCCCTAGTATTTCTTCCCAGTCCGTGACAACCTCAGGTGGAAGCAATTTCACCGTCTTGTAACTCACCGGGTCATTATAATTAGTATCCGGGCACCTGGGGCGAGGGCGGAAGAAAGGAAAGAAAGTTGATCCAGTCAGGCGGAGCGCAGTGTCTGCGGGCTCGGGGCTGGGGGCTGGGGCACCCTTCCTCCTGTAACTCAGGTTTTCTCAGCTCTCTGGTTCCTCTGGCACTCCTTTCCCTCCATGTGTGTATGGTGGGAGGGGGTGAGGAGTCAGGGACTGCTAAGCCTCACTCTGGGTTTCCACAACAGGAGACTTGGACCTGAGTGAGAGGCCTGAGAGTCCAGGTCAGGGTGGGGTGGGGGGCCATGGGTAGAGAGGAGGGCACAGGACCTTCTACCTCCCTAAAGGGCCTGCTATCCCAGCCTCTGGGTCCTTGCAGTCTTGGAGCCAGAGCCCATCAGAGCGGGTGACAGTGATGGTGGGGCAGACCTGAGCATAGCCCAAGGCATGGCCAGGAATGCTTCTGCAAGAGAAGCAGCCAGGGTAGGGGAATAAGAGATATCAGGGAGCAGTGATTCTCATCATGTTGGAGAAGGTTTTTTGGTTGCAAGCAACAGGAACATATTAAGCAAGAAAGGGAATTTATGCTTAGGACGTTAGGTTGTCTCAAAGTTTATGTGAGGAGAACAACCAGCTTTGGGAAGAGCCAGGACCAAGGGAGCCCCAGGGACCCTGGGAGCAGGAAGCTGTTGGTCTTGTCTCCAGGAAGCAGCTGCTCATGTCACTCAGTTCCTAGTCTCTGGTTTTCCAAATTAAAAATTCTAAATCCCTCATACATGTTCATTCATTCAACAAATATTTATTGAGCACCTACTGTGTGGCAGCCAATAAGCAAGGTAAGCACATGCTCAGAACATCAACAAAACAGGGGCACCAGTTGTCCAAAGCAAAGACCCATAGTTGCCAAGCAGACAGGACACAAGGAAAAGTGAGCGCCACAGTGGAAAGGAACTAACAGGGCACTAAATGAAATTGATACTAGCTCCAGTGCATGAGAAAGTGCTGGCCAAAAATAAAGTTCACACAGGGTCATGAGGGTGCCCATGCACAAGGTTGTTTAAGCCAGGAGGCCCCTACCACTTCAACACCTTCGTTGACATCTGTCTCCAAGGTCCCCTCCCGTGTAATTGAAACTCATTATCTTAGTAAGTCTCTTGGGAGTATACTATCTCTTTCTAATAAACAAGAGATAGTGGTGGGATGTTGAATCTAACTCTTGCTATATTTCACCCAATATGCAACTGGATCCAATATAAGCAGTTACTGGGCAAGGAGGAATTATATTAATAGATAACAGGTCTCTTATCCACTTTGAGAGAACCGTCGTGTACATCCACATCTGCTGATCCAGCAACTCCAGCCAGAAGGGCCAGCAATGCTCTTTGCCATGATACAAACCCAAGCGTGCGCTCTTGCGCACATCCTGGTAAACAACCAACGGGAACTCCAGTCCCAGATGATGCGCAAAAGCGAGGAAACTCGAATAAGTTGACCATTGTAGTGAATTCAGTCAAGTTACTTTTTAACTGTGTAGTATTTACGTACAGAGTTATGCTCTAAGTAAAAATCTTAGTACTCCGCATACACTGAAATTTTATAATCTAGTTCATCTCATTTCACTAAAATGGCATATGCCACTTTTGCATTCAGTTGTTAATGTTATAGCATTTAAAAAGAAATTACATCACAGATAGCTAAGACACACGCGTGCACACGCGTGCACACACACACGTATGTATGTATATAAAACTCACATATCCCGTTTGAATGGGTGAGTAAACAGAGGACACCACAGATTATCAGTGTTTAGGGCCCTCACATGCCTTAATCCAGAACTGATTCTAGGCGTTGAGGATACAGCAGTGATCAGATGAGATAAAAAGACTTCTCTGGTATCTTACATTGTAGCGGCGGTAGAATCTGATTGGCTCTGTTTGGATTAGATGTCCTCCACCTCTAGCTTGTAGCCAGGGATGGGGGGTGGAGTCATGAAGGACAGACATGAGGTGGGGTTTAGGAGGCAGGAGGCCTCCCCAAATGGGCTCTACTACAACCATCAAACAGCCCCTGAAGACCACATCAGCTCTTGACTGGCATTGTAGAAAGCAGGCAGTGGGCTTAAAAGAAACAAGGCATCATTGAGCACATTCAGTCACCTGAGGTAGCAAGTGTTTGCTAGGTGCAGGGTGGGTGTTCTCAAGGAGCAGTTTGTCCATCCCTCAACCTGTAGGTCCTCTGGACCCTTCAATTCCAGATAGGAGGGAAGAAGGCTGGGGAAGACCCCTCTGCCCCCCACCAGCTCTGGCTCACTTGCCCGCGCCTACAACTTCTCCATGCACCAGCCCTGACAGTCCACTTGGCCAGGGACTGTGGGTGAAGCTCCTCTCTCTCCCTCTTCCATCTTCTGCACCTGTCTGGCCTGGCTGGAAGCTCTGTGGGCAGGAACTAGGCTTGCTCTTTCTGGTCCACTATGGTAGGAGCCAGCCAGCGCTCAGGGAAATCTTGGTGACAACTGCGACATGTCTGGGGAGCAGACAGCTCCCCACACCCCATCTCTGAGTACCCCACGCCTCCAGGCACCAAGCCTGTCCTGTTCATTGTCCCTCTTTCCATTCTCCTCTTATCACTCAGCTCAGAAAAAGGACTTGCAAGCCTCCCTCATGTCCCCTCCTCCCAGCCCCCTGGATTCTGCCTGTGGCTGAGTCTAATAAGACCTAGCTTAGCTGTGCCAGGGCTCAGCAGAAAAAGTGCCTGGGATACCTTTGAGGACTCCCCAGGATATCCCCAAATTTATCACTTGGGGCTTCCCACTTTACCCCAAGTCTTAAGGTCCTGGGCCACCACCCCTCCTGGGCTGGAGCCTTGTCAGGGGACTGCTTACAATAATACCATTATTCTCCTTAGCCGGAGGCAGGCTGAGCCCTCACTGAAGCGGGCCTGCCATTAGAACCCTGCAGAAACAATGTAATAGCCTGCACAGAAAGCCATTTGTAACGTTGCTATAATTCCTATGATTCATTAAACAGGAATGGAAAATGATAACATTTCCCCTGGAAAAAAAACTCCTCCTGGAGTCACATGCTGAGTTCACTTGGCTCAACTATTTTACTGACTAAGCATCTTGTTGTGCAGATGTGAAGAGCACGCAGGCCTGGCACCACTGAGTTTTACATCAGCTGAAATGGAAGCAGGGGAGGGTCTCTGCCAGGGCCAGTCTCGACCTTGGAAATAGAGCCACTGCCCCCACCTGGGTGGTCCCATCAGAGTCTCCTGAAGGCCTGGGGCCCTCTGAGGTTGGGAGTCCTTTGACCAAGGACCATTCTGCATCCTCCTTTCTGAGAGGGGGGCATTGTGGAACGGCTGGGTCTGCCTGTGCCTGAGCCCCAAGCTGGCATCACCCAGCCCAGAGGGATGTCCCCCTTGGGGCAGCTTCCCTGTTCTCCTGACCCATATGTCATGTGACCCCCATCTGCTTACCCATCTTCCTTTATCTGGCCTCAGACCACTCACTGCTCATGCTCAGTCCCCAAATTAGGAGCCTGGCTGTTGTTCTTGGCTCCTTCCTTCCATGACTTGCCATCCGGCCACTAGCCCCTATCGTCCTGGCTGAGTGGCCTCCGGCACCAGCTCCCTTCCAGCATCTCCTTTCTCTCTACTGCCACTGCCCTAGTTCAGGCCTCACCATCGCCTGCCCCACCCAGCCATGCCATGCCCGGCCACCCAACTGGTGAGCCTGTCTCCAGCCTCACCCTTTCCAAGGAAGTCTCCATAGGGTGGCCAGAGGGATTGTTCCAAAATCTGACCGCGTTTACTCTCTTGCTTAGAACGTTGGCAGGCACCCCATTGCTTAACGGGATAAATACAAAATGCCATTTTGGGGTATTCAGGGCCCTTCCCCAGCTGGCCTCAGTCTTTCAAATGCCACCTCCAGCCACTCCCCACCCTCGCCCCACTGTGAACTCCAGGCTTTAGCAAACCCTCAGGATTATGGGGGTCCCTGGGCCACACTACGTGTGTTCATGCCTTTTCCTGTGCTCTTCCCTCAGCCTGAAATGCTTTTGCCCGTCTTCATTTTTTTGGGAAGTCCTGACTTCTTCCTCATTCCCCTGCTCCTGCGGTCTTCCTCACTGCAGAAGATGCTCCACCCTTCTGGCTATTCAGCCCCAAGCCTTGGCGTCATCTTTTTCTCCTCTCTTTCTCTAATACCCTGCATCTGCTGTTAGCAAATCCTGTTGGCTCTAACTTCAAAATATAGCGAGAATGTGATCACTTCCCACCACCCACTTCCCTCCTTGGTTTTAGCCACAGGCTCTCTTGCCTGGATTATTGTTGTAGTCTTGTCAGAGGTCTCCCTGGCTCTGTCCTTCCTCTCCCTGCTCCCATTGTATTATCCATATGTCTGAGCATGCTGCTGTTTTGCTGAAAAGCCTTCGCTGGCTCCCCATTTCACTCAGAGAAAACCACAGTCCTCACCATGACCTTCAAGACCTTACCCAATCTGGCCTCCCTGACCTCCCTGTCCTCATGTCCTATTGCTCTCCTCTTGCTTACTCTGCTTTGACCACACTAGCCTCCTTGTTGTTCTTGACTGAGTCAAGCTCACTCCTGCCCCAGGGCCTTTGCACTTGCTGCTCTCTCTGTCCTGAATGTTCTGTTCTGCCCCACCTCCCAGTTATCTTCAATTCTCAGTGAGGCTTTCCCTGACTTTCTTATTTAAAGTTGCAAATTATTTCTTCCTCTGGTACTTCCTAGTTCCTTCTTTCCACCTATAGTATAAATCACCACCAATACACCATATATTTTATCTTATTATTTTAGTTGGCTTGTTTACTTTTCAAAATTTTATTATTTTTTTTTTAGTTTGTTTCCCTCTATGAGGACAGGGATTTTTTTTTAAATCTTTTTTGTTTACTCCTATATCCCCCAAACTGTGCTGGCACACAGTAGACATGCAAAAATTATCTGTTGAATAAATGGGTAATGCTGACTTCTTACTTACTCAGCTTTCTCTGACCTCCTCCTTGTCCATCCAGGCTGGAGAGATTGCCCGTTCCTCTGTGTTCCCATAGTAACTTGTAGGGCCTCCATTAGAGCAGTGGAATATATTTACGGTGGTTATTTTGAATCTGATTCCTCTGCCAATGGAGAACTCAGTGAAGACAGGACTTATGTCTCATTTATCTCTGGACCCACAGTCCCTGGCATAAGGCTTGGCCTGTAGTAGGTTCTCAAGGTATTGTTATTGTTGTCAGTTGCTATCGAGCCAGCTCTGACTCGTGGTGACTCATGCACAACAGATTGTAACATGGCCCAGTCCCATGCCATCCTCATCATCACTGGCATGCTTGAGTACATTGTTGCATTCCAACCCAGGGGGCTCATCTTCCAGCACCCTGTTGGACAGTGTTCTGTTATGATCCATAAGCTTTTCCTTGGCTGAGTTTTGGAGGTAGATCGCTAGGCCTTTCTTCCGAGTCTGTCTTAGTCTGGAAGCTCTGCTAAAACCTATCTATCGTGGGTGACCCTGCTGGTCTTTGAAATACTGGTGGCATAGCTTCCAGCATCATAGCTACATGCAAGCCATCACAGTACAGCAAACTGACAGATGGGTAGCAGTCTCAGTATATACTTAGGGAATTTACATTTATTGCTCTGTCCTCTCTTGCCAGTTCTCAAGCCCAGCAGAGCCAGGGCTGTCCCCAAGAAGAAACGCAGGCCTGGAGTGGGGAGAAGACTTGCTCGGGGTCAGTGGCAGGGCTGAGAGGAAACCCTCAGTCTCTCAGGTGACAAGTAGCAGTACCCCCAGGACAGGTCCAGGTCCCTACTACGTATGGGGACAGAGCACCCACAGGCCTCCGACACAGGGCTGGGAGGAGGCTGGGCGGCTTCTGCTGAGCTAGCCACTTTCCAGCAATTAGACCCTCACAGACCCAGCCGCCAGAGCCATAATGTTCCCAACAATTTCCTGACTCAGAAACTGCTTTGAAGCTCTCTCATAACCCACTCTGCCGAGTGATCTTCCTAGAAAATGGAGCTGATCAGAAGCTTGTGAGGGATGAGCCTGGTCTGAGTCACCCCCTCACACCCACTCTAATGAGAGCTGAGGTTTGTTCTTGAAGCTGGGACACCAGCGCTCACAGACTGAAGGGAGAGAGACAATGGACAGTGATCCCCCACCCTGTTTCACCACCCCCAGTACCCCTTGCAGCTAGCCCCTGTCTCAGCCCTGCCCAGGAGAACGTCCTGGGCTCAGCACCTTGACCCCTCTCCCAGCCATGAGCCCTAGGCATGCATAAAGGAGCCAGATCCTCTTGTCCCCTTCTCTCAGCAGAGCCAAGCACATCTGACTAGGGGCTTGGAAAATGTTTGATGAATTTACAAGAATAAAATCTGGTCTCCACCCAACGCTGGGGGGAGCCCTTCCTTGTGATCCCACAGGGACAGTAGTTTAGCTGCTCCTTGAACACGTCACGTGATGGGCAGGTCACTGCCTAATCCAGTTTCAGATCTTAGTTTGGGCTTTCCTAGAAGCAGACCCTGAAGATTCAAGTGCAGCTAGTTTGTTGGGGAAGTGACCCCCGGAAACACTGGAACAGGAGAGGGGAAGTGAGGCAGAGCGAGGGAGGGAGCCGATAAAGAGTGTGCTATCAGGAAGTTGCCACTGTGGGTGCCTGGAGCTTAATTCTGCTGGAGACAGTGTAGGACACGTCTCGGAGTTACTCCAATCAAGGGACATGGGATCTAGGGTGTTTACTTACCAACCCCCATCAGTCATTGGCTGAGAAATTCTTCCAGAGTGGTCACGAACTTGGGGCACCTCCAGCCTACCCTGTGTATCATCTGAGCATACTCCCTCAGCCAGAATAAAGCTCTCAGGCTGAGTCCCAGGTGTTGGCAGTAAGGGAGGGGATCTGGGTGGGACCCTGACAGCAGCTGCTCTATTGCAGAATAGGGAGCTTCTGACTTTTGCATTTCTTTTCTGGGCAGTCATTCCCTGGAGCTGTGTACCACCCATTCTCTCCCTTACGTCTGTATTAGATTGCTATGGCTGCTGTAACAAATCAACACGAGCTTGGTGGCTTAAAACAACAGGAATTTATCTTCTCATGGTTCTGGAGGCCAGAACCTAAATCAGTATCACTGGGTTGAAATCAGAGTGTCAGCAGAGCTGCACTCACTCCAGAGGTGCTAGGGGAGAATCTATTCCTTGCCTCCTTCCTGTTTCTGGTGGCTGCCAGCATTCCTTGGCTTATGGCCGCATCACTCCAATCTCTGCCTCTGTGGTCATGTTGCTGCCTCCTCCTCTTTTCTGTCTGTGTCAATTCTCCCTCTGCCTCTCTTTTATGAGGACAATTGTGGTTGCATTTAGGGCCCACCTGGATAATCTAGGATAATCTCCCTAACTCAAAATCCTTAACTTAATTACATCTGCAAAGATTCTTTTTCCAAATAAGGTCATATTTATAGGTTTCAAGATTAAGACTTAGTGTCTTTGGTCCAATGTCACCTCCTCCATGAAGTCTGCAAGGATTCCCCCAGCTGGAAGGAATCTTTTGTCTGCTTTGTGCTCATAATCTTTGGACTATGTACTTCTTTCAAAAAAAAAAAATTGAGCATTTACTGAGTACTAGGCCCCATGCTGGGGGCTTCTATATACTTTAATTCATTGAATCTCTTTCTTTTTAATTTATCATTTTTCTTTAGGTTGAGAAATACAACATATAAACAGAAAAGCATGTAAAATATAAATGCATAATATAACAAATAATCACAAAGCAACTATCCATGTAAACACCACCCAGGTCAAGAAATAGAAGTTACTTCATAGATGAGGAAACATGGGTCCAGATAGGTTAAATAATCCCCCCAGGTCACACAGCCAGTAAGTGGAAGACTTGGGATTTGAACCTGAGACTATCTGACCTGGGTACACATTTCTACCATATCACAACTGCCTTGCCCACATCTAGAGTTGTCAGACTTAGCAAATAAAAATACAGGACTCCTAGTTAAATTTAGATTTCAGACAAACAACAAATAATATTTTAGTATAAGTTTATCTCAATTATTGCACGGCTTCTCCACCTCTACCACCTGACCAAAAACCACTTTGGTTTGAATCACAGATGACTTTTCAGTGGCCCCTCCGAGTCTCCCTTCCCAGGCACCTTCCCAACTTCTTTGCAGTACTTGACACAATGGGAAATGATCAGGACAAGGTAAGGGGAGGCTCTCAGAAGTCCTGTGTGGGTGAGTGTCAGCTTGTGGCCAGTGGACGCTTATAGGACAGTCCCACATGAATGAGGGGCTCAATACAGGGCTGTCACATCTTGGTCTTCCTTATGTGATGGTCATTTGAGTCTGTTTCTCTCTTCTCCTTTACGGAAGCTCTTTGAGGGCAGACATTTGCTGTGATCATGTCTGAGTCCCTATTGACACCCTAGGCTGGGCTCAAGAGTTGCTCAGTAAATGCTGCTTGTATAGTTGGATGCAAATTGTTATCCCCAGGCAAGACTCTGGGGCAGTTTCTCCTGAACTTGGCCCTGCCTTCTTCCTGAGCAGACCTTGGCCGTTTTGGAGAAAGGAGATGAAAAGCTCTTGGATCTTCCTGTCTTCCACCTTGAACTCCCCTCCCCACTGTCTCCAGCTGTGACCGCCTGCTCCTGAGACTCCAGCTCACCCTGTGAGGAGCAGCTAGGGCAGGAGAATCTGGAATGCCTGAGCTGCAGGTAGTTCTTCCACCCCAGGAGAATGGGGATCTGAGAGGTAAGGTATGTTGTACCCATTTTAGAGATAAGAGGGCTGAGTCTCAGCAAGGCTAAGCAAATTGCCAGGGGTCATGCAGCTGGGTTTTTTTTTTAATGTATTTATTTATATTGAAAAGGGATTTTTACACTTTGTTGGAAGTGGGGTTTAGATCTATGTCTTTCTTTTTGACTCTAGTTCTGTTCAGTTCCCTTCTCTGCACCAGGACTGTGGATTCCCAGCCTACAGGGCGCTTTCTGGTGAGAGAGCTGAGTCTTGGACAGATGGGGGGCGGTGGAGGGTAAGGGGTAGAGGCCTCTCTTGCAGACCTCAGTGGGGAGGGTCTAGGGACACTAGGCTCACTCCTCAGTCATAGGCACTCTTGAGTAGGCCTATAGGGGTCATCCCATCCCTTCCCCTGCTTTAGGGCAGACTGAGTCTGCCAGGGTAGACAAAAGGGTGAGCTGGTTAGGGGGTTGGCTCCCTCGCTGTTGATGTATCCGGGTGTCTTCAGATCCCAGGCTCAGGTTGTCACTGCTTCACTATTTCACCTCATTAGCCAGAAAAGCAAGTCATTCATCAGCTGCTGCCTACTGTAGAGCTGGGCCGATTGCAACCAAGTCCTTGTTGCTGGACTTTCCAGCTCTGCTGTAGTTTGGGGCCCTCAGGAGCTGATGTCTGCTCCCAAGGACAGGCTCAAGATCCAGGCTGTCTGCAAGCCCCAGCCCCAGGCTCAACTTCAGTCCCAGCCCCGACTTCAGCTCCTTGCAGCTCCAAACTATCCAGCTCCAGTCCCAGCCTTAGCCCCAATATCAAGCCCAACTCTAGCCCTAACCTCAGCCCTGGTCTCAGCCCTGGTCCATCTCTAGCCTCTGGGGTCTAGAGCACCAGGATATTCTGCCACAGTATCCTAACAGCCTTGGGCTCAGGTTTTGCTTTCTCTGGGTTCACCTGAGTACTGACTCTCACCCCCTCAGTCCCACCAGCACAACAGACATGTTTTCAAGCATGTGACTCCTACTCCTATCATCTCTAGAAGGGCCAGTATGGGAGCATTGGGCCTACTTTCAGCCAGCGTTGTTGAAGGGGCTCTCAGATTCACAGCGTTCTCCAAGGGGCTAGAGCTGGTCCAGGCATCCCCCTGGTGTGAGGACCAACCCTCCTCTGCAGCAGTCTGCCCTTTGATGTTGCTCTGAGGACCAGAATAGCATGTGTGCCTCAGTGATGTGTATGTATATATGCATATACATGTGTATGCGCACAGGTGTGTCTACATGTGCCTCTGCATACAGGTGTGGATGGCAGACCTTTACCTGAGACCTGGCCGTAGGAGGGACATGCACAGACTGGAGTGTGTCCAGAGTAAGGGAGAGCCTGGGTGAAAGGGACTTATCTCTGTCCTACATATGAGGAAGAAGCAGAGGGAAGGTATTCAGCACCAAGAACAGCGGGCCTAGTGGTAACTGGCTCTGGGTAGATGGTAGTACTCTCTGTCCAGCTTAGGGTCGGGGTGCGGGTTGGGGTGGAGGCATGTTCTGGGCTGAGACCACTGTGGCCTCCCATCCTGGGCTGTCCCCTGGTAACCAGAGGCCGTGAAATGAGGTGTTTCAGTTTCCTGAGCCAGAAATGGGGAAACCACAGAGAAGATGATTTGCTTTTCAGATACAGCTGCTCTGGCTTACACCTTACACCTGAGCGGCCACTTCTCTCTGCCCTCCCCACAAAGCTGGCTGGTCAGACCTAAGGGGGCCTTAGCAGGGCTGAGAGACACAACCCTCTGCTCATCTCTAAGCCCTTGGAAAAGAGAAGACAGGAACTCCACCCCAAAGCCCAACTCCCACAGACCCGAGGACCCCGTAGCCTCCCACAGCTGCCCGTGGTGTGGGCACCTCACCTCGACTCACTCAGGCATCAAGTACTTCTTAAGCACTTCTTTTGATTTAGGTATTTTTCTAGATGCTGGGGAACAAAACATAAGAATCTTTGCACTCCTGGAGCCATCATTCTGGGAGGTGGGGGAGATGGACCACAAAGACTAATAAGTGGAATATAGAGTATGTTAGATGTGACAAGTTCTATGGAGAAAAATGAAGTCAGGAGGGATGCAGGATAGGGAGAGTTAAGGGCTGCAATTCTAATTAGAGTGGTCCAGGAAGGAGATGTGTGAGCCTGGCCCTGAAGGAGGGAAGGACTGAGCCCTGAGATTCCTGGGGGAGGAGAGTGGTAGTGTTGCTGAAGGGCATATGGGGAGGCAAGACCCCGCTGCTGGGTCCTTGGGGCTGGGGAGGGCTCATAAAATCAAAGACCTACAGAGTCATCATCTTGCTGCCATTTACTGAGTACTGTTACTGGCCAGGTACTATACCAGGTACCTAGGCAACCTACAATGGCCCTGGTAGGTCAGCACTAGGAGGATTCTCACTGAATAGACGAGGAAACTGAGGCTCAGCGAGGTCAAAGCTGACACAGACCACAATAGAGCCCTGATTAGAATCCAGACCTGTCAGACCTCAAATCCCATGCTTTTGCACCTTGCAGTCTCTCAAAAATGAAAAAACAAAACAAAACAACAATGACAAAAAAACTATCATTCATTAAGCCTAGGGCCACACTTGGGGCTGATTTGAATTCAGTGAGATTGTGGTGAAATCCCAAAAATTATATTTAAAAACACGTTAGAGGTGATTCTGTGGTGCAGTCCTAGGGTAGACAGACAGCGTGAGTCACTCAGGATTTTCTCTGGAAGGCAGTACCTAAGTCAGCGCTCTCTGGGAGGTTGCTTCTCCGTGAATTTTCCTAGCTTCTACCTTTAGGGGAGAAGGAACCCTGGTGGTGCAGTGGTTAAGAGCTTGACTGCTAACCGAAAGGTCGGCAGTTCAAACCCACCAGCCGCTCTGTGGGAGAAAGATGTGGTAGTCTGCTTCCGTAAAGATTACAGCCTTGGAAATCTTACGGGGCAGTTCTACTCTGTCATATCAGAATCGACTTGACAGCAATGGGTAGCCTTTAGGGGAAGGAGCACTGGTGGCACAATGGCTAAGCACTTGTATGCTAACCAAAAGGTTGGTGGTTCAAACTCACCCACTCAGCAGCTTTGCAGGAGAAACACCTCGAGATCTGCTCCGGTAAAAGTTATGGCCTAGAAAACCCTATGGGGCAGTTCTACTCTGTCACATGGGGTTGCTATGAGTTGAAATCAACTCGATGGCACCTAACAGCAACAATCTTTAGGGGAATCCCTGGGTGGTGCAAATGATTAATGTGGTTGGCTGCTAACTGAAAGGTTGGAGGTTCGAGTCTACCCAGAGGTACCTCGGAAGAAAGGCCTGGTGATCTACTAAATCAGCCGCTGAAAACCCTGTGGAGCACATTTCTATTCTGACACACATGGGGTCTCTATGATGAGTTGGAATCAACTCAAAGGCAACTGGTTCTACCTTTAGGGGTTCTTGATTCTCCATAGACCTAGGCACACTCAGGCTGCTTGGAGTCCCCTTGGCTCTAAACCAAATTCTGTCTACCATCCCATCTCCCCCAAGAAGCCTTCCCTGATTGAGACCTTGAGATCTGGAGCCTGCCTCTCTCCCTCTGCCCAGTCCTGATACCGAATAGCTCCTTCATCCCATTTCCCTAATTGCCTCCTTTTCCCTTTTCCAGATCCCTATTCTGGCTGGGAGAGCAATGCCTCAAGAGCTACCTCTCCCCTTCTGGGAGCGCAGCAAGCCCCCACCTCTTGGTGTTACCCGGGTTGGGTCCCAGGGGATAGAGGTCAAGGTTACTAGCTCACAGCAGCCGCAGGCCTCCACACGGATGTTCCCATCCACCGACAGTCCATCAAAGCAACGTTTCCTCGACTGACACTCCAATATGCAGCTATTCTGCCACGCTGCTCTTCTGACAAACAGGCATTCTGCCACCTTGTCATTCTGATATGTCGGCTGTCTGCCTTGCTAATGTTTTGCCCCAGCAAAATTCCACCAAACTGACATTCAGAAACATAGACTCTGGCGGCAGCTGCCCTCTTCCTCAGCCACGTTCTGCCATGCTGACATCTCACCCCGCGGACATTCATGGAGCTCAGATATGCTGACCCCTCCATAGGCCGACCTTCCTTTTGGAATGTCAGGGTTGGTCAGCCTTCCAACTGCATCAGCTAATGAGAGTTCTGTCCATTTATCTCTTTCTTAGTAAGTCACTAATATGCTCCTCCAGCCTACCCCTGCCCTGTAACTGCATTCTGCTCATCCTCACCTGTAACTCTCAGCTTTGACCTCACCCCACACCAGATCAGAGCCATACATTTCCCCCTCAGCCCTATACAAACTGCTTCCATTGAGCCCTAATGCGCTAGGTATATTTCAGTGGATCACAGCATGTTCCAGGGAAGCAGTCACTCCTTCACCTCCTGAATGGGCAGTGGGCCATGTGAGTTGCCCCTGGTTACCGCTGACCAGAGATGGACATTTTGCCCGAGGGAAGCCCTTCCATAGGTTGTCCATGACCCAGGCAAATGTGTAATTTCAACAAATCCCCTTTTACTGGAGGTGATGAATGAGTCTGTCTTTTACCACTGAAAGCTCCCTGCTTGGCACCTTGTCCTATGCTGACTTCCGATCTCTCTCTTAGACTTTTCTTCCTCTCCCAACATACCCCCTGAAACCCTAGAGCCCTGGGTTCTAAACTCGGCCACTCTGTGTACTAGCTGGGTGACCTTGGGCAAGTCCCCCACCTCTCTGAATCTCAGTTTCCTCATCTGCATAATGGGGATGGTAATTACAGCATGCACCCCATAGGGTTGTTTGAGGAACCGGTGGGATCATGCATGTAAAGCACATGTAGATGGTGTAGCATAGAGTAAGTGCTCAGTAAACAAGGAAGCGGTTCAGCCTCTGGAACTGGACTCTGGAGCTGGACTGCCTGGGTTTATATGTCAGTACCACCACTTACTAGCTGCGTGGCCTTGGGAAAGTTGCTTAACATCTTTAGGCATCATATGTAAAATAGATATACCAATGGTATCATCTTCTAGGAGTGCTGTGAGAATTAATGGATTAACATGAAAAGGGCTTAGATGAGTGTCTGGCACAGAGAAAATTCTATACAAGTGCCATTATTAATCATATTATTATTAGTTATACATTATTAGTTCTGTTAGTGTCGTCTATTAGTTGTGTTTAAACTAGTGTTAGCTACTGTTAGTCACTACACTCCCTCTAGATGACACCAGGTCCATGCAATCTTCCCACTTACCAACTTATGATGTCAGGGTAATGGCCCACAAACCCTTCGCTCCTCTTTGTCAGTTCCAGAATCACTCTTCTGCCATAGTGTTTAACCACATCTCTTCTGTCCCCTCTGCCTCGGTATTCTGCCCACTTTCACTTGGACAACTCCCGCTTATGCTTCCAATATCAGGCTCCAGATAGGTCAGGTCCCTGTTATACACTCGTAAGACCACATGTCTCCTCTACATAGTGGGGAAGAGGTAAGAGGGGTGCTGACAAGGAGCCTGGGGGAGGGCCAGAGAGGAGCAAGTGGGACTCACAGCTGGATACACAGGTGGGAAGCAGCCCCACTCCACGGAGATCCCAGGGTCAATGTCTTTACTGATATCCTCGGCACCGTGTGCAGGAGACTTTCCAGGGATTAGGACATGGATGTCTTTGGGGGCCATCATTCAGCCTGCCACAGGTAGTTTCCATGCTTATTCCCTTGGTCTCTCCTCCACCTAGTTCAGGACCTGCCCACGATGGGTTTTCAATACATTTAATGGATGAAAGAATGAGCAAGTGAGTGAATGAATGCAGTGCCAGAGTGGCCACCGGAGGTACCAGGGAAGCCCCTGGGCCCCCACAAGGCTGGCTGACAAAGTCAGGAGTGAGAACTAACGCCCCTGAAACTCCATCCCCTACACTCATCATAACAGAGAATATTCTCTGTAATAAATAAGAGATCAAACCAGGCCCTCTGTGCAACGTGGGAGCCAGGCTGCCTGAGCTAAAAAGGAAAACGATTCCTCCCCAGAACTGCAGAGACCAGGCTGTGAGCTCACTGCATGGAAGTATTAACCCCTTGTTCCTCGTCTCAACTGTGCCCACTGGGCAGAGTGCTGATTCTACTGGAACATTCAACCTGTTCCTTTGTTTATTCAGCAGAGAACAGTGGATACCTACTCTGTGCTAGTCAAATCACAGGTGGCCCTGCCCTCAAGGGGCTGCCAGTCTAAATTCCTTTTGAACAGGCAGGGCCCTTCTCTTCATTCCACAAACACTGAGCACTGGCGATGTGACAAGCCCCGTATGAAGCCATGTGGGGCTGACTCAGGAGCTTCCGCTGGCCACAGCTTGACATTCACCCAGAGGACTTCTGAGAATCTCCCTTCACCTCGTCCTGATCATTCCTCATTGTGTCAAACACTGCAAAGAAGTTGGGAGGACTCCTGGGAAGGGAGATTTGGCCAATGGGAAGTCTTCAGCAATTCACGCCAGAGTGTTTTTTGGCCAGATGATGTAGGGGGGAGTTCAAGCTGTAGCTGTAGATGTAGCTTAAGGATAACCTGGGCAGACTTCTCAAAGGAGGAGTTGCTAAACTAGGTCATGAAGAATTTTCCAGGAGGACAAATGGTGGGAAGGGAAAAGAGGAGATAGCTTTGGGAACAAAGAACAGCATGTGCACAGGGAAGCCTGGAGTGTGAAATAACCAGGCATATTTGGGGAGCTGTGGGAGGCTCAGTGTGAATGGAAGTTCAGAGCAGTAGGAGACGAGGCCAGGTCAGCTCATGGAACGTCTCAGATGTTAGGAAGTTAAGACTTGTCCCTGCAGGCAATGGGAGGCTATGTGGTAAGTTGCATTAATGGCTCCAATTTCCCTTCCCTCTCTGTGCCTGTGCACTTTGCTAGATGACTTTGCAGATCCTCCCACCAAGGGGCAGGGTATATTTTCCCACCTCTCGATACTGAGTTCAACAGTGTGTCTTGCTTTGGACCATAGAATGATGCAGATCGACCACGTGTCAATTCTGAGCTTAGGTCTCAAGAGGTCTTGCACATTTATGTTGGTTCCAGGAGGAAGATGAGAGACATGTGCCCTGGCAAAGCCCAGATTAGAGCCAAGCCCCTCAGTTCACCTGTTAGCCATGAGTAAGATCTCAGCCAAGGTCAGCTGACCCCAGCAACTCACAGATGCATGTGTTATAATAACAAATGATAGTTATTCTAAGCCACTGAGTTTTGGGGTGATTTGATGTGAAGCAATAGCTAACTGATATACTATTGAAGGGTTTGAAAGGGGAGAGTGTCATGGCCAGACTGGCATTTTAGAAAAATGTCTTTGGTGTTGACACCGCAGAGGATGGCTTGAAGAGGTGTGACTGAAGACAGCAATCCGGGTAAGAGGTGGTGAGGGTCTTCCCTAAGGTGGAGCAATGGGAGGAGGAGACAGATACAAGCAATATTAAGGAGGTAGACTAGACAGACAAGCTCAATTACAAATTAGACATAAGGGTTGAGGGAGAGAGAGGAGGTTTGGATGATCCAAGGTTTCTGGCTTAAGTGATTGGAATAGGGCATATGCATAGATAAAGTGATAAGATAATGATGAGTTTTGATGTGTTGATTTGTAGTGCTATGGCCAGGACTAAGTTAATTACAAGGCTGGGGCTGGAGTCCAGGCTGAAGACCTAGACCTGGGAACCATCAGAGAATTACTGATAGTGAATTAGTGATGAATTAGTGAAAGTGGATGGGAGTGTTTACAATAAGCAGAAAAAAGGGCTGAGGCCTGAGCCCTTGGAAACCCCCATAATTCATGGAAGGGGCTGGAGAAACAGTAGTCAGACAGGAGGGGGGAGAAACAGAGAAAAGCTGGTGTCCAGAAAGTCAAGGGAAGGGGGCACTCCTAGGAGGAGGAAATGGATGATCAACAGTGTCTTGGCAGAGTGGCAGAGAAGATGAAGACCAAGGAGACTGTGGAGTAATCCTGGGATCTGGCCAGTGGATGGTCTTGAGACACCTTGGTGAGCGCAGGGTCAGAGGCCATACTGCAGTGACTTGTGGGGGATTGAGGGGCAAGGGAAGAGAGAGTGAGAGTGAGGGAAGGCCCTTTCAAGAAGCCTGATGGAGTGGGGTAGGGGGGAGCAGAGAGAGGGCATGGGACTGGAGGATGACTTTCTTAGGATGGAGGACCTGCACATCATTTGTTGTCAAGGGTTCTGAGCAGGGGAGAGAACTGGTCAGATTTATGTTTTAAAAAGGTCACTCTGGCTGTTTTGTCACTACTAGCCTGTAGGGTGGTGAGTTGTGGGAAGCAGGGAGACCAGTGAGAAGACTAGTTTTGTGGTTCAGAAAGGAAAGATGCTTGCTTTGACCAGGGTGGTAGCTGTGGAAGTAGTAAGAAGTGGTCAAATATGGGATTTTTTTTTTAAGACATTAGGATAACAGAAGGTCTTGACTGTGGATTGGATAGTGTGTGTGTGTGATGTGAGAGGAATGTAGGATGACTAAAGGTTTTGCCTGAGTACCTGGGAGAGGAGCAGAGCAGGTTTGGTGGTGGGATGAAGGTGTGGAATCATTCTGTCTTAGAGATGCTGAGTTTAAAGCCCTTGTTAAAAATGCAAATGTAGGTATCAAGGAGGCAGCTGAAAATGCACATCTGGTGTTCAGGGGAGAGGTTTGGGCTAGAGACACAAATTGGGGAGTCATCAATGAACAGCCAGCATTTAAATTTGTGTGACTGGGTAGGAGTTTCTCGGGAGAGAGTTGAGCTAGAAATATGTGCTCAGCATTAGTCTTCTCTGTTAGACTCTGAACGCTGTGAAAGCAGAGCCCTTGTCTACCTCGTTCATGGCAGTGTGCCAGTGCTTAGAACAGGGCCTGGCATATAGGACCAGTTGCCATTGAGTCCATTCCGACTCACAGTGACCCCATGTATGTCAGAGTAGGACTGTGCTCCACAGGGTTTTCATGGCTGTGATCTTTTGGAAGCAGATCGCCTTCCTTTTGAGGTGTTTCTGAGTGTGTTCACACCTCCAGCTTTCTGGTTAGTAGTCAAATGCTTAACTGTTTTCGACACCCAGGGACTCCTTGGCATACAGTAGGTGCTCAATATATGCTCACTGGAGGGATGAAATAAATGAGTCATAGAAAATGAGAGGTTTAAGTGTGCTGAAGGTCATCCTGTGGATGGGCAGCTATCTCATTACTTGAGCAGGTGGGAATTATCATGAGCCATTTCTGCTTTCTCACCCCTATGCCTTTGCTCCTGCTGTTTCCTCTGCCGGGAGTTCCCTGCTACCCCAGCTCCCCGCCCCACACGGGCAAATCCAGCTCTCTCTTCACACCAAGCCAAGGCGAACCCCCTGAGCAGCTCCACCATCTAGCTCACTTTTGCTTGTCTTGTCCACAAGGAGGTTCAGAGACTTCTTCAAACCCTGGGAGTCCAAACCCCGGGAATTCAAACCCCAGGTCACTTGACAGAGCAGAAAATAAGGTGAGTGCAGCAAGTCTCATTTGGGGGGGCCCTGTGCTGAGCCGTGGTGATGACATACGTGGCTTGCCTTTCTTGTACACACAGACCAGATATCCTAGATGCTTGCCCTGATGGAGGTCAAGTTGGAAAAATGCCCTATTTTGTCAAATGAAGATATTTTGCTTCTTTGGAGTTTTCTTGCCCCTTTTCTGTTCTCCAGGATTGCTTGGGCTTGCTTATCCTGTCAGGTGGGATTTCTTCTGGGGTGTGGAGATGTATCTTAAGCTCTTTCCTGTAATTTTTCAGTCCTCTTGGCATTTTTGGCAGCCTTGGCAATTCAGTACTGTGGCAGTTCCTGAGGGTCTGTGTGGCTCTCTGCCTCAGTCTCCCCTGCCTTCTCTACAAACCCCCCTTAAATCTGGGCTCACCCTAGAGCTGCCTCCCTAGATACTTCAGACCTCCCTGCCCTTCCTTTCCAGGGATCCTCCAGGTCCTGGTTGATGACGCATTCCTATTTCTCCATCTGTGGCCATATTCCCTTTTGAAGACTATGTGTATTTCTGACCCCGTCTTGGGTGTGTGAGTCCAGGGCTGGCACACTCTAAATCTGATAGTTCCAGCCTTGGCCAAAGGGGGCACGTGTTCTCAGCTCTGCCAGCTGTGCCCCTGGACTCCTCTCCCTCCCCTGCTCAGTCAGGGGCGTCTGATCTTCTCCTGCCTGGGAATGGCTCAGAGCTGCACACAGGTGGCCTTGAAAATTTCAAAGGCACCAGTGTTGGCACTTTCACACCAATGGTCACTGACACTTCCAATCACTTTCAGGGTCACTGCCCGACACCACAGTGCCACCTGTGAGTCAATTACCACGCATCTCCCCAGGAACGCATCCTTGCATGCTCGATCTGGCTCTGCTGTGATATTATCAAGACACTTCCAGTGTTTTACCTGTCAGCCCTTGGCTGGCCCTGAGAATCAGGTCTCTAAGACGCAGCTGTCATTTCTGTCCCACTATTCTTCGCCTTACGTACTTTGGATATGTTATCAAACGGACCAGGCCCTAGAGGACATCATGCTTGGTAAAGTAGAGGGTCAGCAAAAAAGAGGAAGACCCTCAACGAGATGGATTGACCCAGTGGCTGCAACAATGGGCTCAAGCATAACAACGACTGTGAGCATGGCGCAGGACCGGGCAGTGTTTCGTTCTGTGGTGCATAGGGTCGCTATGAGTCGGAACCGACTTGACGGCACCTAACAACAACGACAACAGTAAGGGTCATTTGTATATTAGGGATATTAATGTCTACCTGGAGTCCCTGGGTGGTGCAAACAGATAATATGCTCAGATGCTGAAAGATTGGAGGTTTGAGACCCCCTCAGAGGCACTTCGGAAGAAATTAATGGTTATCGTCTTGCAGAAAATGAAGCCACTGAAAACCCTATGGAGCACAGTTCTACTCTGATGCACATGGGGTCGCCATGACTTGATGGCAAGTTTTTTTTTTAAATGTCTACCTAATAAGGTGTTGGATCATTTGTAAATTGGGGGTATTAATGTCTACCTGATAGGCATATTGGGAGGCTCCAACAAGCTAATGGACAGAAACACTCCTTGTAAGACACTGAGCGCTGCGTGCGCGGGAGGTGAGAATGGTTAGTATGTGACTTTTAGGGGAAGAGCCAGTCCAGTGTCCTGTTTTTCCTTATACCCATCTCAGGGGGATGGAATGGGACAGTTTTGATGGCAGATAGGGGTGGGGGGATCTAGCGAGGGCTCTGGGAGTAGGGGCAGGGGGAGGGCTGTCGACAAAAGGTCCCTGTCCAATGGTCTGGGGCCCAGCTGGTCTCTCTCGGCCTGCCTTACCCTGCTCGGCTGCATTGATTTACTTGAAAGTTTTTAATGGGTTATAATTGGAAAAGGCCTGGGTGAGATTTGCATATTGATTTGACATTTAAGTATATGATTAAATAAAAGCTGACTGAGGTCATCACTTGACTAAATTGGCTTAATGAGTGTTGATTACCCTGTGCATGTCAATTTCATTTACTCTGATTACTCCATCTATCTTTCTCAGGGATCTATTAGCACCTCTAACTCAATTGTACTTGATGGGACAAGAAGCAGGACAGGGGTCAGTGGAGGTGGCCCTCGGTCTGTCTGCCTGCCCATCTGGCTGGCTGTGAGCCCCAGAGGTCCTGACTCCCCGTAGCATTTTCTCTCTCTCTCTGTCTCCCACCCAACCCTCTATCTCCTAATCATAGAATCTGATCACCAACCCTTTCTAAGCAGGAGCTGCACCACTTTGCTGCTGAGAGAAATCAGGTGCTGTGGTAGGGAGAGGAATGGGGACAAGTTGGGAGATTGCTGAGACGTGTCTCCTCTCCCCCCACATACAACCCTCCCCTCCTGACACATACAAAAATTCACCTTCCTTGTCTGGGCCCCTCAGGGGCCACAGGAATGAGCCCTCTTCCACAGGTAGGACGGCGTTTCTGAAGGTATCCCTACAGCTGGGCTTGGTGTCTTCTGTTTGCTCCTCCAGACCCGCTCTCTGCCTTTCTCCATCCTCCCTCCACCCTACTGACCCATATGGACCACATAAAGGTGCTCCTTTGCTGTCTGGCTTCCTTTTGGGGTCAGCCAATGGGAAGTCCCAGTAGGAGATAGAAGGGTGGGAGGAGAGTGAGGTTGGGGTATTTATTTCCCTGGCTCCTCTTTGCTGGCTGATCAGGTGGCCCATGCACAGGGCTCTCTCTCCAGGTTCCATTGCTCTTCCTCCCCTTGCCCCTTCAGACTAGGGTGGTGTCGTAGTAACAGTCCCCCCACCCCTATACAAGTCTGAGGGAACTACACTGTCTCTCATGGGTCCCCTACACCCTGCGCACACCTTTGTAAATAGACCCTTCACAAACTCTCCTCAAATTACTGTTTGAGTGTGCCATCTGTTTCCTGCTGAGACCCTAACTGATACAGCAGGCAACATATTTTCCCACTCAAAAATCAGGACATATAGTCTGACAAGTCCAAGCGTGGCTGCGGGATCACGACCCAGCCCAGATCAATCTAGTGCCACCTCCTCTGCCCTGCACCCTGGACCACTGGGTGCTGGTGGGAAATTCAACAGGACCCCCCACCATCAACGGGTCCTTCTGTCTACTCTCTGGCAGCCCTTTCTTCTCCCTGGATCCCAGCAACTTTCATCTTCCCGGAGCACCCTCCCTTCTCCCATTCTCAGCAGACATACTCACCTCCAGCTTCATTAGAAAACGGCCATGAGTTAGCTGCAAATGCTCCTTAGTTCTATGTTCTTTCTCACCCAGGCGCAAGTTCATCTTTTGGTATCGTCTTTTCTGTCTTCTTTTGGCCAAGACAAATATCCCCACCTTCGCCCTGTATCTCTTTCTCTCCATTTCCCCCCAGGGAGCCAACTGTGGTACCTTGAGTCACTTACCCTGTATTGTCTCTTTCGGTTCAGTCCAAAACCCTCCCGCCTGTATATAAGTCTCTCAATGTCTCCAGCCTTTCTGTCTCCACCCCTCCATGTGAGGCTGCTCTTAGAAACTTACCAATGACTTCTGTGGTGACAACTCCAAAGGACCCATCCCAGACTGAGTTCCTCAGACTGACCACCACCACTGCAAACTATCTCTCTCCTTCTTTCATGGAAGCTGGGAAGGTAAGCTGAGATACAATATTGTCCTGAAACTCCTGTCCAGGTCAGTGGAAGCCAACGAGCCTTTCAGGGAAATGTCTTGGACTAGAGCCCAACTTCATTCCAACAGGCTTCTGAACTTTGCAAATGCCACCATCGGCTTCTCTCTGTTAGCACAAAACGATACCGTCAGTTCCTCTCTGTTAGCCCAGACTTCTCCCTCTGCCCTCTCGCTCCCTGCAACATCTAACAGGCCATACGTTCGGTCCCTTCCTCTCTATCCCAGACAACACACCTTAGTTCTGGCCTCATCTCCTCTCACCTGGTCTGTTACCACAGCCTCTTTGCAGCTCTCCCTGACTGCCAACACTGCCTCCAACCCATCCTCCATCCTGGTAGCAGAGAGAATGTTCTAAAGTACAAACCTGACTGTTGTTACTTGTCTGTTGAAAACCCTTGGTGGTTCCCTATCACCTATGAGTGTAAAGCCAAACTTTTTTTAGATGGCATAGTGTGGTCCCAGGGAACTCCTGTTTATCCTTCAAGGCCCATTCCTAGGATCTTCTCCTTGGTGAAACTTTCC
Organism: Trichechus manatus latirostris; assembly: GCF_000243295.1. Taxonomy (NCBI): domain Eukaryota; kingdom Metazoa; phylum Chordata; class Mammalia; order Sirenia; family Trichechidae; genus Trichechus; species Trichechus manatus. The sequence goes on along the minus strand of NW_004443951.1, from coordinate 20,639,159 downwards.
TGACCCCCCATCCCCAGGTGAGTTCCTGCTCCCTCCTCTGAGCCTCCACCACCTCCTTCTCTGTCAGAGCACTCGTGACAGCGTACAATAATGACCTGAGACTATGTCTAAAGTGTCCCTGTAGCGCTAGTGCCCAGGATAAGGCCTAGCAGGGGGAATCATTCGTGCATTCATTCAAAAGCATTTATTTGGACTTCTTATATGCAAGCCATTGTTCTAGGATAAGGCACTGGGATGCAACAGTAAATAAAAACAGACAAAACTTCCTGCCCTCATGAGCTTACGTTCTAGTATGAGGTGGAGGGAGACAGCGAATGAACAAACAAGATGATTTTAAAGAGAGGCAAGTGCTATGAAGAAACCTCAGGGAGATGATGTATTACAGAATGGATGGGGTGGAGTGGTGGCTAATATGAATTGTGTGGTCAGGAAGAACTTTACCGAGCGGGTGGTGGTTGAGTTTACAAAAGAAGGAGCCAGCCATAGAGGTGCAAAGGCCCTGAGGCAGAAGTGAACTAGGAACAGAGAAAAGACCAGTGTGCCTGGAGCTGTGGCTTGGTGAGGGAGAACAGCAGTGGGAGTGGTCTACCCTGGGGGAGGTATGTTTTATCACTGACATTGTTTGGATTGGGCCTGTGCATGATGACGATAAAAAGCAGATTCATTTTTATTACCTTGTATGCCCTGGTAAGAAAATGACTGACTCAGGGAGTGAGTCCACAACCAGCGAGTGTGTGGACAGCACGTGGACAGCATCTTTTCATCTCCAGATCTGACAGTGAAGGGCTGGCGGCCTGCCTCATGGGCCAGACCCAGCCACTTTCTCACTGTGTGTCCTTGGACAAGTTGCTTGACTCCTCTGGCCTATATCGCTCAAACTCCTGCTCCCCACATGGAGCAGTCGGTGGTTCAGAACTCCCTTCATGCCTCTCTTTCTCTAGACCTGTCCCTGGGAAAAGGCAGATGTGCACACCCATTTTGCAGACCTCATCCTCACCCACCAGCCTGCATAGATCCTTTACTCTATATGCCAGGTGGAAGGGCAGAACCCCCATGGGCAGTGGTTTCCAGGGCTTTGACTCTTTGTGCAGTGGAATCCTAGGCTAGTTGAGGTAGAGGAAAGCTTCAAGGTCATTTAGTCTAAATCCTGCAGGCCCCAAGAAGGGATATGACTTTTTCTAGGTTGCAGCAAAATTAGCAGAAAAAGTGGACTCAAACTCATTTCTTCTGATTCAAGTTTATTGCCCATTCCCCTCCCTCAAGGCGACTAGTCGAACCTGGTTGTAGGCTTCTCTGCTGATGAGACCTTGGGGGACCTCCTTGAGCCTCTGTTTGTCATCCCTAAAGGGGGAAAATGTTCTTGCCTGCTTTTCTCGAGAGTTGGAGTTGGTTGCTGTGAGGAGAAGGGAGAACAGATGGGAAAAGGCTTGGAACTGAAGGTATGGAGGGAAGATGAGGCTGGGCTAGGCTGGGGTTGGGGCTGGGACTGGGGCCAGGCAAAGTTCGGAGGCTTGTTTTGAGGCCCTGAACCTAGGGAGGAGGCATGTAGAGCTTCCAGCTCAGAGCTTGGGGAGGGGGATCATGGGGTTTCCAGCTCAACCCCGTGTAGCTGGGCTGTGGGTGGAGTGACTCAGAGATGGGGCTGTCAAGCTTGAGAGTGTCCTAGAAATGCAATCCTGGGCTTCTGGCAAATTTCCCTCACCTTATGGGGCTGAGAAGTACAACATTTTTGGAAACTTGGAAAGCTTGGGTTAAAAAAATAAAAAGCATAACCCAAACCTTTTATTTTTCTTTATAGGGAAAAATAGAAATTTTGGGAGAATCTGAAGCATATGCAATACTTATTTTTATAGCACCCTTTTCATATCTGAAGTCACTTTCTTAATTTAGGAGTGCAAATGCAACCTTATGTAATTTGGTTTGCTCAATAAAATTATCACGTTTGGCAAATTCAATCAAAAACTATAGCTTGCTAAGACAATAATGACAAATTTGCTAATTGAATGAAGTTTTCAATGCTTTAGAATTCGTGACAAATTGAGCTCTGTGCAGCTCAGCTTCGAGAATGAACTCCTCTGAGGTGAGAAGAAAAAATATTAGTGTGAGAGAAAGAAAGACTAACACATGGAAGAAAGGCCTGGTGATCTGCTTCCAAAAAGTCACAGCCTTGACATGGGGTCACCATGAGTTGTAACTGACTCAGCGGCAACTGGTTTTGTTTTGGTTTTATATACATATATGTATAATATTAAACAACAGCAGCTATGACTTGTTAGGTGCTCACTATGCACTCTTGTTTCATTTAATCCTATGAGGCAGGGCTCTTCCCATTTTACAGATGAGGAAACCGAGGTTCAGAGATGTTAAGCCTCTTGCATAATGTTCCGCAACCAGTAACTGGTTGTGGTTTCAGGTGTACCACGAGTTGCACTTCAACTCACTTATCAAAAAGACCCACTTCTGTCAATGACACCATAAAACTACTAGCACTGGCCAGGCCATGGGAGTTTTTCTTTCTTGGATTTAGGATTATCTACCACATGAGGTGAGGCAGACATGAAGTCTTCAGTGTTAGGAAGTAAACTGAGGAGGTGAGAGCACCGTGAGACCTGTCTCAGTTACCCAGTGCTGCCATAACAAACAATACCACAAGTGGGTGACTTTAAAGAACAGAAATTTTTTCTCTCACAGTTCAAGAGGCTAGAGGTCCAAATTCAGGACATGGCTCTAGAGGGAGGTCCTTCTTTGTCTAGTTCAGCTTCTAGCAGCTGCCAGCAGTCCTTGGCATTCCTGGGCTTATAGAGTCACCTGCTTCTGCCCTAACCTGGTGTCTCGCTTTGTATGTATCTATGTGTCTATTCTGCTCTTTTTATAAGACACCACTCAGAAGTGATCAGGTTCAGGACCCACCCTAATCTGGTATGGCCTCATTAACACAACAAAAGAAAACCCCTATTTCCAAACAGGACCACATCTACAGGAATAGGGGCCAGGACTTCAACACTTGATTTTGGGGGACACAATTAAATTCACAACAGGACCCTATAAGAACTAGGGTAGGGACAAGGCAATGGTCTAGGGCCCTGGAGGGCAGTTTGAGGATGCAAGACAAGAGAAGCCAGGTCTCAGGTGACAGGCAGGAGCCCGAGGGCAGGTGCCCCTGGGAAAGGTGGCTGAAAGGGAGTGACCCCAGAGGAGCTGCAGGTGTCTGTAGGTCAGGGGATGCCTGTGTTGGTCCATACAAGGCCAGAGATGGTGCTGGAATGGTTTCTAGGGGTGAGCTGGGGAGGAGCTGGTCGTGAAAGTTCATTCCAAGCCTAGGAGATGACTGGGCTCCCGCAGAGCTAGAGCCTAGCGCACAGGACAAGGTGAAGAGGGGAGTCCAAGACAAAGCCAGCCCCCAAACCCAGAAGGGAGTGAAGACAAAACCAAGCAAAGTTCCTCAGTGTAACTTTTGCCCCTGTATGCACTGTCCAAATTGGTCTAATTTCTAAGGTGTCACTGTACCTTTAATATTTTATTTCTTAACATCTCCAGTGGCATCTGAGGAAAGGGGTCCTCAGGATCTTCCTGCCCTCTCACCAGGGAGTAACTGGCAGAGCTGACTTTCTGGGCTGCCTAAGCCTGCCCTGCTCCATGACAACCCTTCCATCGCCCTCCCCACCCTCCACCACCCAGTTCTCAGGGCTCAGGAGGCCCTTCCTCCAGGAGGAGGGAACTGGTTTCCTGGGCGACAACTGGTGAGGAATGGGGGAGAAGGGGAGGGGACCGGTGTTCCAGCTGGGAGGGCTTAGAGGAAGCATATGCCATCCCGGCTGCCCTGTGAATTATTCAGCGACCATGAGAACTGACTCACTCCCCAGTCTGCTGTCTTCTGCTGAGAGCTTCCTGCTGTCTCCTCCTTGGCAAAGCCCACCTCTGCCTCTGTCTTGGGGGCTTAAATCCCTGTCTTGGACCTCAAGATGCTTGTCTCTGAGTATCTTTGAATCTCTCCCTCCATTTCTCTCTCTTTCTCCTTTGTTTGCTTGTTTCCTCTATACTAACTACTGGGCTATAAAAACGACCAACCAACCAAACCCCTTGCCGTCGAGTCAATTCCCACTCATAGCGACCCTATAGGACAGAGTAGAACTGCCCCATAGGGTTTCCAAGGAGCGGCTGGTGGATCCAAACTGCTGACCTCTTGTTTAGAAGCTGACCTCTTAACCACTGTGCCACCAGGGCTCCACTGTGCTATAAAAACCCCAAAAACTAAAAAGCAAAAACAAAAATTCCCAGTTGCTGTTGAGTCATTTCCAACTCATGGCAACCCCTGGGTGGCGCAGTTAATGCACTTGGCTGCTAACCAGAGGGTTGGAGGTTCTACTCTGACACACATGGGGTCGCCAAGAGAGTGCTAAATGCACAGATGTGCAAACTGATACTCAGGTAGGTGAGATCACCTGTCCAAGATAATACAGTTACAAGTGACAGCTAGAATTTAAACTCAGAGCCTGTGTTTCAGGTCTTGAAATGGCCCCTGGAGCAATGGAGAAGGTACTCTTCAGAGTTGGCCCTGGAGGTTGTTCTTCTTTGGGAACTGGCAAGGGTATCAGAGGGAGCAGGTGAAGCCAGTATAGGGTGTGTTCCTGTTGGCTGTGGACTGTCCTGTCTGACTCCAGAGCTGCCTACCCAACTGCCTGGTTGCCTGGTCCTGAGGCCCCGGAGCAGGGTGTAGCCAGTGAAGCTGCCTTCCACCCTCCAGCCAAAGTACCAGTTGCTGTTGAGTCAACTCCAACTCATGACGACCCTATGTGTGTCAGAGTAGAATTGTGCTCCATAGGGTTTTCAATGGCTGCTTTTTTGGAAGTGGATCGCCAGGCCTTTCTTCTGAAGTGCCTCTGATGGGCTCGAACCTCCAACCTTTCAGTTAGCAGCTGAGCACATTAGCCATTTGCACCACCAAGGGTCCAGGCCAAAGTAGATGTTCCTTAAAGATCTCCAGTCTAGCCCCCTAATCCTTCAGAGGAGCAAAGGCAAGCCCGGGACCAGGCCTAGATGCCTCATTGGGAGTCTTCTGGCCTTTCTCCCTGGCACCCGGGCAGTTCTGAGGACAAGAAACCCTGCTCTGAGTGGGGGCTCAGCACTGGGTAAAGGCTGCTCAGAGAAGGAAACAGAAAGGCTTAGTGGAGCCCAGGGGTGGGAATGGATAACCCAATAAGCAATGTATGCACAGGCTTATTTGTGCTTACTTACTAATCTGTAATGTGAAATCGTGCACTACAGATTAGTAAGTAAACACGAGTAAGCCCGCGCATACCTTGCTTACTATAAGCCCGTGCATACCTTGCTTACTGGTTAATCTGCTCCTGCCCAGGGTAGACAGGCACCTTGCCTTGAGGTTGGAACAGGGTCAAGGAGCTGTCACCTGACATGGCAGTGGCTGTGGTGGTGCACTGATAGGCTGGGCCCTGGGACCTGGCAGTGCACTTCAGCAGTCCAAGTGGGGACCCGAGGAGCCTGCCTCCCTGTAACCTTCCAGGACTCTAATCCCTGAGGGCCAGAGACACTTAGGGCTCTGCCAATGCATCCTGCTTGGAGGCCAGGAAGAGGCTGCCTGTCCCCTCCGATCACTCAGTTAATAACCAGGATACCTCCCTGAAAAGTTATGTGCTGGAAACCTCAGGTGAGACAAGGCCCCTGCCTTTATTATCCACCTGCTTCAGGTTCCTTGACTGGTATGTATAATCTCACCTCCATACCCCTTATGTTCCACCTGGCATGTGACCAGTCCAAGGATGCCCACGTTCTTCTGCTTCTGACCCAGTTCAGGGATCAAGTCAAGGGAAGTCATCTTCATTGCAATTAAAAAATGAGCCACCATGCGAGAGATGGGTTCAGATCAGTGAGTAGCGTCCACCCAGGAAGCCATTTCCATAGACCCCTAGAACTTTGTCCTTGGGCAAGACTCAGCTGTGGCTGTGTGTGGACCCCCTGATAGATGAGGGATGGTACAGGAGGTTGGCTGCCCCGGGCAGAGGGTTAGCTGAATCTTTTTAACTTGACAGCTATGGACCCTCCTCATTTATTCGTGTGCAAAACCCAGGCAGATGTTTTGGAAGATGGAAATCAGTAGGAATTTGGTTTCCTCAACCTCCCACACCCCCCTTGGTTCTACTCAGGCCATTTTCCTGCCCTCCGGGTAGTCCTCTTGCTTCTCTCTTCTCTCTAGCTCCTTAGCTGTCCTCCTGCAGATGCGGCTCCCCTACCTGGGGGGGGGGGCCTGGGTTCTGGGCTCCCACTGCTGCCCTCTTCCTTCCTGTACGTTGGTGCAAGCCCCCTCCTCAGGCCAGTCAGGGCCTCCCATCTGGCCCTGGCCCAGGGGAAGGGGCTGTTCTTGGCTCTGGACGTTCTTTGCCTCTAACCTCTTGCAGTCTCTGGGACCTCCCTTGTCTCCATGTAGCCCCACTGCCAACCTCAAAGCAGTCATCCCTGATGACAACCTCATGCTCCCCCCCTCCTTCCCCCATAAGACTTAGCCCATGCCAGCTTGGCAGACGGGCGCCTTCCCCTTTTCCTGTCTTTTCATTCCCATCTCCCCCATTTGAAACTGGCCATTTCTTCCAGGGCATTCTGCATGCAATGCGAATGTCTGCCACTAGGTGGACTATGGGGTCTGGGCTAGAGACACCTTGAACAAAAATCCTCTCCGTGGTTGTGGATAATTGCAGACATGTGACATATTTTCAAATCTGTGCAAGGCAACCACAAAACAAAAGGGGACAAAAAACAAGCAACTAGGTGTGTATAAGTGTAGTAGTAGAATTTATTAAATAACAAAGCATTAAACCACAAACAAACACAAATAGTTGTTGCAAATTGACTCCAACTCATGGTGATCCCATGTGTGTCAGAGTAGAACTGTGCTCCATACGGTTTTCAATGGCTGATTTTTCAGAAGTAGGTTGCCAGGGTTTTCTTCTGAGGTACCTCTGGGTGGACTTGAACCGCCAACCTTTTGGTTAGCTGCCGAGTGCTTAACCATTTGTACCACCCAGGGACTGGGACAAAGCATATAATCTCTAATGACTGCGTATAAAAAAAGTGATAGCTAAGTTAGAGCAAGATGTAGAAATAGTCAAACATTTAGGTAAATCAGGCATCCTCATTAGCCTCAGTAGCCTTTAATTGCTGATAAGTAAGCTTAATTTGACTCTTTGACTCTTAACTTCTCCCATTCTAAGAGCAATTTAAATTTGGCTTCTCTGAGGCTTGTCAGACACGCTGGGTCCTCTGGTCAGCTAGACAAGGTGTTAAACCCCTGCGCCTTTCCTTTCTGTGGCTTTAACTTCCCCGGCGCAGGAACCTTATCTGTGATTGCTTTCTGTAGATCCCTGGAAGAGCCCACGCTTGCTTTTGTTTGTGCTCACAGCCCCTACATCTTTTCCCTTTCACAATGAAAAATGAAAGCGAGAGGGATCATGGCTACAGATGTGCTACATTTCCCCAAGGTTGTCTTTTTTTCCAATTAAGAGAATAATTCCTTTATCCTGACCCCTTCTCCTGCCAAAACTCCTCAACCTTTGGATTTGTGTCTTGTCTAAAGTTCTAGTTTGGTTCTAATTCTTGAGGTCACCCAGTAACCTCTTGTCTTTGTGACGCTTTGGCTCCTGTAACCTCTTCTCTCTGTAATACTACGCTCTGTGATCAGGGTTTAGAGTTAGGGAGATTCCAAATTATTTCAGACTTAGCTTTTTGAAACATGATGAAAACTGTGTAGTCACATTTAAAAATGAAAATGCATGGTTTCCCCATAGGGAGATGGAACTACAGGAAATCCTGAGTGAATGGAGTCGAGTCTAAGGGGTCCTGGAGCTATCGAGGGCCCAGGCCATAGACCCGCACTCCTCTCCACTGCTCTTGTTGCTATTTGCCCCAGAGTCCCAGAAACTTTCAAGTCCCCGAGCAGGAGAGAAGCAGGGAAGGAGCCAGGAGCGAGAAGAGAGAGGGTGAGACAGAGGCCCAAGGCTCTGATCAATTTAACTCAATTTAGTTCAATATTCACTAAGCACCTACAAAGTGCCAGGCTTAGTACAAGGTGCTAGAAACTCAGAGGAGTCCCAGCTACATAATTTGTGGAGTGCAGTGCAAAACGAGCATGTGGGGCCCCTTGTTCAAAAATCATTAAAAATTTCAACATGGTGACAACACAGCATTAAACCAAATGCGGGTGAGAGAGGACATAGACTCATCATCCTGAGGTGCCCTGGGGTTCCGAGGGACACGGTTTGGAAACCACCGAAAGTAGAGTCAAAGACCTAGGTTGTTGCTGTTAGCTGCCGTCGAGTTAGCCCCTAACTTATGGCAACCTCATGCACAGCGGAACGACACGCTACCCGGTCCTGCGCCATTGGGTCGCAGACAAGACCGTTGTGATCCACAGGGTTTTCATTGGCTGATTTTTGAAAGTAGATTGCCAGGCCTTTCTTCTTAGTCCCTCTTAGCCTGGAAGCTCCACTGAAACTTGTTCAGCGTCATAGCAACACACAAGCCTCCACTGACAGACAGGTGGTGGCTGTGCATGAGGTGCATTGGCTGGGAGTTTAGGTACAGGTGGTTCATCCGGGGGATGATTCCGGGAAGCAGGAGTGAAGAGTAGGGAGGGTGAGACAGGCGAGGACGAGAAGCCAATGTAACAGTAAATTAGCAAGATTGCTTCTGGGGCACCGAGACCTCCTGAGAAAGCCCCAGAAGCATCTTTCTGAAAGACTGGGGGCTGGGGCATTTCTTCACTGACTCCCAATCCCATTTGTTGAAGGATGCCCTCAGGGACACCATCTTTCCAGAATTTTTAAGTTGAGCTTTCCTTTCGATCAAGCAAGCCCCTAAGCTCTTGGAATGTTAGAGAAAAGTCCTGGGGCAGAAGTGGAAAGATACCTGGAATGACCCTTTGAGGAGGGGCATTTCAGTGCAAGGTGAACCTAAACTCCCAGAGAACTGCCCACACAGCTGTGGCTGCGGTGGGAGGCGGGCTGAGAGGAGGGGACACCGGGCACCAGAGGTGTCTGCTGAAAAGCTTTGAGCAGAGGAGGGGCGTGGTCATTCTGCATGTTGAGAAGTTCTTTCTGGCAGCTGGTGAGCGTCGGGCAGTGTGGAGGCGGGAGCTGCCTTGTCTGGACCTCCAAACCCCTTGACGGTCACTTTCTCCCTCGCCTCTCTCATAATCAGTGCCAGGCCCTCGTCCTCCTGGGGTCTAGTTATTTCCTCTGCTGTCTCAGTGATCAGGGGACCAGGCCTGGGTTGATGAGCTCTCCCGGCCCAGTGACCTCTCTCGAGGTCTGAAGTAGCTGCCTAAGCAGAGTTGCGACTTGCCATTTGTCACTTGCAACGATGACCTGTCTGCTGCCGACGAGTGCCCGGAGTTCCGGAGAACGGGTCCCCGATGGCCAATGTGGATTTCCAATTTAGAATTTCAGCCCATTTACCAGGGAATCACCCCTAAAGAGCACCATTTACTGAGCTGACATAGGCCAAATTAGATTTCAGATTCCACTGCTGTGTGTCGGTGACAGGCCGAGGGGGTGAAGTAGCGAGGAGGAAACTGCAGACGCTGCGTTTGCACAAGGAAGCACTTGGTCTCTTGTCTCTGACGGCCCCTCGGGGCTGATTTTCCCAAAACAGCCTCTGCCATTGGCTCTGCATCTCTTTCAGTGTCTCCCTTGGCCTGTATCTGTCACTCTACCTCCTAACATCTTCCCTTCGTCCCTTTGCCTCCCTTTCTTAGTTTCTCATTGCTTGTGTTTCGTTGTCTCTAACTTGTAGATCTTTTTTGTTGGGGCCCTGCCTCGTTCTCCGTCCATTTTCGCTGTCCTTTTTATTCAGTGGATGGATGCCCCTAGTCTATATAATCAGAGGTTTGTGGTAGAGATGGTGCTACGTTTTCACCAAACCCTATTTCATCTCTCCCCTGGGCAGATTGGAAAACTACATTTCCTATATCCCTCAAAGGGATAGGAGTCCGGGGTGGTGCAAACGGTTACTGCTGCTAATTGAATGTTTGGAAGTTTGAGTCCACCTGGAGGCACCTTGGAAAAAAGGCCTGGTGATCTACTTCTGAAAAATCCACTGAAAACACGAAAACCCTGTGGAGCACAGTTTTACTGTGACACATATGAAATCACCATGAGTTAGAATTGACTGGGAAAAGGGATAATACAGCAAAACCTGCAAAAACTGGAAACTGTGTAAGGCAGAAACCTGTCAGAGAAGGAAACGCAAGTATTTTCCACTAATAGAGAGCGATGGAAAAGCGGTAAGACTGTACACTGTGAGAGGTGGGAATCTTGTGAGACCTGGAACAACAAAGCAGCCCCCTTGAGTTCCGACTCTAACAGGTCTCACTGTATTTAAGTTGAGGCTCAAAAGATGAAAAGAAGCCAGTCACGTGATGAATGGGAGGAGGATGGGAGGAAGCAGTCCAAGCAGAGGGAACAGCGCGGATAAAAGCTCTAAGTCTAACAGCTGAATCTGAGGACAGACAGAAGGCTAAGATGACTGGGTGTGGTAGATGAAGTAGTCGGTTCTAATTCTGCATTCTCCGTGGGCCCATGTACATCTGCACACTTGCCATGGCCTTCTGGTTAGCAGGGGCATGCTTCTCTGCAGTTTTAATTTAGGGCTTGAGCATGTGACTCGCTTTGGCCAATGGGATGTTAGTAGATACGATGCAAGTAGAAACTTCAAATGTGCTTGTGTGGTTGGCTTTGTACACTTGTGCTCTGCCAATGCTAAGAGAAAAACATGCACCAGAACGAACCAGAGACCCACAGGTCCCAGAAGAATGAGAAATATATATAGGTCATTCTTCATGTTGGAAAGTTCTTTCTGGCAGCTGGTGATGACTGGGCTGCCCAGCTCAGCCAAGACCAGACTAGATCAGCAAAACCCCAGTTAACCCACAGATGTACCTGCTGTTGTAAGCCCCTGAGTTTGGGCATAGTTCGTTACACAGCATTACTGTGACACTAACTAAACTGATACAGTGAAGCAGAGCGAGTGACAGGGAGAGTGGGCCGGGATGAGGCTGCAGAGGTGGGCACGGCCAGTTTATGCAGCAGCTCTTAAGGCATGGTAGGGAGTTTGAATGGGAAGCCTTTGAAGGGTTTCACTGTATAGGTATAGGGCATAGATAGGGGTTATTGATCCCATTGTATAGATAGGGAAAATAAGGCCCAGAGAATTTAAGCAAGTTGGCCAATATCATAGAGAAAGAACAGTGACAGAGTGGTGTCAGCCCCAGATCTACCTGGGCCCAAAGCCCTGAGGATTTTAAGAATGGCTAGCAGGATATTCCCTAACATGGCCACTAAATGGTTGTCTGAATCCCCCCTCCCCCCAACTTTGGGCAAGTTCATTTGTCTCAGTTTCATAGTGTGACACTCTCTGATCTTGTCTCCAAGCTTTCTGGTGCTTCTTCCTCTCCCCATCCTTCCCTTCCTTTTGCAGACTCTCCAGGTGACCACAGGCCCTTCTACTCCTCTTTGCTCTCATAGTCCCTCATGCTCCGCCAGCCCCAGCTCGCTCTCCCTGCCTCCTCTGGGCATCCATTCTATCCTCATCTCACCACTCCCCTAGTTTCCTGGCCCCATGACATCATGTCATGATGGTTGTGGCCAGCGCAATGATCAGCACAATTACAGTCAGCCCTGAGAAAACTCCATACCTGCTGTCTCCGCTCCTACTTATGGGCTGCCAAATGGTTCTGAGACACTTACAGAGTTTGATTCATAGGCTGTGTGGGCAGGGACAAGAGCATGGGGTTTGGCATCTAACAGACTCAGGTTCAAATCCCAGTTCTGCTACTTAGCAAGTATATCACCTTGAACAAGTTATTCCATTTCTCTGAGCCTCAGTAACTTCACCTGTAGAAAAGGGATAACGAGGTCTCCCTTACTGGGCTTTTATGAAAATGAAATTACTTACATTCAACAAATGGGAGTTATTGTAGTTGTTGTAGATAATGAGAATGGTTCCCATCATCATCTGGGCCCCACTTCCTTATGTCCATCGTCGTACCCAGCTCTGTCTGTCTTCCTGTCACATGCCCCCAGTTGCTCGCCAATCCTTTCCATCCTCCTCCCACCTCTATCTCATTTCTACCACTGTCCCACTCTGCAGACAACCTCAACTTATCCTTTTCTGTGTAGATCATGGTCAGCATATGTGGGCTCCCTCCATTCCCCCTCAGTGTTCTCACCCCTATCCCATCTAGAGGGGGGTACCTATCCTCTTGGCCCAGGTCCCCCTACCTTTCCATGAGTACCCTGGATCACATTTCCTCCTGCCAGCCCCAAGACCCTCCTCCATCTATTGGCTCCTTATGTCTTTATCTTTTCATTCACTTGTTTATTCATTCAATGTCTCTCCCTCTTTCTTCAGTTCTGAATTGAGCCCTCTGTTTGCACATTTGCTCAAGGTTTTCCCAGCCAAAAAGCTCTGTAGCGGCTTCCTAAGTGGGTGCTCATTTCTCACCTTCCCTTCACAGCAACACTCTTAAGAAGCTTGTACACGTTTCCTGCTTCCCCACCTCCCATGCTCTCTCACCTGCTCCAATATGGCTTCTGTCTCCACCTAAGCCACTCTTGTCAAGGCCACTAGTGACCCACTTATCAAATCCAATGACACATCCCAGTCCTTGTCTTACTAGATCTCTTGGCGGCATCTGACACTGTCAACTGCTTTGCTCTTCTGCAAACTCTCTCTTCCCCTGTTTTGAAACATCTACCTTGTCCAATATCTCTTTCTCTGGTTCCTGTAGTTTGCCTCAGGGATTGGTTCTTGACTCCCTTTCTTCTCTCTCCTGGGGAATCACATAGCATCAGCTACCGTCTGGCCTCTGCGTTGTCTTCCAAATCTATGTCTTCAGCCCAGGCCTAACTCTTGAAACCACTGGGAATCTCACGGGTGCCTAAACTCATATCTTGCCTTATCCAAACTTATTCTGCCATTTGTGCTCTTTCCATCAATTAGTGATACATTCCATCACAGTCCTTGGGTCAGAAATCTCATCTTTGTCTCCAACCTGTAATCAGTTGTCAGGCTCCATGAAGCCTATCTTCCTAAGAGACATGGCTGAGACTCCACCTCCTCCTCCTCCATCTCCCAGAAACCTTCCCTAATCCTCTAGACAGGCAGAACCCGTATCACATGTCTTTATGGTCCTCTGTACTTCTTCTGGGCAGTACTTCATCACACGTACAATTCAATAAGCCATTATAAAACCGGGATGCTCCTTAGAACCAAGAATGGTGAAACTTTGTCTTGCTTACTTTGAACATGTCCTCAGGAGCAGAGGTGGATTATCCAATAGGCAAGGTAAGCATGGTGCTTACCTTGCTTACCAGATCATCTGTAGTGAAATTGTTCACGACAGATTAGTAAGAAAGCACAAGTAAGCCCATACCTACCTTGTTTACTGGGTTTTCTGCCACCTGTCAAGGACTGTAAATTTGAAGAGGATTTAATTCTGTAAGAAGGTGCTATGAGGCTGGGAGAGAGACCTATGCCAGCCACACCTAGAAGCAAAATCTTTGATGTGGTGAAAAAATGTGAAATTGTTCACTACAGATGATCTGGTAAGCAAGATAAGCACGGTGCTTACCTTGTCTACTGGATAATCTGCCCCTGATCAGGAGGGATCAATCCCTATAAAAGGACATCATATTTGGTAAAGTAGAGGGTCAGCAAAAACAAGGGAAACTCCAATGAGATAGAGTGACGCAATAGCCACAACAATAGGCTCAAACATCAAAGATCATGAAGACCGCACAGGACTGGGCAATGTTTTGTTCTGTTATACATAAAGTCACCATGAGTCAGAGCCGACCCAATGGCAACTAACAACAATAACAACGACATGTACTTAATAGTTTAATGTCTATCTCCCTGCCAGACTGTAAGCTCTGTGAGGGCAGAGACTGTTTCTGTCCTGGTTTTCTCTGTATCCCCAGTACCTGGCATGGGGCCTAGTATAGGTTAAAGACTGAATAAATACTTGTGGAGTGCATGGGCAGCAATGGGGAAGAATTCTAGATTGGAGAGGGGTGGATCAAAGACCTGGTGTTTGGTGCCTACACAGAAAAGCATAAAGTAGAATAAGGTGCAAACCCCTTGAGCCCCTTACCTGCTAAAGCCTCTGAATACAGTGGCTACTGAGCTTTTTGTTCTATTGACAGGAGGCGAAGTAGCTACAAGCTCCTTAATCACCTCTCCAAAAACACGGGGAAGCCTCATTAATTCCGGCGAATGGATGGTCTATTTTTCCCTGCTCAGGTCTCTGATGGACTGGTCTTCCTCAGCAGAGACAAGCCCCCACGGGCAAGAGCAGTTCTCCCCTGCTTGTGCGGAAGGGGGACACCAAGCCTTGGAACTGGTACCCCCGGTGGGGCTCTTGGCCCAGCTGAATCCACTGCCTGGATGGAGACTGGACCAATTCCTCATGGGACCAGACCACTGCTCACCTACCAGATGAGCAAAGATTTAAGGAGTTTAATACTATCCAGTGCTGCAGGGGAAATGGGCACTCTCGTGCACTGTTGGCAGAGGTAGCTGGATAAATTGGTATAGACTTTTGGGAGTGAGTATTGTATACAGTTTGGTAGCTTGAGTGACTAAGTTCATTTGGAGCTAGACTTTGGCACTTGCCAGCTGTGTGAGCTTAGGTAAGTCACTTATCCTCCCCATGCCTCAGTTTCCTCATTTGTAAAGTAGGGATAATAATAGTACCTACGCATAGGTTTTTTAGGAGTCCTTAGGTGGTACAAATGGTTAAACGATAGACCATTAACTGAAAGGTTGGCAGTTCAAACCTACCCAGAAGCTCCTCAGGAGTAAGGCCTGGCAATCTCTTCTGAAAGGTCACAGCCTTGAAAACCTTATGGAGCAATTCTACTCCGCACACATGCAGTTGCCATGAGTTGGAACTGGCTCGACAGCAACCAACAACAACAACAACATAGGTTTATTATAATAACAGATAAGTTAACACATATAAAGTCCTGGTTTAGGTCATTCTCTACTTGAACTGAAACACTTTAGAAGCTCCCTTTCTCCCCAACCTGGAGCCAGAGGGTTGCTATGGAAACCAAGGGGTGGAGGAGCAGGGTACATTGACTCCTCTTTGGCCAGTGGGGCTTCCTTAGAAGTGGGACTCAAATATCCCTAGCTCTGCCTCACTGTGTGGCTGCATCTCTGCCTTAATGGCCAGGATTAGAGGCCAGGAACTTTGGGTTCTCATCCTGGTTTTGTTTCTGACTTGTGTGACCCCGAGAAAGTTACTTTTTCTCTTGGCCTCAGTTTCTCCATATGTACAAGGAAGTAGTTGGCCTAAAAGGGAAATGGAATTTATTTCACATGCTACTTCACATGCTGGAGACCTGGATTGAGAAAGATTCTGAAGCTGTGTCCAGGCTTCATGGGAAAGAGGTTGTGATTGATTAGTGATGTCTGCAAGGGGTATGGGATGGAGGGTAATGCTATGTTTGTTTTGTATTAACCACCTCTAAGCTAGATGCTTCATTTCTAAGGGTTTTCCTTCCTTCTTGATATAAAGCTGTATATGCTATGAACATTCAAAATGAGACTTATTAACAATCTAGACATAATCTAGGCATTAGTCCCAGGAGTCTCCATTCACTGTGCTTCAATATTGACTGAGTTCAAGGACTAATGGCTTCAGGGGTCTTCTATGGCTCTGTCCCAATTACCTATAAACACAGCTGGTAGTCACTGTGAAAGGAAGAGAGACTTTAGCTCTAGAGGTTGGAACCCAGAATGGGGCTGAGAAGCATGTCAGGGGTAGAGACTAGCCTGGAAAGAGGTTAGGGCAGCAAGCATTGTGGGATGCCTACAGGAGGTAGGCCTGGGAGGGTTACCTGCAAGTTTTGAGGTCTGGAGACACTAAACCAGGGCCACAGGGGAAGTAGGCAATGAGGTAGAGGCAGCCTGCCTTATAGGTGCGCTTGGGGCTGACTCAGCCCAGAGTAGGCACAGTGGTGGGACATAGGAGGCCTCTGCTATGGGAATTTCTTTCTGTGGACCCGGCTCAAGGCCCTGGCCATATTGGCCAAATTCCCAGCAGAGCTTTCTCCTGGACATAGGAATTGGGCAGGAAGCAAAGGCCAAGAAGAATTCGCTGGGGTTGGGGGTGCAACCTGGAGGTTGGAAGCTCTGAAAGAAGTGGAGAGAGATTTTCTGGAGCCTTCTTGGAGGCCTGAGGTTGGGAGGTTGGGAGGAACTGAGAGTAGAAGGGAGAGTAGAAGCCTCCGTTCCTGGTGGTGGTGGTTTTATTGGAGGGCATCTGTCATAGACCCAAGGGTTTCTCAGCCTGCAGCAGGCAGTTTTAGAATCGATAAAGTTCATAAGCACAGAGCTCATCAACAATTAAGCTCATGTAACCATCTCTCTCTTTATAAAATCATTGAAAGTTAGGAGAATGAATTTCATTGTTCTTTAAATTTATTGTCTGCTAACTCAGTCAAGGTTCTTTTAGTGACTTAATTGTTGCTGTATTCATGAACTCCTTAACTCAATAGACGTGTCAGAAAATCAAGTTGATAGGTTTTTAGAATTTATTCTGCACCCAGCAAGTACCTTTTCATATCTTTATACAATGAACCATTTTCTGTACTTATACCCTAAACATACAAGTACCAGACACAATCTGTAGAATTACACAGTTGCTGTCGTAAATAACTAAATTAATCAGACAGACTTGGACTGAAGGTGTCTCCCCTGCCCTCCACCACCACATAATGGTTGTGTGAACTTGTGCAAGTAGCTTAGCTATCTACACCTCAGTTTCCTCATCTGTAAAATGGGTATAATACTATGTACATTGTAGTACAGGGGTATTGTATGATTTGATAAGGTAATTGTATGTAAAAATGTAGCAGATGCCTGACACATAGCAGGTGCTTAACAAATGGTAGCTATTATTATTTTATTATTGGAGTAAATGCAAATTCACAGTAACATTTAGTTGCAGTAAAGCCTGGCTTCAGTAGTAAATGCAGTAATGCCTAGATACAATAACATGAATACAGTAACACGTAGATATAGTAATATAATTAGAGTCCTACAGACAATAACAGAATCAGCTACATGAATGTAGTAAAATATAGATGCAGTAATATAATTGCAGTAACACACAGCTACAGCTACAGTTACATATACACATAACAACCTTTAGCTATACTAAGGTAGATAAATAACAAAGTAACAGCCATAACATCAAGATGCAATGTCACACAGCTACAGTCATGTATATGGTATAGTAATATATAGATACATTAACTAAGATACAGTAAAAATAGATACATAACTCACACCTAGAGTGACATTCCCTATGAGGGATAGATAACTACAGTAATATGTAGATCCTATAATACAGTTACAATTTCTTATTGGAATTGTACTGCATAAGTACAATAACATGTAGACAGAGTAATGCATAATTACAGACCTGTAGGAACACTGATATATCCAGGCAATGTAACATCCAGCATTCTCCCTGCACTTGAAGTACTTACCTTTTTTGGCTCATAGGTCTTCTGAGAATCTTATAAAAGCTGTGGACATTCTCTTTAGGAATAAAAAAATCCCCTCGACTGCATTTATAAGTGGCAAAATTCTGTATCCACGTAACCCTAGCTCTGGTCTGATATTTAATGTCCAGGTGTCCCAGATCCAAATACTTGAGAATCAAAGCAGGGAGAAATAATATCTCAAGAGATCAGACTTTAGTCCACAAGCAGGCATAAATAAACCAGGCTGGGGCCTCAGTCCTCTTCCTGATGATTAGAGTCTGGGTTGATTTGGCTTCTAGGTGACCCGACCTTCCATCCTACTGGAGGGAACACAAACAAGTCCCTCACTCTGATCATGGTTTCAAGGACATTAGTGAAAGGAGGTTTTTTTGGCTAATCTGACAGACCTGGGTTCAGGGTGATTTTTGCTGATGAGATTAGTTTTGTCTGGGCAAAAGTCCCCTTTGACCAGTATTCTGTAAAGTCCAAAATATCAAGTCCAAACAGCCTATGTGCAGGCTTGTTGGTTCTTTTGCAGGGGGTGTTGGCAGCTCCTGCCACCTAGCTGGTGCTTGAGGCAGATGTGGAGGTGGAATAACTTCTTAGGGGCAATTGGTGTCCACCAGAACCAGACTGTCAGGCTTCTTCATAATCACACATCTGCAGAATGGTTTGAGAATCCTGACTTAATGTATCAGTTAGCTATTGCTGCAGAACAAAATATCCCAAAACTCTGCTTAAAACAACAAACATTTATTATTGCTCATGAGTCTACAGGTCAAGTGGATGGTTCTGATCTGAGTCAGGCTTGGCTGGCTTTGGCTGGACATGCTAATGCATCTGTGGTCAATTGTTTGGTCTAGGATGGCCTTGGCTGGGGGGAACTGGTCCAAATGGGACCTCTCTCCACGTATCTCTCACATCCCTCCAGGAGGGTCTTTTACATGGCAGTGGCAGGATTCCAAGAGAAAGAGTAGATGTGTGCAAGCCTCTTAAGGCCTAGGCTTAAAATTGGCATAGTCACTTCTGCTGCGTTCAATTGGTCAAAGCAAGTCACAATGCCTGGCCTGATTCAATGAGTGAAGAAATAGGTGCCACTGCTTGATGGAGGGAGCTGCAAAGTCGCATTGCAAGTGTATGAATACAAAGAGGAGCGGAGGATTGGAGGTATTTTTGTAATCACTCAACCACACTTGCTTTTCAGGGATGGGTTGCCAGGGCTTCTGTCCAGTCTCCTTTGGATCCTTGAGCAGAGCCAAAGCTCAGTGGTTGCCAGGAAGCTCATGCTCTGAATTTACCACTCAGTCACTTGCTGATAGTTCCCACACATGCCAATAAGTTCTGACATCTCTCTTTGAGGACTTTCTCTGGCTGTGGTAACGTGCTTTGCAATCTTCAACCAATAAAGGGTAAGAGTTGATGAATCTCAGTTAGGAGCAGGCATATATCTGCTGTATATCTTCTATTGCTACTGTAACAAATTACCACAAACAGTGGCTTAAAACAACACAAATTTATTATCTTACAGTTCTGGAAGTCAGAAATCCAAAACGGGTCTTACGGGCTAAAATCTAGGTGTTGGCGGAGCTGTGTTTCTTGTGGAGGCTCTAGGGGAGAACCTGCTTCCTTGCCTTTTCCAACTGCTACAAGCCACCTTCATTCCTTGACTTGTGGCCCCTTTCTCCATCTTCAAAACCAGCAGCATAGCATCTTCCAATCTCTCTCTCGGACTCTGACCCTTCTGTATCCCTCTTATAAGGACGCTTGTGATTATGCTGGGCTCACCCAGTTAATCTAGGATAATCTCCCCATCTCAAGATTCTTAACTTAATCATACCTGCAAAGTCCTCTTTGCCATATAAGGTAACATATTCACAGGTACTGGGGATTAGGACATGGACATCTTTGGAGGGCCATTATTCAGCCTACTACAATGTGTATCTCAGCTTCCTTGCTTCACTGGTGGGAAAATTCTCAGGTGTGTTTTACAGCCTAACAGAGGGTCCCCAGAAGGATTGAATCCCAGTTTCTCACTGCAGTAACCTACTCATTAATACATTTTTATTAGCTCTATTCCCCTCTTGGAGCCCTGGCGGCATAACGGTTAAGAGCTTGGCTGATAACGAAAAGGTTGGCCGTTCGAATCCACCAGCTGCTCCTTGGAAAGCCTTTAGGGCAGCTCTACTCTGTCCTATAGGGTTGCTATGAGTTGGCATTGACTCGACAGCAACGGGTCTGGTTTTTGGTATTCCCTTCTTGTGTCCTCCCTTCCTTACATGCTCCCTGGGATCACCTCTCAAACTATGTGCACCCAAAGTCTTGTCTCAGGGTCTGTTTTGGAGGAAACCCAAACTGAACCAAGAACTAAATCAGCCTAGATTATTGGTGTATTTGCCTGTCACTCCTTCCTTGCCATCTATTGAATTTTCTATTTTTAGCAGTTGTATTATTAAAAAATAAACCCACCCTTTCCCACCAAAACAAACAAACAAAAAACCAACATAATGCAGAGAAAGAACAAGAGGTTTGGAGCTAGAAAAACATGGGTTCAAATGCTAACTCAATTTCTTATGAGCTGTGTGTTTTAAAAGCATTCCAAGTGTCTGAAGTGTTTTCTGAATCGTCCAGAATACAGTACACCCCACTCCCAGTTAGTGCTAGGTTAAAGTGCATTTTATGTTGCTCTAATTTCTTTAAAATTGATAATTCAAGTATACACGCTCTAGCGTGCAGAGTATTTGCTTCACCAAACCATTTATTTCATGATCAGATGAGACAACAGAGATTTCCCAGTGAGCGTATTTTGTTTAATGAGAACCCCTAGTTTTGCACTATTGAAACCCACTTTTTCCCTGTACTTAAAATGATCTGGGCATCTGTGCATAGGCCTCTGAAACATTGTTGGGTGGGGTGGAGCCCCGTGTTACATGCTGGTGTGGGGAAGTCCTCATTTTTTAGAGTTGAACGCCTCTCATCACCACCTGTCCATGCTTCTGATATGGGCTTAGGCACTAGGAGTAACTCTCTCTAAAGTGGCGTACTCAAAAGGACCCTTTAGAAGTGGTAAAAAAAAATCTTAGAATTGAGATTTGCATAGATTTATCTATTTAAAAGGGGCAGTGGTTGTTTAATGGAAGAATCTTTGCTTTCCATGCAGGAGATGCAGGTTCTATTCCCAGCCAATGCACCTCAGCACACCCACTACCCATCTGTCAGTGGAGGCTTGTGTGTTGCTATGAAGCTGAACAGGTTTCAGCCAAGCTTCCAGACTAAGAAGACTAGGAAGAAAGGCCTGACGATCTACTTCCAAAAAATCAGCCAATGAAAACCCTATGGATCACAATGATCCAATCCCATTGATCACGGGGCAGCCATGAGTCAGAGGCTGACTTGATGGCAGCTAACAACAACAAACTATTTAAAAATAAGAATAAAGTTCAGCTTTACTGGCATTTAATATATATGGACTGACACTGGTGTCCTGCTGTATGTCGGGTAGTCATGGGGCATGGAGTGGCCTAGGTGTGCTGAAGGAAGAGTGGAGTTTCACAAGGCAGTGAGGTAATAGTGGTGCCTGCCCTTATTTGTCACTTCTGGCCAGTTAAAGGTACAGGTCAGTGAATTTTCACAAAGTGAACACATCCATGGAACCAGCACCCAGATCAAAAAACATAAAATACATACTTTGGTGAATAGTCTCTGGGATCTTAAAAGCTCATGAGTGATCATCTAAGGTACTCTATTGGTCCTACCCTGTCTGGATCAAGGGAGAATGAAGAAAACCAAAGACACAAGGGAAAGATTAGTCCAAAGGACTAATGGACCACAACTACCACACCTCCACCAGACTGAGTCCAGAACAACTAGATGGTGCCCAGTTACCAGCACTGACTGCTCTGACAGGGATCACAATAGAAGGTCGTGAACAGAGCTGGAGATAAATGTAGAACAAAATTCGAACTCACAAAAAAGACCAGACTTACTGGTCTGACAGAGGCTATAGGAACCCTGAGAGTATGGCTCCTGGACATCGTTTTAGCTCTGTAATGAAGTCACTCCTGAGGTTCACCCTTCATCCAAAGATTAGACAGGCCCATAAAACAAAATGAGACTAAACGGGCACACCAACCCAGGGGCAAGGAGGAGAAAGCAGGAGAGGACAGGAAAGCTGGTAATGGGGAACCCGAAGTCGAGAAGGGGAGAATGTTGACACATCGTGGAGTTGGCAACCAATATCATAAAACAATGTGTTCTAACTGTTTAATGAGAAACTAATTTGCTTTGTAAGCTTTCATCTGAAGCACAATAAAAAAAATTACTAGCACCCCAGAAGTGACTTTTGTGCCCCCTTCCAGTCACTACCTATTGGTAACTATTCTCCTGACTTCTAGCAGTGTACATTAGTTTTGCCTCCTTCGACTTTGTAGGAGCAAAATCATCCATATATTCTTACTCTTTTGGGGCTGACTTCTTTCATTCAATGGTACATTTGTGAGGCTTGTCCATGTCATATTGTTGTGTATGTTGTCCATTTTTACTGTTGCATAGTGTTCCATTGCGTGCTTGTGTCCATTTTCCTGTTATTGGATATTAGTGGTGCTTTCAGTTTCTGGACATTATAAATAGTGCTGCTAAGAACATTCCTATGCATTTTTTTAATAAGATGATTCTATTTTAAGTGAAGTAATAGATTTCCGTCCAATGCACCTCATGCACAGCCACCACCCATCTGTCTGTGGAGGCTTGTGTGTTGCTATGATGCTGAACAGCTTTTAGCAGAACTTCCAGACTAAGATTGACTAAGAAGAAAGGCCTGGTGATCTACTTCCAAAAATCAGCTAATAAAAACCATGTGGATTGCAGAGGTCCAGTCTACAACTGATCATGAAGACGGTTGTCTTAGGCTGGATTCTCTAGAGAAGCAAAACCAGTAAAGCGTATAAATACATATAAAAATTTATATCAAAGAAACAGCTCATGAGATTGTAGAGGCTGGAATGTCCTAAGTCTGTGGATCAGGATAGAAGCTCCTTCTGATTCACATAGCCACAAGGGCTGGCAAACCCAATATCAGCAGGTTGGAAAGCAGGGCTCTTGCTCACAAGCTGTGAATATCAATGAATCCCAAGATTGGCAGGCAAGACCGTAAGGCTTCTCCTGATTCATGCAGCTGCAGGGGCTAGTAAACCCAAGATAAGCAGGTCAGAGTGCAAGGTTCTGCTCACAGGCTGTGAAGATCAATGAATCTGAAGATCGGCAGATAAGCTGACACCTTAAGTCCCAAGAACAAGAGGCAGCCTCAGGATCCAGAGCGAGCAAAAAGCCAGAATGTCTGGTTATATTCAGACGCAGGCCACACCCCCAAGGAAACTCCCTTTCAACTGATTGACTACTCACAGCATATTCAGTCAGGAGTGATCACATATAAACACTGAGAATCATGGCCCGGCTAAGCTGACACACAATCTTAACCATCACAATGGTGCAGGACTGGCTGTGCATGGGGTTGCCATGAGTTTGGGGGCTGACTCGATGTCAGCTAACAACAACAACCCTTACAAAATTGGCATGTAGCTTTAAAATTTCCTGCAAAGATGCCATGGATTGAAGATAATACTAATAAATGCAAGCAGAAGTTTGACAAAGAGCTAGAAAATTTCAGAGCTGATACTTCTACTCTAAGTAGAAACTTTTGGCCCAATGCTGATGATTTAATCATATCTGGCAAGAACTTAAGCAAAGAGTATGGATATATGCTCATGACCGTTAATAATAATCCTTGAGTGTGAAGTGCCTGTGAACAAGTGTGGACATCATTGGTGCTGTGCACTAGATATAGCTGATTCTCTTCCCAGGCACATGGTAGGACTGACTTCCTGGGTCTTTTGAAGTTAATTGCAGGCACGTGACCTGTTTTGGCCAATGAAATGTGAACAGAAGGGATCAGTGTCACTTCCAGAGAAAAACTTTAAGAGCTAGTGTGCAATTCATCACTCTCTCTTTGTCTTAGGTACTTAGTGTGGCCATAATAGAAAAAGCACAAGTAGGTGGTTTTAATGAACAGAAATTTATTCTCTCACAGTCTAGGAGGTTAGAAGTCTGAATTCAGGGTGCCAGCTCCAGGGGAAAACTTTCTCCCTCTGTCAGCTTTGGGGGAAAGTCCTTGTCATCAATCTTCCCCTGGTCTAGGAGTTTCTCAGCACAGGACCCAGGGTCCAAAGGATGTGCTCAGCTCCCTGCTCTTTTTTCTTGGTGGTAGGAGGTCCCTCTCTTCTCTGCTCACTTCTCTTCTTTATATATCAAAAGAGATTGACTCCAGATACAACCTAATCCTGTAGACTGTGTCCCACTTCATTAACATTAACTGCCTCTAATCCCGTCTCAGAATAGGAATTCCAGAACACTTAATTGTGCTCATGAGGAGCCTGTACATAGATCAAGAGGCAGTTGTTCGAACAGAACAAGGGGATACTGCATGGTTTAAAGTCAGGAAAGGTGTATGTCAGCATTGTATCCTTTCGCCATACCTATTCAATATGTATGCTGAGCAAATAATAAATAATCCGAGACGCTGGACTATATGAAGAAGAATGGGGCATCAGGATTGGAGGAAGATTCATTAACAACCTGCATTATGTAGATGACACAACCTTGCTTGCTGAAAGTGAAGACAACTTGAAGCACTTACTGATGAAGATCAAAGACTACAGCCTTCAGTAAGGATTACACCTCAACATAAAGAAAACAAAAATCCTCACAACTAGACCAATAAACAGCATCGTAATAAACAGAGAAAAGACTGAAGTTGTCAAGGATTTCATTTTACTTGGATCCACAACCAACATCCATGGAAGCAGCAGTCAAGAAACCAAAAGGCTCATTGCATTAGGCAAATCTGCTGCAAAAGATCTCTTTAAAGTGTTGAAAAGCAAAGATGTCACCTTGAAGACTAAGGTGTGCCTGGCCCAAGCCATGGTGTTTCCAATCACTTCCTATGTGTGTGAAAGCTGGACGATGAATAAGGAAGACCAAAGAAGAATTGACACCTTTGAATTGTGGTGTTGGAGAAGAATATTGAATATATCATGGACTGCTAAAAGAAAGAACAAATCTCTCCTGGAGGAAGTACAGCTAGAGAGTGCTCCTTAGAAGCAACGATGATGAGACTATGTCTCACATACTTTGGACGTGTTGTTAGGAGGGATCAGTCCCTGGAGAAAGACATCATGCTTGGTAAAGTAGAGGGTCAGTGAAAAAGTGGAAGTCCCTCAACAAGATGGATTGGCACAGTGGCTGCAACAATGGGCTTAAGCATAACAATGATTGTGATGATGGCACAGGACGGGGCAGTGTTTTGTTCTGTGGTACATAGGGTCGCTGTGAGTTGGAACCGATTCAATGGAACCTAACAACAACAACAATCTTGTCTCATTAACATCATAGAGGTTAGGGTTTACAACATGTAGAATAATTATATCCAATTACAAAATGAAAGACAACCACACAATGCTGGGAATCACAGCTTAGCCAAGTTGACACACATTTTTGGAGGACACAATCGAATTCATAGCAGCTTCTCTAGCCCAGCATTCCCGGTCCTGGTTTCTTTGGAGATCTTCACGTGGCATCTATCTTCCCCCATTTGTGTTTACTTGCTTCTGTGCGTAATGTGTTCTTTTTATATCTCAAAAGTGGTTAGGTTTAAGACACACCCTACACTGATATGACCTCCTTAACGCTACATAGAAAACCTTATTCCCAAATGAGATTACATCCACAGGTATAGGGGTTAGGATTTACAACATATATTTTTTTGGGACACAATTCAGTCTGTAACACTTTTTATCCCTTTGCCACAAGGACTGGCAGCCTTCTCCAAAAAGCTGGTCTGTTGGCCTGGATCCCAGCATGAAGACGCTGTGGCACAGCATCATAATTGACCTAGGATGGGCACATGGCATGAAATAAACCTGTCTTTTTTCAAGTCACAGATATTGGGAATGTTTGTTATCATAGCATAACCTAGCCTTTCCTAGCTGATACAGCACTATCCTTAAAAAAGAAAAAAGAAAAGCATCCAGTACGCAAAGATAAACCTCAGATTTTTTTCAGTGATGCCTAAAGTTATGTGATGTTCCCTCCAATTGTTTACATAAGTTCTGATACATTGTGACAAATGTTTAGATGCCTCTTATGAGGTTTCTTTACTTAATAGTGAAAGATAAAAATCCACATACCATCAAGGAAATGCTTGCTGTTCCTGCTGAAGGAAAAACAGATGGAAATAATCTACAGAAAACAAACCATGGATAAGCTAAAATGCATTCCTTTGTTAGCAAATGCAGCCAGAAGATGCAAAGAGAGCACTGCTGAAGATGTGAAGAAGCACGGACTAGAACAAATTATGCAGCCTGGGAGACTTGCTCTACAATTGGATGAAAGTACAGATGTTTCTAACATGTCTCAGTTTATGGCATGTGCCAGATTTGGCTTTCAGTAATGAAATACACAAAGAATTACTTTTTTATGAGATGTACTGGAGAAGATATAGTTTCAATCACCAACGACTTAGTTAAGACTTATTTAATAAAAACAATGTTTTTTGGAAAAACCATACAAATATAACCACCGATAGAGTGGACTCTTGAACTGCAATACATAGAGGATTCTGGGTTAAGATTATAGAGATTACTCAAAACATGAAATTCATTCGAAGACTAGCTAGTGCATTAAAGCAGTTGAGGCCAGAAGTATATAAAATTATGCAGGGTGTCTTTGAAGTGGTTTATGTTATAAAAATAAGAACTTTATAGTAGAATCCTTACAGTATTTTGTATCAAGATATAAAGGTTTGATGATTATCTTGTGGCAAAATATTTCAATGAGATGTGGAACTTACAGATGAGTTATGCATTTTTCTTTTACAAAAGAGGTACGATACTTGAAACTCACTGACCTTTTTTATAATGACAACTGGCTGCCAATAGCGTGTTATCCAGTAAAAGCTTCTTAAAATAAAACTTTTATTTTGACATAATTTTAGATTCACAAAAGAGTTGAAAGACAGTATAGTGAGTTCCCGCATACTCGTTGTCCAGTTTCCCACAGTGTTAACATCTTACGTCACCACGGTACATTTGTCAACACTAAGAAATTAACACTGATGCGTTACTTTCAACTCAACTCCAGACTTGATTCAGATTTCACCAGTTTTTCCATTAATGTCCTCTTTCTATTTCAGGATCCAATCCAGGATGCCACATTGCATGTAGGCAGCAGATATTTTGAGGAAAAAAAAAAAAAGTGCACACATTTTCTCTGTCCCTTAGGGTATGTTTGATATGTAAACGATGACAGAGAAATTGCTTTTTGAAAGAAACGAGTGCTATGGAGAGAGCATTTTGAAAATAAACATTTGGAAATGTTTCCATTGTTTTGTGATTTTTGTGACAGAAAATGATATACATATGTCACCTATAACAACTCCTATGTATGCAAACTTCAAAACCTGGAAACAGAATTTTTTAAGCTGGCAAAAAAAAAAAAAAAAACAAGCTTCCAAACAAAGTGTTTCAGAACCTATTTGCTAAAAATATAAAAATGTAGCACCTTTTCATTAGTTTGCAAG
Source organism: Trichechus manatus latirostris (assembly GCF_000243295.1). Lineage (NCBI taxonomy): Eukaryota > Metazoa > Chordata > Mammalia > Sirenia > Trichechidae > Trichechus > Trichechus manatus. Next base: position 20,611,967 of record NW_004443951.1, on the reverse strand, counting down.
AACCGCTGATTGACATCAGGGAAGATGGAAATTTGCTTGCTGAATTTCAGCAAAAACCTTTGCATAATTGGTGGATGGAAATGAAAAATAAGGAGGAGGATTTAGTAAGCACAGCCAGTATTGCTGTTTTCCCATTTGGATCAATGCATATTTCAAGGTATCTTTTTTTTTTTTTTTTTTTTGGCTGTAACAGCAATTAAAGCCAAGTATCAAAATAATCTGAACAAGAACCAGACCTTTGAGTCACTGTATCATAAAGCTTTGCTTTTTAAATTGAAACATTTTTAATCACATAGTTCTCATTAAAATTTTTAGTGAGAGCAAAGATGCATTTGACCCATTAATAAATACAACACAATACAATAATTTAAATATTTTATCTTTAGATTATTTTAAATCTAAATAATTTTAACATATGTTCTACAATGCATGTCAAATATTAATGGAGTGGTATAGGAATATGCATAGGGAGCCCTGGTGGCCCCGTGGTTAAGCACTTGGCTCCTTATCAAAAGGCTGGCAGTTTGAACCCACCAGCCGCTCCACGAGAGAAAGATGTGGCAGTCTACTTCCATAAAGATTTACAGCTTTGGAAACCCTGCAGGGCGGTTCTATTCTGTCCTATAGGGTGGCAGACCTGAGTTTGACTCCTGGCCAGTGCACCTCATGCACAGCCACCGCCTGTCAGTCTTTGGAGGCTTTCATGTTGCTATGATGCTGAACAGGTTTCAGCAGAGTTTCCAGAGTAAGACAGACTAGGAAGAAAGGCCTGAAGATCTACTTCTGAAAAAATCAGGCAATGAAAACCCTGTGGATCACAATGGTCAGACCTGCAACTGATGATGGGGATGGTGCAGGACTGGGCAGCGTTTCATTTATGGTGCACGGAGTCACCACGAGTTGAGAGCCAACTTGACGGCAGCTAACAACAGCAACCTACTTTATAAATAAGCATGTCCAGTGCAGGCATGTGCTCATTTTTAAAGAAATGCTAGGGGTGGCTGGATAGAAGAGTTTGGGATGGTGATGCCCATGGAGCTAGTGGCTGGTGGGTTCTCAGGAGGGGGCTGCTCTGTGAGAGGCTCAGAGGGCTGCCTGCGATGGAGGATGGTCAGAGCCACCACGCTCCCATGATATGATCTTTTTGTCAGGCCCGGAGCCAAGGAGGAAGCCAGGACTGGCAGGAGATCCAGAGTCCCAGCGTCACTCTATCCAGGTGTGGGGAAAGGAGAGACGTCTAGAATTAGCCTGTTGCCCTAAAACTAGCAGCCTCAGTGTCCAGAGAAACCCCTGGGTGCTCATGTGCCTACCAAGTGGCAGCCCTCCTCTCATATCCAGTCTAGACCGAGGTTCCTGTGGATTTTGGTGCCAGCACCCCAGTGCCATCTATGGGCCCTGGTGCCCATCCTGAACCTCAGGCTGCGGGGATCTGCACTGACTCTGCTCAGGCCAGGCAAGCCCCCCTTGCTCCCTGAAATCCCAAACATGTAGCACTTCCTAGTGTCAGCCGGGGCTTCTATCATTTGGGACCATGTTTTGCTCCCCTTTTTCTGGAAGACCCCCACTATAGGACGCTGAATGGTGCGCCCCCCTCCCCCAAGAAAAGAAAAAGATATCCTAATCCCTGGAACCTGTGAATTTAACTTTATTTGGAAAAAGGGTCTTTGTAGACCCTTTTTAAGGGTCTCAAGATGAGCTCATCTTGAATTACCCGGCTGGGCCCTAAATCTAATAACAAGTGTCCTTATAAGAGACAGAAGAGGAGAAGATGCAGGCACACAGAAAAGAGGAGGAGGCATGCGAAGAAGGAGACAGAGACTGGAGGGGTACAGCCACAAATGTTGACAGCCACCAGAAACCAGAAAAGACAAGGAATGGATTGTCCCCTAGAGCCTTTGGAGAGGGTGCAGCCCTGTCGACACGTTGATTTTAGACTTCTGGTCTCCAGAACTATGAGACAGTAAATTTCTGTTGTTGCGAGCCACCCAATATGTGGTATTTTCTTACAGAAGCCCCAGGGAACTAGCATGCGCACTAACTTTTTGATCCCAGCTTGGCCCCTCCAGTCTGGGTTACAGTCCTTCCTTCAGGCCTCTGACTGTCCCCCTCCCCTAACCTGCTCTCCACCCCCGCCCCTGGCTTATCCTATGTATTAAATCAATCTGATTAACTGTTCCATTCCTAGGGGCAGGGACCATGCCACTCTTGTTAACCATTGTTTCTCTGCTGCCCCGAAAAAGCCCAGCACATGGGTGAAAACAATGGCAATAGCTCACATTTGTCAAGAACTTACCAAGTAAAAGACGCTATTCGAAGAGCGTAAGGGACAATATCTTATTTATTTCTTGTATCATCCCTATGTGGAAGGTACTATTATTGGTCCCAGTGTATAGGTAAGGGTAACTCAGAGAGATGAAGTAACCTGTCCAGGTTTGCATCACTAGTGAAAAGCAGAGCCAGGATTTGAACTCAGGTCTTTGTCTGGCTCCAAAGCTTGCATTCTTAGTTTGCCTTTACTGCCTGAATGGTTTGTCACTGAGTGATACAAATGGTTTGCAGTCAACAACTAACCTAAAGGTTGGCAGTTCAAACCCACCCAATGGCATCACTGAAAAAAGGCCTGGCTATCTGCCACTGTAAAGATTACAGCCAAGAAATCCCTGTGGAGCAGTTCTACTCTGTAACACATGGGGTTGCCAAGAGTTGAAATTGACTCGACAGCAATGGATACTGCCTTAATTAGTAGATGATTAGTAAATATTTGTTGAATAAATGAATGATACTTTCTTTGGAGTGGGAGGTGACTTTCTTCATCCTGAGTCTAGCACCCTTACAGCAGGGCCTTAGCTTTAGGGATGATCAAAATAACCCATTTTGCACACAAATCTAGCAAGTTTGGTAATCTGGCTTCACAGCCAGAGCTGAGAAATCTGTCCAAGTTGGGGAGGGCTGCAAGAGGCAGTCGATCCGAAAATGGAAGGAAGTGACAGCTGGCAGCTTGACGGGAAGTGGTCGGGAGGGGTGATAACTCTGGAAATCAGAGCAAGACCTAGGGCAGTGCTGGGCGGCAGCTCACTTCAGTGGTGTGTGTTTGTTGGTGAGCACAGTGTCCGAGCCAAGTTAAATCAATTCTTGTCAGCAGCCTCTGCGTGTGTGTATTAACGTGTTTGGGCACGTGTGTGAGAGAGAAAGAAAAAGAGAGGGCGAGAGAGAATGTGTTACATGTCAAATGTTTTTTTTTTTTATATAATAAAAAACAGTTAAAACCAAAATAATATTTTGGTGCCTAAAGGGGGTAAACTTCAATTATCTTGAAAGTTTCCTTCTGTGCAAAAGCCCACTGCTGATAATGCTGGATAAGTGAGGTGTTACCACATTAATATTGTCAATTATAACACACATTTGCACAGTGCTGTTCTGGCTACAAGACATTCATTCATTCATTCATCACTGTATCAGATAGAAATGGGTTCAGCTGCAAGCATCAGCATATCCAACTAGAAGTGGCTTGAACCTAGTGGACATTTACTCTTAACTAACAAGACATTTTATAGTAGGAGGTCCCCGGGCTGATTTGGCAGCCCAGTGATATCGTTGAGGATCTGTGCTCTTCTCTCTCTTCTGCCATTCTCAGACGCTACTGACATCCTTCTCGTGGTTGCCAACTGGTTACTTCACCTCCAAGCACCTTGTGTTCCCCTACAACAGCCTCCATAGCAGGAAGAGAAGTACAGCAGCAAAAGTGCTCTCCTCACTCTCCACCCTCCTTTTATCAGGGATGGAAATTTTCCCAGAATTCCCAGCAGACTTTCCCTTATATCTCATTGGCCAGAACTGGGTCACATGCTCATCCCTACACCAATCATCTCAAAGGGGAAGAGGGTTGCCATGACTTGTTAAGAGAGATCAGGAATCATCTCCTGGGGCAGGCCATTTGTGGTCTGGCTTGAACTGGGGGGTTCTGTTAGCAAGAAAGAAGGCAGAATGGTCACTGGTTTGGCTGCATTCATCCACCATTCATTCCACAAACATCTGTGGGCCCTATTCTAAGGGCAGGGGATATGCGAATGAATAAGATGGAGTTCTGGTGACATCTGTCCTATATTATCTCAGAGAGCTGAACCAATGCCCCCATCCAATGAGGGTGAATCCAGAATTTGATTCTACATCATTCCAAGGCCCATGCTCCTTCCACCACATGAAGTTGCCTATTGGATGGCACTGACCTTTCCTGAGCAGCCCTGTAGCCTGCATCCTTCCAGGCAGGATGCTAACAGGGTTGTATTTTATGACCTGGCCTCTCGCTGGCAGGCACTGCCCTGCCTGTCCTGAGATTTATGGAGGCCCAGGATGCTCCCCCAAGATGCAGGTGGAAGTTGCCTCCCTGCAGATGAGCCCCAGTTGGTGGCATTATCTGAGAAGTGGATGGAGCCAGGAGAGAGGTGTTGGGAGGGGTGGGGGCCAGGCTTGGTCAGTCAACTGTTCAACAGAGAACATGGCTCAGGCCAGAGGGCTCAGAGCTGTGACTGGTTTGGTTGAGGTTGGCATCGTGGCCCCCACCCTGGCACTTAACACTTCGAACGGATCAGTGCCCGGGAGAGAGTAGTGCTGACCCCGAGCTCCCTGGAGCTTCTGAGTAATACCCAGCCTGGAGCCAGGGACTTGGCTCCTGGTGAGTCTTCACTTTTGCGCTTTGACCAGGTCTCCAGACTCTGAGGTCAGACTTGAGGGCACTCTCTTCCCAGGAGCCCTGTATGGCTCTCTCCCACTTGCACTCCTCATCACCCACCTTTCATGCCGTGTGAGGCAATAGGAGTAGTGGTTGAAAATGCAGACTCTGGAGCCTGACTTTCTGTGTCTGCCTCCTGGCTTCACCACTCAGTAGCTGTGTAACCTTAGGCAGGCTGCTTAATCTGTTTCCAGGTTTCCTCATTCATAAAAAATGGGAATAATCATGATGTTAACTCTGTAGGATTGTTTTGAGGATTAAATGAGTTAATATGTGTAAAGAGTCCCTGAGGGGTGCAAATGATTAAGCGCTCAACTGCTAACTGAAAGACTGGTGGTTTGAGCCACCCAGAGGCTTGGCGATTTAATTCTGAAAACTCAGTTATTAAAACCCTGTGGAGCACAGCTCCACACTGACACACATGGGGTCACCATGAGTCAGAGTCAACCCGAGGGCAACTGGTTTAATCTGTGTGAAATGCTTTGAACAGTGCCTGGTGCCCAATGAGTGCTCGATCAGTATCAGTTGGTATTATTATTACCGCCAACCCCTTGGCACTGTACAAACTTCTGACCAGTTGGTTTAACCCAGATGTCAGCTGGAAGCCTGCCCATTCTTGCATTTTACTTAACATTTTTGGAAACTTCCCATTTTCTATGACTTGGGGAAGTCCAAAGCCCTCCCTAGGATTTCTATGACGTCTTGGGGACTTGAGGCCTCTGGTCCACTTGGGCTGAAGAATTCAGCTGCTACTTCACTGATTTTTGCAACAAATCCAGTCTCACCAAGCATTTCCGCATGTGCTGAAACTTGATTGATGGCGGTGGGGAGTGTCACGAGGCACAGCTCACCGCATGGTGCTGTCTCTCTGCTCCTTTCCCCATTGCTCATCCTCTCTCCTTTCTGGACTCCCCCAACTGTTTCTCCCTCTGTTAAGCAGAGTGACTTCTCCCTGAACCACGCCAGTAAACAGCTGCCATCAGGTCGACTCCGATTCATGGCAATTCCCCATGTGTCAGAACAGAACTGTGCTCTGTAGGGTTTTCAGTGGCTGATTATTTGGAAGTAGATTGCCAGGTCTTTCTTCTGAGGTGTCTCCAGGTGGACTCCAAACACCAACCTTTCAGTTAGCAGCCAAGCATGTTAACCATTTGTACCACCCAGGGACTCCATCACACCAGTGGCCACTGTTTATTGGGTACTTGTTAGAGACCAGGAACTGTTCTAAGCACTCTACAGGGTCACCTCATGGGCTTTTATTGTCCTCATTTTGGGGTCAAGGAAATAGGACAAAGCCAGGCAGCGGCTGAGTCAGGGTTCAAGCCAGGCTGCTTGGTGGCATGGCCTCAGGCTCCATTCATCCACCATGTGCTGCCTCGCTTCTCTCTGAAACCTTAGCTCCAAGCCCTGAGGCTAGACTTATATGTAGGCAAGTTCATAAAAAAAAAAATTCCCAACAAAAATGAGCTCTCTTTTGCAGAGGAATCCCTGCTGTAATTGCTCTGAGGAGTGATTTTTTTCTACCCTGTCTTCTTCATTGGTCTCTTTTCACGCACAGGGAGACAGGGGGGTGTGGAAGACAGAGGGTGGACTTTGGAGCTGCTCACATTGGAGTTCTAGGCTTGGTTCTTGGGTGAGCCACTTTACCTCTTTGAGACTCAGTATCCTTACCTGTAAAATGGGTTAATAACAATACATATGTTGTGTTGTGAGGGTCAAAAGAGGTACTGTATGCAACGTGCCAGGTCAGTAATGGGTGGTCCTGGGTATCAGAAACGGTTTGTACTTGACTACTAACCTAAAAGCTGGTGGTTCAAACCCACCCAGTGACGCTATGGAAGAAAGGCCTGGTGATCTGCTTCTGTAAAGATTACAGCCAAGAAAACCCTATGGAACAGTTCTACTCTGTAACACATGGGGTCATCACGAGTTGGAATCAACTTGACGGCAGTGGGTTTGGTTTTTTATTGTTTTTTTGGTTTATTATTATCCGCAGCTCTGCCCCTAGCTCCCAGCATAGGCCTGACCTCCGTAGCGTCAGAAAGAGTTTCTTGGGTTGAATTTTTGAGTTCCCTGGGGTAACTTCTGTCTGTTTAGTTGGGCCAAGGTGTAGTCTCTCTTCCAGGCCACCCTGCTCGCGCTCCTACCTCCAGCTGGATCCTCCCCGGCTTGGAGCCCCTCTTCCCTTCTTCGGTGTCTCCAGCCTTCCCAGTGCTCCCTGCTCCTCCATTAAAGCCAGCCACAGAGCAGAATAGATCCCGGCTTGGATCTGTTCTGGAGGACAGATGGAGAGGAGGGGTAGGCTTTCTTCTCACTCACCCCTGTCTTGTGTGGCAGCCTCACTGAGCCCAGAGAGGGTCTCGCCTTGCCTGTGGCAGGCAGAGAGGATGTGGGAAGGCTGAGTTCTTCTCAGGGTGCAGTGAATCCAGGCCTCACCCAGCCAGGAGCAGTGCTGGGAGCCGGGCTGTGACAGGTGGCCAGGCTTGCAGCAGAGGCTTCTCTTGGGGTGTGTGAGTGTGAGGCAAGGCTCATGTGCCCACAACCTGCCCCTTTCTGCTACCATCCCTGAGGTGGCTTCCTCACATGAAGCTGCAGAGCCAACCCAGACAGCACAGAAGTCCCAGGTTCCAGTTCTAGCTCTGCCACAGCTTGGCTGAGTGACCCTGGGCAGGTCCCTGCCCTCTCTGTGCCTCCTTATCCTCCGCACTACAAGGGCTTGGAGGAAGCCAAACATGTGGGCCCTCTAGTTCTGACTGGCACGAAACTGCTGGGGTGGGGTGCCCCAGTGCTCTGTGTGGACATACTTGCTCCCCAAGGGTAGAGGAAGTTGGGCTGACCTGGCCTCTGCCACCTCTTCAGGACTTTGGGAGAAGAGACAGCCCACCCTACCATGAGCCTCCTCATAGCTGGACCAGTGACCACTCAGCCCCTGGAGCAGCTGAAGTGTGTGTGTGCCTGCGTTTGTTTGTGTGACTCTGCATGTCTGTGTGTCTCTGTGGAAGGGTCTGTTTGTGTGTGTGTCCATGTGTTTATGTGTCTCTGTATGCCTTATGTTTGTATGTATGAGTATGTATGAGCGTGTCTGTGTTTATCTCTCTGTGTTTCTGCGTGTGTGTTTATGTATGTATGCATGTGTATGTGTGCCTGTGTGGATATGTGTGTCTCTCTGTATGTGTGCATGCGTGTGCTGCTCAAGTGCTGAGTTTTAACTATTTCTTCTGCCTCCTCCACCTGCCCCAGCACCACTGGGAAGGCCTGTCTGAGCCCAGCGTCTCCTCTGGCTCATTCTCCAGGGCCACCTCTTCCTTGAATCGTCAGCTTAGAGTGTGAAAAGGCCTGTGTTTCTGGTTTTCTTAGCCACTTTTCCAGGCAAATGGCAACAATGGACTTGAGCAGGTGAGTTGGATCTTTCTCCTCCTTCCTCAGGTTTGCTGTCTTTCTCTTATTCTCGCCTCTCACTTTGTCTTTCCCTCATCTGCCTTGTCCTCTCCTACTTCTCCACGGTGGTCTCTGATTCACCCTCACTCACCTTCTTTCCTGGTCTCTATCTCTGCCTTCCTCAATCTCCCTGCTCTGTCTCTTCCTTGCTTGCACTGTCTCTGTCTCCTCCATCCCCAGCTACCAGAACATGCTGACAGCTGCTCCTCTGGGAGGCGTGAAGACAGAGTTGGCAGCCGAGGAGCTGTGGAGGGTGCAGAGCCAGGAACCTGGGTGGGGTGTTAAAGATTCAGGATGGGGGGATGGTGGTGTTGGTTGGGGGAGCGGAGCCCCACAAAGTGGAGGAAGAAGAAGAGGAGGCAGAGCTGCCAGGAAGAGCTGTGGGGTTGGGATCCGGTCAGCTCTAGGAGGGGACTGAGGTCTGTGGGAAGTTGGAGATGGGAGTGGATGGGAGATGAGGTTCTGAGGATGGTGTGTGTGTGTGTAAGCCTGGAAAGTTTTCAGGGTAGGCATGGGCATGATAAGATATTCCAAGCTCAAGGCTCTATTTTGAATGCCCCAGGGAGGGGCAGAATGGTAGAGAGAATGTGACTGCCCATTCTGAGAAGCACAGTTCCATTGGGATCTGCCAAATGTCCAGCCAGCCTGAAGGCTGCCCACACCAGGGCACCCAGATCTTAGTCAGCCAGTTGGTGAGCACCATGGGCAGAGAGTCCATTCTGGATACAGCCCTGGGACCCTGGGTTAGAGAAAATATGGAGGTGTTGGGTGGTGTTGGGAAGTGGTCTTGCTCTTGGAAACTCCATTCTGAAGGAGAGACATGGCAATGATCTGGACGTCTTCTGTCTGAGGGTAGACACAGCCCTCTAGAGTAGTTGTGTCTCTTCACCCTCCAGGCTGGTGAGGACAAGCCAACCTGGATGACGTCTGTTTGTCTGTCCTGTCTTTAATTCAATTTTAAAGTGATCCCTCCACCCCCAATCCTGCATCTAATGAACCTGACATTCAGCAAAATGTCTTTGGTAAAGGTCACAAGAGGGAGATGGCATTCTCGCTGACAGCAACTGCTCTTCCAGCACCGGCACTTTCTCCTTTAAGACAATGTGCCAGCGCTCATGTCCCTTACAACCATCGCTACCCCCTACCAGCCACTACCTCCAAGCTGCTTTTTCCTAGTCTCTCAATCTATGTAAACCTTCCTATCTAGAAAGACACAGGTCAGGTCCTGTCTCATTCATTTATTCATTCTCTCTGCTGGCCATTGAAGATGCAGGGATGACTCAGATCCCAGCCCTACCTGGTAGAGCACCTGGGAGGGAGTATCCCAGGGACAGCTACACTGAAGTATCTACGGGAGGAGAGGGGGCAAGAGATGAGGCAGCAAGGAAGGCAGAACCTAGGTGATGAAATGTCACATCTCCATGCTTAGAAGTTTGGCCTTAATCCTGAAGAAAATGGTGAGTCATTGAAGAGTTTAAGCAGGGAGATAGCTACTGGTCCTATTTGTGTTTTAGGAAGACCACTCTGGCTGAAGAAGGTAGGACGGATGGTGGTGGAGGCAAGACATAGTGGTGACCTGGTCTTGGACAGTAAGTAGATTGGAGAGTTTACTTCTCCAAATGAGAGGGAGTAGTGGAAGATGAAACTACATTTTTGACCTTGTCGACTGAGTAGAAGTCAGTTGGGATGGGCAGATTGGGGAGATGATGAGTTGTTTTTGAACATATTGCATTTGAGCTTGGGAGACACCCAGGTGGAGATGTGTAGGGGTAGTTGGAAATGGGGATTTGGAGCTCAAGAGAGAAGACTGTGCAGGGAATGTAGATTTGGTAGGCATCTGCAGCTAAAGTTGGTAATTGAAACCATGGATGTGGATGTGATTTCTAAGGCAGAGAAAGAAAGAGGGCCCAGGAAAGCTCCATCAGGGATGCTGATGTTGAGAAAGCGGAGGCATGAAGAGGAGGTAATGCAGGAGTCTGAAAAGGTACCCTCAGAGGAGAGGGCTTCAAGGAGGGAGTGGTCACCAAGGTCACCTACTCCTCGATCCTACGAGGAAGCATTTGCTATTCTCATTTTACAGATGATAATTTTAAAGAGCTTGTCCAGGGAAAAGCTGGAATTCAAACCTGGGTCTGTGAGATTTCAATGGTCATACTCTTGGCCATGCTATTCTTCTACCCATGAAGACCAATCACCCGCAGGCTCAGTCCTGTTCAGTCCTTGATCCAAGGCTGCCTCTGGAAAGGGAGAGCTTGAGGAGCTCTGTCTCACCTGGGATGAGATCTGTCTTGATCATGCTGCTGTTGATCAAGTGCTTGGGGGAAATCCTACCACAGTGCGTTCCCCTCACCCTAACCTTGCTGCTGACCTTAGCCCTAGATGGCCCTGCTTGGTCCTCTGAGTCTCACAGGAACTGAAGTCTACCCTTAACATCAACCTAATAATTGTCAACACTCCCATGTAATTTCCTACGTTCCAGGCTTTCTACTCACATTAATTCATTTAATCCTCTCAGCAACCTTTGAGATAGATATTATTGTCTCCATTTTAAGATGGGGAAACTGAGATATTAGGAATTTAAATACCTTCCCTGAGCTCACACAACTGGCAAGTGTCAGAACTGGAATTCAAAGCCAGGTAGCCTGTGCTGTTAACCACTCTGAGCTTTATAACCACTGTAAGCCTCTCTTAGCCTGTGGGCATTCCTTCTCTAGATCCTATTTCTCTCTTTTAGTGTACTGATACTCAATACCACAAGGTGGTGGCACCTGCCACCTGTAATCCCATTGGTGATAAAGGTGGTTATTGTGGATGACATGCTGCCCTTTGTCTCTGAAGATGCTTCTGATCCCCCTTCTGCAGTTGCAACCTATGATGGTTGGTGGGGAGGCATTTTTTTTCCTGGAGCCATCACACTTGGGCCCTCAGGTTTCAAGGGAGTTAAAGGGGGGCAGTTATAGAGCCTGAGATTTTTTATTAGACAAAGTTCAAATCTAGGTGTTTATACTTCCTAGCTATAGGAACTTTAGCAAATGATTTAAACCTAGTCAGGCCTCCAGTTTCTCCTCAGTAAAGGGGCGCAGTAATAGCACAAGACAGAGGTGAGGAGGATGTGATTATAAATGTGTAAAATTTTGTTGACATGCTTGCCATTATTAAAGGTTGTTTAGCCTAAGCCCTACTCCCAGGCTCTTGGGAGACCACACAACATAGCAGTTAAGAGTGTGCATGGTCATCACAGTCAGGCAGACCCAAGTTTGAATCTTGGCTGTGTTACTTCCTTGCTGACCTCTCTGAGCCTCAGTTTCCTAATTTATAAAATGGGGGTAACCTCATGCTGTACCTAAACAACTGCTCTTCTCAAACCACAGCTGTGTACAGACTTTTGGGAAAGAATCCTGAGTTTTCTCCAGGCTAGATGGTCCTTTGTGTAGCAACATACTTTGATGGCTGTTTTTGGTGTGAAAATTGAGGCCCCCTCCCCCACAAGGGCATAGCACAATGGGCTGCGGTGAGACGAGTGACCTCTCTGTTTCTACTGTGGCAGATGCTGCTGGTGTCTTGCCCATATGCTTCTGTACTCAGTGCTTGTCCTTCTGTAAGGTCCTGCAACCCTCCAACTGGCTTTCTCTTAGCTTGCTCAAGACACAGGTTGGACCTGCCAGAGTTAATGCCACAGGGAGAATTCCTCAGCTAATAACAGATGGAAGTTTGGGGATAAATATGCTACCTTGACCCTCTAGTAGGTCAACTCGGAGGTGTGTTCCACACCATCTCCCAGAAGTCCCCAGAGGGACGGATCCACAGTTGCCCACAGTGGTAAGCTGCTCGTTAATACTCTCTACATTGGCTTCCTTCTCTTCCTTGGCTTATTTCTCCATTCCCCTACCAGTGCTTCCTGGGAACATGTCCTAAATAAACCACTTGTACTCAAATCCTTGTCTTAGGTCTGTTTCGTGTGAACTCTGCTCAAGACATCCAGGGTCAGAGGTGCTTCCCCAGGACATAAGGGAAGGGATATAAAGCGGGTCTTGAGAGACAGGGAGTCTGAGGAACATGGTGGAAGCTATGAGCTTAAGGATAAGAGATGATTAATGAAACACTACCAGGAATAACTGAGGTTCAAGAACAACAGTTCAATTTTAAGTCATGTACTGTGCTATGTAACCACTCTCATTAACCGCAAACCTTCAGTAAAAGTCACTTACATGTAAGCATTGTGTTCACGGTTGCTTTGAGAAATCAAAGGAAAAGCTTCAAAAGTCTTGGGAAGAGAGAGAAGACTCTAGCTACAGGACGCAAGACCCGAATGAGATGGAGAATTCAACCAAGGAAGAAAGTTGATATAAGTGATATCTAGGAGAAATGGGAGTCCCTTCAGGTATTGTGGGGGCTATAGGATTTCCTACCATATGTAGGATGCATGCTGGGGCTATTTTATTTAGATATGAAAAGAAGGATGAATGCACAAGATTAGACAACATGGGAACATCCAAGTATCTGATAACTTGAGATTATGTGTACCCAGCATAGTAGAGGAGATCCTTGTGCAGGGAGGTTTTCTGTGCTCAACTAGGCACTCACATGGGGATGGAAGCTTGGCCTCATAGACCTGGATTTGAAACAGCTGAGCTAACCAGTCAGGCTGAACCCCGTCCCATTCCTCCACCCCCACTAGGCCCCAGGAACCTTCTCCATGCTCACTCTCTTCTTTCTAAGGCATGAAACTCTAGTGCAGGCTGCTCAGTATTCCTATGGTCAATTTCCTCAACATTCTTCTTTGCAGAGCATCCAAATCTCAGAAGCTGAGAAAGTTTTATTCTTAATTTGTGGCCAGTCATATCCAGGCATAAAAAGAGCCATGAATAAGTGTTGCTTAATGATCAAGAAGCTCCACTATTTGTTACTGTTCCTTTAGTGTTGTAGCTGCAGTATTCTTCTGCTTGCTCCAGGGCCTTTGCTCAAGCTGTTCCCTCTGCCCAGAATATGATTCACCCACCACTTCCTCTCCTTGCCTAGTTGATTCCTATATAGTCTTCAGGTCTCAGCCTAGTTATGGCTTACTGAGGAAAACTCTCTTTGACTCCAGTTTTCTTTCTTACAGAACTGTGTTCTTTTCCTTCAAATCAATTTACCTGATTAGTGAATTAGTGTCTGTCAGCCCGTAAGCACTGTGAGGCAGTGTCTTAGTTATTTAGTGCGGCTATAACGGAAATACCATAAGTGGGTGGCTTTAATAAACAGAAATTTATTTTCTCACAGTTTAGGCGGCTAGAAATTCGAATTCACGGTACCAGATTTAGGGGAAGGCTTTTTCTCTCTGTTGGCTTTGGGGAGAGGTCCTTGTCTCTTTTCAGTGTCTGTTTCTCAGTTCCTTGGTAATTAGTCTTCATGGTGGGGCATCTCTCTTCTGCCATCTCTGCTTGCTTGCTTCCTTGCTTAATCTGCTGTTTCATACCGCAGAAGAAATAGATGTAAGACACACCCTACACTAATACTGTCTTATTAACATAACAAAGAAAATCCATCCCCAAGCGGGATTACATCCACAGGTATGTCATTGTTGTTAGATGCCATAGAATCGATTCCAACTAACAGCAACCCTACGTACAACAGAACGAGGTATATACATCCACAGGTTAGGGGTTAGGATTTACAACACGCATTTTGGGGGAGACGATTCAATCCATAACAGACAAGGATCATGTCTAATTGTTCCCCCTAGCACCAGCACAGTGGGTCCAGGGCAGGTAGTCACTAGACATTTCCTGAAAAAATGAATGAAGGTGTTCTTAGTTCCAGGATAAAGCGTTAAAATTGAACACGACCTATTTGTTCCGGGGCTAATGGGTTCCTAAACGGTCATCTCACCATCCTCCTGCCTCCAAGAGAATCGTTCTCCTACTTCAAACTGCATCCCTGGTTCAGCTTTTCCTGTTTTGAGACTGAGGAGTTAATTTTGTGGGGATGCCAGTATATACTACACTTACAAAGGGTAATGTGGGAAAACTAAAGAGTAAGTTTTTCTTCTTTTTCAGTTTTTTCCTTGTTCTGCCACATAGTATTATTTTTTAACTGTAGGCTTCTCTGAGCTTTTAAATGCTAATGTACATAGTGAACCTCCACGAGGAAGGGTCTACTCTGCAGCAGGCCCCAAATGGGTTTTTACCCCAGGATTTACTGATTAATTGATTTGGCAGAACAAATTCAGGATTCATATTTCACTGTGCATACTTGGGGAAATGCTGACCTACAGAGTAAAGTTCAAGTTTCTCAGCCTCATGTTTAAGGTCCTTAAATATCTGGCTCCTGCACCTCTCAACACCCCTCCGTTTACTCTCTGCTCCAGCAGCCCTGTGAAGGGTAGCCTCCCAATCACCATGCTCTCTCATGTCTCCATTCCTTCTGTCCCTCTATGGTCTGCTGGCTGGATTCCTAGTCATCCCTCAAGGCCAAGACCAAGTGTTACCTCCTCAGTAAAGCTGCCCCTGCCCTTTCCTCTGTGTTCCTAGAGCCCCAGTGTATCCTTCTACTGGGACACTACTATGCTTTGCTGTGAGGAGCCGTTGACTTGTCTGCCCTCCCTTTGAGTTCCCCCAGGGTCATGTCTTATTCATGGCTGTGTCCCCAGTGACCATCACAGGACCCGTCACAGAGTGGGAGAGCATGCATGTTTATTTATTGAATAATGGTATAAATGAAAGTTGAAATGGAAATGTTTCCAGTCTTAAAAGTGGTAGTGGGAGGGATTGCCCAGCCCCCCTTGCTGAGATCTGCAGCAAAAACGCCCATCCTTCCATCCTTGTCTTCTGCGGTTAACCCCATCCTGAGCAGCTGGAAATGGTATATGGCATTCTGTTGAGTTTTGATTCAACCTCAAAAATTCCATTAAATTGTTGGCTTTCTTTATCTTACCAATAAAGAATGCAACAGAAGAAGAGGGATGGGGTGAGAATGGGGAATGGGTGAGGATCAAGTGTGGGTGCTGCACATAGTATTGCCCCGATCAAGGTCATCAGCCAGACTCCACTGATCACTTCTTGGTCCTCATCTCACTCACCCTTTCAAGGACACTGACCAGAATTGAAACATTGTCTCCACTGGGCTTCAAGACCCCACATGTCAGCTCACAGGTGTCCCTTGCTCTGTTGAATCTCCAAATGTTGGAGGACTCAAGGGCTCCATTCTGGGCCTCTTCTCTATATTTGCTCTCCCCCAGGAGATTTCATCTAATCCTTGGCTTAAGTATCTCTATGCTGATATCTCCTGTCCTTCCATCCACACTGAGGCCCAGACATATATATCCAGCTATCTATTCAAAAGCTCCACTTGGACACTGTACAGCGTCCCTCAGGAATTCATGTCCACCCAGCGCCTCAGAATGTGACTTTATTTGGAAATAGTGTCTTTGCAGATGTTATTAGTTAAGATGTGGTCATACTGGATTAGGATGGGCCCTAAATTCCATCCTGGCATCCTTATCAGAAGGCCACGTGAAGCTACAAAGACTCACAGACAGGAGGACACCATGTGACAATGGAGGCAGAGGCTGGAGTAATGTGTCTACAGATCAAGGAACGCCAAGGATTGCTGGCAACCAGCCGAAGCTAGGAAGAGGCAAGGAAGGATTCTTTCCAAGAGGCTTCAGAGCAATCATGGCCCTACCTCCACTTGATATTGGACTTCTGGCCTCCAGAAATGTGAGAAAATAAATTTCTGTTGCTTTAGGCCACCCAGTTTGTACTAATTTGCTGTAGTAGCCTTTGGAAACTAATAAAGAAGCCTAATAGGCATCCAAACCAAACAAGGCCAAAGCAGGATCCTTGATTCTCCCCTCCCCCAAATGTGTTTCTTCCAAATGTATTTCTCTTCTCGTCTTCCTGTTTTGGAAAATGGCACCATTACTCACGCAGTTGTGCAAGCCAAAAACCTTTCAGTAAGCCAATCCGTCAGTTAGTCCTGCAGGCTCAATTCCTAAATATAGCCTAAACCTACTCCTTTCTGACCATCCCCTCTGCTATCGTGCCACCGTCATCTCTCACTTAGACCATTGCAACAGCATCTGAATTGTTCTCCCTGAGTCCTTGCTTGCCTCCTACAGTCCTTCATATTGCCACAGACCTAAAGTCTGAGAGCTATTGAAAAAGTGAGGACTTTGGAATCAGACAGACCTGGATTTATATCATGGTTCTACCACAGATTATCTATGTGACCTTGAAGGAATGACTTAACTTCTCTGAGCCTCAGGGTCTCATCTGTAAATCAAGGATCGAAGCAACCACTTTGCTTTGGAGAGGAGGTGGCCCTAGGGTCTTCTCTCCTATGGTTAAAATGATGAGGTAGGGCTGTGGAGCAGGTTTTTGGATTGGACTTCACCAGGAAAACCCAAACTTGGACTAAACATTACAGGAGAATTACATTTGGAAATGTGTATGTGCTAAATTTCGTGACCATTATAATTGTATCTAAGTGCCAAGCCCTCACTTTAGGTGATTTACATTCATTAACACATGTTTTTTAAACCAACCTCATGAGATTCTCCCATATGGAAGGCACAGAGTAGTTAAGTAACATGCCCAAAGGCACACAGCTTCTAAATAATCCTGCTGCCCTTGAGTCAATTCTGACTCATAGTGACCCTACAGGGCAGAGTAGAACTGCCCCTTAGGGTTTCCAAGGTAAATCTGTAAATCTTTACAGAAGCTGACTGCCACATCTTTCTCCTGAGGAAAGGCTGGTGTGTTCAAACCTCCAACCTTTCAATTAGCAGCCAAGTGCTTTAACCACTGCGCTACCAGGGCTCCTGAGCTTCTAAAAGTATCCATTGGCCGTCGAGTCGATTCCGACTCACAGGGACTCTATATGACAGAGTAGAACTGCCCCATACAGTTTCAAGTCTGTAATCTTTATGGGAGCAGACTGCGCCATCTTATTCCCAAAGAGCGGCTTCTAAACACACACACACACACACACACACACCCCTGTTGCCGTCGAGTTGATTCCGACTCATAGCGACCATATAGGACAGAGTAGAACTACCTCATAGGGTTTCCAAGGAGCGCCTGGTGGATTCGAACTGCTGACCTTTTGGTTAGCAGCTGTAGCTCTTAACCACTACACCAATTTTGAACCCTGGTTTCTTGACTCCAAAGAAGTCTGTGTTTTCACTTGGTACGGTGTATGAGTGTCCTAGGGCTGCTGTAACAAAGTACCACAGACTGTGTGGCTTAAAACCTCAGAAATGTATTGTCTCATACTTCTGGAGGATAGAAGTCCAGAATCAGGGTGTTGGCCATGTTGATTCCTCATGAGGGCTCTGAGGGAGACTCTGTTTCATGCCTGTCTCTTAGCTTCTGGTGACATCTGGTAGTCCTTGGTGTTCCTTGGCTTGTAGATGCATCACTCCAATCTTTGCCTCCATCTTTAAATGGGTGCTTTCCCTCTGTATCTCTCTGTGTGTCTTTTCCTCTTTTGTAAAGACACGACTCATATTTAACTAGGACCCACCCTACTCCAGCATGACCTTATGCTAACATAACTGATGGCATCTTCAAAGACCCCATTTCCAAAGAAGTTCACATTCACAGGTACCTGGGATTAGGACTTCAATATATCTTTTTTGGGGACACAATTCAATCCATAACTCATGATAAGATCAACACAGAATATAGCCCCAGCCATAAGGAGGCAGTCTCATTCAGCAGAGACAGCCCGGGACTTGGAGTTGAACTTGGGCTCGAGTCCAGGCTCTGCTGTTCATAGACAGGTTGCTTCAGCCAATCCACTAAATCACTCAGCATCTCTATCCTTGTGGGAAAAAATTAAGACAATAGCAGTTACCTCATCAGGTGGTGTGAAATCAAATGCAATATTATGTGCTAACGTGTTTTGTAAACTGTAAACACATGAATTATTCTTTCCTGCCTCAGTATTTATAGGCAATGGGTGTCCAGAGGGGCTGCTTTGCTCTTTGGGGCTCAATCCTGCTTTTTTGAGAGTTCTCTTGCACCCAGAATTCCTATGGTGTCCCTGCATTTCTCAGTCTAAACCGTTGTATAGCTTCTGCATAGTCTTCCCATGCTTTCTTGCCTCAGTTTCTCTATCTCACTCCTCAGAAGCCCTCCTCAGCGCTCTGCCTTCATGTCCCACTATTCTAGCCTCCTGGGAAAACTGCCTAGGCATTCTCACTTGGACCAAAACTCCTCATATCTGACTTCCAATTTATATTACTATTATTTTCAACCCAGGGAAGTCAGGAGTTTTTTTTTTTTTTTTTTTTTTTTTGGAGATCTAATCTCCAGAGATAGGTTTTTTTTTTTAATGGGATAGGAGTTGTGAGAGGCTGCCTCTGCTCAGACCTCTGGCTTCTCCTGGTTCCTAATTTGGCTTCCTCACCCCCATCCTGAGGCTGAGGAGCTGAGCACAGTGACTGCCTGTGGCCAGTGGGGGGGCAGCAGAAGGCAGCAAAGTATTAATTATTAGGGGCTGGCAGGTTGTTCTGCAATGGTCAGGCTAGGGGCCCCAGGGTGGAAGGCAGTCTGGTTACTGGTCTGACCTGTCCCAAATCTTTGGGCTACACCCTATGAGCTGGCCTGGATTGGACAGCAAAGACATGGGAATTGTCTTCCTAAGGCCTGTGGGAGAGAATGCATTTATGTAACAGGATGCTGGTTGCAAGTGACAGAGAGCCAACTTGAACCCGCTTAGGCAGAAAAGAAGCTTTATTGGCTCCCAGAACCTGGGTATCAGGGACAGTTGCAACCAGGAACTCCAGAGCCATCAGGACTGTCTCCCTCCTCTCTTGGCTCCACTCTTCTCCGTGTGTTGGTTTGATTCTTTCCTCCTGCAGACTGGCTCCTTCAAGGGACCGGCACCATGGCCACCAGCAACACTTGGCTCTGATTTTCCCTGATTCACTGTCTTGCCTAGGTTCTGGTTGCACAAATCTCTACGGAAGGTGTTTCATTGTCGCGGATTGGGTCATGCTTTGCCCATGAGACAGGGGGTGGGTCCTCTGATTGGCAGCCAGGACAGCATGTTGGGGTGTGGGAAGGAACATTCTCCAGATGAAGGGCCCTCACCTGTGGAGGGATGGAAGTGTACTGAGCAGGCAAAACAATATGCATGCACCACAGCTCACGCGGT
Organism: Trichechus manatus latirostris; assembly: GCF_000243295.1. Lineage (NCBI taxonomy): Eukaryota > Metazoa > Chordata > Mammalia > Sirenia > Trichechidae > Trichechus > Trichechus manatus. The sequence goes on along the minus strand of NW_004443951.1, from coordinate 20,592,655 downwards.
GTTTGACACTTTCCCCTTGGCACAAAGGCACCAACCCATTTCTCAGATTCTTTTTTTAAAAATAATATTTTATTGTGTTTTTTTGTGAGAGTTTACACAGCAAATTAGCTTCCCATTTAACAATTTCTACACAAATTACTCAGTGACATTGATTACATTTTCCACAATGTGTCATCATTCTTATTAATTCCATTTGGTTGTCACATGAGTTTTTTTTTCCTTCTAAATTTTATTTATTTTATTGTTGTTGTTGTTGAGAATATACACACCAAAACATACACCAATTCATCAGTTTCTACACGCACAATTTAGTGACATTGATTACATTCTTAGAGTTGTGCAACCATTCTCACCCTCTTTTTCTGAGTTGATCCTCCCTCATTAACATGAACTCACTGCCCCCTAAGGCTCCCATCTAGTCTTTCGAGTTGCTGTTGTCAATTTGATCCCATATAGATAGTTCTTAAAAGAGAATAATGCTCATGGCAGACCTTTTTTACTAGTTAAGCTAAACTATTGTTTGGTTTTAAGATGACTTCAGGGGATATTTTTGGTTTAAGGTTTAAAGATCTCAGGGCAGTAGTTTCAGGGGTTTATCCACCCTCCATGGCTCCGGAAAGTCTAGAGTCCATGAGAATTTGAAATTCTGTTCTACATTTTCCTTCTTTTGATCAGGATTCTTCTATGGAATCTTTGATCAAAATGTTCAGTAATGGTAGCTGGGCACCATCCGGATCTTCTGGACTCATGGCATATGGAGGTAATTAACCACATATTCTATATCTTCCTCCTATTCCTGACTCTCCTTCTTGCTCTGTTGCTCCAGGTGAATACAGACCAACTGTTTTCCCTTCGATGGCCACTTGCATGTTTTTAAGACCCCAGACACTCCACAATGAACTAGGAGATAGAACAGAAGTGCTAAACACATTTGGCCAATTAACTGGGATGTTCCATGAAACCATGACCCTAAACCTCCAAACCAAGGAACCAAATCCCATGAGGTGTTTGGTTGTTTGGTTGTACTTAAGCAGCCTTGGCAGCAACTCTTCTTTTCTTTTTTTTGTTGTTGTTGTTGTAAACATTTCTCAGATTCTTAAGCTGACCTTCAGGGCCCAGGTTAACATCTCCCCCTTCTTACTAAAATGAAAAGATGGAGTCCCAGGAGGACTGCAGCCATCTCACCATCTTACATTCACCTCTCCCCTGGTTGCCTCGGTGAAGATGTGCTCTCGGGTGGGCGTGACGAAGGGACTATCATGAGCTTGTGCAGGGAGAGAGAGGAGGGGCCTGACCATCTCCATGAGGCCTCGGTTAAGATCAGCAAATCAGGGATCATTACAAATGTTCTAATTAAGATGCATTGTAAAGAGTAATTCACTCCGTGCCTGACGTTTCTCAATAGCCCTGAAAGCTAAGCAGCCCTGCCTGGTGCTGCAATAAATCTCACCATTCGAGAATTATTAGTGGTGTCTTCTGACCTGTGGGGTCATCTGGTAAAGCAAGGATGTGGAGGGGGGAGTGTCTATGGAAGCTTTGGGAGATCTAAGCAGTGCCCTGGAGCCACTTGAGGAGGAAGCCAAGTTCTGGCAACAAAGGATGGGGGAGAGTGTGCCACACACATCTGGTGCAGGATCTGCCAAGGGTTAGTGGTAGGTGGGGGTTAGGGAGAAAGGATTGAAGTGACCTGTCAGAACTTTGGGCAGTTTTCACCCAAATTCCTTACATGTGGAAAGTATTCACAGCCACTGCCTTGTTTGACCCTAGTGGTAATCTTATGAAGTCAATGCTATCTTCGGTCCCATTTTACAGTTGAGGAGACTGAAGCTGAAAGAAAAGGTGACTTGTTTAGATACCTGATGTGAGTTAGCAGAGCTGGGACTGGAACCCAGACCTCTTAATGCCCAGACCAGGTCATTCTTTATTGCCCAGAGGGTGAAACAGAGACAGCTGGAACAGAGAAAGAGAAGGTAGCTGATGGGACACAGTCACAGGCCCCTGGGGCCCAGGCCTGGCAGCTCCCTTTAGGGTCCATAGAGCAATTCTGCAAAGGGAGTCACTAGGGTTGCTGTACTGACCAATGCCCAGGTGTTGAATGCCGTTGGACCACATGGGTGTATGCTGAACTTTTCTGAGGACTGTAGCATTCTGGCAGCACAGCCTCAGGCACTTTCTGCACTCCTAGACCTCTCTCCTTAGCTTCTGTCTGCGTCTGCACATGCATGCAGGACCTCCCCATCAGTGACCCCACAGGACAGTGACCCTATAGGACAGAGTAGAAATTCCCCGTAGGGTTTCCAAAGAGTGGCTGATGGATTTGAACTGCTGACCTTTTGGTTAGCAGCTGAGCTCTTAACCACTATGCCACCAGGACTCCAGAGACCCCCACAACCACCTCAAATTCCCTAGATCTCAAGCTGGCATCTTTTTTCATCTCCCAAACTGGTCCTTCCCTGGGGTCCCCCATCTCAGTGAATGGCACCATTGTCCCTGAATCATTCAAACCAGAAACCTGAGAGTCACCTTCCACTTCCACTCTCCGTGCTCCCCACATTGAACACATTTCCAAGTCCCCAGGACTCTTCATCCTTCGTATCTCTTGAATTCGTCCTGGCACAGGTCCCATCCTGGAAGCCAGAATGCTCCTCTTGGGTAGGGTGGGGTGGTGTCTCCATTGCACGAGTCGAGGGTGAGGCATGATGGGAGAGGCCCCCATTAAGGGAGGGGGCAACAGACTTGGCATCCTTTGGGAAGGGGAAGTGGGCACAGAACAGAACTGTTGACAGACTCCGGGCTGCTATATTGGGAAGATTTGACAACACACACAAGGAGAGAGTGAGGGCGCGTTGACGGCTGGTGAGAGGCGTGGGGGCTGGCTGGGACGTGCCGCCACCACCCACGCAGGAGGAAGTTGGGAACAGATTGCTCGGGATTAGTGCCAGCCTCCTGAAGAGCTGTCCGCTCCCTCTCTCCTGGCTCTGGCACCTGCTGAGCAATCGGGGAAGTGGCTTGGTCACAGCCAGACTGGCCGGGAACACAGGCTATGAGGTTGCGTCCTGAGATGGGAGTCCAGCTCTGCACGGAGGGCCTCTCTGCCCTTAGGCCTTGGTTCCAATCTTACCCCATCCCATCCCAATCAATCCAACCCTAATATCCTCCTACACCTTTACATCCCCATCCAGTTTCATCCTCATCTCATCCACTTTCCTGTCTCCAAATCCTCCATCATCTTACTACTACTACTACCATTGCCATCAAGTCGATTCTAATGTCATGGCTACCTCACATGTTACAGAATAGAACTGCTTCATAGGGTTTTTTGGCTGTAAACTTTACGGAAGCAGATTGGCAGGTCTTTTTTCCACTGTGCTGCTGGGTGGGTTTGAACTGTCAACCTTTACGTTAGTAGTCGAGTGCAAACTATTTATGCCACCGTGGACCTTTCTGCCATTTTACCCCATACCATATTCATTAGTACACTCCTTGGGTGGGGCAAAAAGTTAATGTTCTTAGCCGCTAACCAAAAGGTTGGAGATTCAAATCCACCCAGAGTTACCTCAGAAGAAAGCCCTGGGGATCTACTTCTGAAAAATCAACCACTGAAAACCCTATGGAGCATGGTTCTACTCTGACCCACATGAGGTCTCCATGAGTTGGAATTGATTTGACGGCAACTGGTTTATTCAGCAGTACAGGAAATTTCTTCAAGTTCCGTTTGTTATTATCTCAACTTGAGTGGTTGGTTGAGGAAATAAGAGAGTGAGTTTTATTTATTTATTTTAGGGTTTGGGGTAATAATTAATCATACTCTGTCATTCAAGCTGGTTTGGAATCAACTGAACAATAACACAGGAGTTAGGCAGATGGAGATCAAAGCATCACTTTATTACAGATAGAGCTGATGGAGAAGGTGGTTTGGAAGTGTGACCACAACTGGGCCCCCAGTACTCCCTGCTCCATACATACCCTCCAGGCACAGGCAGAACTGCAGATCTCTCCCATAGGGGCAGCTCCAAGGGTAGATCCCTATTTAACGTTCCTTCTCCCCAGGCACCCATCAGATGACTTGTTCCCTGCGAAGGTCAACTGTGCTCTTCACAGCTGCCTCTAGTTTAGCCCCTCTGGGCACATGGTAGGACTATACTTCCTGCCCCCTCATGGTTGAGCAAGGCCTGGCTGTAAGACTAAATGATTTCTAGGTATTAGTATCTCCCCCTAAGTGAGATAAAGGAATCAAAAGAATAGTGATTAGACTCCCACATCACCGCCAAGATATTAGGAGGAAATAAGAAAATGAGAAATAACCTCTTTTTTAAGTGCCTGATGTGAGTGCTCAATTCATTGAACAAAATGCTGGTGGGTTGGGGAAAATTCAAACTGGCTGTCTTTAATTCCTCTAATTATTATAGGGGCTGTTCTACAATGCCACTTCATCTTATTCCCACACCATCTCCCGGAGTCTCCTGAAATGGGAGCCCCATTCCCTCTGGATCCATTGTCCCTCCAAGGGCAGGGAGCATGGGGGAAAGAGAATGGATTCCCAGAGACTGGCAAGTCTCCCCGCACTCCTGTCTCCGTTTTTTCTTCCCTTCTATGAAAAGCATTAAGGGGGTATATCTGTAAGGGCCACCACCTGTCAGTTTGTCTTATTGTGGTGGCTCGTGTGTTGCTGTGCTGCTGGAAGCTATGCCAACAGTATTTCAAATACCAGCAGGGACTCCCATGGTGGATAGGTTTCAGCAGAGCTTCCAGACTAAGACAGACTAGGAAGAAAGTCCTGGTGCTCAACTTGTGAAAATTAGCCAATGAAAACCTTATGGATTACAACAGAACATTGTCTAACCTGTTCGTTTTGGACATGTCATCAGGAGGGATCAATCACTGGAGGAGGACATCATGTTTGGTGAAGTTGAGGGCCAATGACAGCAAGGGAGACCTTCACTGAGATGAAGCGACACAATAGCTGCAGCGATGGACTCGAACATGCGATTGTGAGGATAACACAGGACGGACAATATTTTGTTACGTTGTACATAAGTTGCCATGAGTCGGAATGGACTTGACAGTGTCTGTCTAACCATCCATCCCTCCAACCATCTATCTTCTATCTATGTCATCTATCCTGTCATCTCTCTGGAACCCAGCACGTGGTAGGGGATGATCCCATGTTGGCCCCCCTCCTTCCTCTCTGGGATCCTGTTTTCCCTTCCTTGCCTCAACTCCCTTATTCTTGTGTGGCCCTGCATTACCTCCATGTTGGATTCCTACCCCTCTCCTAAAATCTGGGTGTGTTTACAATAATTCTTATTTTATGGAAAACTGCTAGTGCCGGTGGTGGGATGGTGATCACTATCCTTCATAGCCCAGACACCTTGCTTTCCTCCATATCTCTCAAGTGACAAGGTAGTCTTGAACGCAGTTCAGAGACTTAGGACAAAACCCAGCAATTAATGAATTCCTGGGAGGGAGGACTTGGGCAGCACTTGTGTTGTGTGTGTGTGATAGAATCTGTGAAGACCCCTAAACCGACCAGTTAATAATGACATCTACAGCATCTGGGCAATGAGAGGGGAATCCTGGACTGAGAATCAGACGTCATTGAGTTTTGGGTCTGACAGTAAGTTGACCTTGGGTAAGTCAATTCACCTAGTGGAGCTCTGTTGTCTCCACTGTAAAATGGAAGTGTGCCGTGGTACATGTGGCTCCTTGCTGGGACAACCAACGATATCTTGGCTGAGCAGGAGCCCTGGAGAGCTAGGCACTCTGTGATTACCACCTGTGATGATTAATGTTATGTGTCAACTTAGCTAGGCTACGATTCTCAGTGGTTTGGCAGACACTACACTATGTAATTGCCTTCCATTTTGTGATCTGATACGAGTGGCCAATCAATTGAAAGGGGATTTTCTTTGGGGGTGGGGCCTACCTCCAGTATACAAATGGATGTTCTAGCAAAGTTCATTCTCTCTCTCGATGCTGCACTCTTCTTGTCACCTAACCTCGGGTTCTTGGGATGTAAGCTTGAAGAAGTCTCTGGCCTGCCACTTGATCTGCAGATTTTGGATTCTCCAACCCCCATAGCCCCGGAAGCCAGCAGAAGCCTCAAGCCTGCCGCCTGGCCTTCAAATTTTGGATTCGTGAGCCCCTGCAACCACCTGAACAAGTGGAGGTCTTCAGTCTGTCACCTGACCTACAGATTTGGGACTTGAAAGCCCCCAAAATTGTGTGAGCCATTTCCTCGCAATTTTGTGAACCATGTCCTTGAAGTAAATTTCTCTCTCTCTCTCTCTCTACGCTGTACTTGTTTTGCTCCTCTAGAGAGTTCAGACTAAGACACTACCATCATTAAAAACCAAACAAAGAAGCAAAACCCAAACCTGTTTCTGTCGAGTTGATTCTGACTTACAGTAACCCCAAGTGTTACAGAGTAGCACTGTCCCATAGGGTTGTCAAGGGGCTGTAATCTTTACGGAGGCAGATCACCAGGCCTTTCTTTTGTGGAGCCACTGGGTGGGCGAAAACCTCCAACCTTCAGGTTAGCAGTGAATGCAAACTGCTTGTGCCACTCACTGTCGTCACTGCTGACATGCTCACAAACAGCCGAACCAGGGGACCAGGGCAAGGAGAGGGCTTCTGCCTGGGCATGTCCTGGCAGGTTCTGGTGAGAAAATGGTATTGACTGGGCCTCGGAGGATGGTCAGGATTTCAACAGGCAGAGATTAAGGGGGGACAGAGTGGTGCGGAGGGTATTTCACATGCAGGCAAAGCATGAGGTTGGAGGGCTTAGGAGTGGCAAAAAGGGAATTGTGGTGCAAATGGTTAATGTGCTTGGCTACTAACCAAAATGTTGTCAGTTTGAGTCCACCCAGAGGCACCTCAAATCGGGTGAAAAGGCTGGTGATCTACTTCCGAAGAATCAGCCATTGGAAACCTATGGAACACACTTCTTCTCTGACACACGTGGGGTCACCATGAGTTGGAATTGACTCAGCAGTGACTGGTTTTACCTAATGGTAGAAGTTCCAATGGGCAGGTTGACTCATGAGAGGTCAGCTGGAAGAGCAGATTCGCAGAACCACTGGCATTTCAGGGTGGGAGGAGCAGAGAGCTAACTCAACTAGGCCAACCCATCCTGTTTACACACAGGCGAAGTGAGACTGGGAGAGGGACAGGGACATTAGAGCTGCAAAGGGAACTAGGGGGAGCATCAGAACTGAGATCCATGTCTCCAGATTCCCAATTCCAAAGGCCTGAATGTCCGGCTAAAGCATTCAAGTGGATCCTGTTGCCCTGGAAGTCGTTGATGCCTTTGAGTGGGGAGTGTGGCTGAGAGACAATAGCAATGGACTGGATTGTCTTGTTGCCACTTGGATGAAAAGAGAGCTTTTGGTTAATGAAATGGATGTTCTGGAGTTGGCCAGGTACTATGCCCCGCTCAGGTCTGGATATTGGGCTGGACCCGTCAGCCTCCATCTAGATCAGAGGTTCCCAGTCCTGGCTGCACCAGGTAGAACTCACCTGGAGAGGGACCAGCCCCCACCTGAGGCTGTCTACACGTGATCCTCCTGAGGCCCACCTGGTCCTCAGCGCTGCAGAGGCATAGCGAGGGGGCAGGGAGGGGGGGCACTTGCCCCCAGGTGCAAGTCCAAGGGGGCTCCAGATGAGGTGCAGAATGACATTCCAAGGTACCACAAATATGAAAAGCGCCTGACTGAGGCAGCTGGACAAGAGGGGGTAAGGTGTTTCTGCTGATGTGTTGCTGCTATCAAAGTCTATTCATCTTGAAATTGGGGCGGGGTGGGGGTTGCAACTTAGAGATTGCCCCAGGTACTCGATACCCTTGCTATGCCTCTATAGAGCTGCACGGGGAGATCACAAAGACCCCACTTAGAGGGGGACTTGGGGAATCGCTTTTCCTGAGAAGAACATATGGGAGGTGTGACTTGTTATAGCTGTAGTATCAAGAGAGCATGAGGAGGGCAGTGATGGGAAACACAAGTCAAATGCCTCAGCCAGTCCCTCCCTACTGCATTTCCAGTCATCTCTCATTGACCTGTTGGAAGTGCCTCGCTCTTCAGGGGCTCCTAATGATACAGTGCTCCCTGCCATCTCCATTTGCAATGAATTCCTAACTATTGCTGCCTCCGGTAGGGTCGTTAGCAACTCAGCATTAATATCTCCAATGTCCATCACTGCAGTGATTAGGATCCGTGACTTGCCTGCCATCTCTCCAGCAAGATGGCTGTAAGGGGGGGGGGGGTCTCTGGGGCCCAGGTGCCCTGCCCTGAGTAGGTGGGGAAGAAGGGGGACAGGCCATCTTGTTAAATCTAATTACCTGGCTCCAGACGGCAGGCCTGAGCTCTTCTGAGAGCAGGCTCGGCCATTGCTTAATCCTCTGCCTGCCTTTCCGCCATAACGAGCCGGCCCGCCACCAGCTGCCGCACTGCTAGATGGGACTGAGTTTAATTGCTACCCAAAATGTCAGCCCTTTCAAACCCACAGTATTTCATCACTTACCTTTAAAGAAGAGGGGAAAAAAAAATCAATTTGGCCCGTGAGTTTCAACAGCAAAGTCTGCAGAAAGGGCTGCCCAGTTCTTCAGGGGAGCTGTTCTTTTCATTAAAATAGCTATTTTTAAAACTCTCTCCCTCTCTCTCTCTTTAACACGAGATGAAAAATCCCAGCTACAAGAAGAAACCCTTTCATGAGCGAATAATAATATAAAAAAAGAGTTTAAAAAAGCCCACTTCTAAAACGGGTACCCCCCCTTTTTTTTAAACCTCTCACAGGTTAAAAAAAGAAAAGAAAAGGTTTTTATTCTCAAAGGACTTTTCTCTTGTGATCTTATCTCATCCTCACAACAACTTGGGGTGGTGGGGGGAGGGCAGATGTCAGTGTCCCTGTTTTGTGGATGAAGGAATGAGACCTTGAGAGGCTAAAGGCTCTGCTGCGGGGGGGATCACACATCTATGTAGGGGGTAGGAAAGAGGATCCCCATTTTTTGCTTCCTATGGAAACTTCTGATGTTCCTGGTTGGCATAGATGGTTTGCACGCAACTAACCAAAAACCCATTGCCATCGAGTTGATTCCGACTCATAGTGACCCTATAGGACAGAGTAGGGTTTCCAAGGAGAGGCTGGTGGATTTGAACTGCCGACCTTTTGGTTAGCAGAAGTTTCTGTGAGCAGCTAAGCTCTTAAATGTTGCGCCAAATTGGTAGTTCAAACCCACCTATCAGCACCACAGAATAAAGGCCTGGTGGTATGCTTCCATAAAGACTACAGCCAAGAAAACTCTGTAATACATGGGGTTGCCATGAGTCAGAATCAACTTGATGGAACGGGTTTCGGTTTGTGGGACCCTCCAGGAGTCTCTGGGTGACACAAATGGTTAAGCAGTGGGCTACTAACAGAAAGTTTTGCAGTTCAGACCCACCCAGATGTACATCAGAAGAAAGGCCTGGCAATCTGTTTCTGAAAGGTCACAGTCATGAGAACCCAAATGGAGTACAGTTCTACTCTGACATTCATGGGGTAGTCAGGAGTCAGAATCTACTTGATAGCAACTGGTTGGATGGTACTTTCTTATGGGACCATGCATCCTGTCCCCAGGTATACTCACCTCGCAAATTCAAGCTATTTACCAGAAAATTAAAAAAGAGGGGGGGCATTAAAACACACTCATAGAACCGTTAGAGTTTATCATTCATTTAAGTCTCCACAAAATCACAGCCATCCTTTCTTCTCTAGGGAGAATTTTTCTGCCTTCCTTTAGAAGAAAGGAATGTAATTCTTTTGGAGATTACATTCCCTGGAAACTGGTTTCTTAAGCTCCTGCTTGAAGAATTGTTCCAAAGTCTGCAGACTAATTAACCCCATTGTTCAGAATTAATCACCTCAGGAATATTTAGAGTCAACAAGAAATGTATCAATTGGGCTCTAAATAAACCTAATGAAATGACTCAACATAAAGGCATATGAAATAGAGTTTTAAAACATTAGCATAAACCACCAACCTCCCTGAGCTCTTGGCGGCACAATCAATCTTAATTGACACTTTATTAGCACCGGGAATTGCTATCAACTTGGCAAATACCCCCACATTGCCTGCTGAAATGATAGACATTTTTTCTTTTTTTTTAAATAGAAGGGGGGAGGAACAAAAAACCCAGAAAAGAAGCGACTTGGAGTTTTTTGGTGAATGAAGACAGAAAAGAAACTGAAGCAGCGTCCCAGGGGGGAAATGGGCAGCAACTGGGTCTAAAGCGTCCTCCCCACTCTCTGGAGTCCAGTGGGGCAGCGGTCTTGACTGCCATGTTCTGCAGGGCTGAGAAGTTGTCAGACACACACAGCTAGAAGCAGCCCCCTGACTGCCTCTACTGTGTTTACCAGCAGAGGCTATCTGTTTCAGGTCGGGACTCTGGACAAGAACGGAAGTAGGGCAATGGGTGCGTCCTGAGATGGTGCTTGGAATCTTTCTCCTTTTTAAATTCCTATTATGATGAAACATTTGCTTCTAAAGGTTGGAGACTGTTCCTAATCATGCATTCTCTGTTTGTTGTTAGTTGCCATTAAGTTGGCTCTGACTCACGGCAATCTTACGCATAACAGAACGAAGTGCTGCCCAGTCCTGCGTCATCTTCACGACAGGTGGTACGTTTGAGTCCATTGTTGGGGCTATTGTGTCAACCCATCTCATGGAGGATTTCCCTTATTTTTGCTGACCCCTCTACATTACCACATGTGATGTCCTTTTCTAGTAATTACTCTTTCCTGATGATGTGTCCAAAGTAAGCAAGCTGAAGCCTCACTATCCTCACTTCTAAGGAACATTCTGGTTGTATTTCTTGTATTTAATGTCACTGAATTGTACACGTAAAAATAGTTGAAATGACAAGGGTTTTGTTATATAGATTTCACTACAATAAAAATTAAAAAAAAATTAGCCATTATCAATACCATTGTAGTTGTAGCTACCTGTGAATTTCTCTCTGGGCACATTCTGCAGCCTCCTCCAACAGAGAATCTGCTCTTATGAAATTTCCCTTTATCATTCCCTTGCTTTAAAAATTATGTATATATTACCCTAAACGATACATTGTTTAGTTTGGCTTTATAAAAATAGTATAGTTGAATGATCTTTTCAAAATGCAGATCTGACCAGTTAATGCGTTACACTATATTAATAGAATAAAGGCCAAATCACATGATTGTTTCAATAGATGCAGAAAAAGCATTTGACAAAATCTAACATCGTTTCATGATAAAAGCACTCAACAAAATAGGAATAGAAGAGAATTTCCTTAACTTGATAAAGGTCGTCTATGAAAAACCGATGGTTAACAGCATACTTAATGGTAAAAGAGTAAAAGCTTTCCCCTTAAGATCAGAAACAAGACAAGGATGTTCTCACTGCTTTTATTCAACATTGTACTGGAAGTTCTAGCCAGGGTGCAATCAGGCAGGACAATGAAATAAAAGACATCCACATTAGAAAGGAAGAAGTAAAACTATCTTCAGATGACATGATCTCATGCAGAGAAAACCCTAAAGAACACACACACCTCCCCCCGCCACACACACACTCAAACAAGTAGAGCTAATAAACAAGTTCAGCACGAAGTTGCAGGTTACAAGATCAATACAGAAAAAAATCAGTTGTATTTCTATACACTAGCAGTGAAAATCTGAAAATGAAATTAAATCAATTCTGTTTTCAATAGCATCAAAAATACTAAAATAATTAGGAATAAATCCAACTAAGGAAGTAAAAAAGGTGTACACAGAAAATTACAAAGAAAATATTGTTGAAAAAAATTAAAGAAGACGTAATAAATGGAAACACAATTGTGTTCATGGATTAGGAGACTTAATATTGTTAGGATGAAAATACTCCCTAACTTGATCTACAAGAATCAAAGCAATCCCTATCAAAATTCCAACTGCTATTTTTTGCAAAAATGGGAAAGCTGATCCTAAAATTTATATGGAAATGCAAGGGACCCCAAATAGCCAAAACAATCTTTAAAAAGAACAAAGTTGGAGGACTCACACTTCCCACTTTCAAAACTTAGTACAAAGCTACATTAATCTAAACAGTGTGTTAATAGCATAATGAGAGACATACAGCTCAATGGAATAGAATAGAATAGAACTGAAGTTCAAAAAATAATCCCAGGGAGGCGAGATCAAGATGGTGGAGTAGTCAGACACTTCTGGTGGACCCTCTTACAACAAAGACCTGAAAAAACAAGTGAATCAATTATATATGATAGTCTAGGAGCCCTAAACATCAAAAGAAAGGTGAGGAACTGGACTGAGTGGTGGGGGAGGGAGAGACAGTTCAGAAGAAGTGAGGAGTTGCCAGACCTGACCGGCGAGAGCCTGAGTCCTTCAGACCTGATCAGCTCATGGGTGAGCAGTGAGGCAGGCAAGCAGCAGTGCTCGGGAGGCGTATTCTGCACTGGGAGAGACCCAGCAGCAGCGAGTCTACTCGGCCATCCAGAACCAGTGAGAAGCCACCCTCGATCAGCGGAAGATAAGTACTTGCGTCCGGCCAACCCCACAGACCAAAAATACCCCCTTAGGGAAAGACCTCTCTCCCATTTACCTCCCTGCTCCCTGCTCTGCACTGGGTCCTGGACTGGCTTCAGCTATTGCTGAGTCCCCTGGGCTGGAAGTAGCTTCCATCACATGCCCTGAGCCACTCTCCTGGTCTTGGAGAGTGAACAAATTAACAAATGGGAAAAAATAAACTGCTGCCTCCCCTAAGCCAGGAACTCAGGTAGGCACAGCTCCTTTGCCTAGGCACAAGCATAAGGGATCCAGGACTTTGAGTGCCTTTCCCCTGCATAGACTTGTGTGGGCCCATTTCAGTAGCATAGGTCCTCATTACCACAGTGCAACAGGCTATATACTGGAAGTCTAACTTCAATTGTTTCAGCTGTGAAGTGGCAGGTTCGTGACATTTGACACTGCTCTGCCCATTAAGCAGGGTCTTCACCTACCTACACCAGGGGCCTGAGGACTGGTGGCTCCACCCACACCACCTAGCCACCAGTGATAAAGGACCAAGAATAAGAGGTGCCCCCCAGTCCTTACATCCAACAGCACTGGGTGCTCATAGTCCAGCTGCAAAACCTACCCACCTACATGCTCTAGGCAACACAGCCTTGCCTTCCTCCTGGACACTCAGGGGCAGCTGTCAGCTCCCTGCCTTGCTGAGAGTGTGTTACCCTGCTGCAGCCAGATGCCTGTGCCTACACCAATCACCCATGCCTGTCTAGGACTGTAGGTGAGAGACTGCACCACACACTTGGTGGCTATCTACCCGGGCACATGAGCTGAATCTATACAGGAGGAGTGGGTGGACTCCTGAGCTCACATACCTAGTAACAGATCTAACCACCTGGTGACAGGACATTAGGTCTTCAAAGTTGCCAATAATCAAACTAGCTCACAAGAGCAACCTATGTGGGCATATCAAACAAAACAAGAAGATAGGACACAGTAAGCAAACATAAAATAAAAAAAGGTAATAATTTATTGAAGGCTCGGAGACAACAGTCAATATCAAATCACATAAAGAGGCAATCCATGATGGCTTCAGCAAGCTCCCAAAATAAAAGAATCTAGAAATTTTCCAGAGGAGGAAAATTTCTTGGAATTACCAGAGGCAGAACACAAAAGATTAATATACAGAACTCTTTAAGAGATTACAAAGGAAATTAAGCAAAATGCAGAACACGCAATAGAGGAAATTAAAAAGATTAGAGAAGAGCATAATGACAAATTTAACAGGCTGCAAGAATCCATAGAGAGACAGCAATCAGAAATCCAGAAAATTAACAATAAAATTTCAGAATTAGACAACTCAATAGAAAGTCATAGGAGCAGAACTGAGACAATGCAAGTCAGAATTAATGAGATTGAAGATAAAGCACTTGACACCAACTTATTTGAGGAAAACTCAGATAAAAGGAATTAAAAACATAAAGAAACCCTAAGAATTATGTGGGATTCTATCAAAAGGAACAAGCTACAAGTGACTTGGGAGCGACAACAGAAAATACAGAGAGAATTGTTGAAGATTTGTTGGCAGAAAACATCCCTGATATCATGAACGATGACAAGATATCTAGCCAAGATGCTCACCGAACCCCACATAAGGTAGATCCCAAAAGAAAGTCACCAAAACATAGCATAATCAAACTTGCCAAAACCAAAGATAAAGAGAGAATTTTAAGAGCAGCTAGGGATAAATGAAAAATCATCTACAAAGGAGAGTCAGTAAGAATAAGCTTGGACTACTCAGCAGAAACCATGCAGGCAAGAAGGCAACGGGATGACATATATAAAGCCTTGAAGGAAAATAATTATCAGCCAAGAATTATATATCCAGCAAAAATATCTCTCAAATATGATGGCAAAATTAGGGCATTTCCAGACAAACAGAAGTTTATGGAATTTGCAAATACCAAACCAAAATTACAAGAAATACTAAAGGGAGTCCTCCAGTTAGAAAATCAATAACATCAGATAACAAGCAAAGACTAGAACACAAG
>NW_004443951.1:20512293-20561486 GCF_000243295.1 Trichechus manatus latirostris | reverse complement strand
TGGGGTCTTAAAAGCTAGTGAGCGGCCATCTAAGATGCATCAACTGGTCCCAACCAACTGGAATAAAGGAGAATGAAGAACACCAAAGACACAAGGAAAGTATTAGCCCCAGAGACTGAAAATGTCACATAACCCAGGGACTTCATCAGCCTGAGACCAGAAGAACTAGATGGTGCCCGGCTACCACCAATGACCGCCCTGACAGGGAACACAGCAGAGAGTCCCTGATGGAGCAGGAGAAAGGTGGGGTGCAGAACTCAAATTCTAGTAAGAAGACCAGACTTAATGGTGTCTGAAGGGGGCTGGGGGAACCCCAGAAAGCCTGGCTCCCGGATTCTCTAACAGCCCAGAACTAAAACAACTTCGGAGGCCAACTCTTCAGACAGGGATTAGACTGGACTGTGGGATGTAAAGTGATATTTGTGAGGAGTGTGCCTCTTAGCTCAAGTAGATACAAGAGACTAAACGGGCAGCTTCTGTCCAGAAGTGAGATGGGAAGGCAGAGAGGATTAGGAGCTGGTTGAATGGACATGGGAAATCAGGGGTGGAAAAGAGCAGTGTGCTGTCACAGTATGGGGAGAGCAATTACGGTCACATAACAATGTATGTATAAATTTTTGTATGGGAGACTAACTTGAAATGTAAACTTCATTTAAACTACAATAAACAGCAAAAAAAAAAAAAAATAAAAGAAAAAAAAAAGAAAATGTTCTCCATCCTGCTTTGGTGAGTAGTGTCTGGGATCTTAAAAGCTAGCGAGTGACTATCTAAGATGCATCAATTGGTCCCAACTCACCTGAAGTAAAGGTGAATGAAAAACACCAAAGTCACAAGGAAAGTATTAGTCCAAGAGACAGAAAGCGGACATAAACCAGAGACTTCATCAGCCTGAGACCAGAAGAACTAGATCGTTCCTGGCTACCACCAGTGACCGCCCTGACAGGGAACACAACAGAGAGTCCCTGATGGAGCAGGAGAAAAGTGGTGTGCAGAACTCAACTTCTAGTAAATAGACCAGACTTAACGGTCTGACTGAGACTGGAGGATCCCCAGAGAGCATGGCCCCTGGACTGTCTGTCAACCCAGAACTAAAACCATTCTGAAGCCAACTCTTCAGACTGGACTACAGGACATAAAACGATACTCGTGAAGAGTGTGCTTCTTAGCTCAAGTAGATACATGAGACTAAATGGGCAGCTCCCATCTGGAGGTGAGAGGAGAAGGCAGAGAAGGTCAGGAGCTGTTTGAATGGACATGGAAAATCAGGGGTGGAAAGGACGAGTGTGTGTCACAGTATAGGGAGAGTAATTAGGGTCACATAACAATGTATGTATACATTTTTGTATGAGAGACTAACTTGAATTGTAAACCCTCACTTAAAGTATAACAATAAAAAAAAAAAGGAAAAAATAATCCCATACATCTATGATTAATTGATTTTTGACAAAGGCGCCAAGAGCATTCAATGGGGAAAAATAGTTTCTTCAGCAAATGATGCCGGGACAATTGGTTATCCTCATGCAAAAGAATTCATTTGGACCCTTACCTTACACCATATAAAAGAATTAACTCAAAATGGATTAAAGTCATAAATGTAAGAGATAAAACTGTGAAACTCTTAGAAGGAAACATAGGTGTAAATCTTCATTACCTTGAATTAGGAAGTGGTTTATTAAATATGACACTGAAAGTATAAGCAAAAAAAAGAAAAAATAGATAAATTGAACTTAAACAAAATTGAAAACTCTAAACCAAAATGAATAGACAACATGTAGAATGGAAGAAAATATCTGCAAATCATATATCTGATAAGGGTCTAGTAACAAGAATGTATAAAGAACTTTTCTAACTCAACTATAAAAAGGTAAATAACCCAATTAAAAATGGACAAAAGATTTGAATAGTCTCCAAAGAAGCTATACAAATGGCCAGTAAGCACAAAAAAAGATGCTGTACATCACTAGTCGTTGTTAGGTGCCATCAAGTCTGCTCCGACTAGTAGCGACCCTGTGTACAACAGAACAAAATATTGCCTGGTTGTTATGCTTGAGATGTCAGGTGAATATACCAAAAACCACTGAATTGTACACTTTAAAAAGATTAAAGTAGTGAACTTTATGATATGTGAATTTTATCACAGTTAAACCAATTGCAAAAAACAAACAAAACCCTGATCATATCAGTTCTGTGCCTAAAATACTTAAGCTAGCTTCCCATTGCTCCTGATGAGCCCCAGGTGAGCTGCTCCTTGTCACCTCCTTGGTCTCATTTCGGGGCACTTATCCCCTTCACCTTTGGAGTTCAGCCTTCTTTCCTTCAACCCCTTAAGGGAATGTGCCAGGCTTCCCCACCCCTCTGTAGGACTTTGCACAGGCTGTTCTCTTTGCCTGAACCACTCTCTTCCATCCTCTGCATCTCTCAAAGAACCTTCCATGACCTTCCAAATCATGTCAAGGCTCACATAGCTCCTTGTTCTTTTTATTCTGAACAGTTACCCCTATTTGTGTGTGTGTGCGTATACACACATACATATGCACATGCGCACACATGCACGTACACAGAGTTTATTTGATTAATGTCTGCTTTTCCCATCAGACTCCAAGCCTTGTTCACTATTTTATCCCTGGTTCTTAGCATAGCACCTAGCAAGCACATAGTTTCTAAGTAATCCTTGGTTGGTCCCTTTTACTTGGATTTCAGGGACTAAGTTTATCATCCCCTTGTTCTTGGCATCTTCATTTCATCACTCTGGCCCAGGGATGCTCAATCCTGGCTGTCCATTTGGATGATCTAAGGCAGCTATAAAAAACACCTATATCTAGGTTCCAGACACTTGGGACCAAGTGGGCTTTATTCTGGGTTTGCAAAGCTGTTACAGCATCTAAAAGTCAACTAATGTAATCTGTCACATTAACAATCTAAAGAGGAAAAATGGTATGATCGTATCAATATATGTAGAAAAAGTATTTGATAAATACTTTTGATAAAAATTCTGAGCAAACTATGAACAGAGGGGAACTTTCTCAACATAACAAAGAGCTTCTACAAAAAACTTACAGCTAACATCCCACTTAATGGTGAGAAACTAGACGCTTTCCCCTAAGATCAGGAGCAAGGTAAGGATGTCCCCTCTGTCCACTTCATATTGGAAGTCCTAGCTAATGCAACACAGCAAGAAAAAGAAATAAAATATATACAGATTGGAGTAGAAGAAATAAAACTGTTTTTGTTTGCAGATGACATGATTTCTATGTAGAAAATCCCAAAGAACTGACTGAAAACAGAACAAAAAACTCCTGGAACTAATAAGCTACTGTAGCAAAGTCAGAGGAAATAAGGTTAATATACAAAAGTCAATTGCTTTCCTGTATAGTAGCAATGAATGATTGGAATTTGAAATTAAAAACACAATTCCATTTCATATTAGCACCAAAAAAAATGAAATAGGTATAAATCTAACAAAATATGTATCAGTTCGGTTATGAGGAAATGCACAAAACTGATCAAAGAAATAAAAGATGATCTGTATAAATGGAGAGATATTTCATATTTATGAATAGGAAGACTCAATATTGTTAAGATGTAACTGCTTCCCAACTTGATCTATAGATTCAGCATAATTACATTCCAAATCCCAGCAAATTATTTTGTGGCTCTCAACAAACTGACTCTAAAGTTTATATGGAAAGGCAGAAGATCCACAATGGCCAACACTGTAGCGAAGAAGAACAGTCAAATCCGAGGACTGACACTATCCAACTTTAAGACTTACTACAAAGCTACAGTAACGAAGACAGCAGGGTATTGGCAAATGAATAGACAAATTGATCAATACAATAGAGAATCCAGTGATAGACCTACACAAATATAGTCAACTGACCTTTGACAAAGGAGCAAAGGCAATTCAATGGAGAAAGGATAATCTTTTCAACAAATGGTGTTGGAACAACTGGACATCCGTATTAAAAGAGAGAGAAAGACTCTACAGACAGTCCTTATATCTTTCACAAAAATGAAATCAGAGTGAATTTTAGACCTAAGTGTCTAGACAAAACCACAAAACTTGTAAAGATAAGTTATGCTTAGCATAAGAGAAAATCTAGGTGACCTCGGATTTGGTGATGAGTTTTAGATATAACACCAAAAGCATGATCCATAAAAGAAAAAATTGACTCACCGAACTTTATTAAAATTAAAAACTTCTGCTTCATGAAAGAAACTGTTAAGAGAACAAAGAGACAAGATACAGAGTGGGAGAAAATATTTGCAAAACACATATCTGATAAAGGATTTGTAGTCAAAATATACAAAGAAACACTTAAAACTCAACAATAAGAAACAAACAACCCAATTACAAAATGGACAAAAGGTCTGAAAAGACACTCCACCAAAGAAGGTACTGTTGTTGTTGTTAGGTGCTGCTGAGTCAGTTCCAACTCTTAACGACCGTATGCTCAAGAAAACGGAACACTGCCTGGTCCTGCGCTAGCCTCACTGTCGTTGCTATGTTTGAGCCCATTGTTGCAGCCACGGTGTCAATCCATCTCACTGAAGATCTTCGCCTTCTTTCGCTGACCCTCTACTTTACCAAGCATGATGTCCTTCTGCAGGACTGGTCCCTCCTGATAACATGCCCAGAGTACATGAGTCACTTCTAAGGAACATTCTGGCTGAACTTTATCCAAGACATATCAGTTCCTTCTTCTAGCAGTCCACGTATATTCAATATTCTTTGCCAACACCACAATTGAAAGACATCAATTTTTCTTCAGCCTTCCTTATTCGTTGTCCAGCTTTCGCATGCATATGAGGCAATTGAAAATACCAGGGCTTGATATACAGATGGCAAATAAGTGTATGAAATGCTACTCAACATCATTGCATTGTTGCTGTTGCGGTGTGTAGTCAAGTCGATTCCAACTCATAGTGACCCTATAGGACTGAGTACAGTGAAATCTACGAGAGCAGACCTCCAGGTCTTTCCTCCTGAGGAGTGGCTGGTGGGTTGGAACCGCCGACCTTTCGGTTAGCAGCCAAGGGTTTAACCTTGTGCCACCAGGGCTCCTTATCATGTCATTAGGGAATTGCAAATTAAAATAACAATAAAATACCATTACACACCTATTAAACAAACAAAGCAAACCTGTTGGTCTTGAGTCAATTCCCACTCATGGTGACCTCATGTATTACAGAGTAGAACTGCTCTATAGAGTTTTCTTGCCTGTAATCCTTATGGAAGCAGACTGTCAGGCCTTTCTTTCACTGTGCTGCTAGGCAAGATCGAACCACCAATCTTTAGGTTAGTGGCCAATCGAAAACCACTAGCACCTCCCAGGGGCCTTACACACCTATTAGAATGGCTAAAAGAAAAACAAAATAAAACAACAACAAAAAACACAAAAACAAAACCTGACAATACTAAATGCTGGCAAAGCTGTGGAGCAACAGGAACTCTCATCCACCGCTGGTGGGAATGCAAAGCGGTACAGACACTTTGGAAGACAGTTTGACAGTTTCCTAAAATGCTAAAGATAGTCTTACCATAAGATCCAGCAATCATGCTCCTAGGTATTTACTTAAATCCACAAAAACCTGTACAGGAATGTTTATAGCATCTTTATTCATAATCACCAAAAAGTGGAAGCAACCAAGATGTCTTTGAATAGGTGAATGAATAAACTGTGGTATATCCATACAATAGAATACTACACAGCAATAAAAAGAAATGAGCTATCAAGCTACAAAAAGACACGGAGGATTGCATATTATGAAAGAAGTCAGTCTTAAAAGGCTGCATAATTCCAACTACATGACATTTTGGAAAGGGCAAAACTATAGGCACAGTAAAAAGATCAGGGGTTGTCAGGGTTTCGGGTGGCAGGGGGGATGAACAGGTGAAGTGCAGGGGATAGTTAGTGTGGTGAAGCTATTCTGTATGAAATTGTAGTGGTGGATACATGCCATTATGCATTTGTCAAAACCCATAGGCACACACAAAGAGGGGAGGTTACATACATACATACAGACCTTAGCTAATAATGTATCAATATTGTTTCATTAATTGTTAACAAGTATACCACACTAACACAAGTTTTTAATAATCAGGGAAACTTCGTGTGTGGTGGTATAAGGAACTCTCTGTACTATTTGTTCAATTTTTTCTGTAAATCTAAAAGATGGTAAAAAATAAAGTCTATTAATTGTAGGAGTCTCTGGATGGTGCAAATGGTTAAATGCTCAGCTACTAAGCAAAAGATTGGTGGTTCAAATCCACCCAGAAGCTTCTTGGAAGAAAGATCACAGCCATTGAAAACCCTATGGAGCAGTTCTACTCTGAAACACATGGGGTCACCATGAGTCGGAATTGACTTCACGGCAACCAGATTTATTAATTAGGCTCCAACCAGACAATTGAATAGGAATTTCGGGGGTGGGTCTTGGGCAAGAGTAATTTTAAAAAGTGTCCAAGTGATCCTATCATGTAGCCCAGGTTGATAACAGCTGCTCCAGTCCCATTCCCCTCATCCCAGAAGCTGCAGAGTGGGAGCGAGCATCCCAGCCTCTCCCCTCGTCCTGCTCAACTCAATCTAACCTGCATTTATGCTGAGCACCTATGATATGTCAAGCCCTTTGCAAATTCCCAGAGAGCACAGTGATCTAAGACTCCATTCCTGGAGAAAGCACACCCCTTCTCTGTGTTTCCTAAGGGCTTTTTAATACCAGCTACTGCCAAGAAACAAAGTAAAGAAAGCAGGGAAACGTATCTGAGTTAACAAAAGGATGAAAGGTTTCCCACTCAAAGTCCTCACTGGAGACTCCTCAGAATGTGGCTGTGGCATCTCTTCACCTGGGGTCTCGCTGGCCCCCGACCCAGTCCTTTCCCCTGCCTCACTTTTGCCCACGGTTGAGGGCTGTCCCATTCTACATTTTGCACCAGTCCTGGCTGAGTCAGACAGCAAGCCCCTCGAGGTGGCTTCTTCAGAAGGCTAGATTAATTTGCATTTTCACCTTGAGCAATCTAGCCTGGTTCTGCCTTGGCAGGCTTCCATCTCAAACAGAAACTCCACCCGGGAGGCTCCAAATCTCTTCACGGGAGGAATTGGGGCGACAAGGTGGTTGGAAGCAGTTTGAGGTGTAGCTAGGGGATTTGTGTTAAAGATATATTTGCCTAGAAAGCATACAATTCTTACTTAGGTTGTATATTACAGATCAAAACAACTAGCAACAATTTTATACAGATGACTTTATTTATAATTTACTCAAGATTGAGAAAACATCACTTGCTCATATCAAAGAATGTTCTTTTCTTTTTTTAACAGTGGCTCTGGAGGTGAGATGTTGATAGAGATTTTGGTGGGGCCAAAGCCACCCCTTGGCAATTACGCTGCAGAGACTTCTCAACCTTTCCTGGGCAGTGCCCTGTCGAACTGTTCTGTAAGCTTAACAAAAGAGTGATGCATCCTTTAAAATATAGGCATAGCTTTGGAATGTGAGGCAAAGAGCAAAGGGCTTTGGAATCAGTTCCCACTCTGCCATTGACTTGCTGTAAGACCTAAGGAAATCAAGCACCTCAGTTTTCTCTTCCAGAAAGCGGGGGTAATAATAGTACATACCTTACTTGGTTTTTGGGAAACTCGAGATCATACATGTAAAGCACTCAGCACAGTGCCTGGCACAGAATGAACTCCTAAGAAACTCTATTCTTATTTAATGTATGAGCTGTACGTGGATATGTACAACCGTGTGGATGTGTGTGCGAGGCCCAAGCACCATATATCTGGGCCTGTTCCTCACGTACCATGTCATCTAACATACATAATCTCATGAACAATGGAAGAAAATATTAGGCATTAATATTTAAACTATGTTCTACACTGCTGACATTTTATAATATAGAGGTGGTTAGTTTTGAAATTCTCTTTTGGTCTATGGAATAACATGGCTGCAAACACTTTATAAATGGACGCAAGTGCTTGGTTTACACTTTTCTTCCAATGTCCACCTACCCGAGAGGGTAGTTTTTTTTTTTTTAAAATAAATTTAATTGTGTTTTAGGTAAAAGTTTATAACACAAATTAATTGTTCATTCAAAAATTTAAACACAAATTGTTCTGTGACATTGGTTGCAATCCCCACAATATGTCAGTACTCTCCTCCTTTCCCATTTCACCCTGGGTTCTCTGTGTCCAGTCGTCCAGTTTTCCTGTCCCCTCCTGCCTTCTTGTCTTTGCTTTTGGGCAGGTGTTGCCATTTGGTCTCGTATACTTGACCGAACGCAGAAGCATGTTACTCACGTGTGTTACGGTTTTTTTTATAGGTCTGTCTAATCTTTGGCTGAAAGGTGGACTTCAGGAGTGGCTTCAGTTCTGAGTTAGTAGAGCATCCAGGGGCCATAGTCTCAGGGGTTCCTCCAGTCTCTGTCAGACCAGTAAGTTTAGTCTTTTTTTGTGAATTTGAATTTTGTTCTACATTTTTTTCCCTCTCTGTCTGGGATCTTCTATTGCAATCCCTGTCAGAGCAGTTGGTGGTGGTAGCCGAGCATCATCTAGTCCTTCTGGGCTCAGGCTGGTGGAGGCTGTGATTCATGTGGTCCATTAGTCCTTTGGACTAATATTTTCCTTGTGTCTTTGGTTTTCTTCATTCTCCTTTGCTCCTGACAGAATGGGACCAATAGATGTATCTTAGATGGCTGCTTGCAAGCTTTTAAAACCCCAGACACTACTCACCAAAGTAGGAAGTAGAACATTTTCTTTATGAACTATGTCGACAGGGCAGTTTTTGAGGATCTAGATCATTATAAGGTCGGGCCATAGGCCTGGGTCTTTTAACCTGCTTTAAACTTCCTGCTGTTGATGGGGGCATGACCAGGCTCTTGGATGATGGAAGAGAGAGCTCACAGAAGAGAGGCAGGGAGGTGTACCAAGTTTGATCATAAGCTTTGCAGTCAGGGAGCCCTGGGTCTCAACTCCTGCTCTGCCACACACAAGCCATGTGGAGATTATTGGTGATCAGTAAAATGCTTAGCCAGTGCTTAGCACCTGGCAAGCACTCCACAAATGGTAGCGATTATTGGTGTCACCAAGTATGAGATGGATTTACACAATAGCTGCAACAATGACTGAGACATACCAATGATTATGAAGATGATGTGGGACAGGGCAACGTTTTCATTCTTTTATACATAAGGTTGCCATGAGTGGGAGCCAACTCAATGACAATTAATAAAAACAAGTTTGGGCCATTTTGTAGCATCTGGGAGCAAATCTTCCAAATATCACAAAGAGACAACAGTCTCCTTTACCTGCATAGAGACCCCCACCCTCCCAGACTGAAGAGCTGGGGCTCCAGAGAGAGACTCTGTAGGTGCTGACGGTAGAGAGGGGCTTCCCTTGGGGGCTTCTGCTGCTCGTTGAGGATGGGGCACCCTATCACCCCCACTGAAGTGCACCCTCTTTCCTTGTCCCCTTCAGCAGAATGGAGGCAGACTATTTTTCCAAAAGAACTCAGCTAAATGCAAGAGAAGATGATCAAGAAGAACGTCATACAGAGGACACAAATACCATCATCATGAAGGCAGAATTGCAGAGGGACCATGAGTGTGGACTTCAGAGCTGTATTACTACTTGGCTAGTTCTTAAGCTCTCTAGGCCTCAGTTTCCTCATCTGTAATATGGAGATAACTGTATTATCTTCCTCAGAAATCAAGGAGCCTTGGTGGTGCAAATGGTTAAGTGCACGGCTGCTAACCAAAAGGTTGGCAGTTTGAACCTACCCAGCAGCTCTGCAGGAGAAAGACCCGGTGATCTGCTTCCATAAAGATGGCAGCCAAGAAAACCCTATGGGGCATTATCCTCTGTTACCTGGGTTGCTATGAATTGAAATAGACTCTATGGCACCCAGCAACAACAACAACAACCTTATAAAGCTGCTGTGAGGTTTAGACAGGAACCTGCAGCATACTGGTTAACCGGTGTTACGATTATTCGAAAGCTTCGAGTCCTTGTGGAAGCAGCACAGAGCTTTCTGGGCTCCAGATCTCCCCCTCCAAAGCTCTAGAGGGATCTTGGCTTGTTCATTTTTGAATCCCAAGTGCCAATCACAGGGCCTAGACCTAGTGGTGCAGTGGTTAAGTGCTCAGCTGCTAAGCGAAAGGTCAGTGGTTCGAACTCACCAGTGGCTCCTCGGGAGAAAAGACCTGGCTATCTGCTCCCGTAAAGATTACAGCCTAGAAAACCCTGTAGGGCAGTTCTACTCTGTCCTGTAGGGTCTCTATGAGTTGGAATTCACTCAATGGCAACAGGTGTGTTTTTTGGTATCACAGGGCCTGGCACAAAGCAGGTACCCAATAAACAAGTGATTTTAAGCCTCCAAATAATCCTATGGGATTAGGATTGTAAATCCCATTTTACAGAGCAGGAAACTGAGGCTTACAGAGAAGAGGGGACTTTCCCTAAGTCACTGGGTTGTCAGTGAAGAATCTGGGTTTGACTCCAACTCCCTTGCTCTTTCCTCCCTACCAGGAGGGTGACTTGGCCTTTCCCAGCTCCACCCACCTCTGAAGCATGCTGGGAAACCCCACCTACTCTCAACAGCTTCTGTCTCCTTCGCATCTGGGGAAATGGACTTGGCAGAGCCCACCCTTTCTCAGGTGCCCAGCATGGAGTTCCATAGCAACCTAAAAGTGCAGCACTGGAGCAGAGAGCTGGCCCAGAGAAAGTAGAAGATGGGGGAGTCTCCTCCCTTAGGGGTGTGGAGGCAGCTGAAAGGATGAGTGATAAGGTGTGGAATATGGACCTCTGGGGGTGGGAGGGATATTCCTGGCCCTGAGTGGCTCACCTGGGATTTGAACCCAGGCAGTTAGCCTCCTAAGTATGCACAAACGGAGTTTTGAAAAAATATAATTATCCGCCTTTTTTTGGTACACAGGGTCGCTATGAGTAGGAACCAACTCGATGACACCTAATAACAACAACAATCCACTTACTTTTTAATTTGTTACTTGCATACAGTAAAATTAACCTTTTTTTGGTGTACAATTCTATGAGTTTTAACACATGCATAGGTTCTTGGAACAACCACCACAAAGAAGATACAGAAGAAATCTTACATCCCAAAGAACTCTCTTGGAGCATTTTGTAGTTAGTTCCTTCCCCCATCCCAACCCCTGGAAAACACTGATCTGTTCTCTGTTCCTATAGTTCTGCTTTTTCCAGAATGTCATATAAATAGAATCATCTGCATGGAATCTTTTGAGACTGGCTTCTTTCACTCAACATAATGCCCTTGAGATTCATGCATGGTGTTGCACGTATCAATCATTCAGTCCTTTCTTATTGCTGGGTAGTATTACATTGAATCAATATGCCAGTTTGTTTATACATTCACCTATTGAAAGACACTTGGGTTGTTTCCAGTTTTTGGCAATTATGAATAAATTCTGCTAAATACATCTGCGTACAAGTTCTTGTTGAACGTAAGTTTTCATTTCCGGGTAAATAAATACCTAGAGGTGGGCTTGCTGGGTCATATGATAAACTTCCAAGACTGTTGGCTAGCATGGTTGTACCGCTTTGTATTTCCACTAGCAACATATGAGAATGTTCCACATTTTCTCCGGCACTTGGTATTGTCAGAATTTCTTATTTTTGCCATTCTAACAGGTGTGCCAGATTCAGAAGAGGACATGGAACAAGGGATATCATTGCTGATGTCAGATGGATCCTGGCTGAAAGTGCAGAATACCAGAACGATGTTTACCTGTGTTTTATGGACTATGCAAAGGCATTTGACTGTGTGAATCATGACAAATTATGGATAACATTGCGAAGAATGGGAATTCCAGAACACTTCATTGTGCTCATGAGGAACCTCTACATAGATCAAGAGGCAGTCATTCGAACAGAACAAGGGAATACTGTGTGGTTTAAAGTCAGGAAATGTGTGCATCAGGTTGTATCCTTTCACCATACCTATTCAATCTGTATGCTGAGAAAATAATCTGAGAGGCTAGACTATATGAAGAAGAACAGGGCATCAGGATTGGAGGAAGACTCGTTAACAACCTATATTATGCAGATGACACAACCTTGCTTGCTTCAAGTGAAGAGGACTTGAAGCACTTAGTGATGAAGATCAAAGACTACAGCCTTCAGTATGGATTACACCTCAACATAAAGAAAACAAAAATCCTCACAACAGGACCAATAAGCAACATCATGATAAACAGAGGAAACATTGAAGTTGTCAAGGATTTCATTTTCCCTGGATCCACAATCAACACCCATGGAAGCAGCAGTAACATTGGGCAAATCTGCTGCAAAAGACCTCTTTAAAGTGTTGAAAAGCAAAGATGTCACTTTAAGGACTAAGGTGCACCTGCCCCAAGCATGGTGTTTTCAGTTGCCTCATACGTATGTGAAAACTGGACCATGAATAAGGAAGACCGAAGAAGAATTGACGCCTTTGAATTGTGGTGTTGTGAAGAATATTGAATATATCATAGACTGACAAAAGAATGAACAAATCTGTCTTGGAAGAAGTACAACCAGAATGCTCCTTAGAGGCAAGGATGGTAAAACTATGTCTCATGTACTTTGGACATGTTATCAGGAGGGATCAGTCCCTGGAGAAGGACATTATGCTGGGCAGGGTAGAGGATCAGCGAAGGAGAGGAAGACCCTCAGTGAGATGGATTATCACGGTGGCTGCAACAATAGGCTCAAGCATAGCAAGGATTGTGAGGATGGCACAGTACTGATCAGTGTTTCGTTCTGTTGTACATAGGGTCACTATGAGTCAAATTGACTAGACAGAACCTAACAACAATGACAACAATAGGTGTGCAATCTAAGCATGGACTCAACCACAAATAATAATAAATGGTGTTGGGGCTGCAGAATCAGGAAGAGGCTGCCCAGTGTGAGCTGGAGCTTAATCATTGCATCCAAGACACCAGCACAGTGAGGGGTGGGGGATTCCTTTTGAGTATTTGAGGGACCTGGGTTGTTTAAGACAAACTTAAGATGGCCTTGGGGGAGTGGAATGAGTCTTCAGTGTCAGGGCTGTAAAGGCCCTAGATGTTACCCTACATCGCCCCTCTGTTGCACCAATGGGGAGACCGAGATGTGGTTGCAAGGGAAGTGTCGTGCCCATCCACAGGATATGCAGTAGATTCTCAATAAATGAATGAATGATAAAGGGAGAATTCTTCTTCAGGATTCCACTGGGGCTGGGGTGCATAGTTGTGCTTGTGCTGGAGGTGGTGGACTGTACTGATTAACCTCTCTTGGGTCCTATGGACTGAGGGTTTTTTGGTGAGGGACAATATCCCAGAAACAGAGCTCCATGTGTCCCTGTTGCCTAGCCTGGGGGGAACTCTGTGCTCTCTCTTTAAGAAGGAGGGCAGGGTGTGAGGTTGGGAAGGTTGGTATTTAGGGAGTATCATAAGATTGTCTAGTCTGCAGATATTAATTGAACCTGTTGCAGGAAAATAGGTCATTTTCCTGCCTCTGCATGACTGTGGTTGACAGCCCTAAAGTCTTTGGGGGCCCTGGGTCCTCACCAAAACCACAAGGCCAGTCCCAAAAGGGACAGAGCAGTCCCGATGAGGAGAGAATCCAGGATGCAGCTCCCCCAGGCCTGGAGCTGCCCAGGCAGAGCCCCTCTCTCTCCTCCTATCTCTGATCCCAACAGAGGAAAATTGTAGGAGGCATGGCTGAGGGGGTGGACCATGGCCCAGCTTCTGGGGGCAAGCAGTAGGGAGGGACTGTAGCTGCCCTGGGTGGCCATGCCAGGGCATGGCTTGGCCCCCACCTCAGTTCCTGCAGGGAGTGGGGGTGTCTCTGACTTTCCTTCTACAGCACTCATATTGGAAGGTGGGGGAGGCAGAGAAAGACTCTGTTCAAGAAGCTCAGGGCCAGCCACATGCATTGACCAAGGAGGCAGCCCCCTGCCAGTATGATGGTAGTGACACTGGCAACCTATCTGTCCCCAAATCTTACTACCCTGACCTGCCACTATGCCTGAAATTCTACCCTCAGGGTCACATCTTTGATTGAAGCTTTGACTCTAGAAGACCCCAGTGGAAATGTATGTCTGTTACCTGGGGAGAGCAGGTATCATTTTGTGCTGTTGGATTAAATTAACCTCTGACTCTTAGAAAGTACTCAGGGCAGAGCGCTGAGGGGTTGGGATATCAGAGGGGGTAAGTTTTGATTAGTAGGGAGGTGGGATGGAGGAAGGTGGGTTGGTCTGAGCCAAAGGCTTAGCCCAGCTGTGGTAGGCAGAGTGTGTGTGTGCACACATGTGTGTGAGTGTGTCTATGAGTGCATGCATGAGTGTGTGAGTGTCTTAGTTAATCTCATGCTTCTATAACAGAAATACCACAAGTGGATGGCTTTAACAAACAGAAATTTATTCTGTCACAGTTTAGGAGGCTAGAAGTCCAAATTCAGGGCACCAGCTCTAGGGGAAGGCTTTCTTTCTCTGTCAGCTCTGGCGGAAGGTCCTTGTCATCGATCTTCCCCTGGTCTAGGAGCTTCTTAGTGCAGGGGCCCTGGGTCCGAAGGACATGCTCCACTCCTGGGCTCTTCTTGCTTGGTGGTAATGAGGCCCCTTTCCTCTCTACCCACTTCTCTCTTTATATCTCAAAAGAGATTGACTCAAGATACAACCTAATCTTGTAGATTGAGTCCTGCCTCATTAACATAACTGCCTCTAATCCTACCTCATTAAGGTTAGGTTTTACAACATGTAGGTAATTACCCTAGATCACAAAAACGGAGGACAACCACACAATACTGGGAATCATGGTTTAGCCAAGTTGACATATATTTTTGAGGGACACAATTAAATACATTCCGCCCTTTGGCCCCCCAAAATTCATGTCCTTGCCACATGCAAAACACATTCACCTCATCATTGCATCCCAAATCTTAAATCAACTCCAAGTCCAAATTCTATCCTGGGGCAAAATTCCTCTTCGTCTGTGAAATCTAGAAAACAAGTTATCTGCTTCCAAAGTACAATGGTGGAACAGGCACAAGATAGACATTTCCATTACAAATGGGAGAAATTGGAGGGTAAAATGGAATAGCAGGCACTAAGCAAGTTAAAAACCCGGCAGAACAATTTACATTATCTCTCAAGGCTTGAAAATAATCCTGTGTTCTCTGAGACCATCTAGGCAGTGGCCCTGCCCTTCATACTCTGGGTGTTGGCCATGCTTTCTGGATTCTGGGTAGAGGTCCCTCAGCCCTAGGTTTTAGCTCTGCCTTCCAGGCCCACTGGAACAGCAACTCTGCTCCCTTGGCTCTGGGTGGTCCCATTCTCCTAGTGTATCTGAGTGGAGGTTCCATCCGCTCGGCCACAACAGGCCCTGTTCTTCTGCTCCTTGGGCATGGTAGCCCCACCCCCTCAGCTTTGGGCAGCGGATCTGGCCTCATCCCCCTGGCACTTGTGAATGGCAGACCCACATTCCCTTAGGTTGGTGAAGATCTGACTCTTTGCAACTGAGGAGGCTGTGGCCCCACCTCTTGAGACTCAGCAGCTCTGCTTCCTGTATTCCTTGTCTCTTCAGCTTCTGCTTCCTGGTTCCTTGGCTTCTCACCCACTCAGCCCCTTAGGCCCCTTGGTACTAAATTCTGAGTTATCTAGTGCTGCTATAACAAAATACCACAAATGGGTGGTTTTGGCAAACAGAAATTTATTCTCTCACAGTTTAGGAGGCTAGAAGTCTGAAATCATGATGCCAATTCTAAGGGAAGGCTTTCTTTCTCTGTTAGCTCTGGGGGAAGGTCCTTGTCATCAGTCTTCCCCTGGTCTACGAGCTTCTCAGCACAGGGACTCTGGGTCCAAAGGACATGCTCTGCTCCTGGTTCTTCTTGCTTGGTGGTAATGAGGTCCCTCTCCTCTCTGCTTGATTCTCTATCTCAAAGGAGATTGACTCAAGATACAACCTAATCTTGTAGATTGAGTACTGCCTCATTAACATAACTGCCTCTAATCCTACCTCATTAACATCATAGAGGTTAAGATTTACAACACTAGGTAATTATACCAGATCACAAAATGGAGGACAACCACACGATACTGGGAATCCTGGCCTAGTCAAGTTGACACATATTTTTGGGGGACACAATTCAATCCATAACACTGAGTGTATGTGAGTGTGTTTATGAGTGTGTATGAGTGTGTGAGTGTGTATATGAGTGTGTGAGGTACATGTGAGTGTGTGTGAGTATATGTATGAGTGTGTGAGTATGTGTGAGTATATGTATGAGTGTGTATGTGTGTATGTTATGAGTGTGTGAGTGCATGTGTGTGCAGTGGGGATGACACAGGTGGGGGAAAGTGATGGGGGAGGCAGATTGACTACAGGACTTCCAGGAGTAGAGGAAGGATGGTCGGCCCAGAGAGATCTTTTTTGTCTGAGGTTTTCTGAATGACAGATTCACCTTGAGAAGCCTTTGTGCTGCTGAGAAGTTCAGATGCTACTGTGGGCTGCTCTTTGGGGCTTTTGGGAGAATCCTCCAGGATGTGGGTATTTCCCATTCCCCTTCTTCAGAGCACACTCTCTCTTCTCAGGAGCTGTGGCCAAGGGAGAAGAGTCCTGCTCTCAGCCTCCTTTCTCCACTGGCAGCATCAGAGGTGATGGTGCCACCTCCTACTGGTTAAAGCATTTTGGGCTTAGGAGATAGATTGCAACACAAACAATGATGATGACAAAATCAACATCTCAACAATGCCATTTTTGAGTGCCTGCTTCCTTCCAGGCACTGTGTAAGCACTTTACAGGCCTTTCATGTAATTCTGACAAAGACCTTATTATTATCCCATTTTACAATCGAGGAGATGGAGGCACAACTTTTTCAGGGTCATGTGGTGCATGTGGAGCCAGAATTCAAATCCAGGTCTGTCTGACTCCAACGTGGATGTTCTTGACCATTGTTGTTGTTTTTGTTGGTTGCTGTTGAGTCTGGTGACCCCGTGTATAACAGAACAAAATGTTGCCCAGTTTTGCTCCATCTTCACGATCGTTGGCATGTTAGAGTTCATTGTTGCGGCCACTGTGTATTTACAGTGTCTTCCAACCTAGGGAGTTCATCTTCCAGCACTGTATCAGATAACATTCTGCTGTAATCCATAATGTTTTCCTTGGCTAGGTTTCGGAAGTAGATTGCCAGGCCTTTCTTCTTAGTTTGTCTTAGTCTAAAGCTCTGCTGAAACCTGTCCTCCATGGGTGACCCTGCTGGTATTTGAATACTGGTGGAATAGCTTCCAGTATCATAGCAACATGCAAGCCACCACAATATGGATGGTAGTCTTGACCATCACCCAGGGTCAAATAAAATGGAAGTGGTCTGTCCTTTCAATTCAGGTCAATACGGGAGTATGGCATGAAGAACCCTAAGACTCTACGTCTGTGTTGAGTGAGGGATGGAGGGTCTGGGACATGATACAGCCCCTGCACAAGATAATCCCCAGTGCACCTGGGGGAGATGGGGTGGCACTGTTGGGAATGGTGTCAATGCTCCCTGCTGGGGCAGCCCCTACCCTTGGCTGGACATTCACAGTGAGATTTCCCTGTCTTGTCCCCAACCAAGTTTATCCAAGGAGAACTTGGTTATAAATTTCCTCAACTCCGGCAGCCATCTGGCCCTGGCCCCAGCCTCGGTCAGTGGATGCTGCTGAGCAGACAACAGATTCGTCACTGGGAAAGACCCTGAGCCAGCACAGCTGTCAGTGGGGAGGAGTGGCTCTGTACCACGGCCATGAAAAGTTTACCCTTGAGCATGACAGGTGCAGAGAGAGACCTCAGAATTTGTGACTCTTCCTTCTGAGTGATGGATGGACTGGCTCTTGAGCCTCTACTCTGCCACCTGCTGTCAGCGGAGGCGAGTTTGGCTCAGGGATAAGGGGGGCAGGATGTACCCTCTGTCTGCCTTTGGGGCAACTTCATCCATGGCAGGGCTGGACATGGATACAGTGATGCTGGCCAGGCAGGAAGAAAGGAGCTAGAAGGTTGGGAGCTCATGTCAGACCCACTGCTTCCCCACTGCTTCCTGACGGCCTTCATGCCTCCTCCCCACACAGCACACAACGGCAGGACACAACTCTCCCTTCCTTCTTTTCTCTCTTGCCTTCTTGCTTTCTTCTAATGATCCATCCATTCAACAAATATTAATTCAACACCCACCATTTGCAGGCACTGTGCTAGGTGCTGGGGTTATAGCAATGAACAAGACAGCCAAGATCCCTGTCCTTATGGGGCTTTCAGTCTAATGGGGACAAACAGCCAGCAAACACAAAATAAAGAAACAAGAAAAACATCAGGTAATGTGAAGGGCTAGGCAGAGAATTCATAGTGATGAGATAGAAGATGACCAAGAGCCCACTTTACGTTAGGTGATCAGGAAGGTGTCTCCTAGGAGGTGACACTGAATCAGACAAGACAGTGTTGGGCATGTGGAGTTCGGGAGGCAGAATCTGCTAGGCAGAAGGAACAGCTGGTGCAAAGTGCCTATAGTGAGAGCAAGCTCAGTGTGTTCAAGGTGCAGAGGAAAGCCATCTGGCTGAGAGGTGTGAGTGATGAGACGTGGCACAGGAGTGAGCTGATGTGGCAGGCCAAGGCCCACTTCTTCACCGGGCTTTTTAAAAAGTCAGCATGAGGAGTTTGGATTTTATTCCAAGTAGCATTGGAAGCTATTGGAGGGTTTAAAGCATGGGAGAGGCATGATCTGATTTATGTTTTGAAGCGATCACTCTGGTTTTGTTAGAGCAGATGCCACCAGCAAAATTGAAACTTGCCACAGTCGCCCAGCTGCCAACACACACAGCCTGCTTGGAATATCCAATGCTGTTTATCCTGGTGCCATCCTGGCCATTTCTAGCACATTGTGTCTAAGAGTATTTTAAATGTGCAAAGTGTTGTAATAGTGTCATTACACACAGACACATACCTCATGAGTATTTCTTTATGAGACATGTGGACAAGGTCCAATCTTATCCAAGGAAGATACAGAGCCTTGAGTAAAATTGGCACCGTTACAAACCATCCTGAGTCCATCAGTTACAAAAACTGCTCCTAATAAATTGAGTAAAGTGGGGAAGTTAAATGCAAGAGCCTTAGAAGCGTGGGCTTACTGGCCCAAAGGGATATGAACAGATTGGCATTTGAGTGTTGATGTTTCTCAAGCTTTGGGCATCACAATAATTCAACACATGGTTTGAAGTGACAACATTTAGCATGATATGTTTAATCTGGAATGGGGATGTCATATATAAAAGAGAGGAGAAGAGCAAGGAGCTTAGCAAGGAAAGGGAGAATAGGAATTGAGAAACGTGTATTAGAGCATGACAGGAAAGAATTTAAAAGCCTTGGAGCTGAATTGAAAAGAACAGCATGAACTCATGACTTTAACGTTTCTGTTCAAACATGGAAATAACCCAAGATGCCTTTTGCCTGATGTGCCTACCCCAGGTGTCATGATATAACTGTGCAGCCCCACTGACCATGAATTAGTCCTTTAAATCACTTTTTACCAAAAAGAAGCAGGGATTCCCTGAAGGATAAGCTGTGCTGGATCTTGGGGTGGAGATGTCTTGGCAATGGAAGGCAATGATGCTTTCAGAGGTGCCTGCGGGGAGACTGGAATGGGCACAGAGGCCAGCCCAGAGAGAGTCCTCCTCCCCTGCTAGGGTGATCAAGCAGGGACAATCCAAGCATAAAAGTCAGTAATGATGGATAAGTAGCATACACTAAGCCTGTAAAAGAGCTGGAGTCCATAAGGTCATTGAAAAATGAAAGCTAACGTGAAGTAAGCCAGAGAAGTTGGAATGCACACATCATTTTCAACATGGTTTACAGAGGGATATTGATCAAATCATACGGTTAGAGGCTGACCCCTAAATTGTGACCAGTACCTAGGTCTCCAATCCAAATTTTTGTTGATTTGCCGCCTCCCCCCCAAAAACCACAAAACCCATAAAAACCAAACCCATTGCTGTTGAGTCAGTTCTGACTCATGGCAACCCCATGTGTGCCAGAGTAGAACTGTGCTCCTCCAAGGGGTTTTCAAGGGCTGTAATCTTATGCAGATTGTGTCATTTGCATCCTTGCTTGCTGAAAGTGAAGAGGACTTGACATGCTTACTGATGAAGATCAAAGACCACAGCCTTCAGTATGGATTACACCTCATCATAAAGAAAACAAAAGTCCTCACAACTGGACCAATAAGTAGCATCATGATAAATGGATACACGGAGAAAAGACTGAAATTGTCAAGGATTTCATTTTACTTGAATCCACAATCAATGCTCATGGAAGCAGCAGTCAAGAAATCAAATGACCCATTTCTTTGGGCAAATCTGCTGCAAAAGACTTCTTTAAAGTGTTAAAAAGCAAAGATGTCACTTTAAGGACTAAGGTGTGCCTGAACCAAGCCATGGTGTTTTCAATTTGCCTCATACTCATGTGAAAGCTGGACAAGGAATAAGGAAGACTGAAGAACGGATGCCTTTGAATTTTGGTGTTGGTGAAGAATATTGAATATACCATGAACTGCCAGAGGAAGGAACAAATCTGTCTTGGAAGAAGTATAGCCAGAATGCTCATTAGAGGCAAGGATGACGTCTCACATTCTTTGGACATGTTATCAGGAGGGACCAGTCCCTGGAGAAGGACATCATGCTTGGTAAAGTAGAGGGTCAGCGAAAATGAGGAAGACCCTCAATGAGATGGACTGACACAGTGGCTGCAACAATGGGCTCATGCATAAGAACAATTGTGATGATGGCGCAGGACTGGGCAGTGTTTTGTTCTGTTGTACACAGGGACGCTGTGAATCGGAAGTGACTCGATGGCACCTGACAACAAATCTTATGCAAGTAGATTGCCAGGCCTTCTTCCATGGTGGCACTGGGTAGTTTTGAAAAACCTATCTTTTGGCCCAAGTGCAAACTGTTTGCACCACCCAGGAACCTTGTTGGATTTGCTCCAATTGTTTGATTAAAGGCTTAAGCTGCACACAGCATTGTACTCTTCCTAATGATGTTTATTTGGTTGTACCCAGTGTTTGATGCATGTAATAAGCAAGGGGTGGAATGTAATGGTCTGCAAGACTAGTTTCAAATGCTTTCAGCAAGCACATACACCTACTCAGACCCACAAAACCCTGCTTTTGTCCTTATAAACTTTTGGATGGCATTCTCACCCTGCCCCTTGCCCAAATATGCTTTGTCACCAGAGAAAGGGTGTATATTACACCGAAAAGAAATCCAGAGATGTCTTGAGAGAAGGTGAAGAACAGGAACGGTACAGTTGTCTCTAGACTAGAGCAACCATCACCACAGGGTCACATTTAGCCAACAGATGTGTGTGTGTACGTGTGTATTCTGACTCTTATAGGCTTAAAAAATATGAATTATTGCAAAATTTAGAATTAGATTTTACATATAAAATCCACATTTTCAGTTTCTTTTGAAAAATCGTCAAGTCTAGAAATGCTGAGCTAACATTTCTATCTTCATAGGAAGCTGGACATGAACAGGAACCTCCTTTTCTAGACAGAGCTTGGTATTCCAGTTAACCCCAGTCTCCACCACTCCCAATTGTCACATATTTAAATTAT
Source organism: Trichechus manatus latirostris (assembly GCF_000243295.1). NCBI lineage: Eukaryota > Metazoa > Chordata > Mammalia > Sirenia > Trichechidae > Trichechus > Trichechus manatus. The sequence continues at coordinate 20,539,857 of NW_004443951.1, read as the reverse complement.
CTTCTTGAGCCCTGTAGACATGTGGGTTTTTGACCTCTGCTGGTGATACCAGTCTACAACAGCAATGGTAATGGGCCATTATTACCATATTTACAGGTAAAAAAACCTGAAGCCCAGAAAGCTCAAGTAAATTCTCTGAGTTCACATAGTAAGTGTCTGTGGGAGAGACTGTTGTTGTCAGCTGCTGTTGAGTCAATTCTTAGTCATGGTGACCCCATGTATGCAGAGCAGAACTGCATCATAGGGTTTTCAAGGCTGTGACCTTTTGAAACAGAGTGTCAGGTCTGTCTTCAGAGGCACCTCTGGGTGGGTTTGAACTGCCAATCTTTCGGTTAGTAGTCCAGTGCTTAACCATTGTGCCACCTAGGGACTCCTAGTTGATTATCTTACCAACCATTTTCCCCTTCCTCACCGCCAACAGAGCCCTATTTTATTCGGACTGTCAATGTGCCCAGATAAAACAGTACGTTTCCCAGCCTCCTTGCAGTTAGAGGAGGCCACATGGTTAAGTTCTAGCCAATAATGTGTAGGCAGAAGTGTGTTAGGACCATTTTTAAAAGCATCCTTAAAAGGGAAAGGCACATCTTTTTTTTTTTCTCCCTCCTATCCTCCTTCCTGCTGCCTGAAATGCAGATGCAATGGCTGGAGCTCTTTCAACCATATTAGACTATGAAAAAACTTTGAGAATCAAAGCTAGGCGTGTCAGAACAAAAAGATAGGAACTGAATTTTCTTATGAATGTGTGGATTCACCATACCAGCCAGGATCCACATTCTATTGGACTTCTTTTTTGATAGGGAATAAACCCATATGTGTTTAAGTCAAGTCTGTTACTTGCAGCCAAACACATTTCCTAACCAACATAGTGGTGAGGCCAGGATTCATATTCAATCTGTCTGACACCAGATCTTAGGCTCATAATTATTTGTCTACTCAGCCTTCCAGTCAGTGTTGGAATGACAGTCAGTCTCAGATGTTCCCTATTGCCTGAAGTCCTACTGTAGCAACTTCAACACCCCCTCTTTTCCTGCTGACATTGGAGGAGCAATTGTACCACATGCTAGAGCTGGCTAATGACAAGTGGCAGTCTTCCAGTTCTACAGAAACTACAAAATTGACCCAAACAATGACAACTTGGGAGTTCCTTGGTTTGGGACCACAGCTCTATATGTCACCTCACTATAAAAACAGTAGCCTCTGAGCTTCCTTCCTGGGCTACCCTCCAAGGCCAAATGCTGGATCAATGATGCCTGCAACAATGACCAAAAGGGAGGGGGCGCTCAGGGAGACCCCAATAGTCTACTGAGGCTGTCACCAGCTCGTGTCTATTTTTACTCAGGGGTAGGGTGTTCCTGTGGTGACAAGTGTCCTTTTAGTTAAAAATAGTGGATCCCTCTTGTTTAAGTGGTTAGGATTGTTAATTTTGCTTTTGGTAAAAGGAAAGCCCACATGACCAAATACTGAGATGTCTCTGGGGGCCATGGATGGATAGAGCCTTCTGGCTGGAAAATTCTCAAGGTTTGGGCTCAAGTTTCCCTCAGTCTTAAAAAACAATCATGTTGATGATAACATCACTAGTATCCATTGCCCCCCCTTCTTGCTTTCACTTCTTCAAAGAATGATCCAGTCCCTTTTTTCCACTTCCTCTCCCCCGTCTTACTGCTCACCCTGGTGGTAAATTCATTCGTCAGTAGTTGGATATATAATCGTGGTACACCCCATCACTCCATGGAGACTACTGTGGTTAAGGTCATCAGCAACCTTCTTGTTGCCAATCCTATGACAATTTTTTTTAGTTTTTATTTTATTGGACTTCTCTGTGCAATTGATGCTATTGGCCACTCTCTCCTAAAAATATTCTACAGTTTCGACCTTCTGACAGTATGATCTTTAGGTTTTCTTTCTACTTTTTGGACCAATTCTTTTTGTTATTTTTTGCCAAAATGATGTTGCTCAGAGGTTCATCTTTGGTCCCTTCCCTCATCCCTTCTCCTTCTCTCTCTTTCCTTTCCTTTTATTTTTTTTAATTTTAATTTTTTAATTTTTAATTTTTTTTTATTGTACTTCAGGTGAAGGCTTACAGAACAAATAGTTTCTCATGAAACAGAAGTACACATGTTGTTTTATGACATTGGTTAACAACCCCACAACATATCAACCCTCTAACTTCTCAACCTTTTTTTTTTTTGGTGAAAATACACACAGCCAAAGATACACCATTTCAAAAATTTCTACATGCACAGTTCAGTGACATTGACTACGCTCTTCCAATTGTGCTGTTATTCTCACTTAAGATGAAGGCTTACAGGACAAAATAGTTTCTCATTTAACAGTTACTACAAATGTTGCCCTATGACAATGGTTAACAATCTCACAACACATCAACAATATCCTTACTCAACCTTGGGTTCCCTATCACCAGCTTCCTTGTCCCCTTCTACCTTCTGGCCCTTGTCACTGGACTACTGTACCTCGTTAGTCCCATTTGATTTTACGGGGCTGTCCATTCCCAGGCTGAACGGTGAACCTCGGAGGTAACTTCACCACTGAGCTAAAAGGGTGTCTGGGGGCCATACTCTCGAGGTTTCTCCAGTCTCCTTTAGGCCAGTAAATCTGGTCTTTTTTTTGTGAGTTAGAATTATGCTCTACATCCTTCTCCAGCTCTGTCCAGAACCCTCTGTTGTGATCCTGGTCAGAGCAGTCAGTGGTGGTAGCCGGGCACCATCTAGCTGTACTGGACTCAGTCCGGTGGAGGCCTTGGCATCCCTTGCTTTTTTTGTCTTACTGTACACACTATCTTAGGCTACTTCTCTGCTCTCCTAATTTTATCTAACACTTAAGGAGCCTGGGCGGTGAAGGTGGTTTGTGATTGGCTGCTAACCTAAAGATTGGCAGTTTGAACCCACCCAGTGGCTCTGAGAAGACAGGCCTGGCCATCTGCTTCTGTAAAGATTACAGCCAAGAAAACCTGGCGAAGTAGTCCTACTCTGTAACACATGGTGTGGCCATGAATTGGCACTGACTCGACAGCAACAGATACGGTTTTGGCTTCACCAGTGGTGTCCGTCTTAGGGCACATTCCTTAGAATCAGGCGCTGAGATGGAGATTGTGAGCAGAATATTTATTGGAGGATGCTCAGGGGAACACACCTGGGTGGTAATGGAGGAGGCAGGATTGCACAGAGGGAGGGATTGAACTGTGATGCAGTTGCAGTAAAGGCCTCAGCGGATCCCTTGAGGGGGCTATGGACCTGGGATAGCCCTTCAGAGTTATCCCAAATTGAGGCGAGAGTCTGGCCTTTATACCTCTGCATGGGCAAGGCTTTGGCTGTGAGCTGCCCCTGGGGAGGAGGCATTACCGTGGGTGAGGCAGCTTCCTTTTGCCAAAGGAATTCCTGCAGAATGACCCAACCAGAGCTGACAGCAAGGGGCCCTGGTGGTGACACAGTTAAGCTCGGCTGCTAACTGAAAGTTCGGTGGTTTTGTGAGGCAGTTCTAGTCTGCCACATGGGGTTGCTATGACTCAGAATCCACTTCATAGCACACCACCAACAACAGAGCTGACAGCAGCCCACATTCCCTGTAGATGGGGAAGTGAGTGTCTCGTCCTGCAGGGGGGATCTGGGTGGAGCACCACGGCATCCACAATACAACCCTGAGTCTAAATTTACAGCCTTGACCTTTTCTGAGAAGTACCACGATTATATATCCAACTACTGCCGAATGAATTTATCTGGATGACTATAGTTCCCCAAACACAGTGTGCCGTTTACATCATTGCTCCTCTGGAGAGTCTCTTCTCTCTGCCTAGAATGCATTCTTTCTGTCTTTATTCATTAATTCAACACGTGTTTATTGACTGTCCACTTGGTGCCAGGCACTGAGTCAGGGCCTGGGGTACTCGCCAGGTGCTTGCTGGAAGTCAGCTCCCAGGCATGGAATCAACCTGCCAGTTCCAGGAAGGCTGATTAGGCAGCACTGGTCGACAGAAGGCAGAGTGGGCAGCGTAGAGTCTAGCAGGACCTGGGCAGTGCCATGATCGCCCACTCTCAAAGATCCTGCTGGCCAAGCAGTAAGGTGAGGGGAACAGCAAACCCTCAGGGGCGGGTGGCAGAAGTCTAGGGGTCTGGGCAGGGGCTCAGACGACAACCAGATGTGTGCGGGGCTCAGGGTAAGTGAAGCAGCATACTCCCCATGCAATCCTATCTGGGTCCTTGCAGAACCCACAGGCACCTTCCCTCTGGGGCCAGATCCCCTGCTGTGGGAATTGGCCTGCCGCCCAGTAGAGTCAGAACCACAGGCAGACCCTGTGCCCGTGTATGTGTACATAAACATACCCGTGCCCCTTGTGCACAAACACATGAACATAGCTCTGATTCCCCCCCAGACAAGCGCACAGCATATTCATGTTTACCACGTACGTATACATAGGAATGGACATGCACACAACTCCAGTACATACCCATGGCCCTGTATGGACACAGGTAGGGGCCCACCTTCCACGGGCCTGTGCACACGCATACAGAGACACTCCCAAGTGCTGGTGCAGGTGCACACATACACAAGCACAGACACATGCGTGCATGCTAGTTCAGGAAGCCTGAATGACAGCTGTCAAAACGCTGTCAAAACGCGGCAGTGCTGTGCGAGTGGCTGCTGTAGGGCAGGAGAATCATGGCTCTGGCGGTTGTGTCAGCCTCCAGAGGGGAGAGGTGAGCCTTTTCTCTTTTCTCTTTATGGAGCCAGCCTTCTGAAGTGCCATGAATAAGTATTCTGTTGCCTTCCCTCCCCAGAGACCAGGTTGCTCTCTAAATACCAAGGCAGGAAAGTGGAGGCTTAAAAAGGTCATTACCAAATATTGAGAGGGTGGTATTTAGCTGGCAAAGCAGCTCATGGAGGAGAAACCTCAGGCCTCAGCAGGAAGCCTTTGTTAACAGCCTTATTTGCTGCCCTGAGTCCCCACTGGAGAGAAGAGGGAGGTGGGGAAGGAGGCAGAGGGTAGGAGTGGGGCTATTTGGGATCGTGGCTGGCTCTGGGTGGGAAGGACTGGTGGTAGCCCTACAAGTGCCATCCCAGGGAAGTGGGGCTCAAGGGAGCACCCTACTTTTTCTGTGGAGCAGGTGGTAGGAGGGTGGCTTCAGTCACCACCCCAGGACCACAGGTTGGCAGGGCCCCAAAAGCCCATCCTTCTGCTTCCAGACTTAGGCAGAGAGGTTTCTAGGACAGGATTTCTCTCTCTGGGAACACCTTCCTCTTTTGTACCTAAGGTGAAAAAAATAATTACTTAACAGCTTCACAGAACAATTCCTCTTAGGGTCTTTGTTTATGGAAATACCTTGATAAGCTGCCTGGGCAAGAAGGTGAGATCCTGAGGGCAGGATGCTGGCAGGAGTCAAGGCAATAAGAACAAAAAATTGGCTACACTGTTCTGCATGAGAAAATGGGAGGAATTCGTTTTTCTCCCGAGAGGAGGTGAGAGAGAAGAAAGGGATGAAGCAGAGGAGAAGGGGCAGGAAAGAGCCTGGGAGATTGGGAAGCTGGGCATGCTGAGTATTCCTCATTTGTCCCCCTCCCTAGCCCAGTAGGAATTGGCAGTGGGTTTGGGATTTTTTTGGTCTTGTCCAGATCATTTTTCCACCCTTCTCCTCCCTGCTCTGGGCCCTGAGCCCTGGGCCCTGACCTGTATGAACATCTATGACCTCAAGAGGCTCTTCTGCTTCTGGTTTCCCATTGGGTTTGGCCAATGGGAAACACTGACAGATAAGAGGGTGGGAGGAGAGAGAGGTTGGGGTATTTAATCCCTGGTTCCCTTGCTGCCTGACCATAGTTCTTCTACCCAAGGTCACAGGTGCTGTTGGGAAGCCCGTTCTACAGTCCTGCTTCTTTCCTCCTGGCTCAACCAGATTGTTTGCTGGGATACAGGGATGACTTGGCTAAAGTGGGTTGAGATTTGGGGGTCAGGATGCTACTGTCTGCTTCTAGCTTGGGATAGTCAAAAAGAGAGGAAGGGTTGGGATGGGTGGATTGTGAAGGGACCACGCCTGGGTGACGTGCTGGGGGTTGTTGTTGTTAGCTGCCCTTAAGTCGGCCCCTGACTCATGGCGACTTAACGCTTCCCGGTCCTGTGCCATCGCCATGATTGGTTGCAGATTGGGACCATGGTGATCCATAGGATTTTCACTGGCTGATCACGAACGTCTCCATTGAGAGATGGGTGGTGGCTGTGCTTGAGGTACATTGGCTGGGAATCAAACCTAGGTCTCCCACATGGAAGGCAAGAATTCTACCACTGTGCTGGGGGAGAGGTCAACATAAAAAGGAGGCTCAGGACTCTGAAGTGAGACCTTCTGTGTGAAAAAAACCTGGGAGTCCTGGGGCCCCACTGCCTGTGACTAGCGAGCTGCCCACTTTGGCTGCTCGGGACCAGGTGGTGCCTGTTTCTGGTCTACTTGTGGCTGCCAGGAGAGAGGAAGTGGGATGGGGATGGAGAGAGAAGGAAGGAGTCTATAAGAACTGTGACTTAGGGATGATTTTTGTTTTTCTGGCTCCTACAAGACAGTGAGGGAGGGGGGCAGGCAGAGGGGGGCCTTTGAGGACCCGCTTTTTTCTGACTCATGATGCATAACGCAATCAGGTGACATTTAAATATTCATGTCATAGAAAAGGATGCAGATGCGAGTGTGAGACGGGTGGGCTGGTGGGCGGGGAGAGAGATAGAGATTGGGATCCACACGCTGTATTCTAAGAAACCACAGGATCTCAGAATGAGAAAGGACATTTGGGATCATTTAGCTTGACCCTTAACTGTTGCAAGAATTTCTTTAAAACATCCCTGCTGGGTGGGTACCCTCCCCACCAGGACAGGGAGCTGACTGCGTCCTAAAGCAAGACTTTCTATCTCAAGCCAGTATTCATTGCTACAGGGACTTCTCGTTTGACTGAGCTAAAATCTCCATCCTTACTCTCATTCATCTTGCCCAGTGGTCCTAGCTTTGCCACCCTAGGACCACCCAGGATGTAGCCACTCCAGATGTCCCCTGGCAGCCCTTAGAGATCTTTGGCAAGTGGCCATGTCTTCCCAGCTCCAAGCTAAGCAACCCTGAGCTCCCTCCACCCTTGGCCAGACCTTTCTTAAGGTGTTGCCAAAGAGACTTCAAGAAGGAGGCAAGGAGAGAATCTGCAGATTGACACCTGTCCTGAGAGTGCTGGAACCTGGACAGTGCCCACATCTGGGCATTTGCCAGCTAACTGGAGAGTGGATAAAGTCTGGCTCTCTGGGAAACTAGTAAGGGGATAGGGTGGAGTCGAAATAACACTAGTTTGTGAATCAGGAGACTTAAGTTCTTGATGTAGCCTGGATACTTCTGGCTGTGTGTCCTGGAGGAAGTCACGCCACTTCTCTGAGCCTCAGTTTCTTCATCTGACCACAAGGTTTTCATGAGGATTATGAACTAGGACCACCACTCATCTGTCAGTTTGTTATACTGTGATAGCTTATGTGTTGCTGTGTTGCTGTGTTGCTGGAAGCGATACCACTGGTATTTCAAATACCATCAGGGTCAGCCATGGGGAACAGGTTTCAGCAGAGCTTCCAGATTAAGACAGACCGGGAAGAGTGGCCTGGTGATCCACTGAAAATTAGCCAATGAAACCTTATGGATCACAACAGAACATTTTCTGACTTGCTTGCTTTGGACATGTCAGGAGGGATAAATCGCTGGAGAAGGACATCACGTTTAGTGAAGTAAAGGGTCAGTGATAGTGAGGGAGACCCTTAATGAGATGGATTGGCACAATGGCTACAGTGAGGGAATCAAACATGCTGGCAATTGTGAGGATGATGCAGGACTGGACAACGTTTCATTCTGTTGTACATAAGGTCACCATAAGTCAGAGTCGACTCCATGGCTGTATCTCTCTCTGTATATACCTATCTACCTATCTATCTACCTGCCTACCTACCTACCTACCTCTCTGTCTCTCTTTTTCTATCTATATCTATGTATCTATCTATCTGTCTGTCTATCAAGCTGGGAAAGGCAGTATTCCTTGGCTGGAAGGGCCAGGCACTCAGCTGGGTTATGTGTTTTCTGGACCACAGCCCTTGAGACAGATAGAGGAGAGAGCTAGACTTGAGGGCATTGGGTGTCCAAGGCCCATCCTTGGAGGCTCCAGGTGGCCTCCAGTTTCAGTGATTGGTATGGAGCAGGCTGGGTGGGGGCACGGGACAGCTTCATTACTCAGTGAAGTGGCGGAAGTATTTATGCATCTGCTCAGGGCTGGGCAGCAGATCTGCCAATGGCAGGGGCACAGTGGACCCAGCTGTGTGGAGTTGAATAGATTGGACACAGACCCAGAACTATAGGGTCTCATTTTGCTTCCCCACTGGCTTTGTGATCTTGGGTAAATGTCCTAACTTCTCAGACTCTTCGTTTCTCCATTTGAAAATTAAAGAAAATAAATAGCCAGATCCTCCTGGGAATGTTAAAAAGATTAGTGAGGCATTAATTGAGTGGGTGTAACAGGAAATGAAACTGAATGGATGGGGCCTCTCACAATATTAGGATGGATAAGGGCATAGGAGCTCCTAAGAGCCATGTGGGGACATCGGGAACTGAGGAGGGTATCAAAAGGGTGCTAGCCTGGTTCAACTCAGCATTATCTCTCCCAACCTGTAAGCAGTAGAGGGAAAAATAGACCCTATCCCCTGCTTCTAGAACCCAGGGAATCAGGGAATGATCGCATATTGAGAGTCATATTCCAATCTCCCACCCAGTGTGGGAATCCCCACTATAGCGCCTAACTGAGATCCTTGGCTTAGACCTCTTGGCTGATAGGGAACTCACCACCTCCCACAGCAGCCCACAGCATTGCCAGAAGGTCTGATAGGAATTCTCCCTGTTAAGCTGAGTTCTCCTTCCTGGACGGGTCATCAGCAGGGGCGGATTAACCAGTAAGCGCAGTATGCACTGGCTTACAGTAAGCAAGATACAGAGGGGCACTACAGATTAGTAAATAAATGATTTAAATAAGCACAATTAAATCCATGTGTACCTTGCTTATTGGGTAATCCATTGCTGGTCATCAGCTTCCTTGGCCCCAGTCAGGCTAGGAGAGGTTTAAGAGGCTTCAAGATAAAGAGATCACACAGCAGAGCAGCAAATAGATGGAATGAAGGAAAGGACCAGTTCCCAGCCTGGAGCTACCCACCTGCCCAGCTCTCTCTCCTGTTATCCTCAGTGAATGTGCCAAAACATCACCACTTCCCCGAGCTCCCTTTCTCTCTGAGGCCCAGCATTTTAGTTCCCATTCTTTGAAGTCTTCTTGGGACTGAGGTTCCCTCAACTCCCTGTCCCGCTACATTTATCTATGTCCATTTCCATTCTCTCACCCTCCCTCCCATCTCAGATGAGGAGCTCTTGGTGTTCAAGGTCAACCTCCACCTGTGCCCTGATCCCATCCCTACTACCTTCTCTCAAGGGATCTTTCCCCACAAATAACTCCTCTCTCTTGTGTATCATAACCTCTATCTCTTTATTACACCATTAGAAGGGATCAATTGTTGGTGGAGGACATCATGTTTGGTGAAATAGAGGACCAGCGAGGGCGAGGGAGACCCTTGGTGATGTGGATTTGCACAACATCCCCAAAGATGAACTTGAACATGTTGGTGATTATGAGGATGATGCATGACCAGCAATGTTTCATTCTATTGTACATAATGTTGCTATGAGTTGGCGTCAACTCAGTGGCAGTTATCTACCTCCTTACTGCCTTTTCCCCTTTAGCCTGTGTTGTGCGATGGATCACTTTTGTGTGGCCTTTCTCGCCATGGACTAGTAATTCCCACCCAGGTGACTGCGCAGTTTCTTGAAAAATAGTCTCTATGTTCACACTTCCTCATCTTGTGTGCCTGTATAGTTGATCTTTTGTTCCCACTAAGATCTTTCCAAGGTGACATCTACTAGTGACATCTTTGATTTTAGGCTCAATGGACAGTCCTCAATCCCTATCTTACCTGACACCTTGGCAGCCTTTGGGACTGACGACTACACTCACTTTCTTTGGAAACTGTTTTGGCTTTGAAAGTACCACTGCCTCCTGGTTTTCTGCCTACCATCTGGCCCCAGCTTCTCAATCTCATTTTTCTCACAAGGCTCTTCATTATTGATGTTCTCCTGAGTTCTGCCCTTCTCCTCTTTCCACTCCTCACACTCTCCCTGGGGAGCCCATTCACTGGGTGTATGATTGCCCTTTGTATGCTAATGATAGAGCATCTATATCTCCAGCCTGGGCCTCTCTCCTGAGCAGCAGACCTGCATATCCAACTGACCTCCAAATCTCCATGTTTAGCATAGAGTTCATCACCTTTCTCCTCATCTGTGTCAGGGAACATCTCCTCTGTCAACCACTCCATCACCCAATCCAGAACTCTGTGGTCCCCCATTGACTCCTTTGTCTGCCTCACTCTTCTGCTTCCATTCAATCACGAGGTCTTGCTAGGTGTACTCCCAGATATCTCTCGAATCTGCCCTGCCTCTCCATGTGTGAATACCCCCACCTTAGTCCTGACCACCAGCATCGCTTGCCTAGATTACTGCCACAGCTGCTTACTTGTGTCCCAGCTTCCAGTCCCCTGATCCCAGCAATGCCAGCAATGTTCTGGCCCAAGAAAGGCAATGAGGTGTCTGCAGATGTCATTAAGACAGGCCTCTGGCTCTGCCATTCCTCAGACCCTGGCTGAACCTGGGACAGATTTAGGGAGACAGGCCCTTGTGAAATGGGGCCTGGCCTAAAGAGGAATGTGCATGTGTGTGTGTGTGCTTGAACATATGTGCACATATGCATGCACACATGTGTGTGTATACATTAATGTGCACGTGCGCATGTATGTGTGTGTGCCTGCTGGGGGGTGATCAGGGAGGGGCTCCTATCCCCAAGGTCCCCAGAGATGTTTCCCCAGAGCCTGTCTCTCTCCTGTCACCCACCCACGCGGGAGAACAAAGCTCTTTCCAGCTGACTGCAGTTCGTGTTTGCTGAGACAAGAGTTGTACATCTCAATTTTTATCACATAAAATGAAATAAAGAATGCTGGAACAGATCCTGAAGAGACAGTATTGAAGAGAGTGACTGCTCCTTTGCTGTGGAGTCCCCTCATCCCCTCTGCACCTCTCCGGAGAGCTGTCCCTGTTGAGATACCAGCCCTGTCTCTCTTTGGGGCCTTCGAAGAGGGTGTTGTGGCTCTTACATTTTAAAACACAAGGAAAGTCAAACTCGCGATGCTACAAGAAAAGCAGTTCTGAGACGCGTTGAATGTTTGCTGCCAGCCCGTGCCACACTGCCTCCACAGTCTTGCCTTGATGTTGCCTTGACTAGATGGAAGACGTGTTCCTCCTCAATTAGGAAAAACCCACAGCTTCATGCCTGCCTGGGAGGTGACAGCAGTGGATCAGCACTGGGGGCGGGGAGGAGAAGTGACAAAGAATGCAAGTGTCTCCTCCACCCTGATTTCAGCCCAGTCTGGCCCAAACATTCTGGATGCCCTTTAGGTCTTTTCTTCCTTCCCTCACTTCCTTCCATTCATTCAGTCAATAACCATGAACTTGAGCTGCTTTCTACTCTGTGCCAGGATCCATGGTAGATCTGAGGATACAGAGGAGTAGAACATGGTCTCTGCCCTGGGGGAGCTCAGAGCTAGGCAAAGCGATGGATTGAAAAGCAGATCAACCCAGATGCCAGGCAGGCTCTTTCTGCCCTTTAAGTTCCAGGTCAGATCAAGTCAAAGCTCTATTCAGCAGATTGTGTACACCAAGAACCTACAAACTTCCTGCAAATTCCTGGAGGGCTTCTCACAAGTAGTGGTTGGGAGCTCAGACTCCGATTAAAACCCCAAACCAAACCCATTGCTGTCGAGTCAATTCCGATTCATAACAACTCTATAGGACAGAATAGAACTTCCGCCTAAGGTTTCCAAGGCTGTAATCTTTACAGAAGCAGACTGCCACATCTTTCTCCCTCGGAGCTGTTGGTGGGTTTGAACTGCCAACCTTTTGGTTAGCAGCCTAGTGCTTAGCCACTGCGTCACCAGGGTTCACCACTGAGCCACCAGGTTTTAAATTCCATGTTACTTAACTATTCTATGCCTCTGTTTCCACATCTGTAAGAGGGGAATATTGACAACACCTACTTCCTAGGGTTGCTGTGAGAATTAACTGAGTTCATCAAATGAAATAATTAGAACAGAGTCTGGCACATGTTTGTTGTTGTCAGCTGCTGTGGAGTCGGCCCCTGACTCATGGTGACTCCATGGACAACAGAATGAAACACTGCCCAGTTCCGCATCATGCCCATTCCTGCACCATGGACTGTTGTGATCCTTAGACTTTTCATTGGCCGATTTTCTAAAGTAGATCACCAGGTCTTTTTTCCTAGTCTATCTTACTCTGGAAGGTCTGCTGAAACCTGTTCAGATACATAGCAACACTCAAGCTTTCAGTGACAGACTGCACTTGAGGTGCATTGGCAGGGAGTCGAACCTGGGTTTCCCCGCATGGAGGGCGAGAGTTCTACCACTGAACCACCACTGCCCCCTGGCACATGGTAAGCACTATGCCTGATCAGCTCTTATTCTCATTGTCATTTCTAGCTCTGAACTCCTTCTTGCAGGGAATTAATTCAGTTTATACATCTTCTCACTCCCCACCGCCCTTGCTGGTGTTGTCAGTTCTACCCTGAGTCAGCCCAGACACAGACCTCAATCCTTTTCTTCATGTTCCATGAAAAAAAAAATAAATAAATAAATAAATCAGCCCCGCCCCTAAAACAAAGCATTGCTGGGCACACAAAGCCTCTGTGGATAAGATGTTTCCAAACGATGGGGAGAAGAAAGGATTTCTAGATGGCAAAAATGCCAGCCACGTAAAAGCCCATCTTTGATAATAATATTTCCATTCCTAAAAGCCCCTCAGCCATTTCCACCAGCTGAGTTTCAGCCTCCTGCCACAGTGTTTTTATTATTTCCCCTTCTCTTTCTCCCTGCCTCCCTTGCCCCCATATTCCCATGCAGAACAGTTTAGCAAGCTCTTTTGGTTCCTTGTCTCCTGTCAAATCATACCCTCAGGATGTTACCTCCCCGCAAGTGCCTTATCAAGGTATTTTCTTATACAAAGACATTTGCTTCGCTAAGAGGAATTCTGGTGTCAGGTATTACATCAGTCAGTTTCCATCCAGGAAAAGAGAAACCTGTCTAAACACTTAGGACAGAGGAGTTTAATGCAGGGCATTGATGATACACACGACGGCAGGGTGGGGAAGCCAAATAGCATGGTTGTAAACTCATGGCTGTTGAGTCGATTCTGACTCATGGTGACCCCAGGTGTTACAGCTTAGAACTGCTCCATGGTGTTTTCTTGGCTGTAATCTTCATGGAAGCAGATTGCCAGGTCTTTCTTCCACAGCACCACTGGGTGTGTTCAACCTGCCGATGTTTAGGTTAACAGTCGATTACAAACCACTTGTGCTGCCTAAGGACCTAGCACAACTGTACCAGGGGATAATAGATTGAAATACTCTCATGCTGTAAAGCGCGGCTCTCCCACTCCCCCAGGTGCTCCTCACCCTACCCGCCCCCCCCAGCTCCTCCTCCAAGACCTCCTGGATGTCCCAGTGATCCAGCAACTAAAAGGTTAACACTTGTCACAGCAGGGACCCGCCAAGTTCTGCTCCAGGTCATCTGTTCTGATTGGTCTGAGCCTGTGCCACACCCACACTGGTTGTTTGATTTTTGGAACATCACCTTCCGTCAGGATGGATGGGGCCACAGTGGAAAAACTGGGTGGTGAAAGTTAAGGCAGCTTGGCTACTAACCAAAAGGTTGGATGTTCAAGTCCACCCAGAGGTACCTTGGAAGAAAGGCCTGACGATCTACTACCTAAAATCAGGCACTAAAAGCCCTATGGAGCACGGTTCTACTCTGACACACATGGGGTCACCACGAGTCAGATTCCACCTGAAGGCAACTGGTTTGCTCTGGAGCAAAGTGAAGCCTCTGAGAGAGTGGAGGCAAAGGAGCAGCATAACTAGATGTGGTAGTACAGCCATGGTGGAAAACAGTTGGGCAGTTCCTCAAAAAATTGAATTTAGAACTCTTACATGATCCAGCAATCCCCACTTTAGGTATCGACCCAAAAGAGGTGAAAGCAAGAACGTGCACAGAAACCTGTGCACCAGTATTCATGGTGGCACTTTCCACAAGAGTCAAAAGGTGGGAACAACCAGAATGTCCATCAACAGATGAATGGACAAACAGCCCCTGGACACCCTTTTAACTCAGTACTGAAGTCACTCCTTAGGTTCACACTTCAGCCAAAGACTAGGCAGCGCCATAAAACGAAATGAGACTACGTGGGCAGGACAGCTCAGAGGCAAGGATGAGAGGCAGGAGGGGACAGGAAGCCTGGTAACGGGGAACCCAAGGTCTAGAATGGGAGAGTGTTGACATGTCAGGGGGTTGGCAACCAATGTCACAATATGTGTATCAAGTATTTAATGAGAAACTAATTTGTTCGGTAACCCTTCATCTAAATTACAATTAAAAAAAAAACAAAACAACAAAAGATGGATGGACAAACAAAATGTGGTATATACATACAATGGAATATTATTTAGCCATAAAGAGACATGAAGTCTTGATGCCTGCTAATACATGGATGAACCTTGAAAACATTCTGTAGAGTGAAATAAGTCAGTTGCAAAAAGGACAAATACTGTATGATCTCACTTATATGAAATAAGCAACGTATAGACAACAAACCAAACCCATTGCCATTGAGTCAATTCCAACTCATAGCAACCCTATAGGACAGAGTAGAACTACCCCATAGGGTTTCCAAGGAGTGGCTGGTGAATTCGAGCTGCCGATCTTTTTATTTATTTTTATTGTACTTCAGGTGAAGGCTTACAGAACAAATAGTTTCCCCTGAAACAGTAGTACACATATTGTTTTATGACATTGGTTAACAACCCCACAACATGTCAACCCTCTCCCTTCTCAACCTTTTTTTTTGGTGATAATATACATAGACGAACTGCCGATCTTTTGGTTAGCAGCCGAGCAACTATATAGAAATAAAAAATTATTAGTGGTTACCAGAGGTGGGAAAGAGGGGGAAAAGGGGACTTTTGCTTGGGGGGCAATGAGTTTATGTTAATGGTGGTAGAATAATTTAGAAAAGGATAGCCAGAATGGTTTCTCAACTTGCAGAGTGTAATCAATATCACTGAATTATACATGTAGCAACTGTTGAATTGGTGTATGTTTTGCTGTGTATATTTTCACAATAAAAAAAGACCATGACAAACAAAAAACAGGATGGAGCAGCATGGGGTGAGACTAGAGGCAGGGACACATTTAGGAGGCTGTTGTCAACAGTCCAGGTAAAATAATTTGATCATCTGACCCCAGTTTGCTTCTTACCCACTCTGCTGAATAGCGTGTAACAGGATACCCTCCCCACTAAAGATTAGATCTGGTGGGACTTTGGCTTCATCTGTTTCCAGATGGGGACATTGAGGCCCAGACAGATAGAGGTTTGCCCCTGGTCATCGAGCAAGCAAGGGCCAGAGCTGGGGCTCCTGACTCCCAGCCACGTGTTCCCCCATGCCTGTCCCAGACCTGGATTGCAACACCAGCACGTCAGAATCAGGAACAGGAAATAAGAAAAGAAGACGATGCAAAGGTGAGCAGAACCTTCAGATTCCGCTCCAGGGAGACACAGAAACTAATGAGGTCTCTGCAGGACACAACAAAGCTGGCACAGGCCTTTGAAGGGCTGCAAAGGGAAGCAGGCTGAGCAGTCAAGGATGCCACAGCTCCACCTCTTCTGTGAAAGAAAGGGTGAGAGGCAATTAGTGGTGGTGAGAAGTGTTTATGGAGGCAGTAGGTAAGGGGAGACTGCCCCTCTCTCAAAGCAAACCCCACACAAGGGCCCTGCTCTCTGTTGGTGACCTCAACTAATTTATAAATGCACAGCCTATTAGAACTAAAGAGATGGAACACCCAGTTCTTCTTAGGTCAGTCCGAGTAAGTCTGGGTTCTTGTTTACAAGTAACAAAGTGGACTCTGGGCAATTTAAAGCAAAAGAGCATTGACTGGAAGGCTTTGAGGGGCTCCCTGAGTCAGGGTGAGGCATTAGACCAGCCTTAGGAAAAGGCCAAGGAGTCCTGGGGTGATTAAATGCTTGGCTGCTAACCTAAAGGTTGGCCATTTGAACCCACCTGAAGGTGCCTTTAAAGAAAGCCCTGGTGATCTGCTTCCAAAAGGTCACAGCCGTGAAAACTCTATAGAGTACAGTTCTAATGTGGTTGCCTTGGGTCGTCGTGAGTCAGAATCAACTTGACAGCACCTGGTTTGGTTTTGGGTTTGGTTAGGAACAGGCAGAACTAAGAGAGTGATGGTGGGCTAGGACAGCAGAATGTGCCCTTGAGGCAGGGGCAGGCATAGTTCAGGGGTATTAGCTATGTCCAAGACTGACCTCCACCCATCCCTCCTGCTCTGGCTTCCCTCCATGAGGCACGTGGGAGGGTGAGCTGAGGTCCCGTGCCCATTCCCTGGCTGCACTGGGGTCAGGAGAAAGAAAGTCTGACTCCATTAGCTTCCAGACTGGAAGGCAGTCACTTAGAGTCTTCCTTCCACCAAGAAAATATTCAATGTGGGTGAGGTAAGATTCCCCTCTCCTCCTAAAAAAAATCCAAGTGATATTTGAGAGAGGAAAATGGGTCCTAGGTAGTCAAAACCCAACAAATATCCATTGTGCCTCTTATTTAGAGGCCACTGAGGACCAGAGGGAGCTCCTGGGTGGTACAAATTGCTAATGCCCTTGGTTGATGATTAAAAGGCTGGAGGTTCGAACCTACCCGGAGGTACTTTGGAAGAAAGTCCTGATGATCTACTTCTGAAAAATTAGCCATTGAAAATCCTATGGAGCACAGTTCTACCCTGACACCCATAGGGTCTCCATGAGTGTGAATTGACTTGATGGCAACTAGCTTTTGTTTTGTTTTCTGAGGTCCAGAGAAGGGAGGAACCTGTCCACCACGAGACAGTGAGCCAGTAACTCAGCGCTGCTAATGGTCTAATGTCTCCCTGCCAAGGGTACATATCTGCAAGTCAGGGGCTTCTGGGAGAGCACGGGGTGGGGCTTGGCTGCAGTGGACTCCCTGGCACTGCGTTCAGGCTGAGGACATTTCCTTCCCTTCCCCTGAGCACTGAGCAGCTGGAGGACCCAACTGCAGATCCCCTCCTATCTGCAAGCAGCCCTTTATGTATAGAAGGGACTGGGTGGCTGTGGCACAACCCTGGGCACAGCTGTGAAGTTGGCCCCCTGGTGTCTTGGGCAGGGTAGGGGGTCAAGGCAGCAGGCATGCCTGCTGTGGAAGGAGGGGCTCTGTTGCCACGGCTGGCCCTGTGTTGTCCAGAACCAGTAGGGTATGAGAGATAGGAGGGAGGTGGGAGCAGGGGTGATCAGATCTCTTTCTGGGCAGACCAGGGCTGTTTGGGACTGCTCTTGTTCCCAGGGGAGCCCCCCACCCCACCCTTCCTCCTTGTACTCCTCGTCCTGGTGCCCGAGCTCTCCCCCCTCCCCCTAGTCTCCCTCCCCTCCTCTCCCAGGGACACAGTTTTTCATTTAAGCTGCAGCAATATCTACTCAGGCAATCATCTCTCCCCTCTACTTTCCTTTGGCAGCTCGTTGCTGTTCGCTCTTCAGCCAGGACATATTTAAAAGGAAGAAACTTTAAATTAAGTTTGGGAGAGTTTAAATGAAAGAAAACAAACCCTCACTATTATCGCAGGTATGAAAAGAGCTTCTGGCTCCTGGTGGAGAACTGCAGGCTTTCTTCATCTGGGAGCCAGGAAGAGCATCGTTTCAACACTGTTCCTGACACCCCACCAGCCCG
Source organism: Trichechus manatus latirostris (assembly GCF_000243295.1). Lineage (NCBI taxonomy): Eukaryota > Metazoa > Chordata > Mammalia > Sirenia > Trichechidae > Trichechus > Trichechus manatus. The sequence goes on along the minus strand of NW_004443951.1, from coordinate 20,521,902 downwards.
CCACCCATACACCAGGTTAATTGATCAGGAAGCCGCATCCCATATCAAGGTGGCCAATCCAATCCCAGCTCCTGAGGACAAACCGTGCTTCCTTGCACGTGCTCAGGTGGGCTCTGCAGGGTGAGAGGGAGTGGGGGCTCCTGACTCAAGGATTATTTCATTCTCACAACAGCGTCCTCCCTGCTGCTTTGGGAGAAGAAGCAGTGGTGCTAGGGAGGGAGGTATAAATATGGGTTTAAGACTACGTGTCACATAGCATACATTAGTGTGCCAAGTACTCTGAATACTTATAGGAAGGAGGCAAGCTCAGCCTCTACCTGTAAGCTGCCTGGCCCCTGGCAGCCTCTTAGCCTGGGAGGTTCTGGAAGGGGAGTGGCCATTCTGAGCTCGAGCACTGGCCCCAAGGGTCTCCTGGGATAAGTGAGTCTCTGATGAGGTCCTACCACGTGCTCGCCCAAGTGCTACATGGCTGAGAGTTGTTGTTATTGTTAACTGCCATTGAGACACTCCTGACTCATGGCGACCCCATCTGTGCAGAGTAGAACTGATGCATAGGGTCTTATTGGCTGTAATCTTTACAGATGCAGTTTGCCAGGACTTTTTTTTCAAGGAGTCACTGGGTGGCTTTGAACCGCCAATCTTTGGGTTAGCACCTGATTGAAAACCTCCTGCGCCACCTGGGCTGAGAAGGATGATGATTCTTGTTTGCTGAGGGGTCCAGACAATCATTCCAATGTGTTCTCTGGAAGCATAGACAACATATAGGACCTTTTGAAGGACAGTGTTGAGACATGCAGAATATGGGGAAGCATTAGTTATTAGTCCAAGTATTAGGGTGCGGAAAGTTTAGTTAAGATTTTAAAATATATGTATACTTTACTGTTATTCTGATGATAAAAGTAATTCATGTTTGTTGTTGGAAACCAAGAAAGAAAAGAAAAGCATAAAGAAAGTAAAAATGATTCACAGTCCTACTATCTAGCAATAAATACTATTAACACTAAATTGTGTTTCTTTCCAGTCTTTTTTCTTAAGGCACTCAAGTAGGGTCCAGAGGGTTTCCCAGCTTATGCCTGACCCATGTCCAGCTCTGGGAGTCAGCCACGCCCCTGCATATCTGATGAACTGGTAGAATAGGGCCACCACTAGTCTATTTCTTCTGGGACTGATGTGCCTCCTGGAAGAAAACTTAACCCAAGGGAAGAGGGGGCCAGGCAGGCCCAGCTCAGCATCTGTGAACTCTGAGGTAGACAGCTCCATCACTGGTAGCTGGGTGAACTTGGGTCTATTTACTCCTTCCTAGTCTACAAGAGGAGGCATAACAGTGGTGCCCAGGCCACTGGTTACTGAGAGGATTGAAAGAGATAATAATACTTGTTACAAGGTACAAACTACAGTATTTTCGCATCCAGCTATTTCTCTGTATAGACAGAGACAGAAACGGAGCAGAGCTCCTTTGTTTGGGGGAAGCTACTTGAGTCTTCCTCTGAGTAATGCAAATATAAGCTGTTGTTGTTAGGTAACTTTGAGTTGATTCTGACTCAGAGCCACCCTATGTATGCTGCCCAGTCCGGTGCTATCCTCACAATCGTTATTACGTTTGAGCCCATTGTTTGCAGCCAGTGTGTGAACATATCTCGTTGAGGGTCTTCCTCTTTTTCGCTGACCCTCTATTTTACCAAGTGTGATGTCCTTCTCCAGGGACTGGTCTCTCCTGATAACATGTCCAAAGTAAGTGAAACTAAGTTTCGCCATCCTAGCTTGCAGTAGACAAACTTACTGAGAGGTAACAAGATCTTTGGTGTGTGTGTGTGTGTGTGTGTGTGTGTGTAATAAGAGAGCTGGAACCATGGACACCTATGTGGTGCTGGCAGGATTCAGAACTGCTGATTGGACAGGTTTCCACTGGGCAGGCAGGACCGGTCTTCAACAGGGCCATGCTGTTTCTCTCTTTTGGGTTTTGGAAGCAAGGTGGACCCCCTAGGGCTCCTGTATAATGCAGAGAGGATGGGGACAGAGGCCTCAGGGTGGAGTGACTGGACTCGCTGCTTTTTTTTTTTTTAGGGTACACTGCTGTCTTATCTAGTTTTTTTTTTTATTGTACTTTAGATGAAGGTTTACAGAACAAATAGTTTCTCATTAAACAGTCAGTACACATATTGTTTTATGACAATGGTTAACAATCCCACGACATGTCAACACTCTAGGACTCTCTGCTTTTTAAGGTGGGTGGGCACTTAAATAATTGGAAACACACTAACAGATGTATCTTCATTTGTACCCCCACCTGCTGAGCTGGACCATGCTGGGTATAGACCCATTAAGTACTTAGGGTACTTGGCACACAGAAGGCATCCAGGGAATGGTAACTGGTTACAAAACCTTAGGGCGAGATGGAAGAGGTGAGACTGAGCATATTACGGTGATTATAACTCAGATTTTCCCATGGCCCAGCCCCATGCACTTATACATGTCTCTGGAAGGAGAGAGGGGACTTTAGTAAAAATAAAAAGAGCAATTTTACTTTACTAAAAACCCTGTAAGAACTTAGGGACATTAATAGCACTCCCTTGGCATTCCCCACCCCACACTCCTCGAAGAGAGAGGCATACTACCTACCTGTTTGCCATCTTCCTCTTCTTCTGGGGAACAGCTTCATCTCCTACTTGAAACATGTGGTTCAAGTGGGAGCTGCTAATCATAGTATCCAGCCTTTTAGCCACATAGGTGAGCACGTGACTCAAGTTCAGCCAATCAGAAACCTTCCCTGAGAGATTTAAATTGAAATGAAGGAAAAAGAGTCAGTCCTTCTCTGAAGGCAAAGCCATGAGATGAGATGCTCAAAGCTACCAGTGGCAACCTCCCCCACCCAGTGAGAGCCGTAAGTCTGAGTAGGACAGAACAGAGCCAACACATCATGAAAAGCAGCAGTGAGAATTGGAGGCTGCGGGTGGGGGGTGGGGGGAGGGTTTGAAGGGCATTCAGACTTCTGGTTCTGGCATTCCTGCAATCTAAGTACCCCCTCTGCGTCCATGGTTTGATCATGTGATCCAATCAACCCTTCTTTTCATCCAAGCTGTTCTGAGTTGGGATTCTAGAATTTGATAGTCCCCACTAAGCTTTAGTACCACATGATTCCAGTGCATTATGGTGGGTCTGGCTGGACATGTTGGAAGCCCTTGTGGGTAACAGTGCCTCTGGGAGAGGCAGTGCCCAGCAGAGGAGACATTGTCTGGGGGGAATGGCAAAGACACCTAGGAGAAAATGCTGTGCTGGAGAGAGAGGTAGTACCTGGCAGGAGCAGCAGTAAGTTGGGGTGGGCGGAAGTGGGGACATGTCAAGTAATTGAGCAGACTTACTTGTGAAATTTATCACACATACAATTGATGCAATCTAGTATTCTTTTTATTTCCGCTTGACTTTACACCTTGGCCATTTTCTCTTAAAATTAAATATTATTTGAGAATGTGATTTTTAATGACCACATAACATCTCGTCATATGAATCTAACAATTTATTTAACCAATTCCCTAGTGTTGGGGATTATAAATAAATTGTCTTCATTTTTTTTTTTAATTTTTTTTTGTTGTTATTGTATACAATACTGTTAGGAATATCCTTGGAAAGAAATCATCACACATATCTCTAATTATTTTCTTAGGAGAAATTGTTATAAATGGAATTGCTTTATCAGAGGGTATAGGCATTTGAAAGCTTTTGATCCATATAAATAAATTGCCTTGCAGAATGGTTGTGACAGTCTATACCTCCACCACAGGGTAGGAGAGTTTTCTTTCCTCTGAACCTTTGCCAGCCCTAAGTACTATGAGTTTTGAAAAGCTTAGCTAAAATGACAGGCAAAAAAATATGTCTCATTGTTTTAATTTGTATTTCTTTTATTACTAGTGATGTTGAAAGCTTTCATATAGTTATTGGTTACTTACAGTTTTCCACTGTAAATTTCTTATTTATGTCCTTTGCTTATTTTTCTAACGAGCTTTTCGGATTTTCTTATTGATTTGTAAGAGTTATTCACCTGGCTTGTCATATATGTTACATGTATGATTTCTTAGTTTCTTGTTTGATTTTTAATTTTGTTTATGATATTTTGATCTACCTGATGGTTTAATTTTTGTGTTTTCAGATTTGTCATTCTTTTCCTTTCTGCTTTGTTCCTTTTTTTAAAAAAAGTGCTTGGAAATACCTTCCTCACCCCAAGGTCAGATAAATATTCACTCATGTTTTCTTCTGGTTCTTTTAAAATTTAATCATTTAAAGTTAATCGTCTACCTTGAATTTATTTTGATGAGGGTGAGGTAAGTATCTAGCTTTTTCCCCCCAATAGTCAATCAGTTGTCCCAACACCATGTGTTAAGTAATCCATTCTTTTCCCACAAATTTGAAGGCCTATCATGTTGTCCATTGAATTATTTTAAGTGCTAGGCTAGGATCTATTTCTGGGCTTTCTATTAGGTTGCTCTGATCTACTTGATTGTGAATTTAGTGTAGGAAAAAGGTGGCCATTTAAATAAGAAAGAAAGGATAAGTAACTTGAATCAATTGGCTAGCCATTCAGAAAATACACAAATGTAGGTTCTTACCTCACATTAAGCACAAAAACAAATTTCAGATAAATTAAAGATAATACTTAAAATAAGCTAAACGAATAGTAGAAAAAAATGTAGACGGATATGTTTACAACCGTGGTGTAGACAAACTCCTCTTAAGATACAAAATGCAAAAGCCACAGAGGAAATGATTGATAATTCTCTCTACATCAACATTTACAATTTCTATAAGACAAAAGATACCATAAATTAAGTAAAGCAATTGACTGGAAGAAAATACTTGAGATCTATATCTGTATTTATATCTATGTCTATTCAGACAAAGATTAATAATCAGAATATATAAGGAGAAGATATAGTGAGATCCCAGAAGTCTAAAAGAATACTAAAACAAAATCAGTACAAAATAGGACAAAAAATATGACTTGGTAATTCACTGAGGGGGAAATGACCAATAAACACATTAAAAAAAAACATTTTGGTAATCAAGGGGGTGAAAACAAAAATGACAACGACATATTTTTCACTCATTTGGTTGGCAAATAGGAAGCGCTGGGTTGTCCAGGATGTAAGGAAGAGGACACACTCGCACACAGCAGGGGTGAGAGTGAACTGACGTTGCGAAGACAGTTTGGCAAATCCATTAAAATAAAAAATACACGTGCCCTTTGACCAAACAATTCTACTTCTTTGTATTTACCTTCTGGGAATTTCTCTCACATGTGCAAAAAAGAGGCAGCTGTAAAGATGTTTCTTTCGTCATTGTAAGATTAAACAATAGTAAAGAGCCTTACTATATTTCTGTAGAAAAATGATGTAATCACTAAAGAGCAGCCATTGCAAGGATTCTTAAAAAATATGCACCTCTCTGGCTAGTCTGGTTAAGCCCATGGATTCCTTCTCAGAATACAGGCAGTCCCCAGGTCACGAAGGGGATCCGTTCCTAAATGTGTCTTTAAGAATTTGTCTGTAAGTCAGAGTAGGTGTATATGGTTCTTTTTTAGCCTTACTTTAGTGCAAGAAAGGAGCCCTGGTGGTGCAGTGGTTAAATGCTGGGCTGTTAACCTAAAGGTCGGTGGTTCAAACCCAGCAGCTGCTCTGCAGGAGAAAGAAGTGGCTGGCAGTCTGCGTCTGTAAAGATTACAGCCTTGAAAACTGTGGGGGCAGTTCTACTCTGTCCTATAGGGTTGCTATGAGTCGGAATACACTCGATGGCAATGGGTTTGGTCTGGGTTTAGTATAACAAAAGGCTGGAAGCCTTTTCAATGATATAAAAGCTGCACATGCTGCAAGTGAAGGTGATTGTGATGAAGAATTTGTTGGGAGTAGGGGTTGGTTCAACCATTTCAAAGAGATGGCAAATTTACATGACATTAAAGGGAAAGTAGGAGGTGTACATAAATCAGATGTTCTCGTAACCCGGGGACTTACTCTGAAGTTTTTAATGCATAAAATAAATTACATAGGATTACAAAGGAAACTAATGTTGAATGCAATTATCAAATTATTTTAAAAATGTGGTATACTTTTATAATATTAAGATCTGGAGGCAAGTCTAATAACCACTGAAAATTTGAAGTTGAGATGAGTATAAACAATGTTTTGAGACTTCTGCAATAACTGTAATCTGACGTGAAAATATCTCATTTCTATTGGTGTCAAGGAACTAATCTACTGTTGTTTGTTGCCTACTGTATTAGTTTCTCATTGCTGCTGTAACAAAGTACCACAAATTTAGTAGCTTAAAACAACAGAAATTTATTATTTTACAGTTCTGGAGGTTAGAAGCCCAAACTCAGTCTTATTGGGCTAAAATAAGGGTGTTGGTAGGGCTCCCTTCCTCTGGTAGGGGAAGAAACCATTTCCTTGCCTTTTCCAAGTGGCCTCACATCACTCTGACTTCTGCTTCTGTGTTCATGTCTTCTTCTCTGATCTTATGACTTCTTCTTATAAGAATCCTGTGATTATATTGGACTCAGTCGGGTAGTCCAAAATAATCTTATCTCAAAAACCTTTATTACATCTGCAAAGTCCCTTTTACCTTGTAAGGTAACATATTTACAAATTCTGGGAATTAGGACATGTACATCTTCGGGGAGCCATTATTCTGCCTACCACACCGGTACTCATAACCGAAGGAAATGCTAGATTTCCGTTAGAGTTTGGTAAAAATAAAGATGTAAACTTTTCCCACTCAGGTTAAAAAAACCAGTTGCCATTGAGTCCATTCTGACTCGTGGAGACCCCGTGTATTTCAGAGTAGAACTACCCTTCATAAGGTTTTCATGGCTGTGAACTTTTGGAAGCAGATCACCAGGACTTTCTTCTGAGACACCTCTGGGTAGGTTTGAACTGCCAACCTTTCAGTTAGTAGCCCAGTGCTTAACTGTTTTTGCTGCCCAGCAACTCCTCTCATGTTTATAGAATCCCTGAGTTCTACCCCGTGAACCCCGGGCCTACAGTGTGGAATGCCCTGCAGCTGTTGAAAGGAATAAAGCAGAAATACAAGCATGGATATGGAAAACACTGTCAGTTATATTGTTGAGCATCAAAAGCACAGAACAATATACACAGTATAAATCCACTCAATTAAAAATTTTATAGCTTGGTGTAGGTATAACTGATGTACAATAACTGAATTTATTTAAAGTGTACAATGAGATGAGTTTTGATACCTGTGATACATATGTACACCATAATCAAAATAATGAACATATCCATCACCCCCCCAGAAGTCACCTCATGCCCTTTTGTAATTTCTACATCCCTCCCTCCTTGTCCAGACCAAGGCAACCACTGCTCTGCTTTTTGTCACTATAGATTAGCTTGCATTTTGCAGGTTTTATATAAATGAAATCATATAGTATGTACTATTTTTTTCTGAATTTCTAAAATGTTAAGAAGTTTTTCAATTTTTTTTCTGAGTTCCAGTTAAGTCACTTGGGAACACGTTTTCCCTCTTGAGATTTCCTTTTATTAGGAGGGATCAGGGCTGCCTTTAGTCTAGGGATACTTTTTCCCTATTATTGAGGCAGTATCCTTCTGAACAAGAGCCCCTGGGTAACACAAATGGTTAAGTGTTCGGCTACTAACCAAAAGGTTGGCAATTCAAACCCACCCAGAGGTGCCTTGGAAGAACGGCTTGGTGATCTGCTTCTGAAAGTTCGCAGCCATGAAAGCTCTATGGAGGGTAGTTCTACTCTGCACACATGGGGTCTTGATGGCAACTGGTTGGTTGGTTGGTATCCTGCTGAGTATTCTACCACATGGCCCAGGTATTTGAAGTCTTTTCCAGTTTTGGTGTTGGGATTATGAACTTTTACTGGAACTGTGTGAGCTCCAGGGATTGTTCTGTGACTTCCGTCTGCACCTTTCAGATGGTCAATACTCAGCTGAAGACTCCAGGGGCATCCTCTACAGGTCTCCATAGCTCTCCCTCTCTGTGTAAAGCTGTCTCCTCTCTGTGCTCTGCCTGTGGACTCCAGCTTCCTCGGCTCCCTCAAACTCCCAATTCCATTTCCTTGTCTCTGGGAGATGATCTCTAGGCTCCTTCTCTCTGACTGTAGAGCACACCAAAGCAGTCACGGGCTCACCTCATTTGCTTCTCCTCTCCCAGGGGTCAATGTCCTGTGCTGCCGATTGTCCGGTGTCTGAAAGTATATCTGTCTTAGTCATCTAGGGCTGCTATAACAGAAAAACCACAAGTGGATGGCTTCAACAAAGACAAATTTATTCTCTCACAGTCTAGTAGGCTACAAGTCCAAATTCAGGGCATCAGCTCCAGGGGAAGGCTTACTTTGTCGGCTCTGGAGGAAGGTCCTTGCCGTCAATCTTCCCCTGGACTAGGAGCTCCTCTGCGCAGGAATCCCAGGTCCAAAGGACGTGCTCTGCTCCCAGTGCTGCTTTCTTGGTAGTATGAGGTTCCCATGTCTATCTGCTCACTTCTCTCTTTTATATTTCAAAAGAGATTGGCTTAAGACACTATCTAATCTTACAGATCTCATCAATGTAACTGCCACTAATCCATTTTATTACATCATAGCAATAGAATTTACAACACATAGGGAAATCACATCAGATCACAAAATGGTAGACAATCATACAATACTGGGAATCATGACTCAGCCAAGTTGACAGATATTTTTGGGGGACACAATTCAATCCATGACAATATCTTTGTCTGGTTTTCATATATTTTGAAATATATTTTATTCCATGTATTTTGTCTGCTTTTTTATTTAAAAAACTAAAAATTTTATTAAAAAATTAAAACTAGCTAGAATATGTTTTGATCTTAATTTTTTTCAGTATTTTTGCCTGCTACTTTGTTGTTGCTATTAGTTGCCTTCCGGTTGATTCCAACTCATGGTGACCCCATGTGATCCTTTTCAAATTATGGACTCTTTCTTTAACACAGAAAACATTTCTTCTATTATATCTTTGATTATTGCCTTGGTTCTGTTTTTTTATCCTCTTTAGACACACTAATTATTCAAATATTGTTTATGTCTCTTACTGTTTCCTTTTTTTTTGCATTCTGGGAAACTTTCAAAGTTTGTCCTCCGTATCACTGATTCCTTTTTTTCTGCACTATGGTTTCTTGTCTTCATCTGCTTCTCATGAATATTTAAGTATTACTTACCATTTTTCCTTATCTAACCTTTTTTTTCTGCCTTCCTCTCAGCCAAGTTGCTCCATTTTCATCTAAATCTTACTTTTTTAAAACTTACTTTGCCCTATTTTAAATAAATAAATTCAATTTATTGAACATAAAAATAAGCCCATTAATTCAACTCTCTGCTGAAAACCTTAAAATATTAACTATAAATTGTCTAGTATATTAGTCAACTGCTGCCACAATAATGCTATATAACAAACCACCCCAAAACTCTGATAAACAACGACAATCATTTATTCTCATGCTCACAGATCTGAAGATTGGCTGGGCTGCTTTTGCCTTAGGCTATAGACTTGCAGGGGCCCTGGTGGTGCAGTGGTTAAGAGTTCGACTGCTAACCAAAAAGTCAGCAGTTCAAATCCA
>NW_004443951.1:20496613-20511419 GCF_000243295.1 Trichechus manatus latirostris | reverse complement strand
CCATTTGTCTGTTGATGGGCACCTAGGTTGTTTCTGTCTTTTTGCTATTGTGAACAGTGCTGCAATGAACATAGGTGTGCATATTTCTATTGGTAAGATGGCTCTTATTTCACTAGGATATATTCCAAGGTGTAGGATTGCTGGATCATATGGTACTTCTATTTCTAGCTTTTTAAGGAAGCACCAAATAATTTTCCAAAGTGGATGACAATTTTACATTCCCACCAGCAGTGCAAAAAATGTTCCAGTCTCTCCACATCCTCTCCAACATTTATTATTTTACGTTTTTTGGATTAGTGCCAGCCTTGTTAGGGTGAGATGGTATCTCATTGTAGTTTTAATTTGCATTTCTCTAATGTCTAATGATTGTGAGCATTTCCTTACATATCGGTGAGTGGTCTGAATATCTTCTTTGGTGAAGTGTCTGTTCATATCATTTGCCCAGTTTTTTAATTGGGTTAGTTGTCTTTTTGTTGTTGAGGTGTTGCAGTATCTAGTAGATTTTGGAAATTAGACCCTTATCGGATATGTCATAGCCAAAATTTTTTTCCCATTCCATAGATTCTCTTTTCACTCTTTTGGCAAAGTCTTTTGATGAGCGTTTAAGTGTTTGATTTTCAGGAGCTCCCAGTTATCTAGTTTTGTTTCTGGTGTTTGTGCATTGTTACTATGGTTTGTATACTATTTATGCCATGTATTAGGGCTTCTAGTGTTGTCCCTATTTTTTCTTCCATGATCTTTATTGTTTTTGATGTATATTTAGGTCTTTGATCAATTTTGAGTAAGTTTTTGTACATGGTGTGAGGTATGGGTCTTGTTTCTTTTTTTTGCAGATAGATATCCAGTTATGCCAGCACCAAAGAGACTGTCTTTTCCCCAGTTAACAGACTTTGGGCCTTTGTCAAATATCAGCTGCTCATAGGTGGATGGATTTGTCTGGGTTCCCAATTCTATTCCACTGGTCTATGTATCTGTTGTTGTACCAGTACCAGGCTGTTTTGACTACTGTGGTGGTACAATAGGTTCTAAATTCAGGCAGTGTGAGGCCTCCCGCTTTGTTGTTCTTCGGTAATGCTTTACTTATCCGGGACCTCTTCCCCTTCCAGATGAAGTTGGTGATTTGTTTCTCCATCTCGTTAAAAAGTGCCGTTGGATTTGGGATCGGGATTACATAGTATCTGTAGATAGCTTTGAGTAGAAATGGCATTTTCACAATATTGAGTCTTCCAATCCATGAGCAAGGTATGTTTTTCCACTTATGTAGGTCTCTTTTGGTTTCATGCAGTAGTGTCTTGTAGTTTTCTTTGTATAGGTCTTTTACGTCTCTGGTTAGGTTTATTCCTAAGTATTTTATCTTCTTGGGGGCTACTGTAAATAGTATTGATTTGATGATTTCCTTTTCAAAGTTCTCTTTGTTCGTGTAGAGGAATCCAACTGATTTTTCTATGTTTATCTTGTATCCTGATACTTTACTGAAATCTTTTATTAGTTCCAGTAGTTTTCTTGTGGTTTCTTTGGGGTTTTCTGTGTATAAGATCATATCCTCTGTGAATAGGGATACTTTTACTTCTTCCTTACCAATTTGAATGCTCTTTATTTCTTCTTCTAGCCTTATTGCTCTGGCTAGGACCTCCAGCACAATGTTGAATAAGAGTGGTGATAAACGGCATCCTTGTCTGGTTCCTGTTCTCAAGGGGAATGCTGTCAGACTCTCTCCATTTAGGATGATTTTGGCTATTGGCTTTGTATAAATGCCCTTTATTATGTTGACAATTTCCCTTCTATTCCTATTTTGCTGAGAGTTTTTTATCAGGAAAGGTTGTTGGACTTTCTCAAATGCCTTTTCTGCACTGGTTGATTAGATTATGTGGTTCTTATCTTTAGTTTTATTTATGTGATGGATTATAGTGATGGCTTTTCTAATGTTGAACCATCCCTACATACCTGGTATGAATCCCACTTGGTCATGATTAATTATTTTTTTAATATGTTGTTGAATTCTATTGGCTAGAATTTTGTTGAAGATTTTTGTGTCTATGTTCATGAGGGATACTGGTCTGTAATTTTCTTTTTTTGTGGTGTCTTTACCTGGCTTTGGTATTAGGGTTACAGCAGGACATTTCTAACCCTCTTCATATTTAGTTAAATTTGACCTCAAGCCATCACCTAATGGCTATAGAGAAACCTGTTGGAGCAGAGGATCCAGGAAGACTAGAAATTCTTGAAAGAATAATTTATTTGCTACACATGGGTTGAAAACCTCCACACTCCAGGAACTGTAAGATATTCTGGGAAAACAAAACAATAGTCCATCCAGTCTACTCCAACTCATGAAGACTCCACCCATGTGTGTCAGAATAGAACTCTGCTCCATAGGGTTTTCAATGGCTAATTTTTTGGAAGTAGATAGCCAGGCCTTTCTTCTGAGGTACCTCTGGGTGGACTTGAACCTCCAGCCTTCTGGTTAGCAGCTGAGCATGGTTAACCATTTGCACCACCCATGCGCTCAAGACAAAGAGTGAATACCGTGGGCCGGGGCACTGTTCTGGGTACTGGGGACTAAGCAGTGATGCACACACTGTTACGAACTTCACAGACCTCCATTCAGTGTGGAAGAACACAAGTACAGAGATAATGGTTAGTTAAGCAGGTCACAGGGAGCTCGGAAAGCACACAGGATGGGTGCCTATGCTAGCTGGGTGGTGAGCCTTGGGAGGAAAGGCTACCTGAAGGTAAGACCTGGCTTTTAAACTTGGAGGATGACTGAGAGTTAATCAGGTAAAGCCAGGAGGGTCCTGGAGGCAGAGTGTTCCAGAAAGAGGGAAGAGTTTGAACAAAGTTATGAACATCTGAGAGAGGATGGAGTGCTTAATGCCTTCAGATGGACAAGTGTGGCTGAAAGGTCTGCATGGGGACAGGTTGCTGGAGGGGTGGTGAGAGCTGAGGCTGACGGTGTTGGGGATGGAAAATAATGGGAGGGAGAGCCCTGCTAAGGACTTGGACTTGATCTTGGGCAATGGGAAGCCAGTAAGGGTTTCTGAGCAGGGAGTGGTTTGCTCAGGTGTGTGTGGGCAGAGGTAGCTGAGGTGGTTCCGGTGTGTCTGCACCGAGGCAGCGGGAGGGACCAAGTGACCTGTGCAAGGTGAAGGGTGATATAAGGCCACACGTCTCTCTTCCTCCTCCTCCTTTCTCGCTCTCTCCTTTTCCTCTCCCTCTCTTCATCCCTCCCTCTTCTCTTTTCTTTTCTGTCTCCTTGAAGGCTGGGGAGCTGCCTTCCAAGAAATAGAAGGTTATGGGGAAGTTTATCTTCGGCACAAGAGACATCTGCCTCACTTCGGAAAACCCAGGGTAAAATAAATCTAATTAAATCTGTTACTGTTCACAGAGACTAGTTTTGTGGGTGACTGACCTGTTTTATTTATTATGTAAACCATCATGAAGCCCAAGCTCCATATTATTTATGCTAATGGAAGGGAATAGGCAATAAATCCCGTGTGAGGATGTGGGCAGACCAGATGGTGCTGGTGGCATTTTGATGTCTCCTGCTGGAGGAGCCGGTGCCAGATATACTTCCCAACCCCAGGAGAAGGGGTGGGAGGTGCCAGGAGAGGGTGGCATTGAGTCCCAGGGGCAGCCTTACTCTCAGCAAACTGCAAAGTGCTAATGAGAAGCGGGGGGCTTTCTGGGTTTCCTTCTCCCTCTAGGAGGAAATTCCAATCTGTGCTAGGTCCCTTGGGGAGATGAAATAAAAATAGATGGAGCACTTCCCTGTGCCTTGTCCTAGGGCAGCACCACCACCTACACGATCACATTGGATTTCCACAACCACCCTGAGAAGGAGGTCTTACTTGTCTCATTTTATAGGTGAGAAAACTGAAGCAAAACTGAACCCGGGTGTGTTTGATTTGTAAGCCTCAGGGATTTTCAGGATGCTATGGCCTGTGGATAAGGAGCCCTGGTGGCACAGTGGTTAAAGCGATTGACTATTAACCAAAAGGTCAGTGGTTTGAAACCAGCAGCTCCGTGGGAGACAGATATTGCAGTCTGCTTCCATACATACTTACAGCTTTGGAAACCCTGTGAGGTCACTATGAGTCGGAGTTAACTTGATGGTAGTAGGTTTGAGATTTGGGTGGCCTGTGGATAATATCAATCTAGGAGAGAGGGAGGGGGCAGTGGTGGTTCAGTGGTAGAATTCTCACCTTCCGTGTGGGAGACTTGGGTTTGATTCCTGGCCAATGCGCCTCAAGCATAGCTACCACTCATCTGTCAGTGGAGGCTTGAATGTTGCTGTGATGCAGAAGAGGTTTCAGCAGAGCTTCCAGACTAAGACAGACTAGGAAGAAAGGCCTGGCAATCTACTTCCAAAAAATCAGCCAATGAAAACCCTATGGGTCACAATGGTCTGATTCCCCAACCCATCATGGGGATGGAGCAGGACTGGGCTATCAACAACAGGAAGAAAGGAAGGGAAGGTGTGAACCAAGGGGGGAGGGAGGAAGAGAGAAGGGAAGAAGAAAGAATAAGCCGAGGGAGGAAGAAATGAAGGCAGCTGGGAAGAGGATTGGAACAGGGGGCAGGGAGTAAAGAGGAAGAGAAAAAGAAGAGAAGATAGAAAGGTGGAGGTGAGTAGAGAGGAAGAGGGAGGAGGGGGGAAAGGAAAAGAGGAGAGAGGTAGAAGATACTTCTCTCTCCCCTGAGAGCAAACTGGCCCTAGACCTTCCGAGGAGACGAGAGTTAGACAGTAACATGGGGCCAAGTGCAGGGACGTTCCACACGCAGGGCAGAGCTGTTTCTAGCTGTGACAGCAGCTGCCTCTTAGGGAAAGTGAAAAACAAGGAGCTTATTTACTGCTGAAGGGTAAGTGTATCATCCTCCCTTCAAAGAAAGGAAAAAAGAATCACAACTTAGGGGGCAATGGAGAAGAATCTGAGTTTACAGGAGCCTTGCAGGTAAGTGAATTTAGTTACAGCCCACAGTTGCTCTTCCCCAGCCTGCTCCACCCCCTGCAGGTGACACCAGGAGCCATGTTGGCTCTTTTCTGAATGCCAGCCACAGACTCTTGCTTTTCTTGCTTATTTTGGGCAAAAGGGCCAAAACACAACAATTTAATCCCCAAGTATGATTTATTTTCAAAAGAGGGAATGAACAGTTAGGGAAATGTATAGAATAAAGTTAGATAGAAAAGGCATTGGGTCTACTGGGCGGCGGTGGGAAGGGTTTGTACTTGTCATGTGAACGGGAACAAGTTACTTGGGCTTTCTGTCATTTGCAACAAAGGATCCCCGATGGTGGTAGGGGTGCTTAGGGGTTGTTCAGCCCTAAATAATGCTAATACCTCTCTCCTCTGAGGAAAGAGCATAGAGCCTGACTGTCTTGGCTGGAAGGCCCCGACTCTTCATTGCTTAGATGGGGAAACTGAGGCCCATGGAGAGGAGGTCACACATGAAGAGAATGGAAGTCTCTGGACTCCCAATCCAGTGGTTCTCCTAATGCTGGAGATGTTACAGCAGGGAGAGAGAAATTCTTGACCCTGGGCTGCCTCCTGAGGCTGCCACCCTCCCCCTGCATTGTGGGGCAGTGTGCAGGCTTTGCGTGCATGCACGCACACACACACACACACACACACACACACGCACAAGGAGAAGGCTCAGGCTAGACTCACAGGAATAGATGGTGGTTGGACCTGCCCTGCGGGGGCTTTGGCGGAGAGAGTGGGGGTGGCTGAGACTTGCCAGGGAAACCCTGTGCCCCTGGTCTGAACAGTACAGAGAAGCTGGTGGACTAAGGGTAGGCAGGGCTGGGTGGAGGGGGGCAGATGTGGCAGCACAGGAAGGTGGAGGGCTGCAAGGCTGAGGCTGGTTCAGAGGTGCAGGCACCATGTTTTCCTGGTTAGCTCACTACATTCCAGATGCACTGGCCTGCCCTCGGTTTCTGGAATGTGCCCAGCCGTTTTTGCATCAGAGTCTTTGTACATGCTGTTTCATCTGCATGGAAAGTTCTGTCCTCCCTCCCACTGTTTGCCTGGCTGACCCTTTCTCATCTTTCAGGCTTCAACTTTAGTTATCACTTTCTCAGGGAAAGCTTTTCTTACCTGCCTTCAATAATTCAATAAATATTTATTGAGCCCTAATACATGCCAGCTACTTTAAGAGCTTGGCTGCTAACCAAAAGATCAGCAGTTCGAATCCACTAGCCACTCCTTGGAAACCCTAGGGGGCAAGTCCTATAGGGTCGCTATGAGTCAGAATTGACTCAACGGCAATGGGTTTGGTTTGGTTTGGTTTAGAGGACAATGGTGAACAAGACCATTTGCAGCTTATACTATCTCTGAGAATGGAAGCCAGTGGGTAGTATATACATACACACATGCACACATATGTACACAATCATGCACACACATGCACGCATGTATACATTATATAGGAAAATGAAGCAGGGTACTGAGGTAATGAATGCCTGGGGAAAGAAGTGTGGAATTTCAGGTTGGATGATTGCAAAATGATTCTTTGAGATTATATTTGAACACAGACTTGGGTAAAATGAAGGAATGAGCCATTTGGAGATCAAAAGGCAGAGAGTTCTAGGCAGAGGAAACAACTAGGTGGGGCTGGGGTGGGGCTTGGCTTGAAGGAGCAGCAAGGAGCCCGGGGGTGGAGAGGAGTGAGCAAGGTAGAAGATCAGGATTGTAGACAGGAATGCAGGTCAGGGAGGGCCTTTTAGGGCATCGTAAGGACTTGGCATTTTATTCAGTTTTGCAATGAGAAGCCATCAAGGGCTTTTAAGCAGGGGTGGAAGGGGAAGGGGGGCAAACATAATTTGACTTATATTTTTGCAGGCTCCCTCTGGCTGTAGAGTGGTTAATGGATATGCGTGGAAGCAGGAAGATGGCCAGCAGTCTGCAGACAGAATGATTGCTTGGGCTGGGACACTAGCTGCCAAGGTGGAGGAAAGTGATTGGATTTTGGATACAGTTTCATGGTAGAGCCAGCAGACTTTACCAAGGAATTGGATTCGTGGTGTGAAAGAAAGCAGACGACAGTTTAGGCCTGAGCAACTGGTGAAGCTTAATGAGATGCAGAAGACTGGGGGTGATGGGTGTGGGGAAGCTAGAGTTTCATTTAGGTTATACAAAATTTGAGACACTTCTCAGGCAAATGAGATGTCCTGTAGGCAGTTGCGTATATGAGTTTCAAGTTCAAGGACGGGGTTAGAGACGCACATTTGGGCACCCTCTGTTTATAGAAGGCATTTAGAGCCACGTTCTTGGATGAGATGGCTAAGGGAGAGAGGGTGTTGAGAGATGGGGAATGGCCCAAGGGCGGAGCCCTGGGACCCACCAGTGCTTAGCGGCCAGGACTAGTAGGGATTGGTATTAGTTTCTAGCGCTGTCTTAACAAATTACCACAAACTGGGTACTACTGCCACTGAGTCGATTCCAACTCATAGTGACCCTATAGGACAAAGCAGAACTGCCCATAGGGTTTCCAAGTCTTTAAATCTTTATTTAAGCAGACTGCCACATCTTTCTCCTGCAGAATTGCTGGTGGGTTTGAACTACTGATTTTTCAGTTGGCAGCTGAGCGCTTTAATCACTGTTCCATGAGGGCAGCTGGGTGGCTTAAAGCAATAGAAATGTATTTTCTCACAATTCTGGAGAGCAGAAGTCCAAAATTAAGATGCCCACGGGGCTGAGCTCCCTCCAGAGGCTCTAGGGTAGATTGGTTCCTTGCTTCTTCCAGCTTCTGGCTTGTGGCCGCGTCACTCCAATCTCTGCCTCCGTCTTCATGGGGCCTTCTCTTCTGTCTCTTTGTGGGTCTTCTCCTCTTCTGTGTTTTATAAGGACACTTGTCACTGAAATTAGGGCCCACCCAGACAATCCAGGATGACCTCATGTCAAGATCCTTAACTTAATTACATCTGCAAAGACACTTTTTCCAAATAAGGCCCCATTCACAGGTTCTGGGACATGGATGCATTTTTTAGAGGATGGCCATTACAGGGCCCTAGCAAGGGTCATGGAGACAGAGGCAGCTATATGGGGAAACCAGGTGAGAGTGAAGTCCCAGAAGCAAGCAGGAAGAATTTTGGGGGGTGGGGGGCAGGAGAGGCAGAAGAGTGAACAACGGGGGTGAAGGCTACAGAGAGGTCAAGATGAGGCCTGTGAGTTGGCGATTAAGTTTGGCCATTTGGCCAAACGGAGATCATCCAGGGTCAACAGCGGCCTTCACTGTTCCTTCAAATCTGGCCTGTAATTGTAGAGTTCTTTGTTAGAGATCCACCTCCCCTACCAGACTGAGCTCTTGAGAGGGGCAGGAACCATGCCTGCCTCGGTTGCCGCTGGATCCTCGGGGTCTGGTTTAATGCCTAGCACATGACAGAGGCTCAGTAAATGTATTTTTTAGTGAATCTAGAGCTGGAGGCCAGAGCCTCCCTGGGAAAGACAGCAGGGCTGACTCCCCAACTGAGGGGTGACTGCGGGAGAGAGGCCCACCGTCCAGCACAATGTCTGCCTGCTAAGTGACTATCTTCTAGAAAAGCTACTCCCAGGGGGCTGAGAGTTGAGGGTGGCGGGCCCCAAGGAATAGCCAAGGGGACTCTGGGGCTCCCCAGGAACCCCAGACCATAGTTTCCAGACTGCTGTTGGAGTGAGGCTGGGCTGCTAACGTGTAAGCAGAGATAGCACAGGTAAGGGTGAGACAATCCCAGGCTCACAGGGACCCGGAGCAGGGGTGTGTTTCTGAGATGAGGAGGGAGGGGGGAGATCGAGCAGAGAGCCTGCAGAGCATGTTGGTGGTCAGGCCTGGAGGCTGCTGGAAGGGCTGAGGGGACAGAGGTGGAACCTCTGGGCCCCTCCTCTTCCTGGATGGAAATTGGTCCTCAAATCCTCCACTCACATCTGGGGATTGCTGTCCACCCTCTTCAGCCAAGGTGCCAAATGCTAATCCTGGTCTGGGCCCAGATATGCTGCTGTTTAAATAGTCAGAGATTAGTTTTCAAATTGACAAATAAAGCCCATCTGGAGTGCTTGGAGCTGGCCCCTCCAGGGCCTGGTGGAGCAAACTCAGTTTAATTAGCCCTGGTGCTCAGCCTGGCAGGGAGGGGACGGATGGGGGACTGCGTGCCTCCAGCTTAGCTGCCTGCCTCTCTGTGGCAGCTGGGCTAGGCCCTGTCTGTCTGTCTACCCTAGTCCCTTGCCCCACTGTGCTAAGCCCTCAAGGGTTAAAGGGTAGGCTGGGGAGTGAGTGGGGGTGGGAGTGGATTCACTCTGCCTCTCCCCAGAAAAGAGCACACCTAAGCCTCCCCCTTCTCCAGCCTCTCCTGCTTCTCTCTACTACATCAAGCACTCCGTCTGCAGGGACCCACCTGGGGTTCCTTTACACGCCTCACACTTTCACTTATGCCTTTGCATACCACTTCACCCACACACCCATCCATTCATCCATCCATCCATCCATCCATCCACCCATCCATCCATCCACCGTTCATCCTTCTATCCATCCACTCATCCTCCCATCCATCCAGCCAATAATTATTGAGCACCTACTGTTTGCCAGGCACTGTTCTAGGCACAAAAGAGAAAAAGGCCCTCCCCTCTGGAGTTTTTGGTCTGGTGGCAGTGACACATGCTGGTAAAATAATCTCACAAACAAATATTTAGTCACAGACTTTGAGATGTGCTCAGAGAGAAATGGCATCAGAGGAGACTTGATGTGGTGGGGGACACGTAGTGGTGGTGGGGGGCTCCTGAGGAAATGACTTTGAGCTGAGATTTTTTTAAGGGCCATGGGAGGTACCTAGGTGAGGGAGGATGAATGTGAGTGAGTGTACTTGCGTGGGTACGTACATACATGTGCACACGTGACATTCCTAACAGAGGGAACCGTGAGTGCTGAGGCTCTGCGATGAGAGAGCACAGCACCCTGGAGCACCCGAAAGAAGGCTCTTGTGGCTGGCGGCTGGTGGCTGGAGCCCAGAGCAGGCCTGGAGAAGGCTGGGATAGGAGGCGGGCCCTCGTCATCATTCCAGTCTTTGACCCAAGAGCACTGGGAAGCTCTCACCATCTTTAGCTGGGGCCTCATGGTCAGATTTACATTTTAAAAAGATCACACTGGCTGCAGTGTGGAGATCAAACTTCCCACTGCTCAGCATGCTGCTGCCCAACCTTGCCCTCCAGGTAAACTCCAGTTGTGGGGGTTGGGGGAGCATGCAGAGTGGCCTGGGGCTCCCCTCCGCCACTCTCTCCACACCCAGATCAGAGCAAGCTACACGGCCCATGCCTGTTCCTATGCCTGCATCTCTCTTGTTGCACTTGGTCTCTGTCTTCTCAGTGTCTAAATTTGTGCTAAATAAACATCCGTTGAATGAATGAAGTCTTGGCTTAAGTATAATCTCAGTGACGAGTAAAGACGGTCCCTGGTTGGGGCCCATAGATTTGCCCTCTTCTTTGTGGTGTGCTCACTGACCCTGCACAGACCTCTGGCATCTCCTCCAGCCCCTGTCACTGGTGGCAGGCTGACAAACCTTAATGACTGGCGCTCCAGGAGAAACAAAAGCCCTGATTTGAGGCGTAGGCTGCTTTCAGTACACGCGCCCACCATGGCTGATGTGGTGTGACATTACTGAACACTGTTGGGTGAGGATGTGCTGGAGGTTGTAGGAGCTGGCCTGCTGCCCACAGCACTCTACGATTACTAGAACCTGGGCCTCCCATCTGGACAGCAGGGCCTCAAGCCACTGCCTTTTGAGCCTTGAAGCCTGGGCTTAATGGGCTTTTCCAGCTCTATCTGGAGACACTGAGCCCTGTCCCCTGAATGGCTGGTCAGCACATGCTTGTGGCCTGTCCCCTCCCAGCAGGGGAATGGGCTTGTCCGCTCTCTGCTCATCCCATAGCTAGGGGGCCTCCCACCTCAGGCCTGTATGCCCCTAATGGCTTCCTAACTGTGTTGGACCCTCTGACCCTTATTCCACATGCCAGAAGATCCGCCTTCCTTGAACCCTGTTCTTTCTTGTGATCAGAAGCCTGACATCCCCCCTCCATCCCTAGCCTGTAGCAGGGTGAGGCCCAGACACCCCAGCCTGGCCTTCAAGGCTCAGTGCCTCCCATTCCCTCTGACTTTAAGTTGGTCCAACCTCCCTGTGCATCTCTTTGTGTATTTCATCCTCACGCTGTTGGTCACACCTCTCCTTCTCACCTGTCTTCCAGGCCCAGCTCAGCACTCACTTCCTAGTCCCTCAGCCCTGGTGTGTCCCCTCCCTCTGAGCTCAGGGATGCCCCCTTTGGTTGAGAGAAATAGTGCCATGTCTTGGTTAGAACATGGGATCAAGGAGCAGACTGCTGTATGACTGTGGCTACCCAACTTCCTTTGCCGTGCCTCAGTTTCTTCATCTGTGAAATGGGCATGATAATAATCATCACTGCCTTCCTGGAAAGGTGTGAGGATTTAATCAGACACTGCTTGTGAAGCACTTAAAAAGGTATCTGGCACATACAGTGAAACCCGTGAAAGCTAGAACTCGATGGGACTGCCTTGTTTTTCTGTGTCTCAAAAGTTTTCTGCTTTTGACAGGGTGCAGTCTTACCATTTTTCTATCACTCTCTACTAAGAATCTTACCTCATAAACACCCAGAAGTGTTTCTTTTAGATTTTATAGCATTGGAAAAGAAACTAAACCATTTTTTATGATTTGCATGTTTATTCAAATTCAACAGAATAAGGGGATACTTCGTGGTTTAAAATTAGGAAACGTGTGCATCAGGGTTGTATCCTTTTACCATACTTAATCTGTATGCTGAGCAAATGATCTGAGAAGCTGGACTATATGAAGAAGAATGCGGTGTCAAGGTTAGAGGAAGACCCATTAGCAACCTGCGATATGCTGGTGACACAACCTCGAAGCACTTACTGATGAAGACCAAAGACTACACCCTTCGGTATGGATTACACCTCAACATAAAGAAAACAAAAGTCCTCACAACTGGACCAATAAGCAACATCATGATAAATGGAGAGAAGATTGAAGTTGTCAAGGGTTTCATTTTTCTTGGATCCACAATCAATGCCCATGGAAGCAGTAGTCAAGAAATTGAGCAATGTATTGCATTGGGCAAATCTGCTGCAAAAGACTTCTTTAAAGTGTTAAAAAGCAGAGATGTCACCTAGAGGTCTAAGGTGAGCCTGACGTAAGCCATGATATTTTCAATCACCTCATATGCATGCAAAAGCTGGATAATGAATATAGAAGACAGAAGAATTGATGTCTTTGAATTCTGGTGTTGGGGAAGAACATTGAGAATGCCATGGATTGCCAGAAGAATGAACAAATCAGTCTTAGAAGTACACTCAGAATGATCCTTAGAAGTGAGGATGATGAGACTTATCTCACGTACTTTGGACATGTTATCAGGAGGGATCTGTCCCTGGAGAAGGACATCATGCTTGGTAAAGTAGAGAGTCAGTGAAAAAGAGGAAGACCCTCAACGAGATGAATTGACGCAGTGGCTGCAACAATGGGCTCAAATATAGCAACTATCGTGAGGAATGGTGCATGACCGGGGAGTGTTTCCTTCTGTTGTACATATAGGGTTGCTATGAGTTGGAACTGACTTGACAGCACCTAACAACAAAAACAACATGTGCATATACTATTCCAACGAAGATACTGGTAAAATTCACATTTATTTGTACTTCTTGAAACTATTTCCAGCTTTCACATCTGCACTTCCTTGTATTTGTGTTGCAATACCAAAGATTTTCTGATTCCATCCTTGTCTTGCATGTTCTGGCTTTCAGAGAATATTTATTAGGCTGCAGTAATTATTTCAGTGGAAAATGTTTGAGTTTTCCTTCTTTGACAGGTTTCCACCTTACACAGATTCTGGTTTTCGAAGGTTTTACTGTAGTAAAAATTTAGCAAGTATAGCCCTTACAATCCCTTGTGTGGTTCCTTCAGCAGTGAGACATTCTTTCTACCTGCTCTTCAAGGCAGTGCCACCCCACCCTTCTGGGTCCCTGTCCCCAGCCCCGGGATGCTCACCTCCCCTGAGCCCAGGCAGCTCTTCCCAGGCCTCTCCTTTGGTCTTTAGAAGGGATCCTCTTTAACTCCCGGCCGTCCTCTTCACATGGCCAGTGCATGTGACCCATGGCGGGAGCTCTCCAACCCCCTGTACCCACAGCTGGGATCCCAGACCTGGCCGTTTGTGGGGAGGAGCTTAGGAATCCACAGAAACTGCTAAAATTCCAACAAATTCTGTTTTGCTCCAAGTTATAATTCAGGAACTTTTAGTTGGAATGGCTTAGAAATGTTAAATTTAATGAGGTGTGTTGTTGTTGAAATAGGTGTGTTGAGTTGCCGCCTACTCAGGGTGACCCCATGCATAATGGAATGAAATCTGCCTGGCAGGGGCGTATCCAGGGTAACGAGCACCCAGGGGCAATCTCTAAATTGCGCCTCCCCCCAATTTCAGGATGAATAGACGTTAGCAGCCACATGTCAGCAGAAACGCCTTACCCCATTTTCCTAGATGACTCAGGTGGCTTTCATATTTTTGGTGCCTCGGAATGTCAGTCCTTACCTGGTGTGGTTCCCCCTTGGACTTGCGCCCAGGAGCAAGTGCCTCTCACTGCCTCCCCTCCCGACACCTCTGTTGTCTGGTCCTGTGCCATTCCCATGATTGGTTGCAGATCAGACCACTGTGATCCACAGGGTTTTCACTGACTGATTTTCAGAAGCAGATCGCCAGGCCTTTCTTCCTAGGCCATCTTAGTCTGGAAGCTCCACTGAAACCTGTTCAACATCATAGCAACACACCAGCCTCCACTGACAGATGAGTGGTGGCTGTGCATGAGGTGCATTGGCCAGGTCTCCTGCATGGAAAGTGAAGATTCTACCACTGAACTACCCTCTAAAAAGCATTGGCAAATTCCACATGCACACACAAGACCAAGGAGAGCCCAGGTGGAACTGAGCAAGAAGAGGCCCCTGAAAATTTCCTCACTGGTGATCATTTGCCCTTTGCTCATTGCTTTTGTTCTATTTCAGTTGTCATTGAGAGACAAGCACTAGCAGGACCTGGATGTTTAAAAATATATAAGAAGGGAAACTCTAAAATGGGGAAAATCCTACTCATTCATTTCATTTCTTTCTTCATCAGATTTAGGAAAGACAGACTTTCTTGCGGAAGTCCTGGCAGGAAACAGACAGCTCACTTAAGTGTTCATAAAGGTGTGGGCAGGGTGTGGGGGCGCCATTAGGGTGGAGTATGGGGCCATCACTACCCCTGGTCCCTGAAGGGGAAGAAGAGGGAGGAGTAACCTGCCCAGGGTCACACACACACAGTGACCAGAGTCCAACTTAAGCTTGTTTATCCCTTTGATGCCCTGAACCAGGACAAGGAGCTGTGAGTGATAGCAGGCAGGGCTGGAACCAAGAGGACATATTGGGTTGCCTCATCTTTGAAACCCCCACTTATTCTTCTCCTGAGTTTGCTGCAAGTCACAGTGGGCAAGAAGGTGACTGGGGCTTGCTGGGAGAATATCACATACCAGAATCTTCTCTGCAAACAGTCTCTGAGGCCCCTAGCCAGGCTTTGCCTGGACACACACATGTCCAGTCGAGCAGATGCTCAGCCATCCTTCAGAACTCAGAGGAGAGCTGGCCTGTGAGCTGGAAAGGTGGCAGCTGGCACAACAAAGGCAGGGCTAGCCTGGATGTAGGCCAGGGCTCCCTGACGGGTTTGCTTTCTGCCTAGTGATTACCCATTACCTCCCGTCAGTGCCTGATAAACCGTTATCGTGGAATTATC
>NW_004443951.1:20494933-20496060 GCF_000243295.1 Trichechus manatus latirostris | reverse complement strand
AGAGTCCCAGCCCACATCCCAGTAGGCTGACTGGGACCTGTGCCTCACTCTGTTCCTACTAGCCCCCTCTCTCTGGGCTGAGTGCCACCGTTGCCCAAGCTCAAGAATCAACTGTTACAGTGGCGTGCTGTGAGTGTGGGCACTGGAGTCACAGACCTGGGCTTGAAGCCCAGTTCCACCACTCTCTAGTAGCACGGCCTCAGGCAACAGATTTAAACTTTCTCTGCCTCAGTCTCCTCATCTATAAAATGAGGATAATTCCAGAACAATAGCACTTGCTGATATTCTGAGGTGCTGGGTGGCCTGGGAGGCATTCTTCACTTTGTTCCTCCCCTGCTTATGGCACCCAGTGATGGTGGTATCATGTAGTTGTAATTACACTGGCTTTGGAACCAGCCTGGTTTAAATCCCAGCTTTAAGGCACAATGCGACCTAACCGTGAGCAAAGCGCTTAATTCCTCTTCTCCTCTCATACCTTGTTTGTGAAACGGGGCTAATGGTAATTACCTGGTAGTATGGTAAAGGGGATTACGTGAGATACCATCACCTCTCTGACTTCATTTCCTTTCTTCTCTCTCTTCGCCCACTCTGCTCCAGCCACACTGGCCTCGTTGCTGGTCCCCAAACATGCCAACCTTGCTCCTACCTCAGGGCCCTTGTATTGCTGTTCCCTCTGCTGGAATATTGTTCCCCCAGATCTTCACATTTGGCTCCTTCAACTGATGCATATCTTTACACACAGGTCACTGTCTCTGGGAGGCCTTTCCCAGCCACCTGATCTAAAATTACACATTCCCTATCCTGTCTCGATGTTTATTTTACCACCGTCTGACATTATCTATTTTTATTTGCTAATTGTCTCCTTCCATCCCTCTAGGCATTAGTGAACTGAAATGGATGGCTATTGACCATTTTGAATTAGACCGTCATATGGTCTACTATGCCAGGAACGACAAATTGAAGAGGAATGGCATTGCATTCATGATCAAAAAGAACATTTCAAGATCTATCCTGAAGTACAACACTGTCAGTGACAAGATAATATTCATATGTCTACAAAGAAGACCAGTTAAAACGACTATTATTCAAATTTACACACCAACCAGTAATGCCAAAGGTAAAGAAAT
>NW_004443951.1:20477909-20479725 GCF_000243295.1 Trichechus manatus latirostris | reverse complement strand
TGCTCCTAGATTGTCATATATAATTGATTCACTTGGGTTTTTTTGGGTCTTTGTTGTAAGAGGGACCACAGGAAACGTCTGACTACTCTGCCATCTTGGCTGCCAGGTCTTTTTTCAAAAATACAAAAGAAATGTGTTTTTTCACAGTTCTGGGGGCTAAAAGTCCGAATCAGGATTTTGGCCATGTCTGTTTCTGCCTTGTCGGTCCTGGTCCTTCCTTGGTTCCTTGGCTTGGAGATGATCCTCACATGGCCTCTCTCTTCCCTGTCTCTATGTCTAATCTGCTCTTTCTATAACTGAGAAGTGATTAGGTTTAGGACATACCCTAAACTGGTATGGCCTCATTAACACAACAAAGAAAACCCTATTCTCAAATGGAATTTCGTCTACAGGTACAGGGGTTAGGATTCCAACACATATTTTGAGGGGGACACAGTTCAATCCATACAACTACTGCTTCAATTTTCTCCACATTCCTCAAGGTCCAGCTCAGACAGTACCTCTTCTACCTGTGGAGCTGGGCCCCTCCCCTAGACTGTCCTAGCTTCCTGTCCCCAGTCACTGTTACAGACCTTACTGGGTGATTGTGGTCTGTGTCTACCACTAGATTTACCCCCCGCACACTCCACAGATGCACACGAGGTCCCACATCCATGCACACTCTCTTAGTCTCTGTGTCTCTCTTTCTCTGATTCTCTGTCTCACACATTCTCACGTTTAAGTATATAAGATGTTAATGGGAATAGTTTTGGGCATGGGACAAACTGGAAACACCCCCATCTTCAGTGACAGGCTGAGGGGAGATGAGAGAGTCAGAGACTGGCAGCTGTGGGGCTGAGAGCCCTGCTACCCTATAGAAACCCATCCTGGCCCCGGGACCAGGAAGCACAGTGCTGCTGGGCTTGGCCAGGTGCTGGGGCTGAGGGACTAGTTGTGGCAATGGCAGGACCTGATGTAGACCACAGCCCCTGGGGAGGATGAGGACATGGCAGAATCAGGCTCCCAGCACTGATATAGGCAGGAACCAGGAAGATGTAAAGGGTGGGGTCAAGAGGGCTGCTACTCAGGCCAGCAGAGAAGGCACAAAAGTACATGATGGGAAAACAGGCCCAAGGCCAGGCCTACGGGCAGGGCCACATTGCGGGCCTAGAGCAGGTGTTCTCTTGAAGTCATTGAACCCTTCTCATGGATTATCTCATTGACTCCTCACAATAATTTTTTTTTAAACAATATTTTTTTTGTGTTCTAGGTGAAAGTTTACACAGCAAATTAGGTTCCCCTTTAACAATTTTTGTACAAATTGTTCCATGCCACTGGTTATAAATTTTACAACATGTAATCATTCTCATTATTTCCATTTTGTTTGTTGTGTTTTCATTGATCTGGCTTCATTTCCCCTCCTTGCTTTCTCATCTTTGCTTTTGGGTAACTATCGACTGTTTGGTCTCATATAGTTAATTGTTTAAGGGAGCACATTACTTATAGGTGATATTGTTTATTTTATAAGTCAATATGTTATTTAGCTGAAAGGTGACCTGCAGAAATAGCTTCAATTCCAAGTTCAAAGCGTGTCTTAAGGTGATAGTCTTGGAGAGTCCTCTAGTTTCTATGGGTCCAGTAGGTCTGACATTTTTTTTAGGAATTTGAGTTTTGTTCTACATTTTTCTCCTATTCAGTTTAGGATCTTCTATTGTGTCCCTGGTCAAAATGGGCCAGTAGTGGTAGCCAGCCACAGTCTAGTTCTTCTGATCTCATGTTGGAAGAGGTTGAGGTTCGTGTGGGTTATTAGTCCCAAGGACTAATTTCTTCTTTGAGT
>NW_004443951.1:20474554-20477044 GCF_000243295.1 Trichechus manatus latirostris | reverse complement strand
ATATGTCTATTCATGTCACCAATCTTATATCTCTGGGATATATACCTAGGAGTAGGATTGCTGGATCATAAGGTATTTCTATTTATAGCTTTTTGTGGAAGCGCCATACTGTTTTTCCATAGTGGTTGTACCATTTTACAATCCCACCAGCAATATATAAGAGTTCCAATCCCTCCACAACTTCACCAGCATATGATGTTTTCTGTTTTTTGATCATTGCCATTTTTTCAGGAGTAAGTGGTGTCTCATTGTAGTTTTGATTTGCATCTCTCTAACAGCTAATGATTGTGAGCTTCTGTTCATGTATTTGTTGACAGCCTGAATGTTCTCTTTAGCAAAGTGTTTGTTCATGTCCTTTGCCTATTTTTTGATTGGATTGTTTGCCTTTTTTTGTTGTTGTTGAGTTGTTGAAGTTTTCTATATATGTTAGAGATTAGGCCCTTATCAGATATGTCATTGCCAAAGATTTTTTCTCAGTCTGTAGGTTCTCTTTTTACTCTCTTGGTAAAGTCTTTTGATGAACATAAGTATTTAACTTTTAGGAAGTCCCAGTTATCTAATGTATCTTCTGTCATCCGTGCATTTTTAGTTTTGTTTGATAGCTTATTGATGCCGAAAATTAGGTCCCCTGGTTTTGACCCTATATTATCTTCCAGAAACTATATAGTTTTAACATTTAGGTCTTTGATCCATTTTGAGTTAGTTTTTGTGCATTGTGTGAGATATGGATCCTGATTCATTTTTCTGCATATGGATATTCAGCTTTGCCAGCACCATTTGTTAAAGAGACCATTTCTTCTGCAATGAATGGGCTTTGACCCTTTGTTGAAGATCAGCTGCCCGTAGATGGATGGAGTTACTTCTAGGTTCTCAATTCTATTCCATTGATATATGTGTCTGTCACTGAACCAGTACCAGGCTGTTTTGATTACTGTGGCTATATAGTAAGTTTTGAGATCAGAAAGTGTGAGGTCTCCTACTTTGTCTTCTTCTTCAATATTGCTTTAGCTATTTGTGGTCTCCTTCCTTTCCATATGAAGTTTTTCATTTCATCAAAGAATGTTGTTGGGATTTGGATCGGGGATTGAATTATATTTATAGATCACTTCTGGTAGTATTGACATTTTCACAATGTTAACTATTCCATTTCATGAGCAGGGAATGTTTTCCATTTATGTAGATCTCTTTTAGTTTCTTACAATAGTGTTTTTTAGTTTTCCTTGTATAAGTCCTTTACATCCCTAGTTAGGTTTATTCCTACATATTTTATCTTTTTGGTGGCTACTGTAAATGGTATTTATTTCTTGATTTCCTTTTCAGAGTCCTCGTAGTTAGTGTAGAGAAACGCAACTGATTTTTGTGTGTTGCTCTTGTACCCTGCCACTTTGCTGACTCCTTCTATTAGTTCCAGTAAATTTCTTGTGGAGTCTCTGGGATTTTCTGTGTATGGGATCATTTCATCTGTGAATAAGGATAGTTTTACTTCTCCCTTTCCAATTTGGATACCTTTATTTCCCTTTCTTGCCTTCTTGCTCTAGATAGGACTTCCAGTATAATATTGAATCAGAGTGGCGATAAAGGGCATCTTTGTCTCATTCTCAAGGGGAATGCTCTCAATTTTTCTCTGTTGAGAATAATGTTGGCTGCTGGTTTTGTATATATGCACTTAATTATGTTGAGAAATTTCCCTTTTATTTCTATTTTGCTGAGAGTTTTTATCAGGAAAGGATGTTAGATTTTATCAAATGCTTTTCTGTGTCGAGTGACATGATCATGCGATTCTTTTCCTTTGTTTTATTTATGTGGTGAATTATGTTGATTGATTTTCTAATGCTGAATCATCCATGCATCCCTGGTATGAATCCCACTTGATCATGATGTATTATTATTTTTTTTGATATGTTGTTGATTTCTGTTGGCTAAAATTTTGTTGAGAATTTTTGCATCTATATTCAAGAGGGATATTGGTCTGTAATTTTCTTTTTTTGTGGTGTCTTTGCCTGGCTTTGGTATCAGGGCTATGCTGGCTTCTTAGAATGAATTAGGGAGTATTCATTCTTTTTTTATGTTCTGGAATAGTTTAAGTAAAGTTGGTGTCAACTCTTCTCTGAATGTTTGGTAGACTTCTTCAGTGAAGCTGTCTGGGCTGGCGTTTCTTTTGGTTGGGAGTTTTTTTTTTATTTAATGACATCTTCCATTTCTTTTTTTGTTATGGCTCTGTTCAGATTTTCTACCTCTATTTGTGTTAGTTTAGGTAGGTAGTGTGTTTCTAGAAATTTGACCATTTCTTCTAGGTTTTCAAATTTGTTGGAATATAATCTTTCATAATATTATGCTATGATCCTTTTTTATCTCAGTTGGTTCTGTTGTAATGTCACCCATCTCGTTTCTTATTTTGGTTATTTGCATCTACTCATTTTTTTCCTTGGTCAGTTTGGCCACTGGTTTGTCAATTTTATTGATCCTCTCAAAGAACCAATTTCTAGTCTT
>NW_004443951.1:20465849-20474287 GCF_000243295.1 Trichechus manatus latirostris | reverse complement strand
TTTCCACATATTTAATTTTTTTCCTTGTTCTTTCTGTTATTACTTTCTAGTTTTATAGTGTTATGATCAGAGAAGATGCTTTCCATTATTTCAATGTTTTTGAATTTATTGAGGCTTGCTTTGTAGCCTAAAATATGGTCTGTTCTGGAGGATGATCGATGTGCATTGGAGAAGAATGTGTACCGTGTTATAGTGTTGGGTGGTATGTTCTGTATATGTCTATGAGGTTGAGTTGGTTGATTGTGGTATTTAGATCTTCCATATCTTTGTTGAGTGTCTTTCTAGTTGTTATGTCCATCATTGAAAGTGTTATCTTAAAGTCTTCCACTATTACTATAGAACTGTCTATTTCTCTTTTCAATTCTGTTGTAGTTTTTTAATGTTGTTTTGGAGCTCTGTCATTGGGTGTGTAAATATTTATTATGGTTACGTCCTCTTGGTAGACTGACCCTTGAATCATTATATAATGCCCTTCTTAGTCTCTTATAATACATTTTGACTTAAAGTCTATTTTATCAGAGATTATTATTGTTACTCCTGCTCTCTTTTGGTTACTGTTTGCTTGATGTATTTTTTTCCATCCTTTTATTTTTAACCTATTTATGTCTTTGCATCCAAGGCGTGTCTCTTGTAGGCAACGTATTGACGGGTCATTTTTTTTTAATCCATTCTGCCACTTTCTATTTCTTGACTTGTGCATTTAAATCATTTATATTTAGTGTGATTATTGATAGGCATGAATTTATTGCTGCCATTTTGTTATTCTTTTTTTGATGTATGTGTGGTGTTAACAGTTTCTTTGTTCTGCCTAATTTTCAGTGATGAGTTCTTTTTGTTTATGGATTTTCTTCACATATCCTTCATTGATTTTGTGTTTACTAAGTCTTTTCTATTTTCTTCTTTAATTTGGTAAGTAGATTTATTAGTTTTCTTTATGGTTACTCTGAAATTTATCCTTATCTTGCTAAGTTTAAAACTGTCTGTTATGTTTGGTATCACTTTGACTTCCTTTCCATATGGACGTTCCATAACTACAGCAGTTATTCCCCTTTTTTGTTTTGAAGTTGTCATCATTTACAGGTTGACATCTCTGGTTCCCTGTTTTCAGTTTTTCAGCTTTATTTTACTTTTGTGAATTCTTTATCTGGGTAGGTATCTGGGTGATGCTGTTGTGTGTCTTAATCTCAGGTTGTTGTCTGATGTTGTTGGTTCTCTGTCTGAAGAACTCCCTTTAATATTTCTTGTGAGATTGGTCTGGTTTTTACAAATTCCTTTAATTTCAGTTTTTATGGGAATGTCCTAGTTTCACCATCATATTTGAAAGACCGTTTTGCTGGATATATGATTCTTGGTTGACAATTATTTTCTTTCAGGGTTTTATATATTTCATCCCATTGCCTTTCTTGCCTGCATGGTTTCTGACAAGAAATCAACACTTAGTCTTACAGGTGCCCCTTTGTATGTGATATTTTGTTTTTCACAAGCTTCTCTCAGAATTCTTTGTCTTTGGTTCTGGAAAATTTGATTATGATATATCTTGGTAACTTTCTTTTGGGGTCTATCATGTATGGGGTTCGTTAAGCTTCTTGGATGGAAACCTCTCATCTTTCATGACATTAGGGATGCTTTCTGTCAAATCTTTAAAAATTCTCTCTGTGCTTTTCTCCCCCTCCTCTTCTGTAATTCCTATTATGCATAAATTATTCCTCTTGATACTATCCCACATAACTCTTAGTCTTTCTTAATTTTTCTTCATTTTTTTTCTGTTTCTCAAATAAAGTAGTATCAAGGGAAATGTCCTTTATTTTGCTGATTATTTCTTCCAGGATTCAATTCTATTTCTATGTCCTTCCATTGAGTTATCTACTTCTGATATTTTATTGTTAATTTTCTGGATTTGTAGTTGTTGTTTTAGCATGGTTTCTAATTGTCTATTTATTTTATTTTGTTCTTGTATTGTTTTCCTGAATTCTACTAGGGTTTTGTCTGTGTTTTCCTTGATCTGTTTGAGGATCCTATATACAAGTCTTTTGAATTTCTTACCAGGTATTTCTATTAACATTTCTTCCTCTGGAAGGTTTTCTGCCCCTTTCTTTTGCTCACTTGTTAGTGCCATCTTATCCTGTTTCTTCATATGATTTGTTATTGTCTGCTGTCTCTGAGACATTGAGGTGTTAATTTATTTATTTATATATTTCTTTATTGATTGTATGTATGCTTGTTTTGTGCTGATTTTTAAAAATTTGTTTGAATGTATCTGAAGTTTTGTTTTTTCTCTTTCTCTTTAGCATGTCTTTCTTCCTTCGTATTATTTTAATTGTTGTTGTTTTATGGTTCTGGTCTATATGTGACTTTGGTGGTGTCTGTTGGCTGAGTGTGATTTCATGTCACTAGTGGGTATGGTGGTCTCACCCATGTGCGAGTCTTCTGTGATTAGGCTCATATGTCTTCCCTTACCAGACTGAGTGGAGGTGGGAGAGCAGGTTCTTTTCCTGATATTGAGTGACAAGTGTTGGGTGGTCAGTGTCTCTCCACAGCCCTTGTGGGACTGTGGGATCCTCCCGAGTTGGTGCTAGCAGTTAGTGCATTCTCCAGAGGTCAGGGTAGGATGTCTCTGTACCTGCTGTGAGGGATTGCTACCCAAATAGATGGGATAGGCCCACTGTGCATACAGGAATTGGTGTCTCTGTAGGTGGTGAGGTATCAAGGGGGTTTCAGTGTAAGTGAAGATGGCCTGCAGGAACTGTTTGGATGTGAGATATATGATGTTCAGCCAGGTGGATGTTGGATATGGGCACTAGGATCTCCTGCTCATCATTTGGCAGAGGTACAGGATGTGACTGGCATTGCTGGTGAGGTGATATGTCTGTCAAGCTCATTACTGGAATGTGGAACGTGGGTGCAGGGAGCGTTCTTGACAGTCACTGGGTTGGGTTCTATGTATGTGCACCACTGGTTACCAGGTGTCCAGGGCAAGAGTGCACAGGTCACCTGGTCACTGGGTGGGTGGCATAGGAACTCGCACAACCAGTCACTGGCTGGGCAGGGCAGTGGCAGCAGGGAGGAGGGGTCTTGCACCTTCAGTCACTGGTCTGGTGGCAGGAGCACACGCTGGCAATTGCTGGGCAGGTGGGGTGGCTTGGGGGTGAGTGAAAGAAGCCTCCAGTCACGGTTTCGAAGATGTGGGAGCATGTGCTGTGGATCACTGGGCTGGTAGGGTGGTACAGAGATGGGTGGAGCAGGCACAAACCTCCAGTTGTAGGTCTGACCGCATGGGAGTGTGCACCGTGGATCTCCGCGTGGCGGAGGGTGGGGGGGCATCGCTGGTCACAAGGAGTGTAGGGGGGAGGGGGGAATATGTTCCTGCAGTTGCCTGATGTGAGCCCTGGGACACTCCCTGCAGAGTGCAGCCAGCAATCAGGACCCAGCCCTGACCAAATGTGAGGAGGTGGAGGCTGTCCAGAGTCCGGATGGATGCGGGGATCTCTAGTCACCACTCCAAGCATCCTCTACTCTGTAAGTGCCACTCACTCAAATGATCAAGGATTGCCGATGGTGGGTAGTTGTGTCCCTATTTTCTGACTTCCTCCTTGCTCTATGGTTGCCTGGATCCCTAGGGCTCTTACCCTCCTTCCTGCTCTTTCCTTCCTTAGATCCGGTTCATGTTCTGCTAAACTTACTTCACTCCAGGATCGTCCACTCAGAATCTCTGTCTCCTGTTGGGGATTCCATGAAGTTACCTTCCTGTGCTCTTCACCTGGGAACACTGCTCACTTTGTCTCAAGATGGTCATGCTGGGCTGGGCTGGCTGGCAGTGCACCTACAGTCCATAAGTCTCCTCACTCACTATTTTCATTCAGTTTCTCCTTCCTTTCGGTGTTTGATCTAATTCTTTATCCTTCTGTTTGTTGTTCTGAGTTCCCAGATTGTCATCTGTATCTGTTCCACTTGGTTTCTCTGTTCCTTGCTGTAAAGGGATGGCATGGCATGTGTGACTAAGCTGTCATCTTGGACTATCTTCCTCACAACAATATTTTGAGGCTTGAACTATTTTTATCTCCATTTTACAGATGAAGAAACTGAGATGTAAGAGGTTAAGTAAGTTGCCCAGGGTTGTGGAGAAGCTGAGACTGGATCCTGAGCCTGAACTTCCATTCATGCAAGCACATGCACGTGCCTAGAGGCACACACATATGCCCACCTGAACCCAGGCCCATGCTCATACCTGCCTAAGTCCAAGAATTCCTTTGCACCCCCCCCACCTCATCTTCACCTCTCCACATCTTATGAAATGGCAAGTTGAATTAATTCATGGAAGTAGAGGAGGGACACTGGGTGGAGGCATTGGGGAATAGCTAAGCTGCCTACTGGCTCAGCCAGGCCCTGAAGAGTCCCAAACCCAATTATTGGTTTTATTAAAGACAATTGGAATTGGATGAGTCTGCAGTTAATGTTTACTTGGCTTGATCTGGGGGAGTTTATTCATTTTTCTTTAATGCATCTGCTCTCTGCTCAATTGTTGGCTGGCTGCACATGCACATTTACTGCCTCTCTCCACTCACTTCAGTGCACCGTGTTCTCTGCTGCTGCCCCACCCCCCACCCCCACCCCACCTGACCTCCCTTTCTATGCACCTGACCAGGAGACAGGGCTCCCAATGGAGGGGGGGGGGGACTGTGACTGACCTAGAAGAAGGGAGCTAGAGAGCAGCAGGACCAGACTCTCCCTCTTTCTGCTATTGTCCCTGCCCCTACCCACCATCCTAACAAGGATTCCTCCCTTGGAGCAAAAGAGGAGATTTCACATCCCCAATCTCTGTTCCCTTCCAGCAAATGTACTCTGCACATTCCACAACTGTATTTCCTTGATTGTTTCCCTCCTCTGGGCTTTTGCACTTGCTGTTCCCTCAGCTGGAATGTTCTTCCCAGCTCTTTGCGTGGCTGGCTCCCTCTCATCCTTTAGGTCTAAGCTTGTATGTTACCTCTTTAGAGAGACCCTCCCTGACCACTCCACCTCAAGTGGCCTCTCCAAGATGATCACTCTTTAGAGATGACTTTGGTGTTTGTTTCCTTCGTAACGCTTATCCAAGTGGAAATTATCTTGCTTTACATTTGTTGCATAAGTAAATAATCCTCACAACAACCCTGTGATGTGAATATTATATTATCCCTGTTTTCCTGACTGGGAAACAGAGGCACAGAGAGGCTAAGTAACTTTCCAGGGTCATGCAGCAGACTAGAGGTGGAGCTAGGAGTGAACTGAGGTCTATCTGTATTCAAATATCCTGCTCTTTCTTTACCACTCCTGAGTGTCTTCTTAATGAATGTAGTGTCCTGAGGTAACACTCCTGCCTGCACAACCTCATTCAAGCACAACCCCATTCAAGAAAGCAGGTGGAGTCCCTTGTCCAGGGGTAAGCGGGTAGGTGGGAGGGTAGGCCAGCAGGTTGGCCTCCAGGCCCCCAGACTGCTGACTGCTACAAAGTGGGGTCAGGCTGGGGACCCAGGCTCGGGAGGGGCAGCCACAGGCCTCATGTCTTCCAATCCACAGCCCAGTGGGGCCCAGAGCCTTCGCCACACACGGCAGCAGTATATTCCCTCCCACCGCAGATATTAATTTGGGGGTTTATAGAAAAACCCATACAATGTGAGTTATCCAAAGCGGCGGTTGCAGGGAGAGGCACAAAATCAATAGTGAGAGATTGTCCTATTTCACGGCTTCTGTAAATGGGGATGGTTGGGCCACTCAGGGGTAGGTGCGGCAGGTGGAGGTCAGTGGGCTGCCTGGCCTGGCGCAGAGGCAGGCGCCTCTGGCTGCCAGCCCTCAGGGAGGCTGGTCTCTGTGCCTGCTGGGGCTGATTTGTATTCTCCCTCAGCACTGTCAAAGGGCCTGGTAAATATTTATTAACGCTCTCTGCAGGCGAGAGCACCTTCTTGGCTGCAGCTCTTTGGAACTCAGACTGTGGCAGAGACGCTCAGTGCCACACCCCATAGCTTGCCTGAGTTAAACAGCAAGGGGGCCCCCCAGGCAGCCCGAGAAATGAGGTCCCAGCCCAGGGCTGGAGTGGTAGGCTCAGCAACAGAGAAATCTCATGAGGTTGTGTAAAGAGTTAAAGTTGTGGCTGGGCAGATGCTGAGTCTGGGAGGATCCTTACCCCATCTCCTGGCTCCTTCCTGTCTCACAGCTGGGCCACTGGACTTCATTTGCAAGCT
This sequence comes from Trichechus manatus latirostris, assembly GCF_000243295.1. Classification (NCBI taxonomy): domain Eukaryota; kingdom Metazoa; phylum Chordata; class Mammalia; order Sirenia; family Trichechidae; genus Trichechus; species Trichechus manatus. The sequence continues at coordinate 20,468,075 of NW_004443951.1, read as the reverse complement.
CAGTCTTGCCCTTGGCACATGTCTTGGCTGGGATCAGAAGCTCTAGAGCAGCATTCTCCAACAGAAAGATAATGTGAGCCACAAATGGGAGCGCATTTGTAATTTTAAATATTCTAGTAAAAAAAAAAAAAAAAAGCCAGTTGCCATTGAGGTGATTCAGACTCATGGCAATCTCACGTGTGTCAGAGTAAAACTGTGCTCCATAGAGTTTTCAATGGCTGTGGCCTTTCGGAAGTAGATTGTCAAGGCTTTCTTCCGAGGTGACTCTTGGTGTGTTCGAACCTCCAACCTTTCGCTTAGTAGGTGAGTGCTTAACCATTTGAGTCACCCAGGGACTCCTAATATTCTAGTAGCCACATTAAAGAAGTAAAAAGAAACAGCTGAAATTAAATTTAATAACCTATTTTCTAAAACCCAATGTATCAAGAGTAAGAAGCCCTGGTGGCACAGGGGTTAAGAGCTACGGCTGTTAACAAAAATTTGGCAGGTCTAATTCACCGGTCACTCTTTGGAAACCTTGTGGGGTAGTTCTACTCTGTCTTACAGGGTTGCTATGAGTTGGAATTGACTTGACGACAATGGGTTTTTATCCAGAGTATTATCATCGTGACATGTAATCAAATTAAAATTATTAATGGGACATTTCACATTTCTTTGAAATTGGGTGTGTACTTTACACTTAAAGCATATCTAAATTCTGAATGGCCACATTTCAAGTGCTCAGCAGCCACATGTGGCCACCATGTTGGACAGCACAGTTCTAGAGAGCACTATTTGGGCTTCGTGTTTATCCCCAGTGCCAAAGTAGAGCTAGGCCCAGGGTGGGTATCGAGGACTATGGTGTGGGAGACTATCATCAAATATTTCCAGTTCTCCTGGGCACAGGGTAGGATTGGACTTGCCCAGCTCCTTTAAGTTAATGGTAATCACATGGCTTGCTTTGGTTAGTGACATACGAGTGGAGGTGGTAGGTTTGATATCTAAGCAGAAGCTTTGAGAGCCAGTGTGCGATTCACCATGCTCTATTTACTGTTCTCTGCCGACACTCCAGAGAGTTGCTTCTCTGTCTGCTGGGGTCCCAGAGTGAGAAGCTGAGACCCAGATGACCCATAACATGACCAAGAAGTAGACCTTTGTTGTTTTGTTGTTGTTGGGTGCCATCGAGTTGATTCTGACTCATAGCGACACCATGTGACAGAGTAGAACGCCCCATAGAATTTTCTTGGCTGTAATCTTTATAGAAGCAGATCGCCAGGTCTTTCTCCCTGGGAGCCACTGGGTGAGTTCCAACTGCCAACCTTTTGGTTAGCATCTGAACACTTAATCATTGTGCTACCAGGGCTCCTTTTTGTTGTTTTAAGACTCTGAAATCCTGGGGTTGTTAGTTACTGCAGCACAACTTGGCCTATCCTTGCTGATACAGATGAATGGTTGTTCAGCAATATATCATGAGTGGCTACTAAATAGTTATTGTGCTCAACTGCTAACCAAAAAGATGGAGGTTTGAGTCCACCCAGCGGTACCTTGGAAGAAAGGTGTCTCGATCTACTTCTGAAAAATCAGTCACTGAAAACCCTGTGGAGCACAGTTCTACTCTGGCACAGAGCGGTTTGTCGTGAGTCAAAATTGTCTCTATGGTAAGTAGTTTTTTCTTGGTTACTAAAGCCAGGGCTCTGGGGAGACAGAGGAGAACCAGCCAAATAAGGACGTTGCCTTTGTGGCCTCTACATCCTGATGGAGACCCAGACATTTAACAGTGAGTTTCACAATTGTGTATCTAATTAGAATTGTGAAGAGGGATCTGAGGAAGAGTATAAGGAGCCCTCAGAGCACCTTACATGGGGAATCAGGGAAGGCTTCTGAGAGCAAGAGATGCTTGAGCTGGGTGCTATCGGATGAGTGGGAAGTAGGTAGGTAAATGGGCAGGGTGGAAGCACATTGGTGGCTGTGAGAACTGTATGTGTGAGACCTCTGAGGAGGGAAGCAGTGAGGCAGATATCAGGGAGAACCCTAGTCCCCTGTCTTCCTGTTTGCAGGAGGAAATGTTTACCCCAGGGAGAGTAGTCTTGTCTCTTCTCCCCCCAGCCCCTCACCTGTCCCTCCCAGAAGGAGGAGAAGAGACTCATGTAACTGGATGTAGAGGATAAGTGACAGAGAGGGGTCAAGAGAACTTAGAATCCTTTAGTTGAGAACTTGGCATCTCTGCTTTCCTTCTCTTGCTCTGAA
>NW_004443951.1:20461567-20465056 GCF_000243295.1 Trichechus manatus latirostris | reverse complement strand
ACACTGGGGACAGCCGGCATGAAATGGTATGGATATGCCCAACAGCCACAGTCATATATAGTCTGGACAGTGGCCAAAGGAATTGCAAAAGAGAGGGTATGTGGAGCCAGGGGATTAGAAATTATTTTCTCTATCTGTAAGGGTCTTTACTATTGTTTGTGGGGTGGGAGGAGGCACCATATCCCACCACTTCTGCTTCTAGGTAGAAGCGTTTCCATTGGAATAACCCTCAGGACCTAGCCTGCCCTTGATCCCCTCTCATCCCCTTGGCAAGAGGATTAGAAGAGGGACTCCTTTGATTAGGCTTGGCAGAAGGAACTGAGCATGCTCAACTCAGGCCTCTCCTCTCTCTTTGGGGTCTGTCTGCTTGCAGAGGGCATCCCTGGGAGGTGCAAAAGGTTAACACAGCTCAGCCGTTAACTGAAATGTTGGTGGTTTGAGTCCACCCAGAGGTGCCTCAAAAGAAAGGCCTGGCAATATACAGGCAGTCCCCAGGTTACAAACACCTGACTTACAGACAACTCCTACTTAAGAATGGACTGCCATAAAGCCTGTTAAATTGAAAATTTGAGTTAAACACATACAATGGCTCAAGAAAACATTGCACAGTTTGGAAGTGTTTCTTAAGTGTTTTATATGCACAGAAAGGTAAAATATACTGTATGATAAGATAAACATTTAACTAACTAATGCTAAATAAGAATCGTATGTACCTGCTCTGACTTACCTACATATTTGAGTTAAAGACACACTTAGGAACGGATCTTGTTGGTAACCTGCGCACCACCTGTACCTCTGCAAAATCAGTCACTGAAAACTCTATGGAGGACAGTTCTGCTCTGACACTCATGGCGTCACCAAGAGTTGGAACTGGCTCTATGGTAACTTTTTTTGGGGGGTGGTGAGGGGGGTTTTGCCTGCATAGAAGTTTTTTCCCCATTTCGTTTTCTTCCTTTAGTGGAGTAGGCTGTGCCTGTGGAGGGCAGGTGTGCAGTTTAGGGGGGTTCAGTTTAGGGAGGCTCATCTTAACAGGTCACATGAATTTTGCACCTAAACCATGCCTACTATGGAATAAAGCTGACTTTTAGATCTCCGTTTATCTGACTCTGGTGGGGAGAGAAGAACGCCACTTATGGACTTTGTAAAGCCTCAACAGTGTCGAAAAAGCATTTTGTTAAAACATTAAGAAGCAAATGGATATTTCTTTTTTAAGTCAGGGATTTTTGCAAAATGCTTAGCTTCAGATTCAGTGCCCAGTGGGCATCACCCTTGACACTTCACCCAGGACACCCACAGAATACCAGAGGCGACCGGGCCACATCACCGTCTGGGCACAGTGAGAAGTGCCTGAATGTGGAATTGGCCAGGCGGTGAGGCCAGACATGTCATCTGGCCAGCAGGGCACTAGTCTGCCCTTCACTACCCTGTGACCTTGGACCAGGCACCTAAACAAGAGTGGGGTGTGGCCTGTGGACTCACACAGACCTGGGGTGGGACTTCGACTCCACCACTTTTGTGTGATTTTAGGTTCCCTAAAAATCTCACAAAAGTGATTTAATCTCTCTGAGCCTCGGTTTCCTCATCTATCAAATGAGAGTAGCAGTAGTTACTCCTCCAGGGGATCCTGGTGTGCATTTTGTGGTACTGAGCATGCCCCACAGGGTGATGACCTCCCACATGGGTGTCAGGTGGATCAGACGGACAGAGGTACCTCAGAGGTACAGGCTCTGGAAGCTCAGAAATGGGTTGTCTTCCCCTCCCCTATCCTTTCTCTTCCTCATCTCCCTAACATTTCAAAACCCCACCCCACTACCCAACACAGAAGCACAGAATCTGTTCCATGGGCAGTGTTCCACCCCAACTCTGTGCTGTGGGCTGATTCTATGCCAACCCATGTTAGCATTTTAACACCTCCAGCTCGAGCTTCTCTATTTTGTTGCAGAACTGTGTTTTTTTCTCATAAAGTGTTTACTGGGTATGTGAAATATAATCACAGCTCTATGAATATGAACTGGATTGTTTTAATGATTGCAGGTAATCTAAAACTTAAGGGCAATCACAGTTCCCAGCCATTCTCTGGTGCTTTAAAAAACAGGAGTGAGCAGGTCTGAAGAGCTGTGGTCGCGCACGCCTGCCCCTCAACTCCATCCCGACTCCAGCGCGGTGCTAACAGCTATCTGATTACAGTAATTGATGACATTAGGAATAAAGGATCCGCACAGAATAGTACAGGCGCCTGTCATGCCAGAGTGGTTTTATTCATTGTTAGAGAAGTTCATAAATTTGAAAGAAAGCGTCGACGTGGGCTAGTGCCGCGCAAAGCATGCTTCAGTCCTTTCCTAGTTTGTAAATAAAATTATTAATCCCGAAGCCTACTTTTAAGGGGCTCTGGTGGTGCAGTGGTTAAGTGTTTGGCTGCTAACTGCAAGGTCGGCGGTTCAAAATCAACAGCCACTCCACAGGAGAGAGATGTGGCAGTCTGCTTCTGTAAAGATAAAGATTTACAGCCCTGGAAACCCTATGGGGCAGTTCTACTCTGTCCTGTAGGGTTACTATGAGTCGGAATCCACCAGAGGGCAACAGGTTTTAAACTTACTTTTAGGAGCCCCTGGGTGCAGTTCTACTCTGTAACACATGGGGTCACCATGAGTTGGAATTGTCTGGATAGCAACGGCTTTAGTTATTTTTTATTTTTCTTGGTGGTGCAAATGGTTAATGCAAAAATAATACTGAAAGTTTGGCAGTTTGAGTTCAGCCAGAGGTGCCTTGGAAGAAAGGCCTGGTGATCTACTTGTGAAAAAATCACCCATTGGAAACCCCATGGAGTGGCAGTTCTACTCTGAGACACATGAGGTTGTCATGAGTTGGAATCGACTCCACAGCAACTGTTTTTGTTTGTTTATTTGAACCTACTTTTACTGACAGTGAGTAAAAGCCCTGTACACCACCCTTACTTCTGCCATGAACCCCCATCAGCCTCCTGCTCTGTACCCCTGGGAGTTGCTCTCCATCACCCAGGCTGTGCAGGGAAATTCTGCCTGGCTTGTCAAGGGCCAGCTCTAGAGCCCGTGCCAGGCTCACACTGGCTCACTGAGCTTGCCTTTCTCTCCTCCAAGGCCCCCTAACCTTCTGCCTTTACTCTTTGTTAATACTGCTCTCACCCTCTCTGCTTCAGGGCACCCTCTCCCCACTTTGGCTCTAGAGACAGTGCCTTTTCGGTCAACTACTGACAGCAGACACAGGGGTCTGAAACCTCACATTCTTGGCTCTAGACCCCTAGATCCTCTTTTGGGGGGCAACTAAAACATAATCCCTATGGATTTCTACTCTATTTTATAACTAAATATAATAGCCATCATAATATACCATGGACTGCCAGAAGAATGAACAAATAAGTCTTAGAAGAAATACAATCAGAATGCTCCTTAGAAGCTAGTATGGTGCTTACTTTGGACATGTCATCAGGAAAGACCAATTGCTTGAAAAGGA
>NW_004443951.1:20459231-20460743 GCF_000243295.1 Trichechus manatus latirostris | reverse complement strand
TGTTTAATTTTGTGCCTCCAAAATATGTGTTGACGTCCTGGCCTCTGTACCTGTGGATGTGATTCTGTTTGGAAATAGGGATTTTCTTTATTATGTTCATGAGGTCATATCAGACTAGGGTGGATCCTAAACCTAATCACTTCTGGGTTATAAAAGGAGCAGAATAGACACAGAGACAGGCACAGGTGGAAGACGCCATATGAAGACAGATGCACACACAGCAGATGCATCTACAAGCCCAGAACTCCACTGACGGAGGGCTACTGGAAGCTGAAATAGACAAAGAAGGACCTCCCCATAGCCAGACTCTGAAGTTAGCCTCCTGAACTGTGAGAATATAAATTCCTGTTCTTTAAAGCCATCCACTTGTGATTTTTTTTTTTTTTTTTTGGTTAGGGCAGCTCTAGGTAACTAAGACAGAGGCACTTAAAAGGCATTGAAGATCCAGGTGAGGGTGATGCCCAAGAATCGAGAGAGACTTCAGGTTATGCTTGTGTGATACCCTTCAGTCATGCCAAGAGGAGCCAGGGATGCAGAAAGACGGGACGTGGAGGGGAGAGAGGGTGCTAGGCTGCCTCCTAGTCCTCACTTTGAGGGTGAGCAGGGACATGAGTCACACCAACTGCAACCCTCTTACCCTAGGGGACAACACCCGATTGCCTGCATCCCCACCTCAACCTCCCTGATTTGCCCAGAGCTACCTTCTGCAGGTGACTCTGCAGATTCTCAGCTCAAGGACACAGCCCCCTGTTAAGGCAGAAAGATTTTGCTCTCATTCCTGCTAATTTGCTGCTTCTGCTTAAGCTCATAAAAAGTTTCCTAGACAAACCATTCCGGCCAGAGTTCCTGGTGGAGCCCGCTGAGCTGCTGTAATTAAGCTTTGATTAGCTGGCTATAAATTCCCGTTCGGAAGCCAGCATTGCCCTTGGAGGGCCTCAGCAGAGCATTTGAGATGTGTTTGCCCTAGAACTTGGGTCAAGTTCCCCAGTCTCAGTGGTCAGCAAGCAGCATCAGTGTGAGAGGCAGGTGCCTAACTGCAATGGGATGTGCAGAAAAAGACCCAGGTGGGCCCAGCTGCCTCCCAGAAGTGAGACAGTGATGGACTGGGGATCTGGGAGCCACCACAGAGGGCGCTCCCTGGCCTCTATTTTACAACTGCAAACAATAGGCCCTGGCCAAATACATTTTTCTACCGTCATAAGCTTGTTGCAAAGTTGGTTTTATGGATGCACTAAACCTGCCTTTTAAATTATCGTCAAGTATAATAAAACGGCAGAAAGTCATCAATTTTCCTGAGAATGTGAGTAAAGTGAAAGTTACATGTCGGCATGGGAGCTACGGTCCACCTGTGTCTATAATCAGAGATAAGCCCAGAAAGTTTATCTCAGATGGAGCAGTGGAGCTTAGATTTTATTCTGAGGAGGAGGGCCAGGAGGTGAGGCCAGAATCTTGGAGAAAAGCCTTGCTCCGTGGAGATGGAGAACGGAGGCCCTGCACGTCTGTAAACTCACC
>NW_004443951.1:20456312-20458870 GCF_000243295.1 Trichechus manatus latirostris | reverse complement strand
TTTAGCATTTGGCTCTTCCGCAAAATAAATACATTAAAAGAAATCCCTATTTATAGCATTTGCCAGGTTCCATGCCAGTTTCCATCGTGTAAATAGGAGTTCCTGGATGGCACAAACAGTTAAGCACTCGACTACTAGCCGAAAGGTTGATGGTTCAGACCTATCCAGAGGTGCCTTGGAAGACGGGACTGGCAATTTGCTTCTGAAAGGTCACAGCCTTGAGAACCCTAGGGGGCAATTCTTCTCTGCAGACATGGGGCTGCCATGAGTCGGAATCGACTTGGCGGCAACTAACAATAACACATGGTGTAAATACTCCCCCCATGGTCAATTTCAGGCTACCAACCTGACGTCACTGAACACGTAGTTGAGAAGCGATACACAGCAACACATCGTTAGATAGTATTTCCACCAATGGATATAATAGTTGTCAATAACCTCAAGAGCCTAGACAACAGTAAAATAATTAGGATGTGATGAGTTTCGAGCATTTGCTAACTTTGTTTTAATATACTTAAGTTTCAATAACGTTATTTTTAATGATGGCTGTTTTTAACAGCTGTCTTGAAGATTCCTGAAAAACAAATCAATTGGTTCTTGCAAGCCAGTTTGAGCCTGCTCAGCACACCCGTGGGGAGAGGTCTGGGAACATCCTCCTAGATTACAAAGTCTCTGAAGGCAAGGCCACCTCTGCCTTGCTCCTTTGGGTCCTTTCCATTGAACTCAATGTTTGATGCTCAATAAATGTTTCTAGAATTTATGAATAACAGGTGGCAGGAAATATCCCTTGCAAAGCATTTTGCTGTGGCAGGGCTAAGGGAAAGCCAAACAGCTCTATCCTCCTACTGCCTAGAGCTGCCAGGGACCCCAGCAGCCATCCGCTCCTCTGCACCCATGCACACCGCCTCGACCGGGATTGCCGCATCCATGAACAGCTAGTGCTATGGGAATGGTGGGCTTTGGAGTCAGGTGAACTGGACTCAAATCCCGGCTTCAGCTGCTCCCTGCTGTGTGACTTTGAGCAAGTTACTTGATTTCTCTGAGGCACATCACAAATAATTTCTTCCTCCCTTCTTTATTCCTCGACAGATATTTATTAGCCTTGGTGGAGCAACAGTTAAGCACTCGGCTGCTAACTGAAACCTACCAGAAGCTCCGGGGGAGAAAAGACGTGATGATCTGCTCCATAAAGATTACAGCTTAGGAAACCCTCTGGGGCAAGTTCTACTCTGTCCTATAGGGTCACTGTGAGTCAGAATTGACTCGATGGCACACAACAGGCACTGTTGTAAATGCCGCGGACACATCAGTGAACACAAAAGACAACAAAAGACAAGGCAGACATCTAAACCTAACAAACAGTTATAAATAATTGAAAATGGTAATGAGTGCTATGAAGGAAAAGAACATGGTTTCTGAGAGTGAATAATAGGGAATATGATGTGGATGGAATGGTCAGAGGGACCTCTAGTGAGGAAATGCCATGCAGGGTGAGCTTGAAGAATGTGAGGGGGTTCGCCCAGTGGAAAATGGGACATAGAGTATTCCAGGCAGAAGAAGCAGCCTGGGGTAGGAAAAGGAGTGGTGGAAAGGTCTAAATGGAGTGATTAAATACCTGGCATATAGCAAAAAAAAAACCTAACCCATTGCGGTCAAATCGATTCCAACTCATTGTGACCTTATGAGACAGAGTAGAACTGCCCGCATAGGGTTTCCAAGGAGTGCCTGGTGGATTTGAACTGCCAACCTTTTGGTTAATAGCCATAGCTCCTAACCACTACACCACCAGGGTGTCCATCATGTAGTAGGAGCTCAGTAAATGTGCCTTCCTCTCCTTTTCCTTCCCTCTGTGCCTCAGCAGGTCCAACTGGAAGGGCAGCAGCTGCCCTGGATGAGAGGTGCCGCCCAGTCTGCTGGGCCCAGACGGAGGGAGAGAGGGCTGTCCCTGTAGACAGAGTTCCCTCTGGAGGGGGGCCCAGGGCCTGGAGCCCCTGCCATCTGTCTGCAGAGGGGGCAGGCTGCCAGCTCATGTGGCCTGGGCAGAAGTTTTAGGACAGAATTTTTAAAAGTTCCTACATCTCTAGACCAAGAAAAATTGTGCAACCTGTTTGCTTTAATCCTCTGGACCCCAAAAATCCAGCAACAGATCCCACTTCCCTCTGCTGTGGCCCAGAGTCACATTCCTTCTAGTAATTTATAGTTTGTGTTTCCCATCCTGACCTCTGCGCTGAAATTCCCTGCCCTCCTTCCCTTTCACCTCATTGTTCATTTAATGTAGTTATTGTGGTAAGCTCTCTTAAATTCTTGATTTGAATCGTTTGATTTGAACATTGTGGTGAGAGAAATTAGAGAAAGAGGAAAAGAAGTGTGTGTATGAGAGAGAGACAGAGATAGAAATAGAGATAGATACAGAGATAGAGATAGATACGCAGAGAGAGAAAGACCCAGAGAGAAACAGAGAGATTGGGGAAGAGAAAGAATATTGTGGTTCAGCTTAGGAACTTTCCAGAAAGCCAGAGATCAGTTTCCTTGATCACTTTTTCCAGGTAAGGCCCTGT
>NW_004443951.1:20449178-20455719 GCF_000243295.1 Trichechus manatus latirostris | reverse complement strand
TCCCCTAGAGCCTCCAGAAGGAACCAGCCCTGCCCACACCTTGGCTCTAGCCCAGTGAAATGGATTTTGAACTTCTGGCCTCTAAAACTGTAAGAGAATAAATTTGTGTTATTTTAAGCCACTAAATTTGTGCTCATTTTTTACAGCAGGAACAGGAAACTAATACACCTTCTTCGACAAACCCAACCTCTCATCTTTGCCCTCTCACCTGTGACTTGACCTGTCAAGACTTATCTCCAACTTGTGACTTCTAGAAATCACATTTGAGCTTTCACTTCCAACTTTCACCTCCAGTCCTGACCTCCCCAGGTCTTAGACTCCTTGAGTTGCCTTTCTGACTTTATACCTCCTGAAACTCACCTCTAACTTCTCACCTCCTGAGGTCCAGTTCCCAACTCTGACCTGCCACTGCTCACCTCCAACTTCTCACCCCTCAAGGTTTCCCTCCAACAGCTGGTCTTTGGATACCGACCTCCAGCTTCTCACCTCCTGGGGCTCAACTGAGACTTTTCCACTTGGACCTCCCCATAAGTACCCAGTAGTCCAGCATTGGCAGAGCTTCGTATGGGAAAGGCTTTCCGTCCCTTCTCTGAGGATGGAGAGACAGAGTGGTTGGGGGAGGCTGTGACTTCAGGGAGGGTGGTCATGATTTCCCCAGGGTTTTATATTGTCTAATTTCTGCATCCACGTAACGCCAGAGCAACTGGCTGAAGAGGGAAAAGTTTGGCATCATGTCAACCAGGAAGAAAGAATTGACTTATTTTAACCATTTACTTTAATGAATTCAGTAAACATCGAACTGAATTGATCTGAATACTCTCATAATAATCAAAGCTACTGTATTTTGAGGATTTATTATGGGTCTGACACTCCAGTTGCATTTTTCGTCTAATTCCCATAGCTAGAAGTATTATTATTTCTTTCAGATCACAAGTGAGAACATTGAGGTTCAGAGAAGCAAGGGACTTGTCCCAGAACACATAGCTAGTGGGTGGTAGATCCAGGACTTGAACCAAGGCAGTGTGGTTCAGAGCTCATACTCTTAAGAATTTTGGCAAGGTAGGGCCTTTTGTATTCATAGATGTCAGGCTTTCAGCAGGAAGGCCTAGCTGATCTAGAGCGCGGCCGTCACCCCACCCCAAGGTCTCTGAGCCTCAGTTTCCCCAACTGTAGAAGGGGGATAATGGCAGTATCGACTTCACAGCCTGGCACAGTGGTAACTGTGGAATTTCACTGGGTCTGTTGAAGTGCCAGTGGGTCAGGTGATGCTCTCTTGGCCTCTGACCCTGGTCCCAGCCTGGGTCGGGCACTGGGTGCCTCTGAGTCCTGGAGGGCTCGCTCACCTTGCTTGGGACATGCCATTTGGGAGGAGCAGCCGTTCTTCTCCCATGAGCTCCTCTGGGCTTACTATCAAGGGCTTCTCTGTGCCTGGATGCTGTTCCTGTTGCAATGCCCTTGTCTATGAGCACTTCAGAGCCGGGTAGAAGGAGAGACATGGTCCCTGCAGGTCAAGTTCTGCACTCTCCTGCCACCTCTGCACATCTCAGAAATGCTTTCCAAGTGGCAGATGCAGCTCATGTCTCCCCTGTGCCAACAGGGCATCAGGGATGCTCGCCACTGACACTGATGCCCATTCTCAGGCTCAGAGAACTTGGGGTGGGGTGGGGCCTGTGCTCTAGATCAGCTAGGCCTCTCTGCTGAAAGCCTGACATCTATGAATACCAAAAGGCCCTACCTTGCCAAAATTCTTCCCCTATTACCCTCTTCTTGATACAATGCCTCACAGTCCCCCATTATTGCCCTTAGGTTAAATGGCTTAGCTCCAGAAGGCCCTTATAAGAATGCAAAAGTGGTATCTGAGATGGGTGAAACATTAGCAAAGCAGGGCCCAGCTTCTTAGGTAAGGCTGGGTTCTCAGGGCTGGAATCACCCTGAGTCCAGGTATGAGAGGCACTGAAGCAGGGTGCAGAGCACTGGTCTGGAGTCAGGCAGAGCCTAGTGTGCAGTCTGGACTCTGCCTCTTACCAGCTGTGTGACTTGTGACTCTAAAATGGAGTAATAGTGGAATCTGCCTTGGGGAGTGCTAGAAGGAGTCATGGGAGAATGCGTATGGAGTACTTGGCACAGTGTCGCCCTCGTGGTAAGTGAACAATAACAGGCTGAGACCCTGGAGACCCCCAATCAGCCCCAGAGTCTGAGCGATTCCTGGCCCTGGGTCCCTGTGTTCTGCTCTGCCTGCCCCAGGACCCCTGAACCCAGGACAGGGTGGTCTCTTTGCCCCTGCTCATTTCTGTTGGCTGTAAGCCCTGCTCAGGCTGAACTCTCCCAGGGGGGACCCTGGCTCATCAGTCCCAAAAGTTTCAGCTTCTTCTGAGTTTGCAAGCTTCCTTGCTCCCTGTCCCTGTGTCCTCGAACCTGGGTCCCTCTCTCCCCATGCTTTCTTCATCCTGGTTCAGACTGAGCCTGCACCCAGCCTCCTTGTCCTTCCCCACCAAATCCCCACTCACTGCTGGGCCCTGAGCATCTCCTAGTCTCTGTATCACTGGGTTCAGGGATGCGGAAGGCACATTTCGTCTGCCTGAGGCCCTGGGAGCCACTGGCAGCTGGTTTTCTTAGATGGAGTCCTTGAGCATCAGAGCTAGAGAAGCCCCCAGAGATCTTCAGGCCCAACTGTCCCATTAAGCAGAGGGGCAGACTGAGGTCCTGGAAAGGGAAGGGACTTTCCCACAGCCCTGCAAAGTGCCAGAAACAGGATGTGGATTCTTTGCCTCTTCTGTTTATAGGGCAGGAAGTGTAGTCCTGGGATTAGACAGAAACATTCTCTGAAACGAATACCAGTTGCCATTTAGTTGATTCTGACTCATGGTGACCTCATGTGCTTCAGAGTAGAGCTGTGCTGTGTAGGGTCTTCATGGCTGTGACCTTTCAGAAGCGAGTTACCAGAATTTTTCTTCCAAGGCACCACTGGGTGGTTTCGAACCGCTAACCTTTAGTTAGTAGTCATGGGCTTAACGATTTGCACCACCTAGGGACTCCTGAAGCTATCTGAAAGGGACCTAGAACTCCAGGGGAAAGTCTGGGAACTTCCCAGTGAATTATTAGGATCGGTCGACTCTTCAGGGGCCCTGTTTCTGACAGTCTGCTCTCCTGGTGGTCTACGTAGGAATCTCTGCCTTTGTTATCCCAGTGAGCCTCTGAGGAAATACAAACATCTCGCTCCTTTGATGCGGTTTTTGCCCTATTTTGCTTTTACAACCATTCCTTTTTAAATGCATTTAGTTTTAAGCTCCTCAAATCCTGTTTAAGTACTTGGGGATAAGTCTTCAATGAATAAAGAAACAAATAGAGAAATAGGAAGAGCTGTGAGTTTCCTCTCCTTCCCCCTTTTCCCCTTCTTTCTTCCTGAAGCTGGTACCAAATGTCCCTCTTGGCTCCCCCCAACCATGGGCGCACCTTCCCAGCCAGGGAATCAAAGTTCACCCTAGGCCACATAGCTTGGGGTTTGGGCAGGAGGCCTGTCTGGCCCCTTAGCCCAGGCCTGCCCCACGTCCGTGGCCTGGCTCCAGCCACCCCTGGGCCTTAGACCCCCTTTTTAGGCCCCTGCTTGATGTTTGTCTTAGGTTCTCTAGAAGCAGAGCCTGAGACAGGGATTCGGGTGTCTGCGATTTGTTGAGGGGATGTTCTCAGGAGAAGGGGAGTGAGGAAGCTGGACAAGGCAGGGCAGAGCTAAGCAAGAAGGTGCTCTCAGCAGGAGTCAAGCTTCAGCTTGATCCCAAGGTGGGGTGGGGGGGGTGCTCTGGAGCACAAATAGCACCACAGAGTTGGGCTCATCCTAAAGAGGCCTTTTGTGCATCCACATCAGTCAGTCATTGGTTGTGGGTTGCCCTGGGTCACGGTGGGGTGGAAGCATAACCTCACGCGTGAGGACATGCATGAGGAGGGGCAGCTGGGAGCCATTACCAGCCAACACTGCCAGCAGCAGAGGCGTGAGTGCATGGTCCAGGAGAAGAGGATCCCGGTGGGCACCACCTCTACCCATACAGCGGCCTGGCACCTCCGGAATGGGCCTCTGTCCCCCATCACCAGGCTCCCCCATACCCTGATCAAGATCTTGCTGTGGGTCAAGTCCTGTGCTGAACATTTCATACCCATCGCACTGCATTCTCACCACAGCCTAGAAGGCAGGGCTTCTGAGCACTCCTTGATGGAAAAGGCTCAGAGACTTTAAGCACCAGGATTCAAATCTAACCTCCAGAGACCATGCTGGCGCTCTGTTCTGGTCTCTGTGCTTGTTAGAACTGCCAGACTCCACTTCCAGGGGCCATCATTGTCTCCCACAGCCCAGCTGCCCAGCATCTTCTCAACAGTATCCACTCTGGTGGCTGGCTCCTCTTCACAGATCAGCCTCACTCACAGAAGTCACTCATTTCTGGCTCCTGGTTCCCTGCCCCTTACCCCATGCAGCCTCGCATATCTGCCCTCTGGTCCTGCCCACCCCATTTTCAGGGGCCTGGATTCTGCCAGTAGCTGGAAATACCCGATTTGCCCACAAGTTACATCTCACTGGGGAGCAAGACAGCTTCTACCACCACTGTCTTTGCTGACATTTCTAACAACGCAGAGCTTCTGTAGACAACAGACATTTTTCCCTGACAGAGGCACCATCTTGTCACCACACTGATGATGGCTCTCAGTCAGAGGAGGGGGCTGGAGGACAGCGGGCTAGGGAGGGCTTCAGAATAGCCCATCCTCTGCAAAGAGCCATTTCCCTGGGCCACAGCTGGGCTTCAGCCTCGGGGGCAGCTGGGTGGCTTGCATTTCCTCTGCTGTTCTTTGGGAGGGCAGCGACGGAAATGAAGGAAGGGTTACTGAAATCTCAGGCAGGGTGTCAGATGCCTCTGGGTCTAGGAAAACAAGGAAAACAAACTGCATAAATAGTCCCTAGGTGGCGCAAACAATTTGCACTTGGCTGTTAACCCGGGGTTTGGCGGTTCAAACCCACCCAGCCCGTGGAAAAAAGGCCTAGCAATCTTCTGTAAAGATTACAGCCAAGAAAACCCTGTGGAGCACAATTCTACTCTGTGGAGCACAAATAGCACCACAGAGTTAGGGGGGAGGCCTTTTGTGCACCCACATCAGTCAGTCACCGGTTGTGGGCTGCCCCGGATCGTGGGGGATGGGAAGCATAACCTCATAGGTGAAGGTTACATGAGGAGGGGGTGGCTGGGGTTGCCATGAGTTGGAATCAAGTCGATGGCAACGTGTTTTTTGTTTGTTTTCTTTAAAGGGCTCAGAAAAGGGACAATAACAATAACTACAGTGGAGGATGTTACCCGTGTTCACTAATATCAGGTTGTCTTCTCCTTCCTGGGCACAAAGACATACACTTTTACCCCCTTGCAGAAAGGTAGGGCCAAGTGTCTAGTTTGGCTGTGAAATGAGAGTGGAAGGGATGTGTGCCATTTCTAGACTGAAGCAGGAAAAAGCCCATATGTGATTCTGCAGGCCCTTTCTTCCTCTGTTGTGACAATTGTAGGGAAAATCTCATGTTGAGATGGTGGAGAAACAAGATCACAGATATTCACAATGGAGGAAAGCTGTCCCAGAGAGTTGCCTGGAGCCGCAGAGAAATAAACTTGCATGAGAAATAAATATTGCTGTGTTAAGCGCCTAAGACATTGGAGTTGTTTGTTAGTGCAGAATAGCCTATCCTATCCTGACTAATGGAATAGCTGTTTATGAGCTGAGTACTGCACTAAGTGCTTTGCACATTTCATCTCATTAAGCTTTTATCACATCCTTTCCAGGCATGTCCTGTGACTAACTGCATTTTACAGATGAGGAAACTGAGGCTTAGAGGAATTCAGTAACTTCTACAAGTTAATATACAACTAGCAGGCAGCAGAGCTTAAAGTCAAGCCCAGGTATGTTTGATTCCAGAGCTGTAATTCTTTTTTTTTTTTTTTTCAGAATTTAATCATTTAAAAATTCTTTTTATTGTACTTTAGATGAAGGTTTACAGAACAGTAGGTTCTCATTAAACAGTTAGTACACATATTGTTTTGTGACGTTGGTTAACAAACCCACGGCATGTCAACACTCTCCCTTCTCGAACTTGGGTTGCCTATTACCAGCTTTCCTGTCCCCTTCTGTCTTCTAGTCCTTGTCCCTGGGCTGTTGTGCCCCATTAGTCTCGTTTTGTTTTATAGGCTTGTCTAATATTTGGCTGATGGGTAAACCTCGGGAGTGACTTCATTACTGAGCTAAAAGGGTGTCTGGGGGCCATACTTTCAGGGTTTCTCCAGTCTCTGTCAGGCCAGTAAGTCTGGTCTTTCTTACGAGTTAGAATTTTGTTCTACATTTATTTCCAGCTCTGTCCGGGACTCTCTGTTGTGATCCCGGTCAGAGCAGTCAGTGGTGGTAGCCAGGCACCATCTGGTTGTACCAGACTCAGTCTGGTGGAGGCTGTGGTAACTGTGGTCCATTAGTCCTTTGGACTAGTCTTTCCCTTGTATCCTGTTTTCTTCATTCTCCCTTGCTC
>NW_004443951.1:20441367-20448790 GCF_000243295.1 Trichechus manatus latirostris | reverse complement strand
CAGAAGCTGTCTCCAGAGTGCCCCAAGCATTAGAGGAGTCCCTGAGTTGTACTCAGTTCAATGAATGAGAGTCAGTCAAGGGCCCCAAGTACACAAGTTTCTGGTCCCACACAGTCCACAGTCTGGTGGAACGACAAGCCAAGCAAAAGTATGGCGGTTGGAATGAGTATTTGTGTGTGAGTGTGTGTGTGTGTGTGTATGTGTGAGTGAGGGTGGAATGGAATAGGTTCAGGAAGGAGGCTTGCCTGGCTTGAGTGGATGGTGTGCTGATGGGGAGGGAAGAGGGTCATACAGGTCAGAGAGATCAGGTGGAGCTCCCCCTGGCCTCCATTGGGGATGACTGGAAGTGTTGGGTTTACTGGGGACCATGGGTCTGCCCTCTACTCACCCCAAAGCCCTTCCTGCTCTCCAGCTCCATCCTTCCCCAGAGGACTCAGGTGTTCCTGACCTTCTGTTTAGGAGCCAGAGGACTGTATCAGTGTACCTCTTTCTGCCTTTAGGGTTGTATAGTGGGGCTACATGAGCAAGTTAGTGGTCCCAGGAAGCAGAGTGATGCATCCATCTGTGGACTACAGTACTGTCCAGGGGCCAAGCTGCCACCGAGAAGGCAGTGAGCAGTGTAGTTTGACTTAGTTTTAGCTTTGACAGAGTGAAGGGCTGAGTCCTGGGCTGGGGACGGGGCAGCACGTAGGAAGGAAAGAGGCAGACAGATGTGGGTTCAAGTCTAGGCTCTACCACTTCCTTCTGGGTGACCTTGAGCACATCTCTCTACTTCTGACTGTCAGTATCTTCATCTGACAAATGAAGATAATCACATTTCCCTCGAAGGCCACTTGTGAGGATTAAATGGCACGCAGCAAATTTCTCTCCCTCTCTCCCTGCGGCAGATGAATGGCAGGTGCCAGGCCACGGTCCTCTCTGGCTGGGGAGCTTTCCTAGGACCCTTCCCTGGACCCAGAAGGGTGCCTGCCTGAGAGGGCCACCAGAGGCCCAGCTGCAGGTAGCCCTGCCTTCATCTGGAAAAGAAAGATCAACTCTAAGAGATAGCTCCCCCCACTTCTCCCAGCATCATGTCCCAGGAGGGAGTTTGCAGGCGGAGTAATGTATGGCTCCATTTTTAGATGTTGCTGAATTCCATTTGCCAGAGATCTGTGTTTTATTGCCGTATCAGTGTTTCTAAATTGCACTATATTTTCTTAGCTTGATGGGAATTTACAGCATTCGGATTCAAGTAAAATTGGGCTCTCCCCGAGGCCCGGAAATCACTGGGGTCGATTGTTAGGGCTGCTGCCTCCCCCTCTGACTGTTTCTGCTAATTATTTATATTAAGAAGGAATCTGAATCTGAGACTGGAGGCCCAGGAGGTCTGCTTGGTGAGACATTCATCAGGGCTCTGAGGTCTGTGGATGCTCCTGTGAAGCTCCAGGCTGCCCAGGACGAGGCAGGAGGGCTGGGGCGTGGGGTGCAGAGGCAGAGATGCATTCCAGCCTGGAGAGCTAGGGCAGGAAGAGCCAGCAGCCAGCCTCAGGCCTGGCGTGTGCCAGGGAATTACAGACATTAGGTTGACACCCACAGTAACAGGAACAATGATACTGCGTATTTGAACTCCCCTTCAGTGGCCTCAAAGCCCTTCCATGCCTCATTGATTCTCCTGTGAGAAAAAGAGGACAGGGAATATCAACCCCATTTTACAGATGAGGAAACTGAGGGTCTACGGGATTAAGTAGGAGCCTGGAAGGTGCAAACAGTTTGTGATCAGCTGCTAACCCAAAGATTGTCGGTTTGAATCCACCTAGTGGCTCCTTGGAAGAAAGGTCTGGTGAACTGCTTCCATAAAGATTCCAGAAAAGGAGAAACATTGCCATTGAGTCAATTCTGACTCATAGCAACCCTATATGACAGAGTAGAACTGCCACATAGGGTTTCCAAGGCTGTAATCTTTATGGAAGCAGACTGCCACATATTTCTTCCATGGAGCGGCTGGTGGATTTGAACCGCTGACCTTTAGGTTAGCAGTGCTCGTTCTGTAAAGATTACAGCCTAGAAAGCCCTATGGAGCAGTTCTCTCTATAACACATGGGATTGCCATGAGTTGGAGGCCAACTCCAGAGCAGCTAACAACAACTGGGGGATTATGTCATACAGTAGAGTTGGGATTAGAACTCAGGACTGCTTGACCCAAACTGGTGTTTGCTCTGCCCCACATGCCTTGTAAGTTGCCTTCTCCTTCCATCTGCACACTGGAGACTTGGAAGAGGGCTCTCATGTATAGAGCCCTCACTATGTATTGGAGTCCCTGGATGGTGCAAACGGTTAACGTGCTGGCTACTAACTGAAAGGTTGGTGGTTCGAGCCCACCCGGAGGTGCCTCAGAAGAAAGATCTGGTGATCTACTTCTGAAAACTCAGCCATTGAAAACCCTATGGAGCACAGTTCTACTCAGATACGTGTGAGGTTGTCCTGAGTCATAGTCGCCTCGAGGGCACCTGGTTTTCACTAAGTGTCAGGCACTGCGCTGATTCCAGGCGTCATCTCCTGGAGGTGGATACCGCTCAGCCCATTTTATAGAATAGCCTTAAGACGTTAAGTCACTTGTGCATGGTCATATAGCAACTCATAAGTGGCATAGCCCCAGAACTATCTGATTCCAACACCTGTTCTTAGCCACTGGGCTCTTCTGCTTCCGGTGATACTAGCTAAGCCAACTCTGGCTGATACAGGAATGAGCTGCCCCAGTGCAGAGGTGGGAATCCTGGTGCATTCTGGGAGTCAGATGGTGCCTGTCTGGCGCTGACACCCAGCAGGCTGCAGGTGTGCCCAATCGAGGCTGGAGTGCTCGGCTGCACCTGCATTTCAAAGTCACAATCTCCCCTGCGCCAGCCTCCCAGGATGAGGTAGTAGTGCCCAGGGCATTGGGCGGGGAGGGAAGGGAGTCCCGAGGACACAGCTAGGGACTGCAGGAGGTTCTAGCCTGTCCCTCTGGCAGGTCCAGGCAGTTTATCTCACTTGGCAGCGATGCTCTGTCTGAAAGCACGTCCGATGCTTTGTGCAATAAAGTTAATGGACTTCTCCATCTTAGAGCAGCTGAATTCTCTTGGAGCAGATGCTGAGGGTTATGGATGTTCTAATTAGGAAGCTGCCTTTGGCACTGAGGAAAGCAGGGGAGGCTGCGACGTTCCGCACGCCCTGCAAAGACCCCCTGCCAAACTGCTTTCTCTGAGCTTGCCAGGGCAGACAGACTGTGGTGGAGGAGTGAGGAGGAGATGGTTCTTTCCTCTCCCATGTCCTACTTTCCTTCTGGCACCAACGGCCCTCCTCATTTAGCCAGAAGTGACCAAGAGGACCAGGCGGAATGGCCACAGCCTTCGAAGTCTGTGAACCCACAAGCAGGGTTTAGTATTGAGATCAAATAAAACTTACAACCAAGTTAATCTGACACATTTATTGATGTGCATAATTGTTATTGGACTGCACTGCAATTAGGCATAAATGGTAGGTCGTTCCTGTGAGTGACTGTAATTAGTAATTCCCATTTTTGGCCCAATCAAGTTTGGATTTTTTTTTTTTTTAATAAGCAGAGAGCTTCCCCAGTATCTGTAAATGGCATTGATATTGACTGTTTTCTGATTCACTCATTTATTTATTCATCTACTCATTTGCCAAATCCGTGAAACAGGGGTCCCAGCCTGGAGGCTGCGTTCTACTGTTTACCAGGTGATTGTGGGCCAGTTATTCCATATCTCTCAGCCTCAGTTTCTGAATCCATAAAATGGAGATATGCTCCCGACCTAGTAGGTTGTGATGAGATTCTGTAGAAGAGGTATGCAAAATGCTAAGCATTGTGCCAGGCCTGGAGCTGCCATTCAATTAGCTGGAACCCATTATTATTATTATTGTTGTTATTATTATCAATGAGAACTTGTCCTGAGGAAAGAAAGAGATATGAACTAAAAGCTTAGAAGCCTTCCATCATCAGGCAGGAGGGTGATTCTGAGTGCAGAGGGGGCCTGTCATTGGATTTTCAGGGGGCTGGAGGTCTGGGTTATGCAAGTGGGGCACAGAGCCAGTGACCCTTGGGTTATGGCAACTGTTGTGACCTTATCCTTACTCACAGGTGGGTGGGTTGGAAAACCTCTGGTTTTCCACATCTTCAATCTCACTACGGCCGCCCTTGGGAAATGTGGAGACGAGCCAGACACACCTGCAGAGGAAAGTGTCCCCACAGGGCATGGTGCTTAGCAGGCTCTCATTAAATGCTTGGACTCCTTCCTGTCCTGGAAAATGGGATTTCAGAGTTTAGAGAATTCTTAGTGACCTGAGGCTGAATTAGAGAGAAGGAGGGAATCTTAGTTACCTAGGGCTGCTGCAACCAAAAATACCACAAGCGGGTAGCTTTAAAGAACAAGAATTTTATTGTCTCATAGCTCAGGAGGCTAGAAGTCCAAATCAGTGTGTCGGCTCTAGGGGAAGGTCTGTCAGCTTCTAGTAGCTTGTAGCAATCCTTGGCGTTCTTGGGCTTGTAGATGTTTCAGCCCCCATCGTCACATTGCGTTTCCTCCTGTGTGTGTATCTCTGTCTAGTCTGCTCTTTTTATAAGACACCACTCAGAAGTGATTAGGTTTGGGACCCACCTACTCTGGTATGACCTCATTCACATAACAGAGGAAAACTCCTACTTCCAAACAGGGTCATATTTACAGGTACAGGAGCTAGGACTTTCCCATGTCTTTTTTGGGGATGCAATTCAATCCGTAGAAGAGGGCAAGCTGGTTCACACAGCAAACCTGAAAGTCAAGGCTTTGGGCCAGAAGGACTGGACAGAGGCTTCTATGCTCTTGGAAGAAAATGTCTCCCCATCTGGAAGCCACTGGACTCACTGGGGACAGCATGTGCTTTGCCAACACACATCACGCTGGGAGAAAATGGCCTGGGAGACAGCCTGGAGATGGGGTGGGAGTTATGGGGCTTGTCAGCAAGGCCAGAGCATGGGGGAGATCCGGGCAGGAATTCTGGGAGCCCGAGCAGTGGCGGAAGGGCAGAGGGCCAGGAGGCAGGGAGGCACTATTGGTTGGGGAGGCCGACAGCCCTGGGTTACACTCTGTGTCCTGCCCCTTACTCACTGGACCGTGGGCAAGTTATTTACCCTCTCTGAGCCTCAGGTCCCTCATGAGTGTAGTGGGGATGTAGCAAATGCTGTTGGTGTTTGCACATATTCCTTTGCCCTTACCACTTCAGTGCAAGCCACTCAAACTTCATCTGCCGCCACCTGCACTGTTTTGCCTGAGGCTTTGTCCTGGCCCTAGAGCCCAACTTGCCACCTTGCAGCATGCCAGAAGTACACGGGATTGACAACCTCTGGGGACCAGCCCTAAATCAAAGACTGAAAGGATTTGGTATATACATACCCCAGCTCCCTCACTCCTTGAACGGGAAACTCTGAGTTGCATGCTCTATTCTGATTTCCAGAATTCCCTGGCAGGATTAAGTTCCAGTTGCCCAGAGAGGTAGCTGGCTGGTGATGCACCTATTATTGTCTGCCTTGCCTTCTGCATCTCACTTCCTCACTCCCCTACCTTCACTTGCACTCAAGTCCTTACCTTGGAGTCCTCTTCTAGGGATCCCAAACTAAGACAGAGCTAATATCGTACCTCTCTTCTAGCACTATGGGCCTGGCACGGATTAGGTATCCTATACATTTAGTTTCTCGTTTTTTCCTTCCATCCTGTTGGGTCCTGGCAATTCAGTCTTCAAGGGGATCTAGCTATTGAGGTCTGGGTGGCAGAGCCTGAGACAGGCTGGGTTGACACACAGCCATTGGAAATAAGGGACCAGGCACTCCTGGGGTGTCACCAGGACCCTGGGACTTGTCTGGCAGGAAGCTGCATGTTCCAGGGCAGGGCGGCTGCTCCGGAAGCCTTCTCCATGGGACCTCCCCGTCCGAGATCCTGTTTGGAGGCTGAGGCAGGCAATAAATCCCCTCGGTGGCGCTGATCCCAGCATGGGCCACCCTGCAGAAAGGCTTCATCAGCGGCCTCATTTACATAAGATAATGAAACCGCAGTAAAAATAGTAAAAGAAAAAATGGCCTGGCAACTTTGTTTCCACAATGACAGATGCTTCTTAAACATGCAGCTTCTGTTTGATGGTAAGGAAGTGCCATCAAGGCCCTGGGGTAGCGTGTGTTCTGGCCTAGCCTGCGTCTCCAGAATGGTGACCTGCAGCCCCAGGAATGCCCTGGCCCTGACCTCCCCCTGCTCCTCGGCTCACTCCAGGTGGACTGGGGAGGATGCAGGAGTGGGGAGGAGGAGCTGACAGAAGAGCAGGGAAGGACCCTCACACTTAACACACGCTTTACAGGAATTATTTTCTTCCATTTTCCCATGAGCTCCCTGCGGCAGTCAACATGGGCATCTCCACTACAAAGGTCAGTAAACTAAGGCTTGTGAATTGTCCAAGGTCACCTGATTAACGTGGTAGCGGTTATTGGGTGCCGTTGAGCAACCCTATGTACAATAGAACAAAACACTGCCCAGTACGGCCATTCTCCCAATCATTCCTGTATTTGAACTCATTATTGCAGCCACTGTGTCAATCCATCTCATCGAGGGTCTTCCTCTTTTTCAATGACCCTCTGCTTTACCAATCATGACGTTCTTCTCCAGGGACTGGTCTCTCCTGATAACATGTTCCAAGTATGTGAGACTATGTTTCACCATCCTTGCTTCTAAGGAGCATTCTGACTGTACTTCTTCCAAAACAGATTTGTTTGTACTTTTGGCAGTCCATGGTATATTCAATATTCTTCCCCAACACCATAACTCAATGGCGTCAGTTCTTCGGTCTTCGTTATTCATTGTCTAGCTATCATATGCATATGAGGTGATTGAAAATACCATAGCTTGGGTCAGGCCTACCTTAGTCCTCAAAGTGACATCTTTGCTGTTTAATACTTTAAAGAGGTCTTTTGCAGCACTATGTCATTTGATTTCTTTTTTTTTTTTTATATTTTATTGTACTTCAGGTGAAGGTCCACAGAACAAATAGCTTCTCATGAAACAGTAGTACACATGTTGTTCTATGACACTGGTCAACAACCCCACAGCATATCAACCCTCTAACTTCTCAACCCTTTTTTTTTTGGTGAAAATACACATAGCCAAAGATACACCGTTTCAAAAATTTCTACATGCACAGTTCAGTGACATTGACTACGCTCTTCCAATTGTGCTGCCACTCTCACCCAAGATGAAGGTCTACAGAACAGAATAGTTTCTCATTTAACAGTTACTACAAATGTTGCCCTATGACAATGGTTAACAATCTCAAAACACATCAACAATACCCTTACTCAACCTTGGGCTCCCCATCACCAGCTTCCCCGTCCCCTCCTGCCTTCCGGCCCCCGTCACTGGACTCCTGTACC
>NW_004443951.1:20408298-20432109 GCF_000243295.1 Trichechus manatus latirostris | reverse complement strand
GCATAATGCAGGTTATTAATGAGTCTTCCTCCAATCTTGATGCCTTGTTCTTCTTCATATAGTCCAGCATCTCAGATTATTTGCTTAGCATACAGATTGAATAAGTATGGTCAAAAGACACAACACTGACACACACCTTTCCTGATTTTACACCACACAGTATCCCTTTGTTTTATTCGAATGACGGCCTCTTCGTCTATATATGGGTTCTGCATGAGCACAGTTAAGTGTTCTGGAATTCCCATTCTTCACAATGTTATCAGTAATTTGTTATGATCCATTCAGTTAAATGCCTTTGCACAGTCAGTAAAACACAGGTAAACATCTTTCTGGTATTTTCTGTTTTCAACCAAGATGTGTCTGACATCAACAATGACATCCCTCATTCCACGTCCTCTTCTGAATCTGGCTTGAATTTCTGGCAGTTCCCTGTTGATGTACTGCTGCAAGCACTTTTGAATAATTTCCAGCAAAATTTTACTTGTGTGTGATATTAATGATATTGTTTGATAATTTCCACATTCTGTTGGATCACCTTTCTTTGGAATGGCCACAGATATGGATTTTCTCTAGTTGGCTGGCCAAGTAGCTGTCTTCCAAATTTCTTAGCATAGATAAGTGAGTGCTTCCAGTGTTGCATCCGTTTGTTGAAACATCTCAATTGGTATTTCATCAATTCATGGAACCTTGTTTTTAGCTAATGCCTTCAGTGCAGCTGGGATTTCTTCCTTCAATACCATCAGCTCTTAATCATATGCTACCTCCTGAAATGGTTGAATGTCAACCAATCCTTTTTGGTATGGTGACTCTGTGTTTTCCTTCCATCTTTTTTTGATGCTTCCTGTGTCATTCAGTGTTTTGCCGATAGAATCCTTCAATATTGCAACTTGAGGCTTGAATTTTTTCTTCAGTTCTTTCAACTTGAGAAATGCCAAGTATTTTCTTCCCTGTTGGTTTTCTAGCTCCAGGTCTTTGCACATTTCATTATAATACTTTACTTTGTCTTCTTGAGCACCCCTTTGAAGTCTGTTCAGTTGTTTTACTTCATCATTTTTTCCATTCGTTTTAGCTGCTCTATGTTCAAGAGCAAGTTTCAAAGTTTCTTCTGACATCCATTTTGGTCTTTTCTTTCTTTCCTATCTTTTTAATGACTTTTTGTTTCTTCTTGTATGATGTCCTTGATGTTACTTTATAACCTGTCTGGTCTTGGGTCATTAGTGCTCAATGCGTCAAATCTATTTTTGAGATGGTCTCCAAATTCATGTGGGATATACTCAAGGTCGTATTTTGGCTCTTGTGGACTTGCTCTAATTTTTTTCAGTTTCAACTTGAACTTGCGCATGAGGAATTGATAGTCTGTTCCGAAGTCAGCCCCTGGCCTTTTTCTGATTGATGATATTGAGCTTTTCCATTGTCTCTTTCCACAGATGTTGTTGATTTGATTCCTGCGTATTTCATCTGGTGAGGTCTATGTGTATAGTCACTGTTTATGATGTTGAATAAAGTTATTGTTGGTCTTGCAAAATTTTATCATGTGTCATTTCTATCACCAAGGCCATATTTTCCAACTACTGTTCCTTCTTTGTTTCCAGCTTTCACATTCCAATCAGCAGTAATCATCAATGCATCTTGATCAGTTTCAGACTACAGAAGTTGGTAAAAATCTTCAATTTCTTCATCTTTGGCATTAGTAGTTGGTGCGTAAATTCTAATAATAGTCATATTAACTGGTCTTCTTGTAGGTGTATAAATATTATCCTATCATTGACAGCTTTATACTTTAGGATAGTTGTTGAAATCTTCTTTTTGACGATGAATTTGCTGCCGTTCCTCTTCAATTTATCATTCCTGACATAGTAGACCATATAATTGTCCAATTCGAAATGGCCAGTACCAGTCCATTTCAGCTCCCCAGTGCCTACGATATCTACCTTCAAGTATTCCTTTTCATTTTTGACATCTTCCAAGGTGGTAGATGGGTCTTAAAACTTGGTCTTATATTCTTGAGTCCTTGTCTCCTGACCTGGATGCCTCCATGAGGGATGGGGGTAGGAACATTTTCATGAGAGATAGTAGGAGAGAGGGCAGGTACCTGACCTAGAGAGGTGGTGGGGACCGGTGGGATATGGGACCCAGCTCAATGGGTCTCAGACATCTGTGCCCTGAAGTCTGAGCAGGGCAAGATGAACGAGGTCAAGGGAAAGGGGGACCCCTAATGTTATGGGTTGAATTTTGTCCCCCCAAAATATGTGTTGGAATCTTAACTCCTGTACCTGTGGCTGTAACCCTATTTGGAAATAGGATTTTCTATGTTATGTTAATGAGGTCATATCAGTGTAGAGAGTGTCCTAAACTTAATCACTTCTGAGTAATGTAAATAGCAGTATCGACACAGAGACAAGCGAGCACAAACAGTGGAAGACAGAAGCACTCGTGAGAATTGCCAAGGAACCAAGGAACGCTGGGGCTACAGAAGCTGAGACAAGGATCTTCCCCCAGTGCAGACAGAGAGAGAGCCTTCCCCTAAAGCCAGTGCCATGAACTGTGAGAAAATAAATTTCTGTCCTTTCAAGCCACTCACTGGTGATTTTCCTGTTACAGTAGCATTAACACACTAAGACACCTGATATCAAGGATACCATTATTTGGGATAAGACTCTCTCAGATCAAGTGGTTATAAAGAACCCAACCAGAATCTGCTTCAGAACTGTCTTGTCCTGTCACTTCCAACCCACTAGGCTTTGCAGTGACTGCCTTTGAACAAGAAATAATAATAAAATAATGATAACGAATGAAATTATGGACATCTCTGGTCTAGTCTCACCTTGGCCAGGTAGGTGTTGGGGGTTCCTTGCCATACCACCACTTTCCCTCTAAGTGTCTGTGGTGGAACCTGATTCCCTGATTCCATGAAAGAGGGCTTGGCTACAAGGGGTGGAGAGAATGGGGTTGAGCAAATTCCCAGGATACAGATGGGTCTTGACTCATGCCGAATGGCCTTTGGGAGTCAGCCGGCTGCTAAGGAAGGTGTCCTTATGGAAGCACTGAGAAGAATGGCTAATGAAGCCCTCTCTCCAGGCTCTGAACTGGGCTTGTGCAAGTGGAGACTGGCTGAGTCCACTCCCCAGGCTCCTTGTGGGTGGCAACTAAAGGTGCATGTCAGGCAGAGCTTGGGGAGATACCTCCCTGGCTAGCCCCATTTCTGTCTGGCTGCCCCTCCCCTGGCTCTTTCCTGCAGCCTGTGAAAACTTTGGCCTCCTTTGAGAGGTTGTGGAAGGGGAATAGGATCATGTGTCCTCCCAGATCTTTAGTGTCTTACACTGGAACCCAAGCCTTTGAACTTAAAAGGTCAGTATTTGCCACCTTTTCTGATTCTCCTGTGCCTGGGCTAGTCTTGCCCTTGGTATATTGGGAAGGGTCCTATCATTTTTTAATACTTCAAAAGTGTTTTCCCTCCACAGTAATAGCTAACATTGCCTGAGCTGTACCGGGTGCCAGGCATATAGCATCTCACTGAATCTTTATAAAAACCCTCTGTGGTGGGTTGATGTAAATAAACCATACAGCAGCTAACCGAAAGGTTGGAGGTTGGAGTCCACCCAGAGGTGCCTTGGAAGAAAAGTGTGGTGAGCTACTTCTGAAAAATCAGCCATTGAAAACCTTATGGGGCACAGTTCTTCTCTGAAACACATGAGGTCACCACGAGATGGAGGCAGCTCGACAGTAGCTGGTTTTTGGCAGTAGGTTTTAATCATTCCATTTTACAGATAGTGAAACTGAAGCTTAAAGAAGGCACGGAACATGGGGCAGAACCTAGGAAGTTAAACTCCAGAGTCCCTAATTGTACTCCCTGCTTGGTGGGGCTTGTGCATCAGGCCTAACCCCACACCCATGCAGAGGGGCTCTGAGTGATCATGAACCCATAGGGGCTTTAGGTGTTCCCTTCAGCATAGATAATCTGGGGTTCAGTGAAGTGGAAGAAAGGGGTACAGAGTAGAAGGATCAATTAAGTCCCTTAATAAGAATTTCAAGTGGGAAAACTAAGAGCTAAAGGAGGTCGAATTTATTAGGAAGATACAGACCAAAACCACAATGAGATAGCACCTCACCCCCAGTAGAAAAACATGATTAAAAAACAAAAGCAAACAAACAAACAAAAAACCCCCAGAAAACAAGAGGTGTTGAAAAGGATGTGGAGAAATTGGAATCCTCCTCGTTCATTGCTGGTGGAAATGCAAAATGGTACAGCCACTGTAGAAAACAGTTTGGTGGTTCCTCAAAAGGTTGAACATGGAACTAGCATATGACCCAGCAATCCCAATCCTAGGTATATACCCAAAAGAACTGAAAACGGGAATGCAAACAGAAACTCGTATACCAATGTTCATTGCAGCACTTTTCACAATAGCCAAAAGTTGGAAACAACCAAAATGTCCATCAACAGATGAATGGATAAACAAAATGTGGTATATACATACAAAATGGAATATTACTCAGCCATAAAGAGAAATGGAAGTTCTGATGCATGCCAGACATGGATGAACCTTGAAAACATGCCGAGCAAAATAAGTCAGTCACCAAAGAACAAATACTGTAAGACCTCACTTATATGAAGTAAGCAAACATATAGAAACCAAACTTATTAGTGGTTACCAAGACTGTGAAGGATGGAGAAAAGGAAAGTTTTTGTTTGGGGAGCACTGAGTTTACATTAATGGTGGTAGAATAATTAGGAAAAAATAGGGATAAGAGCTGAACAACAGGAAGAGTGTAGTCAATGCCACTGAATTGTGCATGTAGAAACAAATTAATTCCACAATTAGAAGAAAAAAAAAAAAAAGAGGGCAGATCCAGCCCTGTGCTGCCCTTGAATGGGGTAGATTGGGCCTGTACCTTCAGAGTCTGAAGCCCAAGTGTCCCCAAGGTCCGTGCTGCACAGCTCTACCCCTCACACCACCCTGTAGCACTGTTCCTTTCTAGAGCCTGGCTACCTGATGGTCTGTGAGTAGGCCAGCACCTCTGGCATTGCCTGAGAGCTTGTTAGCAACGCTGAATCTTAAGAAATGGCTCACACATTGAGGAGGCTGGCAAGTCCCAAATCTGTGGATCAGGTGTCAGGCTGGAGGCTTCTCTTGACTCATGTGGTTTCAGGGACTGACAAAACCAAAATCAGCAGATCGGAAGGCAGGTTGCTGGCTTAGCAGGCTGTAGGAGCTGGAGAATCCCTAAATCTGCAGGTCAAGTGGCAGGCTGCTGGCTTGTGTCCCAAGAACTGGAAGTCAGAAGATGACGAGCTGAATGCAGGATCGAGAGAGTGTAGACTTTGCCAGAACATCCATATATATTGGATGCAGGCCACACTCCCAAGGAAACTCCCCTTTCAACTGATTGGCTGCTCACATCAGAGCACAAAATGGAGGACGATTATCTAATATCTGCCAAATCACTGAGAATCATGGCCTAGCCAAGTTGACACATAACATTAACCATCACAGCTCCCATCAGACCCATGATAACGAAGCCCCTTATTTGCTCCAGTTAGTTTGAGTGGGTCTCTGTTCCTTGCCACCATGATTCCTGACTGAGGAACCACCTGGAATGTCCTGCTCCTAAGGGTCCAGAGCTTCTGAACTAGGAGCTAGTGAATGTCCTGGTTCTGGGAAACTGGAGAGAGCAGGAAGGGCATGGACTAAGGAGAGGCTGGTGCAGACACGCTTGAGCATACAGCAACCAGGGCCTGAGCTACCACAGCCACATGCTGTGCCCACCCCCACTTTAATCCAGGAACCCCCATTCTTGAGGCCTGGGGCTGATTCACCTCCCCTTCCCTCTTTGCTGATCCAAGAAGTGGTAGGGTAGGGAGGTATTTCAGAATCTCACACCCTGAGGGGGCAGTTCAGAGGGTGGGTCCTGGGAATGGGTCCCAGGAGGGACAGAGTAAAGAGACAATGTTGTTTTGGAGTCAGAAGCCCTGGTTTGTTATTACAGTTGTGTATGTGGAATTCCACATTGAATAGTTGTATGACCTTGGGCAAGTCCATTGATTCTCTGGTCCTTTGTTTCCTTGGCTGTAAAATAGGATATAGCAGTGGCACGCTAGGGAAGTCCATGGGGAAATGGGTATGAGGTGCTAGGCAAAATGCTTGGCTCATAGTGAGCGCTTGGTAACATGGGCTCCTCCTTGTTTGGGAAGGGTGCAGTGAAAGACCTTCAGAAGAGAGAGAAGCAGCACCCTCCACTCTCCCGGGGGCAGAACCCAGCATCATTGCCTCACCTGCCCCATAGGCAGACACAGCCAGGCAAGAGCTCAGTGCCTGCGGGAGCCAGCCAGGTGCAGATGAGTTCTGAGAGGCAGAGTCAGGGCATCTCAGACAGGCTGGGGGCTGGCAGGCTATGTCCTCCCTTTTCCCAGTCCAGAGACCATCAGGGTCACCCCACTATCCTGAGAGGGCTTGGCTGACCCTTGTCCAGAGCCCAGGGTGTCCCAGATGAGCTTCTAGGTCAGGCCCTGGGCTCCAGGGCGAGGATTCTGGCCTCACTGCTCGCTGCTCTACTCCAGAGGACCCAATATATGTTGTTAGTTGCTGTTGAGTCGATTCTGACTCATGGCGACCCCATGTGTACAGAATAGAACTGCTCCATAGGGTTTTCAGGGCTGTGAAAACTGCCCCCACCCCAACTTCTTGCTGGACCTGGAGTCCCTGCTGAACCCTGGGGGATGGATCTTTTCTCTGCCCCCGACCCCAATGGCTCACAGAAATCCTTCAGTCCAGAGGCTCTCCCTGCCTCCTAGCCTCTTTCTGGGCTGCAGCTTCAGGTTAGCCCAGAGCTCTCAGACACTGTAGCCCACCAGGGATTGCTGGGGCCCTGGCTTACCTGGTACTGGGTGTTACCTCACTTGTCGGCTGATAGAATAGGAGGGGACATATTTTTGGAGGTCTGCTCAACCCATATAGTCTTCTTTGGAATTTTCCAGCTTTCTCAACTCCTCCTAAAGCAATAGGCCTCGGTACCACGATTGTCTTATGTGACCTCCACTCCTGATTGGAACAGAGATGATCACCTGACCCAAGCTGGTTCAAATATAGTCACTCTACTAAGAATGAGAACTGAGACACCAGAGACTGAGTCAATTAGATGGTGGTGGACATTTGGACTGAAAGATCCTGCAGTGTCAGGATGTTAGCTGTGTTAGGGTCTGAGGTGAGTATGAAAAGTTAACAATAGCTAAAAGGTGGAAACAACCTAAATGTCCACCCAGAGATGAATAGATGAACAAAAAGTGGTGAATACATATATGCTGGAATATTGCTCAGCTATAAAGAGAAATGAAATCCTGATACATGCTACAACTTGGATGGACTTTGCCAACATTATCCTGAGTGAAATAAGACACAAAAGGACAAATATTGTATGACCCTAAAACCCATTGCCGTTGAGTTGATTCTGACTCATAGCGACTCTATAGGGCAGAGTAGAACTTCTCCATAGGTTTTCCAAGGAGTGGCTGGTGGATTTGAACTGCCGACCTTTTGGTTAGCAGCCATAACATGCCATAGCTCTTAATCACTGCACCACCTACTTAGAAGAAATAGGCAGTGTATAGAAATCAAAGCTTATCAGTGGTTACTGGAGGGTGGGGAGAAGGGAAAAAGGGGAGTCATTGTTTAGGGGGAAGTGAGATTTGTTAATGGTGGAGGAATAATTTGGAAAAGAATAGTAGTGATGGTTACATAACATGATGAATATAATTGATGTCATTGAATTGTACATGTGAAGATCATTGAATTGGCAAATGTTTATATGCTTTTACCACACACACACACACACACACACACACACACACACACACACTGTGTTAAGAGCTTAGAACAGCACCTAGCAGGCAGGAAGTACTCAGTAAATATTAGCTATTTTTACGATGGTGATGATGTTGTAGGGGAGCAACTAGGGTTTTGGATGCAAATTGGTGTCTATCAATGAAATCTGTTTGCATGAGACTTGGAAGTCGGGTGAGGCAGAGGCTATCTTCCCACCTCCTTTTGGCTGTTTCTGTAGTGGAAACATGAGATTTTTCAGCAGCACCATTCCAGCACCGACCTCCAACTTCCTAGGTGATGAGAGGCAATCATGAAGGTGGCAGTAGCAGCAGCAGCTGCCTGACCCCTGGATGGCAGCTCTGTGGTGTCCCACTCTCACAGCTCTAGATGAGTCTTGGAGGTAGTCTCTCCCCTGGTGGGCCAGTCTGTATCGTGCTGGGAGTTACTCCTGGAGGCTCAGGTTGAACCTTGCTGCCTCCTCTCCTCCACTGGTTTCATAAGCATCTATATTCAATCCCTTTCTGCTTAAAGTATCCTGCCTTGGACCCTGATTGATAGGTACAGTTCCCATCTTGACTTAGAGCTTTCTCATTTCCAGTTTGAAAAGGCTCAGGTAAGAGCTCTGATTGGCCAAGCTTGGATAAGATGCCCACCCAACCTCACCAACCATGGCCAAAGGCAACTCCCAAGGTACGTGGATGGAAGTGAGTTGGGGAGGGATGTGCCTAAGAGAAGGGAGGACAATCTCAAGAACAGACACACCATACCCTCAATATCTGAAATTGGAACCAGGAGCCTGGCCTGGAGCCACTCACTCGCTTAGCTCCAGGATCTTCTGCTCGGAACAGTCAACCCTGGGTGACTTAGCTGCCTGTCGCCGTCGGATTTTATGAAGAGTAGACAACAGAAAACACACCTCAAGGGGGCCCTGTTTTCTAGAAACATTTCTTTATTTAAAATTTAAAACCATATTACTTCATACAGCAAACTGTGCACTTTTATATATCACAGTGTCTTAAAAAGGAAAATAATCAGATTTGTTTGGAAATTTATTTACATCAGCCTAGAATGATTGGCAAGTAACACAGTTACTATGAAACCCAAATTGTTACAAAATGTTTACAAAAAACTATATTCATAGAAATTCTGCATGTCCACAAAGGGCATCCCCTGAATGGCCCAGAGACCAGTGTGTGGGAACCATGTTGAGTGGGAATAGGGGGCATCCAGGCACTCTGGTCTGGGTGATGGGACAGGCCAGGGGTCTGGGAGGCCTATGGTGCTGTTTTGGGCTCAGCACAGGCGTGAGAACCGAAGTCCCCATCACGGAGGCCCAGTCAGGGAGGTGGCCCAGGCAGACGAGGGCTGGGGCTTGGAGCACAGTGGCATGAGGACCCCTGGAGCCTGATTCTTGTGCAGCCAGGACAGGATTCCCCTCAGGGGTCAGGATTCAGACTGGGCTCTGGCCAGGGTCTTGGAGGCAGACCCCCGGTTAAAGTGCAGAGCCTGACACAAGGGGCAGAAGCAGAGGCCAGGTTGCTGACCACACGGAAGCCCACTCCCCAGCCCTTCTCCCTGCCTTTGCCATGAAAGGGCAGGACCGCTAGCTACAGGACTGGACTTGCGGAGACAGACTGATCCAGGTGAGGTAGGGACAGTGGTCTGCTGGCTACCAGGGGGTGGGTGGTCTCTGTTAACTGACCTGCTGTGGAAGATGCAGCAGGGGACAGAAGGACTCACAGATGGCACTGGGCTGTGACTAGGATAGGAACAGCCTTCTTGTCTCTCATCATTTGTCCCTCCCCACTGTCCTGCTCACATCTCTGGCTCCTTGGTCCCTCCCTGACAGCTGGTCTCTAGGTCAAATGGTGCTGGGGAGGTTGTCTGAGTGAGGCAAACTCTTGGCTGCCATGATGGAAGTCTACGGTGGCTTTGCTGCATCTGGAGGTCTCGGTTTTGTCCTGTAACACAGACACTAACTGGGGTGATTCAAGGTCCTGTTATAGAAGGCAGGGGGATGAGTCAGGGTCAATAACCAGGGTATTGGGACCCTACAGTAGCATGCTGGCAATGCGCCAGGGTCATTTCTCTTCTGAAAGTGCTTTGTGTGTTTCACCTGGCTGTGAGCTGTGGAAACTCCTTGTGGGTGAGGACTTGCGAAAGAGGCCTTTGCCACTTAGAATGAGAGGCTTCCTCAGCCTTCTGGGGTATTATAGGTGGAACCTGAACCTACCTGGTGACCGCAGGCAGGGATGAGAGCAGGTCTGGGGAACTGGCCTCCCTCCCAGTCTCTCTGCTCCCTATTAACTATCCTGGGACTATAGAGTGTGATATTGGCACAGGTGCCACGTACCAGCATGACATTTCTTCCCAGATACAGGCCAAGCTGTCCTGTCCCAGACAGACCGTCAGATGGAGACCAGGTCCCCTGGCCACCCCAGCCCCTCCCCCTCCCATAGGAGGGTGCTGGATGTTCAGGATCCATCCGCTGGCCCCACATGGTTCAGCCCCTTCTGCAGGGCTTTCCCCACCCCACGGGGCTCTCTGCAGCCCCTGCACCAGGCAGCCCCCTCCCAGACTTGACTGCTGCAGCCCCCCGTCTCTCACTTGGTCCCCACCCATACTGGCTGGGTTATGTACACTCTGTGTGCAGATGTGCGGGGAGGGGTGCATATACACTGTGCATATATATATACAGTATATATATATACAGTATATATATGTATATATATATCTTTTTACATTCATATATATATTATACAGAACATGAACCTTCTACGAAAAACTGGTTTGTGACTTCTCATATGACCTCAGCTCTGAAATTTTAATCCCAGGGCAAATCCAGGATTGAAATGGGGGCTTGATTCAAACTTGCATTGGAGACAGAGGGCAAGCAGCTAGACCCATTCCAAATGTGTCCACCTAACTTAGGACTGTTCTAGATGTGCCTATACAGCTGGGTCCACTCCAGGCACCTGGCTACAGAGTTGGGCTCCTTTCTTACATCTGCCCATAGCGCTGGGCCCATCCCAGATGTTAAGTCCATGAAGCTGTTTGTCCCAACTGCTAGACCCTTTCCAGATGGCCATCCATACAAAGACCATTCCAGATGTGGGCCACAGAGTGCCTATTTCCAGATGTTTGTGCATAGAGCTGGGAATGGCTCAGGGAGGGATCAACTTCATGCTGAGTGATGAAGAAGCAAGCGCAAAACCCCAAACAGCACCCCTTGGAAAAAGGTAGGGAGGGGAGCTTCCAACTCTTCTGGCCGAGTTTGTGCCTGGGTCTGACTGCTGCTCTCCATGAGTTTTAGGAGGGAGAAGCAATTTCTAACCATTTGGAGTCTTCACTGAACACTGCCAGGCCCCTCCCCTCTCCTGGGTCAGAGTTGACATGTTTCAGTGTCCAGGGCATTGGTTGGGGCAGGGGATGTGCTCTTCCGGTTGAGGCAGAGTTGTGACTATGGAGGGGGAGGCCCTCCCACCCCTCAGAGATTCTGAGTCCAGATCATTGGCTAAGGGAAGACATTCACAGAATGGGGCCACCTGAACAATGACAAAAGTCCCCAGGGTTTTCTTATCTGCCCGCAGCAGAGGAGCCAGCAACAGGTCAGGGGGAGAAAGACTGA
Organism: Trichechus manatus latirostris; assembly: GCF_000243295.1. Classification (NCBI taxonomy): domain Eukaryota; kingdom Metazoa; phylum Chordata; class Mammalia; order Sirenia; family Trichechidae; genus Trichechus; species Trichechus manatus. Next base: position 20,420,661 of record NW_004443951.1, on the reverse strand, counting down.
TCGAGGGTTCACTGTTCAAAAGTTCCAGGGCCTGAGGAGGGGGTCTCCTCACTGTTGCTCCTAAATCTGGCCAGTTCAAGCACATTGACAGGAGGCAGTGGCATTTTGGGTGAGAGGTTGGGATGGATGTGAGGATGCTCTTCTGCTCAGGGTACGTGGGACCAGACATGAACCGTCCAGCACCTCCGCAGGCCAAGTCCCGTCGTCTGCTCCATCCAAAGCAGCTGCTTCTATGCGTCCATCACTCCCAGCCACTGCCCTCAGTGTCTCCGTGTGTATGTGTGTGTGCAGGTGCACGCGTGTGCACCTGCCGCAGCTCAGCTCCATGTCCTCAGGCAAGGTAAGCCTTCACTTTAATTCCACATGATCTATTTTGCTGGGAGCACCTTCTCCCCACTGCCCCCACAACCCCATGCACACACCTCACAGATGCAGAGGCACCTTTGGTACCCAGAATGACCTGGGAAGAGACACAGTTCACACTTGGGCAGGGGTCATCTCCACTGCACTTTGAACAAACACAGGACATTGGCCAGAGGTTGGACACTGGCCACCCATACGGATATAAGGCTCGACTGGGAGAGGAGACCAGGCAGTATGTCATCCCACCTCTGTTTAGAAGTCCAAGAATCATTTCAGTTCCTTTTGCGGGGTTTACTTACTGGGGCTGTGCCTCTGATTATCCACCCTTCTTTACTCTTTCTATTAAAAATCTGCTGACCACTGCTATTTCCTTTTCTTCCTCCCAACACAATCTACGTATGTGTATAGCCTCAGAAGAACGTGACACAGTCATCTAGCAGCATGCACAAAAGCACATGCACATACGTGTGTGTAACATGAGCATGGGTGTGAGCACGTGCTATGAAATCATGTTGGATAAAGAAAGACAGTAAGTAGTTAACACCTGGGGTTGATGGGCGCAAATTGGCAAACGCTTTCATTAGAATCTTGTTATCTGGGAATTATTAAAAAAAAAATTGTTTCCCCTTCAAACAGGACCCTTCACCTAGAGCAAAGGTGTCACCAGCCATGATCCCCTGAAGTGTTCTGCCCCCCACTTGGCCAGTCTCCCCGAGCATACACCTGTACAAGTACAATCTTGGCAAATCCTTGGGACAAATGACCTCTCCTATGACAGAAGTGCAACCAGACCCCGATTCCCTGCCTCACTGATTGTCCATCCCCGCTCCCACTGTGTGCATTTGAACACGTGTGTATGAGCACCCTCACCCTCACACTCACAAGGTCCAATCACACACAGCTTCTCACGTGTAACAGGAGCTGACCCACACTGCATGCCTGCCTGGTGCTGTCCTCCATCCCTGCTCTCCGTGGCTCCCACAAGCCCACACGTGCATACGCACATACGCTCACACAGGGACCCCTGGATAACATGGCTTTTCTTCTTACACATATCTGGCTATGCTTCAGGTTTTATCCTGTCCTCCATCCCCTGCCATTCAGTGCACAAATGCACATACACACCAAAACGTGCAAATTCACACATGCACACATACATATGTGTACTTCCCAGAATCCCAATGCGACATAGCTTCTCCTGTTTTTACATGTATGGGGCTCTGCTGTCTGTTCAGATGTGCCTCCTTGGTCTCCAGTTTACACATACACACACATACAAACACACACACACCCCAGACCCCAAAGGATTCTCCTATTATTGCATCCCCTGGCCTATGTTATATGTCCATATCTGGTCTTCACTCCCAGCCCCCAAAGCTTGCACATGTGTGCATGTACATGCACGCACGCACACACACACACACACACACACACAGACATACACCAGAAGCTCAGATAGCACGGCTTTTCCTATCATTACATGCGATGAGCTACGCTGCACATTCAGCCTTCTCCTTCCTCCTCCAAGGTGCACAGCCTGTCAGAGCTGCTGTGGTTCTGGGAACCACCTGGTTTGGTCCTGAATCTCATGAATTGGAGGAGGGACAGTATATATCCCACAAGCCCACTGTGGTCTTCTACTTTGGGAGTTCCTGGGGAGAACTAGAGATTACCCTTCACCCCAGCTGAGAAGGTACCTGAAATCTAAAGGTAGCTCTTCCTTAACCAAGCTTCCCAAGCAGAAAGAGGAGAGGGGTGGGAGGGGAGTGGCTGGGGATCTCTGGTTCCCTGCCCAGAATGTCCAGCCTCCTTCCACTACTCACAACTGACCCTCGGGCCTTGGCCATGGGAAGTCCTGCTGGTCCCATCATGTTCTCTTTAAGGACACTTTGTTCCTAACCCTTCTATGTCTTATTCTTTGTCCAGAATCTTGAAGTCACAAACCTCTAGAGCATCACAGCTCAGTGGAACCACAGACCATCTGGTTCACCGCCCTCACTGGTCCCTCACTTGCTGCTACTACTCTGCTGTCTTCCCCAAACCCCATATGTCACAGCTGCTTTGGACAAGAGATGAGGGGCTAGGAAGACCTTGTGTTTCTGTGTGGGGTCTTTGGTTAATTTCCAGGAGGCAGCTTCTCCTACCCCACCCAGCTATAATATCCTGCCCCTGAAAACTTTCTTTTTCTGGGGATAATCTTTAGGTTTGGCAAGTCCAGGAGGCCAGGAGTTCTTTGGGTCCCCTTTGGCTTTCCCTATCTACCCCAAAGTTGGCCTGTGTAGTAGGGCACTGACCCCTATTTTGAGGAGGGGTGATCTGGCTTCCACTTCAACCTAGACAAGGCTACTCTTCTCTTTCCAAGATGACAGAGGGAGGCCAATGTGAACTGGCCAGGAATGAGAGTTGCTGCTGAGTAGATGGGAAAGAGCCCAAGCTCCCAATTGCCAACAAGGTTTAGAAAGCAGCTTGATAACCAGCAAGGTAAGATCTGCTGGCTTGAGGGCCTGTGGTATTTCCATGGACTCCACTGTTCCTCTGCTGGGCTGAGGCTCTGGGCAGTCACTGTGAGGGACTTAGGGGGCCCTCTCCCCTTTGGCCAGAAAGTGGAGAAGAATTTGATGTTACCACTCCACCATTTATACTCCTAGAGACTTCCTAGAGGAGTGGGAGTAATTGGGACACTGTCCATAAGAATTCAAAATGGTGGCCTCTGTTAGCACCATTTCTCCCCCTCCCATGCCCCAGGTTCTCTCCTCTTTTCCCCTATGTGCTCTCTGCCTTTGACTTTGCCAAGACGGGACTGCCATGGTGGGGGCCAAGTCCACATGACCAGGATCACGTGAGCAGCCCCTGAGGGATGAAATCTTCCTTCTGCCCAGGCATGTGGGTGGCCATCCCTCATCTTCAGCTCCCACTGGCAGCCACACTATAACATCTTTAGGGTGCCCAAGTTTTGTGCCTCTGGTCTCATGGTCAAGTCCTAAGAGGGCTGGGATCATGGAGAAGGAGGGGCAACATGAGAGCTGTCTCCTATTTCCTTTGGCCTCTGCAGGGCCTTGGCAGAAACTTCTGATTGCAGAGGAGAGTTGAAGAGCAGGTGAGTTTGGCCTGAGAGAGGCATGTGCTTCCTTTGGCCTTGGCTTTCTCAGCTGGCAGCTTTAGAAATCCATAGAAGAAATGAGAGGAGAATGAAGCCGAAATGGCTGGACTCAGGCTTCTGGTTTCCTGTTAGGGAGGGCACAGGGGCTCCTGGCCCAACAGGCAAGCAGCAGCTGTGGTCCCCAAGCCCAGCACGGGGACCGGGGACGTTCCTTTCTGGCTCCTTTTCTTTCCTCCACCCTATCCCAGGCCTGAGGTCCCCACCCGGCCTGTGCCTAGGGGAATACAGGGGCCAGTGATGTGCTGCAGGTCATACTGTCCTTGCCCGGAAGCCGGCGATCATTGAATGTGTGCATGTTGATGACGGCGTCAGTCTTGACCATCATGGGAGGCTGTGGCTTGTGCTTGACCCGACGCTGGCAGGTGAGGGAGAAACGGATCTCATCAGCCACGGTGCTGCAGAAGGAACGCTGTGGTGGGGGTGGGGGTGGGGGTGGGAGGGAAAGGGGCACAAGGGTGAGGCCTGGCCCTGCTTCTTCTGCAGCTAACTCCTCCCTTTCTTCGCATCATCTTTCTAATGGGAGCCACCTCATCTTTCTAACATCTTCACCCCATCCATCCCTCCATCCCCTGCAGAATGACTAGTTTGTATAGAAGTCTACAAAAGCACCACGTTCTTGTTTGGAAACTAAGGTAGGTTGGGCAGGTTATTATCATCTTATCCCCATTTTACAGATGAGGAAACTGAGGCTCAGAGGAGAAGGGACATATCCAAGGTCAAGGGGCAGAGCCAGGATGCAAACCTCCGCCCTCTGCTCCCACAGGGCTCTGAGAGTCTTTCTCCCTTCCCCTCCTCACCTACCCCTGCCTCAAGACAGCTTGGGGAGAGGTGGGGAAGGCAACTTGAGGAAGTGACATTTGAGCTGAAACGTGAATGATCAGAAGGCAGTGAGTTGTTTAGCCCCTTGCCACTCAAGGTGTGGTCCAAGGACCAGCTGCATCACCATCACTTGGAAGCTGGTTAGATAGTCAGAACCTCGGGCCCCACCCCAGAACTGCTGAGTCCGAATCTACATTTTAACAAGATCCCCAGCTGATGGGCATGCATGGGAAAGTCCGAGGAGCTGTGGTTTACTTGTCTGAATTTTCGCCATTCGATTCTGATGCCGGAAGCCAGCCTGTTTCATCCCTATGAGCCCAACCCCCAGCATCCCCTGGCCCAGAGTCGGGGCTCATGAAACACCTGATGACCGGCAGGCTCCTAGAAGGGCTTCCAGCTAAGGGGGAAGGAGCCTACCCCGCTCAGGGAAGTCCAGCATACTTTCTCAAGGTGGGTGAATGGGAGGCAGTTTCCTCCAGGGCTTTGGACGGCAGTGGCCTCCTTCTGATTTGAGTCCCTGTAGGTGGCCAAATAGACAGGGGAGGTGCAGGCTTGCCACAGGTACCAGTGGCTTTATGAGACCAACTGGCAGAGGCTGTCCTGAGGCTTCTATGGGGGTGGGGGCAGGAAGGCTGTGGGGAGTTGTCCATGCCTCAACTTACCTAGTGGCACTGTCACCTAGACTGCTAGGTACAAGCCATGTGGTGAAGAAGCATGGGGACCTGGCTTTGAATTCTGGCTCCATCTCCTGCCAGCTGTATGACTTCTCTGAGCCTCCCTTTCTTACCTACTAATTGCAGTATATCATCCTTCCTTTCTTCCCTTCCTTCTCCACAAATATTTATTGGGGCCCTACTATGTGCCAGGCTCTGTTCTAGGTGTTAGAGGCATTGCAGTGAAGAAGACAGGCAGGGTCCTGGCCCTCAGAGAGCTCATGGGCTAATGACAGAATGGAAACATGTGAACAAAGAAACATGTCAGATAGCGATGGCTACCATGAAGAAAATAAAGCAGTGAAATGGGACAGAGAGGAGTTGGGAGTGGGGAAGGGTGAGGAAGGCTACTTGAGGAGGTGACATTTGAGCTGAAACCTGAATGACCAGAAGGCAGCAAGAATATGGTGCTCTGGGGGAAGAGCGTTCTAGGTGAGCAGAACAGCATGTGCAAAGGCCCTGGGGCAGAAATGCACTTGGTGTATTAAGGGCTAGAAAGGAGTCCCGTGTGGGTAGAGCAGAGTAAGGGAGGCAAGGGTAGGAAGGAAGAGTTCAGAGAGGTGGGCAAGGGCCAGATGTGGCAGGGCCTTTTACTTTCAGAGTGGAATTTGGAGCTCATTCCAATTGAAATGGGACTCCCTAGAGAATTTGGTTGTTGTTGCCTTTGATATAGCATAATTTAGTTAGCCACTCCCTACTGTTGGACATTTAGTTTTTCCTCCCTTTTTTCATGTTATAATTAACACTTCAACAAATATCCTTGCAAATAACACTACATCTATCTTTGACACTTCCATAGGGTGCATTTCTAAAGGTACAAATTGATTTGTAAAGTGTATGGACACTTTTAAAGGCTCTGAACATACTGCAGAGTCACCTGTCAGCAACGTACCCATTTAGATTCCCTCAGCAATGCTGGGAAGTGTCCCTTTCCTGACACTCTGGCTGAGTATCAGTGTTCCCCTCCTCTTTGTTGACTTAGGCTTCTGGTTTTAAAGGATCCCATTTCACTCTGATGGATGTATAAGCTGCCCCTTTGTAATGGTCTCCTCGACATGTGGCTTAACTGGAATCTCCTTCCACAGTGGACCTGCATCCCTCTGAACTCTAAGAAAGGGGCTTCCCCCAGCCTAGCAGCCCTCTACATGGTGCGCTGGAGACTCACCCTGTACTCTTTCTTAAACCACCCATGCCAGGCCCCCCCAAGACCAATTAAAATAGAATCTCTGGGAGTGAGGCCAGGGCATTAGCACTTAAAAAATTCTCTCCCTTTGATTCTAATTTGCAGCCAAAGCTCAGAGCCATTGCCCCAACCACACTTGAATTAATCAGATGGGCTGAGCCTAGTTCTACCGCCTGCATGCTTGGGTTGGCTCTCTTAACTCTTTTCTTTTTTAAGCTTTTGATTATGGAAATTTTCAAATATATGCAAAAGTAGAGGGAACAGTATAAGGAATCCCTATGTAACCATCACCCAGCTTCCACAATGACCCTGGAGGGTTTGAGGCAGGGGAATGATGTGGTTTGGCTCATGCTATGAAAAGGGCACGGGCTGCTGTATGGCGAGCGCAGGCAGAGAGGAGCGTGGAGGCAGGAGGGCCAGCTTGGAAACGGCTGTGTGGTCCAGGCTGGGGATGATGGGGGCTTGGTTTAGGCTAGAGAGACAGCAATGGGCAAAGGTGGTCAGAGTTAGTGCACGGTTTAGAGGCAGGGCCGGCAGGACTTCCTGAGGGACCGGCTGTAGGGTGGACTAGTGAGAGGAGGAGATGAGTAACCACGGTGCTGCCAGCACATCGTTGCTGTTGTTGTTAGATGTCGCTGAGTCGATTCCGACTCATGGCGACCCCATGTGTGCAGAGTAGAACTGCTCCATCGGGTTTTCAAGGCTGTGACCTTTGGGAAGCAGATCGCTAGGCCTTACTCCTGAGGAGCCTCTGGGTGGGTTTGAACCTCCAGTCTTTCCATTAGTAGTCCAGTGTGTTACCATTTGTGCCACCTAGGGACTCCTGTGCCTGGTACATAAAACCAAAAAAAGCAAAACCCGTTGCTGTTGAGTCGATTCCGACTCATAGTGACCCTACGGGACAGAGTAGACCTGCCCCGTACGGTTTCCTAGGACTGCCTGCTGGATCGAACTGCTGACCTTTTGGTTAGCAGCTGTAGCTCTCAACCACTGTGCCACCAGGTTTTCCACCTGGCACATAGGAGGCGTGAAACCAGCACAACTCCTCCACCCCCTTCCGTTTCTTTCTCTTTCCTGTGGAGGTCCCAGCTCTCAGGCGTTACCTGCTCTCGCTCTGCTGTTTTGCGGAGCTTGTACACAAACTCGCCCACGGCCACCAGCACAGACAGGACCAGCCCGGCTGCCAGGACGATGAAGATGCCCCCGATCTTCTGGATACCTAGGGCGCTGGCCTCTTTGTTCTCCTCCTCAGGACAGCCGCTGCCCCGCCACCACTTCTCCTTCATGATGTGCAGCTTGTCCTCCTCCTGCAGCTGTAGGATGGCGATGGTGATCTTGTCCCGGTACGGGGAGCCTGAGCAGGGGACAAGACCCTGGTCAGCGCCTGCCACCATCATCACTCCACTCATCACCCCGTGGAAAGGGGGGCCTATCATGGGAAGATACCTCTTTAAATCTATGTATGGTATCTGGGTGGAGAAAGTGTCCTAATTCGGGGTGGGGGCATCTCGCCTATCCCCATAGGTCCCTGGAAGGGCCAATGTAGCTGGGCTGCATCAGTAGGGGTGGGGTGACCTATAGGATTCTGAAAGGCCCCATGTATCTGGGCTTCATCCACAGAAGTGAGGTGAGGAAGGGCAGGATGATTTCTGAGAACGGATCTCCCCCACTTTGTGTTTGTCCCAGTTCCTATCTGCTTAGTCCAGGGATGACCACACAAGGTGGTTGGATCCATCCCTAGGCCTCTGGGCTGAGTAAACGCCAGCTCTAGACTGAATGGAATAAGCAGGGAGAGGGAGCAGGAGACTAGGTATGCATGTGTCCATCCTCTGCTCTCCCCACCCCCACCCTCCCGCCTTGCAGTCCCTGGCTCACCCATGGGCGTGCCAATGCCATAGCCCTTGGAGTCGATGAGGCCCCCGATCTGGGTGAGGTTGCAGTTCCTCTGGGTGACGTACTCGATGGTGGTGGACTCCATGAGCAGTGCGTAGTCAGCTGTCAGGGTCCTCTGGATGCCCTCCTCATTGTTCTTCACCAGCGCCGAGGGCTTGCTGCTCATGAAGGCCCACATCTTCTCGAAGGTGGAGATCTTGGATTTCTGCATCATGTTGGGGGGAGTAATTCACAGACAGTTACTGAGCATACCAGGGACCAAGCACTATACACCCCGCTTAATGGGGCTACGGCCACTGAACTCTGTTCATGGTGCTCAGAGTAGCGAGTGTCACCCAGCCCATTGCTCAGATGTGGAAACTGAGGCTCTGGGAGGACAGGTCCCCAAACACACAGCTTGTAGGTGATAAAGCCGAGACTCAGACTCAGGTCCACCCACCTGGAAACCATTGGCTCTTTGGTATCACAGAAGTGGTTTTCAGACTAGCTTCAAAAAATGAATATTCTTTCTCTCACATTTATTAAACAATTACTATGTACAGGCCTTGTTCTAAGTGCTTTACCCTTTACCTGTATCAGCTCATTGATTCTTCACAGCTATTAGAGGAGGCACGTACTATCATTAGCCCCATTTTACAGATGAGCAAACTGAGGCCTGGCTAAGTAACTTGCCTAAGGTAACCCGGATACTAGAGGGCAAAGCCAGGCTTCAATCCCAGGCTGTCTAGCTTGAGTCCATGCTCTTAAGCATCTGGCTGCACAGTCTCACAGGAACCACTGCTGGGGTGAAGGAGAAGGATACTAATGAGTGTTTGCTCCATGGGTTCTGGGCCCCCCTACTCCTAAATCAACAAGGCATCTCCCTTTCATTTATGCTGTGTTTTACAGGAAGGTTTGTTTGAAGGAAGGGTTTCTGTCTGCTCTTCTTCATGACAGTGAGAGAAGCAGGGTGAGAACTGCAGAAGGTAGAGAAGTGGGGGCAGTTAGAGCAGGTGGTCTGCACACCCCTTATCCCCTTCCCATGGCTGCCCCAGGTCTTGGGGCCAGAGGATCCTGGTCTGGACCCTGCTGCACGGCAGGATCAGCATCCCTATGACCAGGGCTGATGGGTGGGCTGCCCTGCCTGGCCAGGGAGACTCAGAAAGGCAGCTGGGGCTAGGAGAGAGGAGGGTGGGGGCTGAGTGGCCCCTGCTACCCGGGATGGCTGGGCAGGGCAAGGTGCGTGGCACACACGAGTTTTCTTGGGAACCTAGTGCCTGCCAGCTGTCTGCTCCCAGAGGGATTGGCCCTACCGCCACTGATCTCAGGGGAGCAGGTGGCTCTGCAGGCCCCACTGTCCCGGCTGTTTCCAAGTCTGGCTTGCCTGTCTGTGATGTCAGCCTGTCTGACTGTCACCCGGCCCAGCTCCGGTGTGTGTGACAGTATGGGTGCACTCCAACAGGCTGGTGCAGGGCTGGGGGATGGGCAGGGGACAGGGAGGAATCAGCGCCTGCACTGTAGATGGGTGTGGGGGGTGGGGCTGGGGAGAAAGTGTATCTTCTCCTCTGCAGATGCTTTCTAGCTCTGGTAAGGACCGCCACTTCCAAAACTGGTTCCTAGAGACCCAAGCACACCTGAGGGGCGAGGCAACGAGGGCAGGAAGGGGTCCCAAAGCAGCAAGCAGGATCCCCATTTGGAGTTCCAGCTTGGAATCTGCCGAGCACCAGGGATTCCTCCCTGGGGCACAGGACCTGGGCGACCTGGGCACCTTCATGGATGAGCAGCCACTCCCCCTGCCTTGACATTTATCTGTCCGAAAGCCAAAGGCTCAGACTGCTCCCAGCTCCTTCCATCCTCAGTCTGTCTGATGTTCAGTTATTCAGCTATTCTGTTTTCCAGCTACTCCAACTCCACAGTTACTCTCTTACCTCTGCAGTTCTTGCTTCCAAACCTTTGAGGCTCTCCAGATAGTCTATCTGCCCAGTTATTCTTCCACCCCAGTCTCTCTGCTGCTCCAGGTAATCTTCCACTTCCACTGAATCACACCCAGAGGTCCTCTCACCCCAGCTACACCATCCTTCAAAACTGTCCTGATTTCCAGCTCTTCCCAGCCCCAGACATTTCTTATTTTCTAGATAGTTCTGATATGCAGACTCTCCCACCTCCAACTTCTTTTACTCCATTAGTTCCTTTCTTGCTCCACTACTCTTCCTCCTCAGATTCTCTCTGTGGTACACAGCTTCTAAATGGCTCCCAATGACCTCTGTCCCTGGTATTCACACCCTTGGGTAATCCTCTCCTCTCGAGTGTGGGCTGAACCTAGTGATCCGCTTCTAACTTCCCCCAAAAGTGATGGGGTGCCACTTCCAAGATTTGAGTACAAGAGATTATAACTTTCATCTTGCTTGCTCGCCCTGGTGGAAGCCAGCCGCTATGCTGTGAGCTGCCCTATGCAGATGTCTGCACGGCAAGGAACAGAGGAGGGTGGCCCCGGCCAACAGTCAGCCAAGAATTCTAGCCTCAGTTCAACAACCCCAGAGCTTGGAACCAGATCCTTCTCCAACCAAACCTTGAGATCACTGAAGTCCCAGTAACACTGTGACTGCAGCCTGTGAGGGACCCAGGACCGGGGGACTCAGCTAAGCCACACTGCATTCCTGACCCACAGTCACTGTGAGATAATGAACGTTGGTTGTTTTAAGACAATAAGGTTTAGGTAATTTGTTATACAGCAATGGATAACTAATGGGCTGTCTCACTCACATCCTCCCATAAGCTACTTCTGTTCCTGATATAGCTGCTTTCTCAGATAATCATCGATTCCACCCATTCCTATAATCAAATTATCCAAGTCCAATCATCCCTGCTTTGATAGATACACACGCTTCCCAGGTACTTCACCATCTTGGTTATTGCAACCTAAATACTATTCTCTCTTCAGTAATGCCAGCTCCCCAGCTCTTCTCCCACCCCCTTCCCTCCTGCTCTCCAAATTCTCCCTGTTCCACTAGAGGGTGGAGCCAGGGATGGGTAAGGCAATCAGGGATCTCCTTATACTCTCTAAAGAATCCACCCAGTTAAACCTTCAGTTGACTGAATGATTGATTGATTGATCCAGCCATGCTTCTATCCATCCATCCCCTCATCCATCTGTTCATGCTCTTACCTACTCATCCACACACTATCTACACATTAATTTATTCAACTATTCAACTATCCCCCTAACCTCTTACCTATTTATCCATTCATGCATGCATCCATCCACCTATCCACCAACCCATCCATCCATCCACCCACCTACCCATCCATCCATCCTTTTAGCAGTCTATCCATCACCCCACCATGCATCCACCTCTCCCATCTTACTCACTCTCTGTCATCCATCCAATAAATCTCAAGCCCTGAAAAAAGTAACTTGACAATGAGCCACTCAGAGAACCCTGCCCTACGCTTTCTGTGTCAGAATGGGATGAGAACTTCTCCTCTTTCTCCAGTTTCCTCCCTGTATCCCCACCCCCATTCCTCCTGTACACAAGCCTGCCTGACACTAAAACATATGCTCCTTCCAGTAACAACACACCATATATGGAGTCAGAAATTTCAGTTGCGGGTTGGGAGAAGTGTTGGGACAGATGGGCTTTGAGGAAAGACATGTGAAGCCATGAGTAGGTGAAGGAACTTAATGAGGATGATTTGAAAGAAAACCAGAGAGCTTGGGCCAGTCGAAATGGGAAGTGGCAACAAAGAGTGAAGCATCACCTGGCTGTGATGCTGATTCCAAGACGCTCTCTCACCTTCAGTGTTGACGATTCACTACCTCCACCACCTTTACACAGATGGATCTGAAATCTGCTCCCCTTTAATGGCCACCCACTGGTCCTTGTCCTTTATCTTGGGGCCCACATTCTTAACCACATCCATTCATGGTCTCTGGTTCCCCTTAAGTCCTGTCCTTCTGTCCTTATGTGATTCTGTGATTCTGGGGCACATCTCTGAAAATCTTCCCTCTGGCCTGCCTGAGGCAGGGAGGAAAGAAGCCAGACTCCACCTGGATTCTCAGGCCCTTCTCCTATCTCTCTGGGCTTGGTCACGAGAGGCCTGAGTTTCTGTCATTGGTCTGGAGTCTCCACCCCAGCGAACGGAGCCCCACATACCTACGGCTTCAGTGCCATCTTGCCTGTCCCTACTCCTGAGGGAACCTTAATAAGCATTGCTCCAGGGCCAGCCACCCAAATCAATTAATGGGATCATCA
>NW_004443951.1:20397391-20407156 GCF_000243295.1 Trichechus manatus latirostris | reverse complement strand
ACTGTAAATCAGTCCAGAAGGCTGGGTGGGAACCTGGTAACCTGGAGAGAGCCCGTAGCCTCTCAGCTCCTGACAATTCTTGCTCTGTGGGATGCCAGCTCCACAGTGTCAGATCTTTCACATTTTCAAGAAGCTGGAAATCTGAATGCTTTTAAATACAAAATTCTCCCAATTTTAAAATGCTGGCAATGAATTTAAAAATACGTGCATAAGCAACGTGTGGTCCCTAATATGTCTGTGGGCTGGACAAGCCCTCCAGTTTGCAATAATAAACAATACAAATAGTTAACATTTGTTGTATGCATGCTCTGTGCCAGGTATTGTTCTAAGCTGTCTACAAGGATTATCTCATTTAATGATCTGAATAACTCTATGAGGTGGGCACTATTATTATATCCATTTTACAGATGAGAAAACTAAGGCACAGGGAGGTTCTCAGTAACTTAGCGGCTCTCAGTAACTTCCCAGTCATTACTGGCCCTATCCCTGCTCCTGCTGCTGCTACCCTGCCTGCCCTCTCTGGGTCTCTTGTCCTTTCCCTGGACCCCCAGGCTCCGTCTGAAGTGCTTAGCTCTGCACAGACAGGTGGCCACCTCATGGAAGGAGGTGCACGTGCCTTCTACAAAGCCCAGCAGGCCCAGTCCTGAGGGACTTGGAAGAAGGGGGGTTCTCCAGGTACCCACTGGCTGTCCTCTCTCCAACGTGCTCCAGTTGAGCCCTCTATCCCAGGAGGGGGCTGCAGGGCAGGAGACAGAGGGTCCCATCTGCTTCCCCGTCTTCTTGGTCAGCTAACTGGAGGGGCCCTCAGAGGAGAAAGCCTTCTATGTAAGTGCATACTGTGTGCCCAGCACCGAGCTAATGACTGTACCTACAGGAGCTCACTGAATCCTCTTGCTAATTCCTGCAAGGTGGGTAGCAGTATCTCACCTGTAATGAGTTGTACAGGTGAGCAAATTGAGGATCAGAGAAGTGAAGTGACTTGACCAAGTTCACCCAGCAAAGACAATACCCAAGACTTAGATCCTGGTCTGTCTGACTTTAAAACAGATGCTACTTGACTGAGCCAGGCCCCATCACTCTGTATTCAGCTTGATCACTGCATTTCCGTCCTCTCACCTGGCCTTTGCTTGAAGGCAGGGCTAAGGCTCTAACTGAGAGAGGCCAGCAGATTCTAGAGGCAGCCCCATCATTCCAAAGGTGGAGAAGGTGAGCTGGGGGAGTGGCCCCCAGAGCCTCCAGCTCAGGGTAGAGTGTGCTATGCAGCTGGGAGGCAGGGAGTGGACTGGATGATGTCTCCAAGTGCTTTCTTGGCTCAGATGATAGGGCCAGGCAAAGGCTATGGGATGAGGCGAGCAAGACAATGCTCAGGGGCCTGGGGAACCCTGAATTCTCAGCCCTTAGCTCCCATCCCTTTCTTATTCCTCACACACAGTCCCTCCCACCTGTAATATCCTCCCCGCGCACCCTTAGCACCAGCAGAGGGCTAAATCCTTGGTGGAGTAGACGCTGTCTTCTGACATCCTCTCCCTTCAAAGCTGCCTGGCCCCCCCACCAAGAACACGCTTTCCCAACGTTTTCCTTTACATCTTGCCTACATACTTTTACAGCCAAACGGAGCTTTCAAAGGCCTCCTTTTTCATCTCCTAATTAATTTTTATCTTCTAAGACAGAGGGAGGACAACATAGGAGACGCTGTTTGTGATGTCTTCTTCTCCCTGACAACTCCTCACATGAAATTTCCTTTGGAATGATGGGGCTGCCTCTAGCCACCCATCTCCCAGGCTGCATGGGCGGGACCGAGAGATCCAGAGCCCCTGAGAACCTGAAGTCTGCTTCCTGCTGTTGTGTCTTTGGACAGGAATGGGTTCCCTCCCTCGTGTTCTATTCTCAGCCAGGGGGCTTTTTAAGATGGTCTGCGGCCAAGCCAGGAGCACATGCTAACCACGGAAACAAAGTTCATCTGCCCTGCAGGGCGGGACACTAAGGGGTGCTACCTGCTTGGTTCCTGTCCTCAACACCATCTGCATTTGCTCCACTCGGCTCCCACCATTTTTCATCTGTCCATCCATTAACTCAACAATGACATCCACTTGACATGTATTATTTGAGCAACTATGTGCTAGTACTGCGTGTAGGCTGGGGACATAGCTCAGCCAACTGTGGCTTTATTCTTCCCCAATTACCCCTGAGGACTGAGGCGGGGTCCTTAGAGAGGCAATATGGGTATCGTGACAAAGTGCACGGGTGCTAGAACCAGATGGCTTGGGTTCAAATCCCAGCTCTGTTTCACTAGCTGTGTGATGTTAGGCAAGTCAGTAACCTCTCTGAGCCTCACTTTTCATCATATGCAAAATGGAGATGATGATAATAAGCCCTATCTTCAAGTTTTGTTATGAAGATGATATGAGTGAACACATATAAACTGCATAGAACAGTGCCAGTTTCTGCTGAATCGATTCCAACTCATGGCAACCCCATGTCAGAGCAGAACTGCACTTAGGGTTTTCAGTGGCTGTGACCTTTTGGAAGTAGATCTTTCTTCCAAGGTGCCTGCCTCTGGGTGGATTTGAACCACTAACTTTTGGTTAGTAGCTGAGTGCTCAACTGTTTGGGTCACCCAGGGACTCTGCCTGGCACACAGTAAGTGCTTAATAAATGTTACTATTATTGTTGACTATGGCAATGTCTCCTAGACATCTGAGGGCTACCCCTCTGGAGCTGACTCCTGTTCAGCCCTAGTGCTCTCTTCACCATATTCATTCACGGGCAGGGGAGACAATCCCCAGGAGAGGATCCTGGCATGGGTGTAGGGAACCCTCCGTGAGGCACAGCCAGGAGGGCACTGTGAGTGCAGAGACAGAACATCTGACCTTGTACCCTGGCTCCACCACTGATCTGCTGTGTGATCTTGGGCAAATCACCCGACTTTCTAGGCCTCCATTTCTCTAGCTTGAACTCCGGTCTCCTTCCAGCTCTAACTTTTCAATGTTCTGGGCTAATAAGGAGGTTACCACAATGTAGTCAGACATAAAGAAGACTTAATTGACCATCGGGAGGGCAAGAAAGTGGAGTTAGCTCCTCAGAGGAATGTGCAGTTGCTGTTTCTGGCCAACAGGACCTTGTAAGCATGGGCCTTGGGCACCAGCATCCCAGCTGGGAGGCAGCAGCTGTGTCCCTCCTCTGCCCTCTTTGCTGCACGGTTTGCAGGCTGCGGGAGGTGCTGCTTGATGCCGAGGACAGAGGCTCGGTAGGGAGCTGGGACTAGGCTCTTGTAAGCCAATCTGAGCAACTTAGCACGGAGGGAGGCAAGGGCATCCAATCAGCGGCAATGAGCCCACACCAGGCTTATTTATGCTGCTTTCCTTTGATCGGGAGCCCTGCTTAGACACGGGCTCATGTGTAATGCATGAGGGATGCTCTGGCATAGTCAAAGGGCTGGGCTGCAGCCTGGGGGTAGGCACGGTAGGTTTGCACACACACGCACGTGCACGTGCACACTGACAGGCCATTACATACATGTATGCATGCACAGGCAATTACACACACACGCACACACACATACACGTGTACACACATGCATGGGCCATTACACACACGTATGCGTGGTCCAATACATACAATCAGGCCTGTCCCCCTCTCCTCTCACACTTATCTAGGCACACCATGTGGGCATTCAAGCAGAGGCACTCACACACACTCTGCATGCACATATACATGGGCACATGCTTGCATACAATCATAGGCATGTATTCGCATGCCCAAGTCACAGAGATGTATGCATACCTACGCTCACTACCTCACACATGCACACACACACACACACACACACACATGTGCCCTCATGCCCAAGCACAAAAACATATATGTACCCACAGAAGCAACCCTTTTGCACGAGCACATATGTGCACACATACTAATGTACACGAATGCATATTTGCATGTTACATACTGCCACCCGCACATGCACGCAGCCATGTACTCGCTCACACTCATGTACACATACAGAGTCCCATATAGCTCCTAATGTGCTGACAACCATGGTTTTATTGTTCTCATTCTCTGAAAGACATGGTGGTGACCCCTCAGCAAGGCTGTGTTCGCAGCTTCTCAGTGGTAGCTGCGACATCCAAGAAGGGAGCCCTTTCCTCTCTCACTTCTCTTCACTAAGCAGCTGCTTCCAGCCTCAGGGAGGGGTGCAGGGGAGACTGGGCTGGGGGAGAGTGCTGTCAGGGCCTCAGTGTCAGGAGGCAGAAGGCTTTTCCACCCAGTCTCTTCCTTTCCTCCTTCCTCAGGCCCCCACTGGAGGCTCAATTCATCACCCAGAGGCTCAGCCTGGAAAGAGGCAAGGGCTGGGGTGTGGGGAACCAGGGTCCAGGGGAAAGGGAAACAACTCCAGTTTTCCAGATTTGTTGAGTGATTGATTGATAATTAAACAAATAAATGGTTGAATGGAACCTGCAGCCATAGAGTTCCCAAATCTTGACTGTTTCTGAGAAATAATCAGAGCCGTGGTTCTCAAACTGTGGTCCCAGGACCAGCAGCACCAGCATCACCTGGGATCTTGCTAGAAATGCACATTCTCAGGCCCCACCCCCAGACCTATTGAACTGGAAACTCTGAGGGTGGGCCCCAGCAATGTCTGTTTTAACAAATCCTCCAGGTGATTTGGATGTAGGCTTAGGTCTGAGAACCACTCTTCTAGAATAGGGCTTTGGAGGAAGGCAGACGAGGGTCAGCATCTGGCTGTATCAGTTGTGAGTCCTTGGACAAGCCGCTTAACCCCTCTGAGCCTCAGTTTCCACACGTGTAGGATGGAAATAACTATAGCACCTACCTCAGAGGATTTGTCATGAAGATTAAATGCAAATATTTAGCACAGTGCTCCCCCACCCCAGCCCTCTGTGAGCTCTTAGTAATCGTAGCTATTGTTAATATTATACAAACTTCTGGAGGAAGATTTATAGCTACTGGTTCTCAGGGTCATCAAGAGTCTCCTAAATCCTCAGGTATGCTGGGCTAGAAGGTGAAAAAACGTTGGGGAACTGAGTCAACACCTTATAAAGCAGGAGGGAGCAACAAAGTTATGGCCAGTTACTAATTAGAGTAGTAACTTGGGCAGGTTACAGGCACTTTACGTGAAGACACTAGCATCTCAACAGTATGACGTGTGAAGTAACGGTTTTAAATGCTTGTTCAAGTTTTCAGCCTCCTCTCTTTCTTAGAGGATGTGGTCCCTCTGCCCTCCATAGTGATGAAATGCTCACCCCTAGCCCAAACCGGCTTGTTGGAGGCGGATGGTGCTGAGACCTAAAGCCAAGGGCAGGAAGCCCACTGGTCCCAGGGCCTGGTTAGACACCTGGCCAGTCTTTTCTTCTTCCCTCCTCCCCACTCCTTTCTCTCCATCTGTCCTCCTCTGATGATCTAAGGAAACAGAGCACATTCATACTGCTTGTCCTAGGTGTGGAAGCTTCTAGAATCTGTGCTGGGACTAGCCCACATCACCACAGCTCCCCAAGGTCAACTGGTCCCCAAGAGGGAGGGGCTGAGTCCTGAGGATTTCTGGCCCCTTGCCTCTGTGGTTGGGGGGGACAGAAATGCCCTTTCCTCTTCTGCCAGCAAAGGTTGGGGGAGGGCCAGCTCATGGCTCTGCAATGGGAGGGCCTCACCTTGAAGAAGGTCATGGTGGCTCCATCCTTGACAGCCCCATACTCGATTTTGGTTTGCTTGGCCAGGTCGTCAGCAGAGTCGATGGGTGACTCCATCCGCTCCACGGTCAGAAAGGCAGCCAGGTTGGCCGTGTAGGAGGAGATGATGATGAGCGTGAAGAACCACCAGATCCCACCAATGATGCGTGTGGACAGAGCTTTGGGCATCAGTTCAGAGCCTGGGGGGAGGGAGGAAAAAGGTGGTCCCCTACAAGGTCCAGGCCAGGGCTTTCTGAAGCCTTCTGGGTCACAGACTGCATTGACGATCTAATAAAAGCAGAGACCCTCTCCCTACAACAGTGGTCTCAAAAGTGTCGCCCCTGGGCCAGCAGCATCAGCATCAGCATCACCTGGGAACTTGTTAGAAATGCAAATTCTTGGACCTCACCCCAGGACCTACTGGATCAGTAACTTTGGGGGTGGGGCCCCACAATCTGTTTTAATAAGTCCTCCAGGTAATTCTGACGCGTGCTAAGATTTAAGAACAGCTGCTTTATAACAACACATGCACAACATTTCACAGGCTTGTCAGTCTCTCTGAGGTGTATCCACAGACCACCTGTGCTGTCCCAGGTTAAGCACACCTAGGAGTCAGAAGCCCTGGGTTCTTGAGGGAATCTTGCTCTTAACTCTCTGTGCAATCTTGTGCCAGACACATCCCCTCTCTGGGCCTCTGCAGAGAAGGAGAACTTCTCTTCCTCTGTCCTAGCCTCGCACAAACACTGCAATGCTGCAATGAGATAATCTGAGGAAAAATTGTGTTGGAAACACAAGTGGTATACAAATATGAGATTGCTATGTGGTGCTTTGCAGGAGGAAAAAGATCAACATTCTTTGAAGCTCTTCACTGAAATATATCACTCTTCCTCCCTGACCTTGGGTGTGGAGCATATCGTAGATGAAACCTTCTAACTGAAGTAATTAACTAGGCGGCTTTCCAGAGATTTAAATAGCAAGTGACTCCTGAACTTTCCAGAATATTTGGACCTGCAATCTAAAAAACGTCTGCTTTGATATGGATGATTTTTTTTTCTCAAAGAAATCACTCAAGGGAGAGTTTTTCAAATACATAACTATTTTTCTCCCTCCCAATCAAAACCACACAGGGAACGTATCAGGGGCCAGCGCTTTGAATAGCAGCAGGAGCTGGAAGAAGAGAAGCTATTACTGCTCTGAGGGGCTTCTAGGTCTCTCCCAGCTGTCGCCGAACACAGGTGATGGACAAAGAAGCAAGGTGAGACTTCAGGACACTCATTGATAGCAGGGACAGAATGAGGCACTTCCCTTGAAAGCTGCCTGTCACTTCCCAGCTTCTGGAGACCACCAGGTGCCTCAGCTTCCCCTCCTTAACCAGCCACCCCCACCTCATCTGCCTGGTTGCCCCAAGCTAGGGCTCAAGCTGCCCCCCAAAGGGAGAATCACTTATTTTAGTTGTTGGCTTGGTAAGTTCTGCCAGGCTCTGCTGGACCCTTGTCCAGGTTTCTGCCCCTGCCCTGGACTATGCCCTGCCTGAGTGGTCTCTGGGATTGGAGTGTGGGACAGAATTCTCTCTCCTTCTCCTTCACTCAGCTTCTTCCTGAAGTTCTTAATCCATCTCTGTCCCTCCATCTCCATGGGTATATGCCAGTTCAGGCCTCATTATCTCATTTCTGCAGTGGCCTCCCCCTGAGCCTCCTTGCCTCCTATCTCCTCCCTACCCCCCATCCACAGCCGAACTTAACTCAGCTAGATTCTATGGTGGTGAGGCCATAGAAGAGGCCTCGGCATAGGGCAGGCATTCAGGACACGTTGGGATATCACTCACTCATTCATTTGGCATTTGCTGATGGATGTCTACTGAGGACCGCGGTGTGTGCTGGGCCCTGAGGATATGCATAGATGGGTGAGGCACAAGCAGTGTCCTTTGCCCCTTAGAGCTCTTCTCACCCCCCGGGTCACCCACTGCCCCTCAGCGGGATCCTAACACAGGCAGAAACTTTCGCTGTCCCCAGTTCCCCGAGATAAGGCAGTGAAACGCTCTGGATGTTGCCTCCATAGGTAGAGGCAATGCACACAAGGCTCCCAGCCAGCAGTGCTGAGAAGAGTTCTCCCTGCAGGGGGTTTCCTGGCTGAAGGCCCTGTCTCTCCCTGTGCCTGCCCTCCAGCCCTGTGGCATCTCTGCATCACACTTCTTGCAGGTAGGGTGTACCCTGCCTTCTGAGATATTTGAGCAGCTGCAGATATTTCCAAAGGGCAGGCCACCAGCCCAGGCCAGGCTGCAGCACACTGGCCCAGACTCCAGCAATGTAAGAGATGGTGTCCTTCTGTCATCCCATCTCTGATGTACTCAGCCTAAAGTCACCACATCAGCCATTACCCCTCTGACCCCAGACTCCCCATGGCCAGGCGGCCACGAGTCCTGTCCATGCTACATCCTGAAGTTCTCTTAGACCATCTCTGTCCCCCCATCCCCATGGACATGCCCCAGTTCAGGCCCTACCATCTCATTCCTGCAATGTCCTTGCCTCCCAGCCTCCAGTCTCCCCCCATCCACAGCTCAGTGTTGCTAAGCTAGATTCTATGGTGGTGAGGTGACTGATGGGGTCAGCCCCAGCAAGCAGGATGCTCTATGCCCACCACAGCTGGAGCAGCAGGTGCTGGCAATGAACCCTGCATGCTACGGGTGGGCAGTGGCTTATCTTCTTTAGCCTCTGAGCTTGAGTCAGGCCTAGTCAGGGCAGTGGTGGAGGGTTGGGAACTGGACATAGCCAGGCCATTCTGCATATTCCAGCTATCTCCAATTTCTGATGGCCTGGCAGGCTACCATGGGGAGTGGGCTGGCTCTGTTGACTCCACAGATGCTGAGGAGTCCCTGGGGAGAGGAGGCCTCGGGAGAGGAGGCCATGGGAGAGGGCACATACCTTGCTGCATGAGGGACCCCATCCCGAACCAGAAGCTGTTGAGCAGAGTGAAGTTGTTTTCCACTACCTCAGAGCCGGGGTTGCAGGGGTGAGCATCGTACCACTCATAAGGGCTGAACCTGCAGCAGGGATAGGGGAGCAGTGAGGCTGAGCTGTGGAGAGATGGGAGGCAAGGAGTGTCCACGGCACAGGGGACTTCGAATATGTGCCAACCACTTTAGCATCGATTTCCTTATTGTTCTGCTGGGGAGGCAAGGAATGGGAAATCAGGGCCATTTTTTCTGGATCTTTATTGTTAGTGCCCTTTTCTAGTTATAAAAGTAATTCAGCAGTATCTGCTAAAATTAAAAGTGCACATGCCCTTCAACCTAGCAATTCTGCGACTCATTATTCACCCTAGAGAAAACACTCGTACATGCGCATAAGGAGAAAGGCACAGGGTGTTTAATCAAAGCATTGTTTGTAATAGCAAAAAAAACTGTAAACAACCTAAATGTCCTTCAATAGAGGAATGATTAAATAAACTCTGCCACAACCGTACTTTGAAAATATCACGAAGCTGTTAAAAGAGAAAGAGGTACTTCTGGATGTACTGACAGGAAAAGATCTTCAACACATATTGTTCAGTTAAAAAAAGTGATAAGGAGGTGGGGCCAAGATGGTAGAGTAGTCAGATGCTTCTGGTGGACCCTCTTACAACAAAGACCTGAAAAAACAAGTGATTAGATTATATGAGGCAATCTGGGAGCTCTGAACATCAAAGGCAGAGTTGAGGAACTGGACTGTGTGGCAGGGGGAGGGAGAGACGGTTCGGAAGCAGTGAGGAGTTGCCAGACCTGACCTGGTGAGAGTCTGAGCCCTTCAGGCTTAAGCAGCTCGTGGGTGAGCAGTGAGGCAGGCTTGAGAGGCGTGTTTTCTGCACCGGGAGAGACCCAGCACCAGAGACTCTACATGGCCACCCAGAACCAGTGAGAAGCAGCCCTCAGTCTGGCCAAAGATAAGTAATTGTGTATGGCCTACCGTGCGGATCAAAACCACCTACCTTAGGGAAAAACCTCTTTCCCATTTACCTCCCTGCTCCCTGCTCTGCACTGGGTCCCAGACTGGCTTCAGCAATTGCCGAGTCCCCTGGGCTGGAAGTAGGATCCGTCACACGCCCT
>NW_004443951.1:20383018-20389927 GCF_000243295.1 Trichechus manatus latirostris | reverse complement strand
CTCTGCGCCACCAGGGCTCCTTACATATGTGACAGCAGAAAAAAATTGTTATATAAAACCGCCCCACTGCCTTCCATGGAAGAGGACACTTGTTAACTGGAGGGCTCTGGTCACTGCGTGAGTTCCAGTTGAGGACCTGTGAGACTGAAGAAGCTGGGAGGAAGCATGTCCACTGTGGAGAGATGCAGAAACCCTGGAGAAAACCCCCGAGATGGAGGGACAGGGGGCTGAGAGAAGAGACCTGGGAGGGGAGATAAGTTCAACGGGGTTGTTTGTTTTTAAGTCTAGTGCCCTTGAAGTGTGATGTCATAACTTCTCTTTTCCATCTCCCTGCTAAAAAGCTTTTTAAAAATTACGCATTGATCACCAATGTCCAGGTGAGAAGAAATTTATTTTCATGGAGCTGAAAGATCTTCTAGATAGAAAGAGACAGGAAATTCCAAAGTGAAGTTTCAAACCAAGATGGGAATTTTCAAAGGAAATGACCACAAACTGGTTGCCACAGAGTCGTTCCCGACTCATGGTGACCCCATGTGTGTCAGAGTAGAACTGTGCTCCATGAGATTTACAATGGCTGATTTTTCGGATGTAGATCACCAGGCCTTTCTTCCAACGTGCCTCTGGGTAGACTCAAACCTCCACCCTTTCAGTTAGCGACCGAGCACAACCATTTGTGCCACCCGGGGACACAAACTGGTCAGAGGCGCTAAAATACCACAAGTAAGAGATATTATAGTCAATAGCAAGGAGGTGAGAGGCTATGGACTGGCCCAACCTTGATAGACCCCACCTCTTGGGGTGTGGGCAGCTGTGTCCAGATCTCCAGCAGCAAGCATGGACTGCAAGCATGGGGCACATGTCACATAGTGGGGGCCTGAGGGCCACATCCACCCTACAGATAGTTGTACTCGACCCGGACAATGTAACAAATCAAATTAATGGCCACATATAGCAACCATGAGATGTCACATAAAAATCTGAGTGTCTTTCTAAAAATTAGAAACTCTGGCCATAGTAGGCCTGCATTTCTATAGCACCATCTGTTGGCGCTAAATTGTGGCTGCCCCTTTTAGCCAGGGCATATGTTCTCCTGTTGGCTGCAGTCCTTACCACTCACTGTTGCCTATCAATTAACCTGCTTCACACCCTATGCTACCTACCCGGCCCCTGTAGGCACCCGTGTTTGCCACCTCTGAATTGAAGTTGGACAGGTCTAGGTTTGAAGCCCAACTCTATTAAAGAAAAGCTTTTTGACTTTTGTCAATGACTTAGTTTTGCCGAGCCTCAATTTTTGCTTCTGTAAAATGGGAATAATTATACCTACCTTACAGAACTGTTGTAACGATTTGACGGGATGGATGTGAATTGCGTTGTGTGAGTGTGGTGCAATGTGACAATTGTACAATGATGCTGTTCATGGCTCTGTGGCCAAGACCCATGTCTCTGCCCCTACTCTCTCCTTAGGTGTCCTGTGTCATTCCAGCAGCTCCAGAAATCTCATTTCTTCCAGAAAATCTCCCCAGACTAACCTGGGGAAAGGGGCTCCTGCCTTGCTGGCCAAGAAGCAGGGGGCGGAACACAGGCTTGGTCACTGCCGCCTGCTGATGAAAGGCCATGAATCTGAATCAGCGGGGGAAAGGGGAAACACGTCCAATGGGCAGAGCTGAAGTAGCTCCGAGGGGATGGGGAACTGAGGCCGGCTGGAACTGCTAAAATTATGGTGAGAGCTCCGAGAGCGGCTCCTGACTTTCAAAGGTTTGTTAGACCATTAGAGACAAGAGGCGTAATGAGGGCCTCTCTGTGGCCGGCTCGGCGACGGCTGGGCCCACAAGGCAGGGCGGACATGCCAGCACGAGGCTGGCAGCAAAAGGCTTTGCAGGCAGGGCAATTTTCTCTCTCACATCTTTCCCTTTGGTCTCCCTCAGTATGGGAGGAGGGAGCGAAAGGGTGGGGAAAAGGCTTTCAAAGACGGAAGAAAAAAAGGCTGAAACACCAAGTCCTTGGATCTCAAATTGCCTCTCCAGAGAAGTCTCTCTTGGCACCTTGTTAGCATCTAGAGAAAAAAGAAGCAGGGCAGGGGCAGAGGCTGGAGCCTGGAGGGAGGGGCAGAGGGTGCAGCTGTGGAGGGGGTGGGAGAGCTGACCCAAGCCAGCACCAATGTGGGGCCAGGGTCAGGGACTGGGGGCAGATGTCCAGGCGTCCGGAGAGGTAGGTCACAGATGAAACACTCGGTGACCTGAGTTCAAATGCTGGATATGCACTTATTGCTTGTGTGACTTTGGCAAGTACTGAGCCTTTCTGAGTCTCAGATTCCTCCCTTTCTTGGGAGGCTGTGAGGATGGATTAGACAATGGCTCTAAAGTGTAGAGCACAGTGATTGGCAAACAGTAGGTGCTCACTAAACACTGAACTAATCCTGTCCCCTAGCAACCTCCTCTTACTTCATGTGAACAAACAAATGTGCAAGCATGTTGCTCGCATGTGTTCAAAGACAGGTATGTATGTGTGTGCCATGTTTCTGCATATGTGCCTGTGTTGTGAGTTTATGGAGCACTATTAGCCCTGATAAGGAGTCCTTGGTGGTGCAAAGGGTTAACACACTGGCTGCTAATACAACAGTTGGTGGTTCAAGTCTACCCAGATGCATCTTGGAAGGCCTGGAGATCTACTTCTGAAAATCAGCCGTGAAAACCCTGTGGAACACAGTTCTACTCTGACACACATATGGTTGTCATGAATCAGAGCTGACTTGATGGCAACTGGTTGGGTTCCCCCTTCTGTCATGGATTAGATGGACCCAGTCTGTTTTCCAAGTTTTAAGTCACCCATTGGGCCCACCAACAGAATGTAAATGCACTTGGGTCTGCTGTGTCAGGTGCCCAGCCAGAGGTGGTGTGGCTCTGGGCAAAGACTTAACCTCTCTGAGTCTGCTAATGGGTCCTGGGGTGCAACTGCTCATCTCAGAATCATAGACATAGACCAGGGTGAGGAGAGGGTGAGCCAAGCCTGGGGCAGGCATGGGATGCTGCTTGAGTGATATGAAGGTATTTGAGCCTTAGGCCCTCTGTGCCAAGGCCTGAGAATGTGGGGACTTGTCTGGCTTCCTAAACCCTCAGCCCTGGGCCGGATCTCCAACCAAGGCATTGCCCTTACCTGGCGATGACAAAAAGGACACAGCTGACACCCAGGTAGGCGAGGAGCACGTACATCCAGATATCTGGGGATAGGGGGTTGAGGAAGGAGAAGACACTGGGGTTGGTGCCATTGGGCTTGCGATACAGGATGCTCACACCAAGTGTCATGAAGGGCTTGGAGAAGTCGATGGCCTTCTCGCGGACATGAGTGATGGTCAGGGGAGCCACGGCCAGATCTGCCTTCTGCAGTGAAAGAGACAGACAGACAGACGATGATCAAAGCTTTAGACTAGCAAGGGACAGAACACCCACTCTTGGTGGAGGGGAGATGAGGTAGGGAAGTGGAGTCAGGTGCCTGAACCACAGATCACCTAACTACTCTTCAGTTTCAACATTTACTAACGCTCCTTCTGTGCCAGGCCAATGCCCAGAGTGCTGGGGAGACAATGATAAATTAGAGTTAACTTCTGTTCTCCAAGAGTTCACGGGTTTGAGGATGTCAACAGTGGTATAAAACATGCAGAGAATGGAACCCTGCTAAAGCTGTAACCCATGTGGTCCATTCTCAGAAGGATGCATTGTCAAACAAATACAGTCCAGCAACCTACAATATTTTAAAAATAGTGCATTTTCTTTATTTGTGTCTTTCAAACATCATGCAGGGGACACAAAAGCCACAACCACCCTTATTTAAATCTGCTTTCCTCTCCCATCCATTTCTTAACTGCTTCACCCCATTCTTGATATTCCTTATATCCTAAAAGTCCAAAACACCAGTCAGGCAAGGATAATATCATCTTTGGAGGGTGAGAGTGGGGAAGAAACTGAACAGGCAAAGACAGAGTCTTCTTTAATAGGTTGGTGAGGGAGGGGATGGTTAAGGTTAGGAACGCTCATATGTTAAATTTTAGTCCATCACAGTTTTAATGAGGGGAATAATTAAAGTTCTATCTCTTGGGTCTGAGCTTCTTTATGATTAAACATCTCAAATCCCTCATTCTCGTCCCATCTTCCCAGCCTCACCCCACTGCGCTCCTCCTACATGAAGCCCATTAAGCTGTTTTCTCTTTATCACATTCCCTCTTCACCTCCATGTTCTGCACACACTGTGCCCTGTTTAGAATGTCCTCTCCCCGTTGTCCAACTCTTACCTCCTTCCATATTCCTTTGCACCATGCTACCTCTCCCATGAAGCCCTCCCTGATAATCTCCAATTCTAAACTCCCACAAAGCTTGCTCTGCTCATGGCAAGGCTCTAACCTGCTCAGTCTGAATAGCAGTGTGTGCAGTCATGTGCATGTGGGTCTTAGTAGCCTATTCACCTGTGAGTTCCTGAGCACAGATGGGGCTGTGGCTGATTTGTGGCTTCTTTTCTCCGTTTCCAAGCCTCATATCAGTCTCCATAACATTTGTTAATAATGTTTGTCTCTGAGAGGCTGCGCCTTGGGCTTCTGTGGATATTTACTTCTCAGAGTGTGAATGAAGTTATCACTTCCCTTCCTCGGATGGCACAGGTCAGGAAGGGAGGCTGGGGCTACAGATCCTTTTGCCAAGGGGGGCCCTGCCTCTGAGACCCCCTCCCAAGGCAACAGCCTCTAGGCAGCCACACATTAGCT
This sequence comes from Trichechus manatus latirostris, assembly GCF_000243295.1. Taxonomy (NCBI): domain Eukaryota; kingdom Metazoa; phylum Chordata; class Mammalia; order Sirenia; family Trichechidae; genus Trichechus; species Trichechus manatus. Next base: position 20,385,177 of record NW_004443951.1, on the reverse strand, counting down.
CAGTTTGGCTCTATCCATCTATTCACTCATTCATTCATTGTTTTATGGGATCTGCTGGGCACTAGGGATATAGAACTGAGCCACACAGACATGCTTTCCTCCCTCATGAGGCTTACAGTCTAGTAGGGGAGATGGACCTTAATCAAATGTCCACCAAATAACATTATACTCACAATCGCAGTGAGTGCTATGGTTGAAAAGAGCAAGGGGCTCTGAGGCCTATGGGTCAGGGAAGAATTCCCCAAGGAAGTAATATTTGAGCTGAAATCTGAAGAAATCAAATCGGAAAAACAAGGCAAAGCTAGGGAGGGAGGATGGGAGGGAGGGCAGGAGAAAAGAGTGGGTGCAAAGTTCTGGAATGGGAAATTAATTGACAGCAGCCCAGTGAGGTTAGCAGAAAGCAAGGGCAGACATGGCCATGGTGATGAAGGTGGGGCTAGGCCCTCAAGGCTTTGAAGGCCATGCTAGGAATTACAGAGTTTATCCCCAGGGGCAACTAGGAGTTTGGCCGAGCCCTCTGGCTCTGCTAATTGTGTGGTTGGCATGGAGACCACCAGACAACTCTCTTTGCCAGCCTCTCATCTGGAGGAATGCCAGGCCCTCTCAAGAGCTAAAGAAAGGCTGAGAGTCACAGGTCCTAAGTCATCTTCAGTCTCAGCCTACCTACCATCCCTGAGGGAGGAGGCAGGGCACGGTCTGGCCTGTGACCCCCGCCTGGGCTAGGTCATGGGTTGGAGGGCTGCAGTGAGCCAGAAGGCACCACTAGCCCCTGTCCTTCCTCCTCTGGCATCAAAACTGGGCACAGTTACATGAAGGGAAATTCTCAATGCAAACCCCAAAACTAGTTTTGAATCCCTGCAAATTAGATCTTTTTCTCTGCCGTTCCCTCCCTCTGAAGCTCACAAATGATTCAGCGCACAAGTCACCATTTCCCAGAATCAAGAATTGCTGAGGGAAGGATCCTTGTCAGGAAAGCTGGACGCCAAGACGAGAAGCTCAGCCTGTACCTGGATCTCAGAAACTCAACAAGCCTCTTTCCAGAAGATCCGGCATTTCCCCGTCTCTGCTCTGTGGTCCCTCAAGCTCAGGATGAGTGAGTGGCAGGCACTTCTTCCTGGTTTCTCACTGATTCACTCTAAGTCTAGGGTCCTTTCATCTCCCTCCTGGACTCCTTGTAATTTGAGGCTCCTCTTTCCCTGGGAGGGAGAGTTTAGAAATGGGGCAGAGAGGGTAATGACCGCCAAGCTGCAGGGCATGGGGCCATCTGGGGCTGTGGTAGAAAGTGCACTGGCCTGGGCTAAAGGTTGGCGGTTTGAACCCACCCAGCAGTGCCACAAATGAAAGGACTGGCCATCTGCTTCCATAAAGATTACAGCCCAGAAAACCCTACAGAGCAGTTCTACTCTGTAACATACAAGTCAGAATTCGACTCGACTACAACGGGGCTGGTTTTGTTCTGACTCCAAAATTGTTAGTTTTGCTCAGAATGCATTTGGAACTGGTCTCTGAAAATTGCCTCTGGGGTTTGGAGTGGATTCTTGGGAAGAATCTCAAAGTCAATGGAGGTGAATCTTCCTCTGGCTTTTGATGGCAAGCAGGATGACAGAGTTGGTGGCTGGTGGATCTAGGAGTTTGCAGTCAACGCCTGTTCTTAAGTGCTCCAGGGGCTGGCGAGGAAGCCGACCACAGGGCCACAGGCCCACCTTTCTTCTCCCAGGCCTTCTCAGAGCCCCCAGAATCTCCCTCCAGCCTTCCTGCTCTCTGGCTGTAATGAGGTTCGGAGGGGGTGGGGGCATCCATGGCATTCTATATCTACAGCAGCAAGACAACTGGTCAACACACAGGCAGAGTTTTGATGTGTGTGCTCCCTCGGACTTCAGGAAGGCTAGAGTTGTCCACTTCATTTTTGGTTTAGGCAGGAGAAAACTCCATTTCACCGTTGGTTACGATTTCCCTGAAAAAGGCATTATTTTGTCCAACTTCCCTTGAAAGATCGGAACAGATGTCAAGCCTTTGCTGTTTCAGTTCATCACTCAGAATGAAAGGCCCAATCTTGGCAGGCTTTTCCCACTTGTGCAAGTTTTCTTTGAGGATGATTCATAAAATCATAGGTTGTCAGAGCTGGATGAGAGAACTTTGAGAACATCTATTCCAATGCC
>NW_004443951.1:20370202-20381639 GCF_000243295.1 Trichechus manatus latirostris | reverse complement strand
CTCGGCTGAACTCAAAGGTTAGAGGTTCGAGCCCACCAGCTTCTCTGTAGGAGAAAGATGCAGCAGTCTGCTTCCATGAAGATTACAGCCTTGGAAACCCTATGGGGCAGTTCTACTCTGTCCTATGGGGTCTCTATGAGTTGGAATCTGCTTGACGGCAATGGGTCATGGTATCATTAACGGATGCTTCTCATATGCCAAACACCACTAAGTGTGCTACATGTATTGCCTTATGCAATCCTCCCAGTAGCCCCACGACAGCTGTAAACATTGTCACCCTATTCCAGATGAGTATACTGCGGCTCAGTCAGGCTAGGAGGTTTGTTCAAGCTGGTGAATGGCTGAACTTGTTCTTGAACCCAGTTCACGGTGACTTCAAAGCCCAGCATTTTACCACTCTCCTATACAAGCCATACACTTAGACCCGGTGCAGGATGCAGGAAGCCCCTTCCACCTCTGCTGCAGGCCCCACTCCCACCACCTGTCCCATTCTGATGCGCTTGCTTCATGACTGGGACCGGCCCTGCCCTATCCTGAGCCTAGGGTTGCATTCCCAGAGATCTAAACTTGACTTTGGCTCCTGACCATGGCTGCCACTGGAGCTTCCCCAGCAGCCTGGGTACATACATTTTATACCGCCTGGTCTGCCTGGGAGCCCCATGGCAGCAGGAAAATGCTAACATTCCCCGCTTTCCCCAGGGCCCCTTTCCTTCTGCTTCCACAGCCACCACTCCCGCCACACCTGGAGGACTTATCCCTGGGGCTCTGTCTGCTGGATTTCTGCCCACATCTCTGGTATGTGGTATCCAGGGAATTCACTTTGTACTCTTTTCCTGAAGTGATGTTTCTCTAGCTAGAATCTTTCCCTGCCCCCAGTGCTGCTTGAAACACATTAGGGATACCCACAGGACAAAACGTTCTTATCACAGGATGTTGAGCTGTACATGATCCAGCCCAGTGCAGTGCAAAAGAACTTTCTGCTATGATGGAAATGCCCTATATGTGCGCTGTCCAGTGTGGTAACCACCAACCACATGTAGCTATTGAGCACTTGACATGTGGCTAGTATGAATAGGGAATTGAATTTACAATTTTAATTAACTAAAGTTTAAATATAAATAACCGCATGTCATTGGTAGCTACCATGTTGGAAAGCACAGATCTAGCCCCGCCTTCCTCTCCAGCCTTACCTAGCATCATGTCCCGCCTTGCTCTCTGCCCATTAGCCTTCTTTTGGTCCCTCCCAGCCATGCTCTCTCTCACCTCAGGACCTTTGCACATGCACTTTTCTCCACCTGGAATCTCTTCCTTCCTGAACTCTTTGTCTGGCTAATGCCTACTTCTCCTTCAGACCTCAGCACAAATGGTACTCTCACAGACAACATCATCAGATGAATTCAGGTTTCCCTCCCAATTCTCCCTTCAGCTCTGAAGCTATTCTGTTCTCTTGCACCTTGTCCTCCTTTGCACCTGTTTATCTGGAGCCTGACTTCCTGCTAGGCTCTTCCCAGGCCTTACCCCAGGCTGGACTTGGCTTGCTAAATCTTGGCAGCTGACAGTTCTGCGGTGAATTTCAGTGTGGCCCCAAGTCTTCCCTCCATCCCTCATCTGCTTCCCTGGTCCTCCTCAGACAGATCCTGGTGACATCCTGAGCTTCCCCAGAGCTCCCCAGTCACTACTCTGGCCAACCTGGCTGCCCCCATCCTGCCCTGCTCCATCCAAGATCCTGCCCCACCCCCAAGTGAGCTCCCAGCATGCCTTACTTCAAAGTGCACTGGTACAACCACTTGAAGTAGATGGCTTGGGCAGAGCCTTCCCCAGCTGCACAAATGGGGGTTAGGTTCCACTCTTAACAGCAATGTGTGCAGGCCAGAACTATGATCTGGTTCCTGGTTGGAGATGGGGGATCCAGTGGGCAATGAGGACCTGTCCATGACACCCAGACTCTCCCCTTGCACACTCTGGCTGGAAGCCAAAGAGTCATAATCCCACTGCCATGTCCCTCGGGAAGCTGAGAAGGTCCACGTGCTTATTCCCCAATGCCTGTCCTGTGCGTGTCAAGTCTGGTTCATTCACTGTCTGGAAGAAGAGTCAGGCAGAGGAAATGGGCACCCCGAGCTGTGCCACCTTCTCTGCAATATACATGGCTGGATTAGGATGTTTCCCTGACTCATAGATGGGGCTGGACCAAGATGGCATATGGAGCAGGATGGAGACAAGGAGTGGTCATGGGTGGCCCCTAGCAAGTCATCCCTTCCCCTCTGAAGAAGTAGTACTTCCCAGTTTCTCCTCTGTCTCTGTCAGTTCCTCTAGGCTGCCTATTTGGACTCAGGGGGGCAAGGTCTAGATCTTGGGCCACCAGGAAGACCCTGGATGGGGGGCCATCTCTCCCACTGCCATCATGTTGACGCATAGACACACTTCAGACAGGAGGGCTGCCCTGGAGAAAACACTGACGAGCAGGCCAGCTCCTGTGTACTCAGCACCTACTGCTGGCCAGGCACTCTGCTTAGCATTTTTGGTGCTGTATCGCATTTAATCTTCCCACGAACTCAGAGCAGGAAACTCTTTCATTATTCCTATTTCACAGATGTGGAAATGGAGGCCAGAGAGGCTACATAACTTTCCCACCGTCAGCTAAAATGTGCTAGACCTGGAATTTGAATCAATTTCTATTGGACTCCAGAGTCATAAAAACACACAGGAGTAATTTAAGCCATGGATGTGAACAGAAGTCTTTTGAGAGAGGGGAGATAAAAGAAAGCAGGCCGTGAAAATGGAGAGAGCAACGATGTGGAAGAGGGAGGGGTGAAGGGTGGTGTGAGACTCACTGTTCTCATCACGTGTTGCCCCCAGAGTCAGAGGCCACCGGGGAAGGTGAGCGTGCCAGTGGGAGGGAGGTGCGTTCTCAGGCACCTGTCCTCCTCCACACGCTGGCTCCTAGGAAGGTCATGTAGCATGGGACAGAGGGGTGCAGAGAGTGTCATGGAAGGACTTCTTAAGTCCTTCTGGTCAGAGGCTCCACCCAGGGTGCCCAAATGGGCCTCAAGGGACAGATCCTTGCAAAGGTGGGCATTTATCATTTTTATGCCTACGTTCAGATCACTAATAAGGAAGTAATAATATTGCCAAGCTTTTACCATGCTCTCCAGGAGCTAGCGAGAAGACTAATTATCTGACGACACTAATAAATGGTTATGATGTTATTAAAAATGGCACCACGCTAGGATTAATAGGCGCATCAATGGTAGGGAATTGGATTTAACAAGGTCCTGCAAGGGCTGGTGGCCTTGATGGACCAGGCTGCCTGAAGCAGCGCCTGGCCACATGCAGGCGAGGGAAGAGGCTCCGGTCCTTTCCCCAGCTGAGGTCCCATGAGGAAGGTCTGGCTGCTGCTGGGTTTTTCCACTAACACTCCCTTGAAAATGGCTCTTCAATGCTGTCGGGCCACTGGGGATGCTGCAGATGGCTAGGCTGGCATCAGCCCTGCTCGCCTCTGTACGTGGCCTCCACTCTCCCTGTGACCCCCCTTCCTCACCAGCCCACCTCACTTCTGCAAACGACAGCCTCCGAACCCACCCGGAGCCCTGACCTCAGAGCCCCACTCACAAACACAGGGGGAGCTGATAAGATGGAGATGCCTCTGGGGCCTGCCGACTAATTTCCATAATAATTACAGTTATTACTAATAACAGTGACAACACCACTCCCTTCTGTTTATCCTGAATTCTACAGTCTAGAAGTTGCTTCCCACCAGTGATTGCCTCTGAGTCTCACAACAAGCTGGGAAGAATACAGGGCAGGTATTCTTCTTCTCACTGTTGAGCTGAGGAAGCTGGAGCTAAAGGGACTACCTGACATGCTAGCCTCTAAGGAATAAGGATAAAAATAAAAATAATAATAACAAATACTGATACGTATTGCACTAATATTAACTTACTTTGTCTTCACAACAATCTTATGACATAGGTGCTATTATGAGCATTCCCCTTGTACAGATGAGAAAACTGAGGCACAGAGAGGTTAAGAAATGTGCCTAGGAGCACACTAACTATATGGGAATCAGACCCAGCCTGTGTTCATGCTTTTTACCACTTGCTTCTCCTGTCAAACCTCCACGGGAGCCTGATTTTCTAGGGCCCAGGAAATGACTTCACCGGGTCAGGCTCTGGTGAGATTTTTTGCTCTGAGTTCTGGCCTCCCTCCCCCTGCTCCATCCTCCGATGCCCCTGTATGGCAGTTCCCCTCAGACTGGGGCAAGAGGGCTAACAGAAGGCCCTGATGCTGCCTGCTCCCTACCCTGGAGAGGTGAAGTAATGATAATCCCTAACCTTTGGCTGGCATTTTTCAGATTGCAAAGATCTACTGCATAAGCCTAGCTCTGCCCTGGCTTCTGGGGTTAGGATGGCTCTTTACAGAGGTTGGAGCATAGGGTTTTGGAGGCAGAGAGCTTTGAATCCCAGCTCCATCACTTACTAGCTGGGGGTCTTAACCTCTCTCTGCCTCAGCTTTCTCATCTGTAAAATGGGTGGCAATAACTGTACCTAGCTCACTCAGTTTCTGGAAGGATTAAATGAGAGAAGGGATATAAGACATCTAGTACAGATGTGCTTGCATTCATTTCCATTCTTTGATGGAAAATACTTCCAGAAAGTTGGAGGCTCTAAGCTGGAAGGCAGGTAATGTTGATTATGTGACAGTTGTCCCTGTATAAATGATGCTTCATTTAACTCCTGCCACAGCCTCAGGAGCTACGGTAGTTGGTAATTACCCTATTTTAGAAGTGAAGACACTGAGGCTCAGGGAGGTTTATGAACTTACCTGAGGTCATGCATCTACTAGGTGGGGAAGCTGGGACTTGAACCCCAGGTTTATCAGACTCCAGCCTGGGCTCCTAACTACTTCCATGCCTGTGCTCACACATCTTACATGATTCCGCCTTACTCAGCACCTACCTTTCTGACCACTTACCATGAGCCAGGCCCTGCACCTAGGATTTCCCATCCAGTATCACAACAGTCTTGTGAGGAAGAGAGTATTAACGTGCCCATTTTACAGACGAGGAAACCGCTGAGGGAGGTCCAGTGACTTGCCCCTGTTCTCATAGCTAGTGAGTGAGAAACCGGGACTTGAACCCAGGGCCTTCTGATTCCCCCTCCTGTGGTGCCCCTAGCATGTGGCTTCTCTCTGTCTTCCTCTTGGTGTCCCACAAACCCCAGCCCCCATCCCACCACCAGCCACTCCTTCTCTCAAGAGCTCCTTCTGCCTGCCTCAGCTCTGTGCTCCTGGGGGCCCCTCCTCTGTCCCAGGCAGAGTAACAGCTGCCTCTTTGGTGCCCCCACAGCTAAGCTTTGCTCATCACTTCATCCGGAACCTCAGCTCCCTGGACAATCTGGCTCTCCCACTGGTCCCAAAGTTAGTCAAAGTAGTGACAGATCTAGCTCTGTGTTCCAGGGTTTGGTGAAGTGTTTTGTGTTGGCACTTCGCCCATGTGGCTGTGACATCCATTGGTAGCTCTTAAATGAGGAGAAGAAGTGAGGAGCTGAGGGAATCCTTTGTTAAGGAGGGCCTAAAAGATGTCAGTGGGATGGCTGAGTCTAATGGGGGCCAGCACATGTGTGTTTGTATGCGGGAGAGTGTCCGGGAGTTGGGGAGCATGAACAGGACAGAGAGGCTCTGCACCCAAGACAGCTAGGGCACACTTCTTCATACAGGGTCTCCTCTAACTCAGGACTCACAAGGGCAAGGCCACAATCTTTGTCTCATCTCCCCTGCCTCCTGGGCCCTTGCCTTCCAGATGTCCCACCCTGATATGCAAACAGCACTTCTCCAAGCCTCCCAGGGTGTCCCAGACCTCCCAACGCTCCCGCCCGGCTTACATGGTCGATGAGCTCCTTGATCATGCCGTTCCACTGGCCCTTGTCGTCCTGCGCCCCATACTTGCCATCCTCTACCAGCCGGATCTCGTAGGAGAAGCCCAGGATGTGGGCCAGTTCCTTGAGCAGGTCGATGCAGTACCCCTCAAACCGGTCATTCCCGTACAGGGTCCTATCAGACTTCCGGAACATGACAAAGGGCTCCTCCTGTAGGAACAGATGGGAGAGGGGCTGATGAAGGCCGGGGGTAGGGGTGGGTAGGGACAGGCCCAAGCTGGAGAGTTTGAGCCGAGACTTCTCCTCATGTTTATAAACAAAGATTTGGGGCGGCTAAGATGAATGGCCTGCTAAGTCAGGAGAGAGAAAACGTATTTCCTGAGAGCCGACTTTGTGTCTCACAAATGGTCACCTACCGGCAGTCCCTGGCATAAGGTAGGGGTCATCGCCGATTTCACTGTCCATTGGTCGATAGCTTACAATGGCTGGTAAGTGACAGTATAGGAATTTGAACTCGGGGCCGTCTGATTCCACAGTCCACGGTCTTTCTGCTGCACCAGTAACATAGGCCAGCAGTTCTCAAAGTTTGGGCTCTGGACCAGCAGCATCAGCATCATCTGGGAACTCGTTAGAAATGTATGTTCTCGGGCCTCACCCCAGATCTTATGAACCATAAACTCTGTGGGTGGGGCCCAGAAATCTGTTTTAAGAAGCCTCCAGGAGATTCTGATGCAAACTTAAGTGTATAAACCAGTGCTGTAGAAGGTCCACCATCAAGCATCTTCCCTGACTTCTCTACCCACTCCTAAAGATTCGATCTACATGCTCCCTGATAGCTTTCTCTCTTTCCAAGGATCTCCTCAACCCTCTGAGTTAGGATCTGCCAGGTGAGTGATGACTGTCACCAATGATAGCTTACATTTACTGAGCAGTGCCATATGCCAGTACCAGTAACTGTTGCTGTCTAGTCGATTCTGACTCATTGTGACTGCATGTGCATCAGAGTAGAACTGTGCTCCATAGGGTTTTCAGTGGCTGATTTTTGCAAGTAGATCACCAGGCCTTTCTTCTGAGGCACTTCTGGGTAGACCTGAACTGCCAACCTTTCAGTTAGCAGCCAATCTCATTAACCATTTGTACTACCCAGGGACTCCTGCCATGTGCCAGGCACTAGTAAATTGGCAAATGAGATAATGCCTGGAAAGGACGAGCTCAGAGCCCACAGAGCAACAGTGCTCAACAGACAGAGTTAGTGCTGCCTCATTTAATTTCACCCCTTTGGGTCAGGTATTGCATCCCATTTTATGCATGCAGAAAGTAAAGGGCAGAGAAGACAAGTGACTTGTGCAAGCTCACCCAGTTGGTGTAGAGAGAGGATTTGAACCCAGGGTGCAAGCTCTTAACCACTTGCCCTGTGCCCAGAGGCTCTGAGTTGCATCCTGCCTCTACCTGGTGGGCAGGGGAGCCTTGGGAAGGTAGCTTGTGGGGATAGAACACAGGAGTCAGCTCTCCCACCTCAGGCTCCCAGGTGATGGGGAATTGACGAAGGGCTTTGAAGGGAGGCACGCCTCTGATTTCTCATGTAGAAACATACCCCTAGAAACCCTGCAAAGAATAACCAGGAGAAAAGGCAGGAAAACCAGCTGGAAGAGAGATGGACCTCGTCCAGTCTGAGATACATGGTGGGATGGACTGTGCGTTCTGACGCTGGAAAATCCAGGCCCACAGCCCATTCCAGAATTCATGCCAACATGCAATTCCATGTTCTGCTGGCTGTATCCATCCAGCTTCACTTACAACCCAGTCCCGAGTCCCAGCCCTTAGCAAACTCAACACTTGTTGAGTTCCTACTCCGCATCAAGAACTGATAAAAACGCTTTCTCACAGGCTGCTTGATTTAAGCCTCATGAGCTTGCAAGACAGGTGACATCATCCCCATTTAACAGATGAGAAAACTGAGGCCCAGAGAAGATCAGTCATTGGCCCAATTCCAATACATCACAGAAAACTGGCACCTCTGGGTAACTTCACTTTCTTCTCTTGTTAGGAACTGAATTGTTTCCCCCCAAAATGCGTGTTGGAATTCTAACCCCTATACCTGCGGATATAACCCCTTTTGGGAATAGAGTTTTCTTTGGTATGTTAACGAGGTCATGTCAGTGTAGAGTGTATCTTAAAACTAATTACTTTGAGATATAAAGAGCAAATTAGGCACAGAGACAAGCAAGCACAAACGAGGGAGAGAGAGATACCACGTGGAGATCGCCAAAGAGCCGAGGAATGCTGGGGCTAGAAAAGCTGACACAAGGATTTTCCCCCAGAGCGGATATACAGTCTTCCCCCAGAGCTGGTGCCCTGAATTTGGACTTCCAGCTTCCTCAACTGTGAGAAAAGAAATTTCTGTTCACTGAAGCCACCCACTTGTGGTATCTCTGTTACAACAGCACTAGCTAAAACATCTCTGTTCCCTGGGGTCAAACTCTCCTGAGTTAATCTGTTCTTTTAGACATCAAACTAAGGTCAAGTTCAAGAGCGGTCAACCCAGCACCTGCTCCTGGACAACTCTAGTCTTCTATTGACTCTTCTGGCCTCCTTCCTCAGCCCCTTGTCCTGTTCCTGTCTGTAGCTCCTCTGTCTCTTCCTGTCAGCCAACCTTCGCCAAACCCAAATCTGCACCCCCACGTGTCAGAATGCCTCAAGTCTTCAGCTAATGGGTGACAATCATCAGCTGACAGAATGCATGCATGCTGGGACACTCATGTCCACAATAAGGCACAACGTAATGATGGAGGCGTCTCATCGTTCTCTCAATTGGTTGAGACATTGCCCTGGCATCATGGGCCCTGGGGGTGAGGCGAGCACTGGAAGGCCCCAGCAAAGACCCTTATCAGAGGTCCTCAGGGGCAGAAACCTGCCAGAAGCCTCTTGCCAGGCTCCCAAACTGGCAGGCTGTCTCGATTCTCTGGAACCTGTTCCTCAACAACGCTACTTCTCAAAATGCCATCCCACCACGTGACTGATTTACTCCAGATTTTCAACAGTCCTTTGGGATGCTTCAGAGAAAGAGCTGGGGAGAGTCTGAGTTCCCAAGGGCTTTCCAGCTCTCCAGGGATTCTGAGAAAATCACTTCTCAGTCTAATTGGGTGGAAAGCTGGATTCTTTGGCTAGACTCCATGTTAAATCTCAGCATCCCCATCTCCATCTCCTAAAAAGTCGGCAGCTCAACAAGGGAGCAGAGAGGAGTCCAAGTGGGGCCTGGAAAAGGTGCTGAGACTACCTGGAGGAGAGGGGACTTTGACTAGTCCAGATGCTGCCCTCATGCAAATTAGTCCCTGGGCAGATACCGTCCCATGTCCCTGCATCCCGGCACACGGTTTGGCAGGCAGGCCTGGGTAAGATTTCACTCCCAGCTCATCCTTTTGGTGGGATGTTCTTGTGCAGTGAGCAAGCTGCACAACTGCACCTCGTGGCCCTCACTTTAACTCAAAGACAGAACTGCCAAGAAGGCACCATCTTTCCAAGGGGCACCATCAACCACAGGTGGATTCCTAGACCAAGTCTATTTCCTTCTGTAAAATGGGGATAACAGAATCTATCTCATAGGGTTGTTTGAAGATTAAATGGAGTCTTTCCAGGAAAGCATTTAGACCCGTGCCTAGCAAAGTGTAAGCACTCAATAAACGTTATTGTTGTTAAGTGCCTTCGAGTCTATTTCGACTCATAGCATCCCCACGCGACACAGTAGAACCGCCCCATAGGCTTTTCTAGGCTATAATCTTTACAGGAGCAGATCGTCAGGTCTTTTTCCCGTGGAGCTGCTGGGTGGGTTCAAACTGCTAACCTTTCAGTCAGCAGCCATGCGCTACTAGGGCTCCTTCAATAAATGTTAGCTGCCATCATTATTATTATTACTATTATTAAACCAAAAGAAACAAACCCATTGCCATTGAGTCAATTCCTACTCATAGAGACCCTATAGGACAGAGCAGAACTGCCCCACAGGGTTTCCAAGGAGTGGCTGGTGGATTCAAACTGCCCACCTTTTGGTTAGCAGCCAAATGCTTAACCACTGCACTGCAAGGGCTTCATTACTATTATTATTGCCATTAATATCATCATCATCTTCTTCTTCTTCCTGTGTGCTGATTGGCCTGTTAACTGTAATGACCTTTCCTACCTAGAAACCATGCCCAATGTCACCAAGGACAAAAATCATGGTGAGCAGCAGAAAACCATTTTGGGAAAGGTCCCCGAGACAGCTCACTTCCTGACCTCCTCTCCACACCCCTCCCTGCCCCTACCCTCTAAAATTAGCACTTCATTTGTGAAGCTACCACAGCCCCAGAATCTATACATCTCCATATAAATACGCTGCCTTCGGAGCAGCTGTAAAATGCCATTAATTTCAGGAAGTGCTTTGCGGATGGCATACATATTTAACAGCCAAAGCCCAGAGCATTAAAATGGTGTTCGCCTTAGTAATGTGTCTCTAGACCTGCAACATTTCCTAGGGGGTAATTCTGAACTCCGCCAACTACTTATTCATGGACTGTTTCACAATTTATTACTGGAAATTTCCAGACAGCTAATTCACAAGCCCTCTCGGCTGCTAATCGATTGCTCAGTGAAGGTGCCCTCAATTTCATAACTTCACGCTCTCCTATCACTCTGGGAGAACGGCCGTCGTAGTAGGGGTAATATTTCTCTTCAACAAGTCACAGAAAACAGGGGTCCAGAAAAATAACCTTTTCCGACTTTTCATTGCCAAGCCTCTTGGTCTGGTTGCTCTGTGATCACCTATACCAATATACAACCCGGTTCTAAGGTGCAGCTTCCCCCAGCACAAGACCTGTGGAGTTGGAAGAGGGAGTCTTGGAATGTTATCCCCAAGTGCAGAAGGATTCAGGGGTTAGCTACGTAATAGGTGTTTTCCAAGCCCTGGTTCTGACTTCTGCAATACCACGTGGCACGCATGCACTCACATGCACACACATGTATACACAATGCTACTGGCACACAAATACACCACACTCCTGGAGGTTCTGTCTGCTCAGACATAGAGGCCAAAGATGCTGGACCCAAGGCCTTGGCTCCTCCCAGTAGAACAAGACCCACCTCCCAGCCGTTGGGGTCTAGAATGGCCCCCGGTCTGAGATGGCCTCTCTCAGCCCAGGTCCCGGCCTTTCTTAGCTTTGTCCTTTCTCTTGCTTCTGGGTGCTGAGGTTCCAGCCTGCCTGGCCTTGAGTCTACGTGGGTCTCGATGTGCACACAGCCCAAATACACCTATCATGCACACCCAGATACCCGTGGGTAGCTGATCCCACGCCCACACCCTCATACCCTCACATGCACACTGACACCGCAGCTCACATCAGTAGCCAAAAGAACCCTGAACCTTCAAAAGCAGGGCCCCCAGCATGAGTTGGATGTGTTTTCTTGGTGTGTGAGCTGAGGTTTGGGCAGAGGAATTTTTCATGAGCTCACGGAGGAGCACAACCAGAATAGAGGCTGGGGCTGGGCAGGGGAAGAGCGGAGAGGGCAGGCTTCCAGGCTCCTGCTGTTTC
>NW_004443951.1:20368599-20369689 GCF_000243295.1 Trichechus manatus latirostris | reverse complement strand
CCAAGTCTGAGAGCATCCCCCAGGCTCCAGGGCATGCAAGCTGTGGCTGAGCCTTTCAGGCACACTCCCTGGGGTGGCTGGACCAGCTCTGGGTTTCCAGGTGGCCCTAGGCCAGTCCTTGAATGAGAGTGGGCATCTCTGGTCCCAGGAGATGCTGAAGACACTTTCATCTGGAAACGGAGTTTCTTGGAAACCACTGTCAAGGCTGTGTGCCATATCCTCTGTCCCCATCAGGGATGCTCCAGAGGTCATCCCCTCTGTCCCCCTGCCTCCAGGGAAGACAGGCCTTCCCTCACTGTCCCACAGGGAGAAGCAGAACCAACCCTCCATGATCTCTGGACAGTGGGGGTGGAGGAATCATGTGAGTATCTGATACTGCATGATGGGGTTGAGACGGTTGGTGGTCCCTATCCACAGGCAGTGGGACATCTGCTTCAAGTGGGTCTACAGCCATGAGCTGGTCCTTTCTGGTTAGAGGTCAAGGCAACAGGGGCCAAGGGTGGGGAATTATCATGATCTCAGGGCCAGGGGCTCAGACTGTGGCCAAGGAGGGAGACGAGGTGGTGATCAGGGTCTGGAATTTATTCATCAGTAGGAGACTAGAGGCCACCACCTGTCTATCAGTTTGCCATACTGTGGTAGTGTGTGTGTTGCTATGCTGCTGGAAGCTATGCCACCAGTATTTCAAATACCAGCATGGTCACTTATGGTGGACAGGTTTCAGCAGAGCTTCCAGACTAAGACAAACTAGGAAGAAAGTCTTGGTGGTCTACTTCCAAAAATCAGCTAATGAAAACCACATGGATCACAACAGAACATTGTCTAATATAGTGCTGGAAGATGAGCCCCCTAGACTTGAAGGCACTCAAAACACAGTGGTTGCTACCATGGACTTGAGCACACCAACGATCATGAAGATGGTGCATGACTGGCAACGTTTTGTCTGTTGTACATGGGGTCACCATGGGTCAGAGCTGACTCGACAGCAACTAACAATGACAGGAGACTAGAGGAGTCCAGGGTAGTGTAAAGAGTTAACACACTTGGCTGCTAACCAAAAGGAGAGAGTTTTGATTCCACCGAGAGACAC
>NW_004443951.1:20366886-20368109 GCF_000243295.1 Trichechus manatus latirostris | reverse complement strand
CTACAGGACAGAGTAGAACTGCCTCATAGGGTTTCCAAGGAGGGGCTGGTGGATTTGAACTGCTGACCTTTTAGTTAGCAGCTGTAGCTCTTAACCACTGCACCACCAGGGCTCCATCAATAATAATATGAAATAATAGTAATAGCAGCTATCACTTTATCACATCTGCCTGGGTGGCACAAACGGCTAAGCACTTAGCTACTAAACAAAATGTTTGTGGTTCTAATCCACCCAGAGGTGCCTCTGAAGAAAGGCCTGGGATCTACTTCTGAAAGGTCATAGCCACTGAAAACCCTGTGGAGTGCAGTTCTACTCTGACACACATGGGGTCGCCATAAGTCAGACAGGCTCTACAGCAACCAGTTTGGTTTGGTTATCACTTACCTAGTGCTCACTCTGTACCATTTATATTTGTTAATCATTCATCCTCTCAGCCCTATGAAGTTGGTACTATTATTATCACCTCTCTTTTTCAGACGGGGAGACTAAGGCACAGAATAATTAAGCAATTCCCCAGGGTCGCACAGTTAATAGTAAAGCCAGGACTCAAACCCAAGAATCTCTGCCCTTAACCATCACTCAGTCCTGCTCCTGTGTTCTGTTCACACTGCATGTCCCAGAAAGGACAGCTGCTGGGCTCCTGTCTGCCTGGATGCCTGGTGGCTGAGGAGCAGTGGGGCAGATGGGGCTGTGTCCGGGCTACATGACAAACAGGGGCTTTTCTCCTTTCCTGTCCCCTTGGGGATCTGAGATGTAGCCAGACGCTGGAGGTGGGACCTCCGGTGAGTCACGGATGGCAATTGTTTTAGGAGACTAGAGCTATGAGTTAGTAAGGGGCTCATCAATGCCTTCAGGGGCCAGGCAGGAAACAGAACTGTAAGAAGCTGTGAGTGTTGCAAGAGCATGGGGTGTCTTCAGGATTCTTCCTCTGCATGGTAGAGAAAACCCTCGTGCCTCTGCAGAAGGGCCTGATGCCCTTGAAATCAGGCTGCTGTCATTTCTATAAAATTGAACCCCTGGTCTCTCAAGGTGCTTGTATTCTGCATACTTTTGGCTTATTATCTCTAGCTTGCCTCTTACCACTCAGAGTATTGTTTTGTGGCTGAATCACCTTAGCCCCTTTAATCATCTTTCCTCCTAATCTCTTAAATCATACTAGCTTTACCTTTTTAAAAAAATCTTGCCTTGTGAAAAGTGTTTTATATATATCTCACATTTTATGC
>NW_004443951.1:20365726-20366595 GCF_000243295.1 Trichechus manatus latirostris | reverse complement strand
ATAAAGGCAGGCAGGATGCATGGCTGTCAGCAAGATAGAAGTGGGTCCTTGCCCCAGGTTGGGGCAGGCATCTCCCCGTCCCCCTGCCCGGCTTCCTCTGCCACTTGTCCATCTCCATCACCTTTAACATGGCTCCTCTATGTAATCGTACCCTGGGGACTGGTGATGAGACCTATAGGTTAAAATTCCTCCCTAGAAGCCAATGGTACCCCTGGTGTCTGCCGTTCACTGGATTCCTGGAAGTGTTTTTTTCCCCCATACATCCGTTCCTGTTCCATGGTGTCCATACATCCAGCCTTTGAGCACATAAAAGGGGAATTACACTGGAGGGAGGAAATAGGAGCGGCCAATGGGGCCTGGTTGGACAAACTGCCTGTGGTGGGGAGGCAGGTGGGGGCAGCTCCTTGTCCGAGCACTATGAAGAGGTCCAGCTTAGGCTGCTCAGCCCCACACCCAGGCCCCATTCTGGGGCAGCCTTACTTCATCCAAGCACTCCAAACCGAGTTGAGCTCTTTTTTGGTAAAGGAACAAGCTCACCTTGTGGTCCTTCCAAACATACTTGCTTTTGTTTTATTACAAGGAGAAGTTGGCCAGGGCCGGAATTGTCCTAAAAAGGTCTTCAGTCAGAACCCACTGGGCTGTGATGGGGCTGCATCCCCAGAGGATGGTTAGATCAGGCCCCCAAGAGCAGGTCTGTGTCTCTCAGAGAGTCTGTCCTGAACCTCTGGACACCCCTAAGGCCTTCCAGGGAGTGCGTGGGAGGTGCAAATGGTTACTGTGCTTGACTACTAACCCAAAAGATGGAGATTAGAGTTCACCCAGAGGCACCTCGGAAGAAAGGCCTGGCAAACTATGTCTGAAAATGCTAT
>NW_004443951.1:20301368-20365169 GCF_000243295.1 Trichechus manatus latirostris | reverse complement strand
GGTCCCTCTTTACTTCCACCTCATCATGGTTCTGGTTCAGACATCAGTGGCTCAGGGAGTGGGTGGGAGTGAGATGCAAAGTCACAGGGCCTCCCTAGAAGGACTGGCCACACAGGTGTCAGCAGGCAAGAAGCCCAGTCCAACCCGCGTACAGCAAATGGCCGCTCCACAGTCACTCCCCGGGGTCTTGGCCTGTGGCCTTCAGCAAGGTCGCTGTGTTTCAGTTGCTCCCTGAGAGCTTTCTGAGTGACCCTAAATGCTCCCACATT
Organism: Trichechus manatus latirostris; assembly: GCF_000243295.1. Lineage (NCBI taxonomy): Eukaryota > Metazoa > Chordata > Mammalia > Sirenia > Trichechidae > Trichechus > Trichechus manatus. The sequence goes on along the minus strand of NW_004443951.1, from coordinate 20,364,900 downwards.
CCTGCAGTTGCTTTTTCCCGCTTCCCGGTGGCCTCATGAGAAGTACCAGTCTGTGATGGGTATGGTCTCTCCAGCACAGGTGGCTGGCCCACCCCCAGTCAGACAGTCCCCTCTGCGGGGGCTGCGGGCTCTTACCAGCACTGTGGTGACTATGAGTGACCTGTTAGTCAGGGAGTCAGTGACGTTGGGGCCTCGGCCCTTGGCAACCTCCGTGATGTTGAGTCCCTCAGCAGGACTCCACACCCCAACCTGGATGGACGGGCAGACAGAAACAGGGTCTAGGCATCTTGTTTCCATATCAACAATACCATCATCTCGTTCTTATTCATCATGCGTATCATCATCATCACTGTCATCGCTAACATGTTTGAGAACAACTGTGCTGCCTCCTCCTTCCCTGAGGAGGTCCTCAGGGTGTCTAGACTCCTGAATTCTTCCACCTTCCCTTGCTGGCAAATCCATCACTGCTAAAGGGAAAACCCAGAGGTAGATGATGAATGCAGAGGCAGCCCCAGGGAGCCCAGGGGAAACCAGCCTGTGGCTGCCAGTCTAGAGGCAAGCAGATGTCAACCACAGGTTGGGGGAGTCAGGAGCCCAGCTCAGTGATGGTGGGCCTCCATCTCCTGGGGAAGATCCTGAGCACCCAGCTGCTCGCTCACTGGGTCTCATACCCAGTGCCAGTCCCCGGGGGCAGGCTCCCCCAAAAGCCCAGGACAGGGACTGGAACAAGGAAAGTGTTCGATGACATCTGTGGAATGAGTAAACGGATGTTGAGCTGTGCAGGGGTAGGAGGCTGGCCTTTGTAGCTGAACAAGGAGGGGACGACCCTTACTGGGGACTTGGGATTCTGCTGGATTTGAAGGCAGTTTGCTTTGTGGTTTTACTTCTAAAGTTGGCAGATTCCCTGGCCAAGGTGGCATCATCCCTCTCCCCACAGTGTCCTTGTTGATATCAGGCCTGAGGCTGGAGGGTCAAGTTTACAAATTGTCCTAAAGCCCTGGGCCTCTTGAAGATCCTTTCTGACCCCGCTCTGCCCAGCTCTGTTCCATCTCAGCTCCTTTCTCTCAAGGAAGGTCTTGGCATGCTCACTCTGTCCTTGGCCCGGTTGGGTTGGGGTACTTGGGAAACTTAATCAATTAAACATAGAGGCCGAGTGCAAACATCTCATAAAGAGAGCTGAGCAAAGCAGATAGCAGAGAGACATGTAATTATGCTTAGGTAATTCTGCCTTAATCCTCTCAAAGCTACGGCTGGAGCTGGCTGGATCAGCTATGACCTGGCTCAGCAAACAGAAGTGATGATATGGGAGGCAGAGTGACTATGTTAGGGGCTCAGCACTCTCTCAGGGCAGGATCTCCACATCTGTGGATCATTCAGAGCCAAGAGAAAAGGAGACAAGCAGAACCAGAGAGGCTCTGCTCTCAAGTGGGCTGAGCTAAGAACCAAGCCTGTCTAGGGTGAGAGTGCCTAGCAGTGATCGGGAGCAGGAGGTGCTCAATAAATATATGTCCAGAGGCCAAATGAACAGCAGGAACCCTTGCCCCAGCAAGCATCTATTGAGCTCCGACGGCATGCCCTGCTAGACTACAGGTGCTGCGGCAATGGGAGAACAGTTACACTGAGGAGGATCCAGCTGCAAGGCCAGGCTTCAGAGGCTCTCTGCCCACAATCCAAGTGGCTGTGATCAGGTGCATCTGGTGGGTGCCTCTGCAGGCCAACCTTTATTCAGGAATAGTAGAGAGAGTTTTTCTTGAGTATTAACTATGGTCAACTTGTTATAGTTGCCTGGAGGACTGTTGGGAGAAGGATTCTGATATTGCAGAAGGGCTCAGATGGAAAGAGTGCTCTGATATCAATTACTGTTGCCTGCCATGGACATGGGAGTGGGGAGTGGTAGTATGTGTGCCATCTAATTGCCGTCCCTAGACTTTTAGCCTTTCCTCAGAGACGGGTAGCTGAGAGAGCAAAAATGAGACGCCTACTTGAGTGAATCCTGTATTTTAGTAGTCCTGCCAGAGGAGGAAGTGAGTTCTCTGTCATTGGAGGAGTTTAAGCAGAAGCTGCAAGATCACTTGATGAGAACTTATATAGTTTGTATAGGATTAGACCAGCTGGCCTCAATGATCTTATGAGTAGAGGCCACAGCCCTGTCCTTAGGAACGGATACTATATGTGGCATGGGATAGTTGCAGATGAATGACGAGGTCCCTCTGGCCAACCCCTCTCCTGCACAGCAGCACCCATGTCGTAGGTGGGAAATTCAGGGGTGAATGGAGTAACCATGGTCACAAGGTGCACTGAGTGAATCCATGCCTGAGGGATTGAATGAAGGAGACAGAGGTCACATGCTGCAGCCAGGGGAACAGTGCAGGCAAAGATGGGAGGTGCAGAGGACAGGGAGCTTGGCTGGACTATGGAGTCTATTTCAGGGAGCAGTGGCGATTAGGTCTGGAGAGGCAGATTGTGGCATTTCTTGGAGAACCTTAAGGGCTAGGTGAGGGGTCAAAACTTAATGGTCGGGCACCGGGGAGTCACTGGAAGTTTCAGGGCAGGGGAGAGCAGTACTTTGGGAAGCTATGTCTGCAGGTGCACTTGGGACCACTGGAGAGTCCAAGAGTGGAGGTGGGACAACCAGGTCAGCAGTGGGAAGCCTGAAGCGGGGCAGTGAAGGGGAGAAGAAGAGAGCCACCAGTCCCAAAGGCCTAGGGGCATCAGAGGTGGCCCTCCACTTTTCCTGGCCTCCACTGGCTGCATTTGATACACCACTTCCCAGGGTCCCAGAGGTGCACCAATGCAGAGGCATAGTGAAGCGGGGGCCACCGAGAGGGGCACTTGCCCCGGGGTGCAAGTCCAAGGAGGCACCAGACAAGATGGGGAATGACACGTCAAGGCACCACAAATATGAAAAGTGCCCGGTTGAGGCAGCCAGACAAAAGGGATGAGTCGTTCCAGCTGACACGTCGCCACTAGTCTATTCATCTTGAAATTTAGGGGGGTGAGGCACAACTTAGAGATTGCCCCCGGGGGCTCGAATTGGGAGAGGCGCAGTTTAGAGATTGCCCCTACACCGATGGTTACCTGGGACCTGCCTGCTCAGGTCCTAGGGGATACTGAGAAGCTGGGGTTGATGTTAAAGTCTTCTCAGCCCAGTAGACTGACTTTGACAGAATATGCAGAGGGTCCCCAGGGATCAGAACTGGCCTCACTACAGACATTTCCACATTAGCCAGAGAGGAGGCTCCAGGCCCAGGTGGGGCTGTTTGTCCTCTACCAAACTCCCAAGAATAATAGAGGCCTTAGAAGTCTGGAGCGGGGAGCTCAGGATCCATGTGCTTCCAAGGGTAAGGATCACCTCCAGTCTCCCCGACGAGTTATCATCCTATCTTTGCTTAAATACTGCCAGCAACAGGGCGTTCACTACTCCTCAGACAGGCACTGCTTGATTGTTAGAAAATGTTTCTTATCTAAGGTGTCCCTCTGCCCCATGACAGCCTTGCAAGGATTTAAAGACAGTCTGTCCACCCCTTGAGCCTTTTATTACTTTTCCCAGGTTAAGCTCCCCAACAGCCCTTGCTCACAGGATGATGTTTTTGTGTCTGCTGTGGCCAGGCCACGGGGCATCCCTCCAGTCTGACCAGGACTTTGTGTTCTCTGACGGGCCCACAGATCTACTGAGGCACAGGCCACACCAGGTCATGTTCATCCCTGAGAGGGCAGCTGGATTGGGTCCTGCCCCCTCCCTCTAGGCCTGTGCTTGGGGTCCGCGGTATAGGGGATTTAGGAAGCCCCTGCCCCTTTGCCCAGCCTCCCTCTCCCGTGCCCACGCACCTTCTCCAGGCCATCCTCCTTCAGGCTGACAATGTCCAGATCGAAATCCGTCCGTAAGCCACTGGTTTTGTTGAAAACAATCCTTCCAGTTAATCCTTCCCATTGAGCCTGCCGGAGGGGAGAGGGCAGAGCGGCAATTCCTCGGGCTCATAAATCATCATTCGGTACAACTGTACAATGCTTCATTTTAATTACTCCTTGCACTGATACTGTTCCCCCAAGACCATGATTAATTAATAATCACCTCCATCATTGCTCGGGCTGTGGTGCGAGCCAGCGATTTCCATAAATTCTATTATGCTCTTTAGCCAGCTTTACATTTGCACCTTCTCGTGTACAACATCGATCTTGGATGTGCCCAAATGAGCCCCCGCCTTGAAGCCATGGGAAGGGGGAGCCTGTGTCAGATCCCTAGGCAGGGGCAGGGCTGGGGATGGTGAGCCCTGCCGAGAGGCCAAGCAAGCTAGATTTAGCTGTAAATCCAGACACTTCCAGCAGCCCCCAAGAGGAGCAGGGGAGACAGTCATCCCCACCGCCCCAGCTCCAGATCCCCCAGAACTTTGGGGTCAGATCACTGGGCTCAACCACAGTGAACTGTGTGACCTTGGGTATTTCATTTCACCTCTCTGCCTCTGTTTCCTCTCTATAAAATGGAACTAATAATAGTATCTAGCTTACCAAAAAGGTGCCCTGGTGGCACAAGGGTTAAGTGCTCAGCTGCTAACTGAACGGTTGTTTGTTCACCCAGTGGCTCCATATGAGATAAGACCTGGTGATCTGCTCCCGTAAAGACTACAGCCTAGAAAATCCTACCCGGCAGTTCTATTCTATCACATGGAGTCGCTATGATTTGAAATGCACGCAATGGCAACGAACAGCAACAGCTTACAAAAACGCTGTGAGGGGTAAATGAGACAAGTCATGTAAAATATTTAGAACAAAGCCTGGCACATTGAATAAATGGTAATTCTGTTATCTTTTTACCGTCATTAGCATTGCTAACACAGAGAGAGGCAGGCACAGGTTCAGAGAAGGTACAGGCAGGGCCTCAAACTGGTTTGTTCTGGTTCGAACCCCTGCTGGGAATCTGCATTTCTTAACAAGTTCCCAGGCAACGCTAATGCTGCTGGTTAGGGACCAATTCTGAGAACCGCTAGTAGAGCAGTGGTTCTCAAAATTTATTATACATAAGAATCACCTGAGGAGCTTATTAAACTGTAGATTCAGATTCAGTATATCTGGGGTGGAAATGCAAATTCTTAGCAGGAGTTTGAACCAGAACGAACTGGTTCGAAGCCCTGGGTACAGGACCCAAACCAAGAATAGCTCCACCTTCTAGATGAGGGGTCAGCTTGCCCTATTTTTGTAAAAAAAGTTAATCGGAGCACCAGCCATGCCCATGTTCGTGAACCATCTGTGGCTGCATTTGCGCTGCCCCGAGGAGGGCAGCTGGTTTGAATAGTCGCAACAGAGTTGGTCTGGCCTGCAAAGTTTAAAATATTTACTATCTGGTCCTTTACAGAAAAAGTCTGCCGACTCCTGTTCTAGATAATCTCTTTCTTGTGGGTCCAGGGCTTTAATTCTACAAGGTACTTTCACATGTTCCATCTCATGCAACATTCACAGCAGCCCTGGGGGGCGGGGGACAGGCAAGGACTATGACTCCCACTTTACAGATGAGGAAGTGGGCACTCAAGCCCACAGAGGGAATAAGAGGCAGAGCCAAATTAGAACTCAAAGTCCCCTCAGGCCGGTGTCGACGCCCCTCCTCTTCTACAGAGTTAGGACCCGCCCACACACAGTTAAATGCCCAAACGCTGCTGTGAGCTCTCTGTGTCCGGAAGAAGAAAAAACCCGTGCATCCTGGAGTCCTTGGGGACAAAGGTAGGCTCGTGAGCAAGAGGAGAGGAGAACATCTGGGAGCTCACCCAGCTGCTGGATCCTTGGGCCAGAGGGAGGAGCGGGGAGGGAGCCCCCCAGGAGAGGCGTGTGGGACAGCAGAAGTTCTGAGTGTTGAAAAGCTGAGTGTGAGTCCTTGCTGTGCTGCATTGGGTTCCTAATCTCACTAGGGTGATGATCCCTTGCAGATTCTGAAAAGAGCTCCAGAGCCCTCCTGGGCTGAATGTGCCCCTGCACCCAAGCACACACTCTCAACTAGACACACAGATCTCTGGATCCCAAACTAAAGCCCTCGGAAATCTCCAAGAACTTGGGTGGTTCCAAAGTACTGTGAAGTCTTCTGGATTAATGGCTAGCGGGGTAAACGGGTACACAAAATCAGGCAGAGGGCAGGTATCTTGTAGGGGTCCAGGAGTCTATAAAACAAAAATGGTTAAAAATGGGGGCTTTGGACAAGCGATTTCACCTCTGAGCTTCAGTAGGGGAAAAATGACCTACTTCACAGGTATTCAAAAAAGGTCTCTAAAGTGCTTAAAGGAGTCCTGGTGGCTCAAGGATTAAATGCTTGACTGGTAAATGAAAGGTTCGGGGTTCGAAGACACTCAGCAGGGAGAAAGACCTGGAGATCTGCTCCTGTAAAGATTACAGCCTAGAAAACCCAATGGGGCAGTTCTGCACTGTCACATGGGGTCACTATGAGTCGAAAATTGGCGTCACCTATGAATGGAAAATGGACTCAATGGCACGTAACGACAACAAAGTGCTTGGCGCACAGATATACGCGCATACCTGTTGCCGTTGAGTTGATTCCAACTCATAGCGACCCTGTAGGACACAGTAGAACGACCCCATAGGGTTTCCAAAGAGTGGCTGGTGGATTCAAACTGCTGACCTTTTGGTTAGCAGCGAAGCTCTTCACCACTGGGCCACCAGGGCTCCGCGCTTGGCACAGTGCCTGGCTTATACAATCAACATACAACTGTACGCAATCATTACAGCAGTATGTATACTATTGTTTCTTCTCTGTTCTTTCACCTGTGGAGCGCTCTTGGCTGAGGGCTGGCCCTGGGCTCAAGTTTCTTTAGATCTTTCATCGTTGCCAGCCCAGCTGAGCACCTTGGTCCTGCTTGAGGCTGGGACTGTGGCTCAGGAACCCCAAACACTCCTATATCCGTGTTACAGATTGAATTGTGTCCCCGCAAAATGTGTGCTGTAAATCCTAACCCCTATACTTGTGAATGTAATCTCATTTGGGAATAGGGTTCTCTTGGTTATGTTAATGAGGTCATTATCAGTATTATAGGGTGTGTCTTAAATCAATCACTTTTGAGATATAAAAAGAGCAGATTGGACAAAGAAGCAGGGAAGCACAAATGATGATTGATGCCACGCGATCACCAAGGAACTGAGACAGAGAAACTGAAAGAGACAAGGATTTTACCCCACAGCGGACGGAAAGAGCTTTTCCCTAGAGCTGGGGCCCTGAAGTTGGACTTCTGGCCTCCTAACCTATGAGAAAGGAGCCCTGGTGGCACAATGGTTAAGCACTTGGCAGCTAACTGAAGTCAGAGGTTCCAGCCCACCAGATCTGGTGATCTGCTCCCCCAAGAATTTCAGCCTAGGAAACCCTACAGGGCAGTTCTACTCTGTCCTATGTGGTCACTGTGAGTCGGAATTGACTCAATGACACAACTAACTACGAGAAAATAAATTTTTGTTAAAGCTACCTACTTGCGGTATTTTTGTTGCAGCAGCACTAAGAAACTAAGACAATCCCAGAGCTCAGGAATGGAGCTGCAGCTGGACCTCTGTAGTGGGGTCCTGCTTCTGGCCCAGGCACCCAGGGAGCTGTCCTTCTGGGTGGATGGAAGAGAGGCTGAGGGCAGGGGCTCATCTGGGGCAAGGCTGAGGCCCCAGGAGAAACCCTAATCTCCTCTCCTGCATAAGCTTATTTAGTTCTTTCTCATCATAGTCCTGCCAGGTGGGTGTCATCACTGTCCCATTTTACAGACATGGAGACTGAGGCTCAAAGAGAGACTGAGTGATGATGTAGCAGGGCAGATTCCCTCGCTGCTGTAGCAGAGCTGAAGCGCTTGGGGTTGTGGTCCCCCAGGTGGGGTGGGGGAGCTTACACGCAGCCCAGGGAGCTGAGGCCCAGGAAGCTGAGGCCCAGGTGTCTGTGGACTACGATTAAAAGAAGTGTCAGAAAAGGTGAAAACCACTGTTTATGACTTCACAGGGAGGCTCAGCTTCCCTCAGGCTTCCCGGTCCCTCAGCCTTCCCTCTCTTCTGTTGGCCCCCACACCCTCGGGCTATCTCTTAGCCCCCAGGGGAAATCACAGCGGGTGCCTTCAAAACTGCACCAAGAGGAAAGCCTTCTCTCTTTGTCAGCTACAGAGGAATTAAATGCCAGCAGGTGCACGGCCTGTCTGTGGGCAGGTGGGCAGGGGCAGGGCAGGGAGCCACTGGCAGCTCCTCCCCTTGACATTTCCCGGCCGCCCGCCCCCTTCAGCCGCTGCGCAGCACTTGCTAAATGAAAGATGCTTCACACGCTCTGAACTCCGGCCTGGTATTTTCCAGCTCCTCTCGGAAATGCCAAGTCTTTAAAATGATTTACTGTCATGCAGTCACATGAGGAGATGGGCAACTTGGAAATGGTCTGCAGGAAGACAAAGTGCTGGGCTTGGGCAGGGTACCGGGCTCCGGGCATTGTGGGGCACTCATGCCATCCTGGCCAGCTGGGGGAACCACAGGCCAGCCACGAAGCTGTCTGGGCCTCGGTCTCCACGCTGGAAGATGGAGATGAGATGAAGCTGTTTCTAAACGGGCTCTGTTAAGGAGCACAAGAGGTGAAGGGCACCACTGGGTCAGGGACCGGGAAACAAGAGGGTCAGGAACGCCAACCTGGGCTGGTCAGCCTGGGGAAAGAGAATGGGGGTCCCCTTTATGGAGCAGGCAGTGGCAAATCTGCTCCCTTCAGGGTATCACAGGGGGCATTGGTGGTTCAGTGATAGAATTCTTCCCTTCCATGTGCGAGATCTGGGCTCAATTCCTGGCCAATGCACTTCATGCACAGCCACCACCTATCTGTCAGTGGAAGCTTGCGTGTTGCTATGATGCTGAACAGATTTTCAGCAGAGCTTCCAGACTAAGACGGACTAGGAAGAAAGACTTGGCGATCTGCTTCTGAAACTCAGCCAGTGAAAACCCTATGGATCACAAGGCTCCAATCCACAGTTGGCCATGGGGATGGCGCAGGACCAGGCAGTGCTTGGTTCTGTTGTGCATGGAGTCACCATGAGTGGGGGGCCAACTCCATGTCAGCTAACAACAACAGGGCATCACAGCTGATACTCAAACACTGCAAGGGATGAGGGGAAAATGGGATAGGTTTCCCTGAAGCCTCATGAACAATGTGACCTGGCGGGCTTTTGTAGCTGGAAACCTCGCCAAATAATAGCAATAGTGACAACAGCAGTGATGATGGAAATAATTGTAACAGCAGCCAACTTATAAGGCACTTACTATGTGCCAGGCACTGTACTAAGTGCTGCACCCACATCCTAATGACTTAACTCCTCACACAGTCCTATGAAATACAGACCATCATTATCCCCATTGTGCAGATGAGGATACTGAGTCATAAGCAGTTCAGTAGCTTGTCTAAGGCCACACAGCTAGAAGTGACTGAGTTAACTGCAACATCGCTTTGGTTTGGCTCCTAAGGCTGCCAATCTCCCCACTGAGCCCAAACCTCCCCGCAGAGGGAGAGGGCAGGATTGTGGCCTGGGTCACAGAGACTTTTGTGGCTGCTTGGGAGGAGCAGGTGGCTGGGAGTTGGGCTTCAGAGGCCCCAGCGAACAAGTTGGTGACCACCCAGCCCTTGCTCAGGGCATCGGTACAACTGTACTTCATCTGCTGTTTTGATGGGTTTGACAAGAAAGGACAGTCATGGTCCTCTTATACCAAAACATCTGACACTCAAGTTCTTTCTAGATGCTGAGGAAACTGGCGTCAAGGACTTAACTGCATCATTGCTCCTCACAATGACTATGAGGCAGTGTTTTCCAGGTGAAGAAACTGACGCTCAGAGATGTACAATAACTTGTCTAAGGCCACACAGCTCGGCAGAGGTAGAGCCAAGATCTAAAGGCTCATGCGTCAAACTCTAAAGCCTGTGTCTTATCAATATCCTTTTTAATGTCTCTTTAAATGCTGCAAGAGCTGTCATTAGCTTCTTCCTGAAGCAGTAACAGTAGATTCAGGGCTCAGGGAAGGCTGCCCTGCCCCCTGAGTCTAAGATGGTAAGCTCCTCTGCTATTTGCTCCTGGAGAGCTGCCTTTCTTTCCACATGGGATTATATTTATTATGGGATACTTTGATTAATGTCTGCCCCCTCCCTAGGCTGTGAGCTCTGTGAGAGCAGGGGCTCGTCTGTTTTATCCCCATGTGTCCCAAGGGCACAACCCAGAGCCTGGCACCCAGCAAGCATACAGTAAATAGTTGTTGAACAAGTGAATGACCTCCAAGGCATCCCTTCATTTCCGGTCCATTGTGGTTGTTACAAATGGAGCCCACAGAGAGAGCTTCCCCTAACTGCCCTTGATGTTGCCCTGGATATGGCCACTCCCTCTGACCCTAGACAACTCTGCCCAGAACAGAAGCCAATGCTCTCATCCTCCTGAGCCTTCTCCTTCTACCATTTACTGGGATTTGACTCTGGCCAGGTCCTGTGCTAGGTGCTTTGTGCATAGCTTTTCAGGCAGACACTCTTACTATCCCCATTTTACAGTTGAGAAAACTGAGGACCAGAGAGTTAATCACCTGACCCAAAGTCACACAGCTAGCTAGTTAGCTCAGGCGCTATCTTCCCCATCTGTACGGGAGGAATAATAAACCCTGCTGTCCATAGTTTACAAAGACAGTGGCAGATGGAGAAATTAAATGTCAACACTGCGTTTTTCCATGGTCATCTCCTTCTCGTTCTCTCTGCTTCCTCTGAAAACGGCTCCATGCACAGAACTTCCCTGCAGTTGCCATAGCACCAGCAGAGCTGGGTCTAGCAAGGACCCTGGCTGGAAAGTTGTCCCGTGGGCCCATGACGTGAAGATGAGTTTGTGGGGCTGATTTATTTACTGAGCCTCTTTCACCTCAGGCACTGCACTAAGCACTTTCCCCGCGGTGTCTCATTTCATTTTCCCAGCACACCCGTGAGGTGGGCATGCTAAGTACCCCCGTTTTACAGATAAGGCGACCGAGGCTCAGCAAGGTTCTCCAGCTTGCCCAAAGTCACGCAGCTGGGAAGCGAAGACTCCATTTGTACTTTCAAGCCCACGCCGCATACCTGTGACAATGCTGACCACCAACTGATACCTACTATGTGCCAGAGACTTAAGCCTCTTAATTGCCTTGTAAGACTGGTCATCTCCAGCCCATTTCACCCAAGGAAACTGAGGCTCAGAGATGTGGGGTAACTTGCCCAAAGTCATATAGATTGGAAATCAGCTCTGACTCGCACACCTGGGCCCTCGACTGATTTGCGGCACCAACAGTCCCCAGGGAGATGGCCCTAGGGGGGCATGTGGGGGCATGCACTCACCTCCTTGATGAAGTTCATGAAGCGGCCGCCAAAGCGCCAGGCCTTGTGCCGATGGCACTGCAGGGAGTTGACGGTCATCTGGGGCGCCCGCTGGTAGCACACGGATACGATGTGGACAGCGTCGTAGAGTAAGGCTGCGTCGGTCTGGAGGTGAGGGCCGGGCCTGCCTGAGAGTGGCTGCCGAGCCCCTCGAGTCCTGGCCCACCCAGCCCTGTTCCCCTTTCCTTCCCCACCACAGGCACATGGTATCCCAGTGAGGGCAAGAGCCTGAGGCCCTAGACGTGACCTGTCCACGCCTCTGCAGGGAGGCCAGGGCTCGGGCCAACTGCAGCCCTGCAGACACCTCCACTCGCACCCTTTGCAGCTAGGCCCTGCCTCCATCCCATTACCCCACACTGGTACCTACTTCCCGATCACCCTTTTTCTTTCCTGTCACCCAGTCTGCACACCTGCTGCGTTGTCTGTCTGGAATCTCCTCCCAGTCAACTCCACGCATCACAGCCTACAGTTCTCTGTGCCCAGGGCCCACCTGTCTTAGACCCACTGCTCTGTAACCATCTACTTACACACCTGCATCCCACCACACAGGGGCATCTTGGGAGAGGGCTATGTCTGATTCATCTTTGTGTCCCCAGCCTCTAGCCCAAGGTGGGGCTGACACATGGCTGGTCTTAAGAAGGGAAGTGGTGGGAGGGAAGTAAGAAAGAAGGAAGAAGGACAGAAGAGAAAAGGAAGGAGGGCAGGCAGCCTCTGGGGTCCTGGTCCACCCCGTTGTACCATCATCACTCCATCCAACAGGCCCGACTCTGCTCGAGGAGCTGCCTGCAGCCGCTCCATGGACCACTTCTCCACGATGGCTGAGACGTGGGGGTTGTCCACGTTGAGGATCCGGAAGCCCGTCAGGTTGACCCCTGAGTAGCGGTAGGGCTCCAGGTCTAATGCATAAAGATCCTTGACAAAGAGAAGGTTGTGTCAGTGAAGGTCTGGCCCCTCTGTGAGTGCCAGCTCCCACCTCTCCTGCACAGTCCCAAGTTCGGCCACTGCCCCAGAGCCAGAGGCTGCAGCTCCTTGTGGAGCCCAGTGGGAGGAGAGGCGGTCAGAGTGGTGATGGGAGCACTGGACTTGGAGTCTAACTTGGAACTTGGGTCTTCCTGACAACTGACCCCATGTCCTAACCGCAGGGCCTTGGGCAAGTCACTCAGACTTTTTCCTTCATCTACAAAATGGGGATCGTACCTCCTTTACAGGACTTGGTGAAACAATTCACGTGAAATGTCCAGCCTTGCACATCCAAGAAGCTTGGTAATGCTCATTTCCTCTGACAGGGGAGGCCCACTTGGGGAAGACAAAGGGTGCTGCGTCTGGGCATCCCCAAGATACCCAGAGGGGGGCTGAAAGGAATATTCTATCCCTGACCCCCCAAAAAAACAGTTACTGTTGAGTCGATTTCAACTCATGGTGACCCAGTGTGTGTCAGAATAGAACTGTGCTCCACGGGGTTTTCAATAGCTGATTTTTCAGAAGTAGTTTGCCAGGCCTTTCTTCTGAGGCACCTGTGGGTGGACTCGAACCTTCAACCTTCAGTTAGCAGCTGAGCAGGTTAACCATTTGCACCATCCAGTGACTTCATTATATCCCCTCAAAGAGGGTATTTTGGAATAGTCTTTTCTGTCTAGGACTCAAGGAGTACTACTGCCTTCTTCTCTCTCTTCCTCCTCCACAGGGCCTCCTCACCTCCAGCCTCCTAGGAGCAGCTGACCGGGTAGTAGGCCTGTCTGTGATCTTGGTCATACCCAGCCTGGGGCAATGGTCCCCTGGCCTGAGGTCCAGGAGAACAGGGCTTAATGCCTGGGGAAGCCCAGCACCAGCCCCTCACTGCTGCTCCAGCTCTGGGGCCAGGTGGGCTAGTGAGGGAAGGAGGCAAAGAGGAGCACGGGGGTGGGGGGCACAGAGGGGCAGAGAGAAGCCAGGTCCCAAGCTAAGAAGAGATGGCAGAGGAGGATGTGGTAGGTGGTAGTAAAAGCAGCAAACTAGAGCTCTGTGCTGTTAAGTAAAATTATCCAAAACTTGGAAATAGGCAATGGGATAGCAGCACATCCTTTCAATGTCCTATTGAAACACTGTTTAACAGGTCCACCTGAGGATTAGTTTAATTCTGTGGGAGAGTCGACCTAGGTTTGACTTCACTGTCAGCTACTGGCTAAAGGCCCAGACTCTGGGTTAATTTGTAGATTTCTGTCCAGTAGAAAAGATTATCCTAAAGGTGTTGTTTTATTGCTCTGAAAGACATTAATTCTTCTGCATCTAACATAGGAGCTCTGGTGGCACAGTGGTTAAAGCAACTGACTGCTAACCAAAAGGCTGGTGGTTCAAAACCACTAACAGCTCTGTGGGAGAAAGATGTGGCAGCCTGCTTCTGTAGAGACTTACAGCCTTGGAAACCCTGTGGGATTATTACGTGTTGGAATCAACACAAAGGCAGTGGGTTTTGGGTATCTAATATAACAATCTTATTCTGTTGTGTTCCCCCCCAAATACCTATAAATACCCAATTCCTCACATGCTCTTTGAACCAGCCATTTCATATTTACATGAGAGTTATGTTTTTGACTTTTCGAAAATTATACTTTGACAGTCTAGACTGGCCCCATCCCACTAATGGAGCAACTGAGTCTAAAGGCCATCATCTGAGCTCTTCCTCATCTAGTGCCTGTTCTTTTACATTCTCTCCCCCCACCAACCTGTCTTCTGCCCTGGTCCCCAGCCCACCTTCTTCTGAGCTCCTCCCTTCAAGTCTCCCCATCCTGTGCTGGGAGACAGAGTAGCTGAAGACACACTGGACTTATCTCCATGGCTGCAGCCATCAGGAGTAACATCCAACCCCAATGCAGGGCCCCAGCTTCTGCTAAATCAATGATGGCTCATGGAAAGATGATGGGTAATAAAACCTGTGGCCCACAGAGCAGATCTTTCACACTTCCTCTCGCTCTGAGATGTTCCTAATCGATGCTAAACTCCTCTTGTTCCTCCTGCACTCCAACATGGCCTGCTTCTGGAATGCACTGTGTTGGTTTCCTCTTGGAAGGTTTGGGGAGTAGGGCAGAGCCTTGGAGCAGACTTGAGCCCAGGCAAGAAAGTTAGTCCCAACCTTTCCCAACCAAATATGGCCCTGATTCCAGGTCAGGATTTGGGATGGGGATGGGGGTGGATGAGAGCAGGAAATAAGGTCTGCAGCAGATGCGAGTGGACTAGAGGGTGGCTATATGGCCCAAATATCAGTGGGGAGTGAAGGGTGGGTGCCATGCTCAGCCCTGCACACGGAGTATATTAATTTTCATAACCCCTAAAAAGTATTTAACAGTATTATCATTTTACAGAGGAGGAAACAGAAACAGAGAAGTGAGGTGACTTGTGCAAAGTCATCAGCTTGTAGAAGGCAGGGCTGGATTTGAAACAGGTCTGCTTCAATGGTGTGCTGGAGCTGCCTCATGCTGGCTTGTGACTGCCACTGTTAGCATTTATTCCCACTCTGTGTTCAGTGATATTAGTTTAGTAGCTTGACATTGGTGGGAATATTTACACCAGGGAAATTGGCAAAATCTACAAATCAGGGTTATTAAATACTTACTAGCCCATCATTGTTTGCTTTAGTCAAAAATCCCTGTGGTCTCTGTCCCAGTGGTTGTCAAATATAAGATAAGCATCAGAATTATCTTTGGAGCTAGAAAGTCTGATTCAGAGTCCAGAGTGAGGCTGGGTAATCTGTGTTTTGAGAAGCTACTAATCTAAGCCACGTTTCCTGACTGGAAAACAACACAGGAGTCTGGGCTTAGACCCAAATACCTGTAGAGTCAGAAAAAAGCAGAGAGGAGGGGGTCAAACACCCAAAGGAGGCTTCTCTTCCCACAGCTCCCCACTCCGTAACAGCTCACTGGGGTACCATGAGGCAGTGTTAAGAGCAAAGACTAAGAGGTCAGACCATCTAGGTTAAGTCTCATTGACTCCTCTTACCTCAGTCTTCCCATCTGCAAAATGGGTATGATGATAATAGTACCTACCATATAAAGTTGTCATGAGGAAGAAATGGATTAATAGATGTATTTATCACATATTAAACACTATGTGTTTGCTAAATATTTATATCCCACCTTCTCTGGCAATCAGATGCGACAGCTATTGGATACAGTGCCCAAGGACATTATTAGGTTACTTGGGCTGGGGGCAGACATGGGTTGGGTCCTCTCTGCCTTACCCTTCTTGGCAATATAAAAATAATGATAATGAGCTAACATTTATTGAGTACGTATAAACCTTAGGAGAGTAGGTACTGTTTTAAATGTCTTATATGTATTAACTTACTTAATTCACATTACAACCTTACAAGGAGGGTGTTATTACCACCCCATTTTACAGACAAGAAACTGAGTCACAAAGAAGTTAGGTCTTTTGCTTAAGGTTACACAGCTGGGGAGTTATAGAGGAAACCAGGCAGATCTGCCCCAGAGCTCCGTCTCCCCTCTGACAGTGTATTCCTCCCCTCCCACCTACAGCCTCTGACCATTGGCCTCCCACGTGTACCCCATGGACATTGTAGTCACCCTCCACGCAGTAACCAGAGGGACCTTCCTGAAATGTAATTCCAGCCCCATCATTCCCTTGCTTAAAAGATTTCAACCGCTCCTTATTGCCTTCTTGGAATAAGTGCAAATTCCTCAGTATAGTTTACAAAGGTCTCTATCCCTCCAATCTCATTCTCCTTCCCACCCCCTCCCAATTTTTGCTCCAGAAACACCGAACTTCTTTAGGCCCATTCCTTGCTGCCCTTGCTCCAACATGCAGTTTCTTATCCCTGGGCCCTGTGTCTTTGTGCATGTTCGACCAGCTAGCTGAAATGCCTGACTTACTTCTCAACCCCTTTTAACTGGGCTAGTCTCTAAGATTCAGCTCAAGTGTCACCTCTTCTGGCAAGCCTCCCTTGACTACTCCTTTCACAACAAGGTGGATAAACAGCAGTGCTTCTGCTCTGATCCTGGGACCGCTCTGCTTTCACCCCACAGGATGACAACTGTCTGTGCCTGTGTCTGTCTTCCCTTTAGTCCCTGGGCCAAATGCTACTGTTACCCATAGTGGGATGAGGGGAGAGACAGCCAAGTAGCAGCCTGGGACTCCTAAACATCACCAGGAAGATCCTAGAATGGAAAGACTAGTGTTTCACATCCTCCACTCATGGGGAGCTCTCTATGGGGCTGGAAGTTAGGTATGGTTTAGAAAGCTGCTGGGGTGGAGGATGAAACCTGCAGAGGGACGGCTTCAGAAACAAGAGGTCTCCCCAAACTGCCTTTGAAGAAGGTGAGTCTGGGGAGCTGCAGTGCTTTTGTTTTGCAGAGTGGTACATGCAAGTTTAGGGCCAGAGCTGAACTGCTAGGGCCTTGGAGGAGAGATTGAGCTCTGCCTCCAGAGGGCACCCTCCTGACCCTTCCGCTGCACAGGGCTCAGCCCCTCCTCCAAATACATGTTGACCTAATATCTAAGATTTGAAAGATGCCAAAGCATTAATTAGCCTGCTGAAGCTCTTAATGACTCAGTTTATACCTCCTCTGGGACCAGGGGCCAACCTGACTCAGTGTGAAGGGTGGCATCTCATCTGATGGGGGATGGGGTGCTGGTGACACTGGCCCTTCCGGTCTCCTGATGTGGCATTTGGTCTGTTGAGATTTACATAGAGACTGTAGCCAATCACAGCCTGGGAGGGGGCATGATAGGGCGGCAGTGCTGGGGGTCACCTCCCCTCCATATTGCCGCAGAGCCCGGGCTTAGCTGCAAAGAGTTACAGAGCTCAGGGCACTGAGTGCCCCCGTCCCTGTGAAACGAGGGCAGTGAGAACAGGGAACTGGTGAAGAGGCCTCTTTTGTCCAGCTCCAATTTTTTGTCCAAACTGCCCTGGGCCGAGACCCCAAGTGCTGTACACAGTGAACTGTGTGCAACCTTGCTGCTTGGCAAAAAGTTGCAGTTCTCGATGCCAAATGTTGACACACTGAATTCAGTATCGACGAGGGACCTTTTAGAAACATTCAGCATAACATAATAGACTAATTCATTAGCACCCCATGGGTCTGACTGGGTAGAAACTGAAGCTCGGAAAACATCGCCTTAAGGAATGACAGATGAAAATATCTTTCCCATGATATAACTGTTATTGCCGAGAAGTGGCATTAATTGTGATTGCTTATCTATTAATTTATTATAATTCTTTTTTCACCTCCAGGCTTTTACCTACACATGACATGTACCAGGGGCTCAGCTGGGGCTGATTAATGCAGGGTTATCTGGGAATGGCTCAAAGCTGGCTGGAACAGATAATGGCAGCTGGGGTAATTAAAATGTCTTCTGTGTGGGAGAGGCAAGTTTGGGTACGTTTTAGAGAGGAAGAGTTAGTGACGTGGGTTTCCTAAAGGGAAGGTGATAAATGCCAAATGCCACTGCCCTTTCAGACAAATACAGCCACAACTGACCAATGGGCAGAAAAAGGCAGAAAGAGACAGAATCCTGAGGTTAGAGTCCTAAGCCAACAGGGCTGGAAGGAGGACCCTGGAGCTGGAAGCCAGACTGGCTGGGGGAGAGGACCGAGGAAGGCATGGCTGTGCCCTGGCATGTAGGGGGATTCTGGGAGATGCCCTGGTAGCCCCCCATCTCTCTCTCACACACACACACACACACACACACACATCACTGCAGAACTGTTGGTATTGTAGGGGCTGTACCTCTGTGGAAGGGCCTGCTCTTCCTGGTCCTCAGAGGCTTATGGTGGAAGGGCAGTGGGCTGGAAAAGCCATGGGCTTGATCAGGAATCAGGAGCCCAGGATTCTTCCACTGATTTGCTGTGTGGCTTTGAGCAAGTCACTCAGCCTCTCTGATCCCAAGTTTTCCCATCTGTTAATGGGAAGTGCAAACTCTGCTCTGCTGGCCTCAAAGGGGTGAAGAGGAAAATCAGCGAATGCAGAGAGAAAGAGAGGGCTTGGGAACCTGTGAAGTGTGGGCGCTGCTGGGATTTGTAGAGGCTCTGTTCCCCCCATTAGTGTCAATCACCATGCCTGGACCATCACAGCCTTGCAGAAGCTGAGCCGGCCAGATTAGGCCAGAGAACACTTTACGCAGGTTCTCGGCCTGACAGGCTGAAGCAGCGGGCTTTGGAACTGCACAGCTCCCAGCTGGTGAAAATCTTTGCCCTGCCTCTTTCTAGCTAGATGACTCCTCAGAGCCTCAGTTTCCACTTCTGTGTAAAACTGAGGGAGTCATACTGCCCTCGGAGAGTTGTTCTGAATTTTGAATGAGATGGGGTATGCCAAGCACACCGAAAACAAACAGGAGTCGTTTAGTTCGTTTATTTAATACTTACATAGGATTTACTGAGTGCCAAGCACTGTTCTAAACACTTTGCCAACGTCGATGCATTTAATCCTCATAATAACAGTCCCATGAGGTAGTACTAATATTACTACCATTTTGCAGATGGGAAATGAGACACAGAGAAGTTAAGTCACTTGCCCAAGTGTTACGGATTGAATTGCGTTCCCTCAAAATTTTGTGTTGTAAATCCTAATCTTTATACCTCTGGATGTAATCCCATTGGGAATAGGGTTTTCTTTGTTATGTTAATGAGACCATATCAGTGTAGGGGGTATCTTAAGCTAATCCCTTTTGATATATAAAAAGAGCAGATCAGGCACAGACAAGAAAGATAGACGCCATGTGTGGAGATGGCCAAGGAATGCTGGGAAGAACACTAGAGAAGCTGAGACAAGAATTCTACCTCAGAGTGGACAGAGAAAGCCTTCCCCTAGAGTCGGCACCCTGAGTTTGGGCTTCTAGCCTCCTAAATTGTGAGAAAATACATTTCTGTTGGTTAAAGACACCCACTTGTGGTATTTCTACTACAGCAGCTCTAAGGAACCAAGACCCAAGGAAGTGGAAGAATCTCAATGCTAACTCAGGCCGACTGGCACCAGGGCCCATGGTCTTAACTGTTGCTGTGACAGTGATGTTGATAATTGTACTGTTTACTTTCTACCTTGTATGGTGGTCATTCATTCATGCATCCATTCATTCAGGCATTAACTGAATGCCTACTGTGTGCCAGGCACTACTTGGGCATTGGAGACAGAGAGCTGAATTGGGCACAGACCTTGCTCTTCATATGAAAGAAGGAAGCCTACTACCAGCTGGTGAGTTTTATGTTGAATCCATCTCTGTACACCCCCTCCCACCCAAGAGCCTAGCTCGGTGCCTGGGACCTTAGAGAGTATTCGTATATGGCTGCTGGATGAATGAATGAATGAATGAATGATTGAATTAAGGAAATAAAAAAAGTAAGAAATGGATGTTGCCTGGACTAGTGGAGGACCCTGGGGTGCTAGGATCCTGCTCATGCTCCCCTCACTGACCTCCGACCTTGAACCCAGTGGGCATTAGTGTGGAGGGCACTGTGGTCACTGGGGTGGTAACTTCCTCAGAGTCTGTTGCCCTGGAAGGTTGCCCAGGCCAGGCTGCAGGACGGGGGGTCCAAAGCTTCAGGCTCGGCTCTTTTCTCAGCCGCCCCCACCTCCCCCGAGGGGAGCCTCTCTCTGGCCTTGGAATGAAGGTATAAGCCAGCTGGAGAGCTTTTAATTATTTAGAGCTGGAACTGGGAGCAAGGCCTAGAGAAGGTTGCATCACAGCATCCCTGCCTAAACAGAGTGGGCAAAGACACAACACTCAGAGTTGGGGCCTCAGGAGTTTTGGATTTTATTTCTTCCCTGACTACACCAAATTCTAAAAGGACCTCCCAATGCCCTTCTGCTCAGTAGCCATGTCTTGTATTCTATGAGCCCCATTCTACCTCTCCCTCTACTACCAGACCTCAGCTGACTGGCCAATGAGTGGTCACCTGTGCCAGGGGTGCTTTCTACAATCTTGCTGATGACCCCCACTGACCTCCACCTTGGAGGCATTTGGAAGTGTAGGGTGGCATTTTTTTGTCACCAAGACTGTAAATTAGTAAGTGGGGACCAGGGATGCTAAACATCCTATGGTGGGTGGGACATTCTGGAATAACTGATCCCCTGCTTCAAATGCCTATAGTGACCTTGTTGGGAAACAGGGAACGGTACTTGGCCAGTCATCAAACCGACCTGGGGAAAGTGGGTGATACTCAGAGAAAGAGGTGGTAAGAAGTGGCAGAGGCAAAATGGAAGGTTGGTTGGGCTGTGGCCAGTTCAGGGAAGCTTTGATATGCTGAAGTCTCCAGGGAACAGAAATGACAAGGAGCAGAGACCTTCAGTGGGGGCAGTGGGCTTTGGGTAGAGACAAGGGACTGGGGCAGGCATGGCTGAGTCTCATTAGCGCAGAGGTTAGAATTACAATCCCCATGATGTCCAGAGTCACTCTGTGTCTGCCCTTGTGCCTGGTGGTTCATCTTAACCCCCCCTAATGACTTGAGGTTACTTGAGTGAATTCTGCTCCTTACAATCAAGACAGGACGAATGAGGGGTCTGAGGCCCAGAAGCATCACAACAAACTTACTCCCATTTTACAGGAGAGGAATGTGAGGCCCAGGGAGGTTAAGCAACTTGGCCCAAGTGCAAAGCTAAGAGGTGGTGGAGCAGGGCCTCTCATCCTCACCTGTCTGCTCACTCCCCACTGTGCTGAAGGCAGCATGCAGTGGTGGATGGGCATGGTCTGCCCCAGGCTCACCCCCAGCTGTACCAGAGAGCTGCCTGCTCCTGCAGTGCCCCCTTGTTCCTCTCTGTCTCCTCCTAGCATGGACTCCAGGGCTTTGTCACAGCAACCCGGAGTGGCAAGGACTCAGGGAGGTGAGCCAGTGGGATAGATATTTGGGAAGAACATGCTGAGCTGCTGATGCCGGGCTGGCTGGTGCTCCTCAAGGCTGGCCAGCACCCTAGGAGTCCAGGAAGGGATGGGGAGGCTGCTGTGCTGGAGGAGAAGTCCTTGGGTCCTGGAATGTGACTCTCCACCTTTCCCAGCTCTGAACAGAGGCGGAATATTGGGGATCTGGTAGCCCCACAGCACAGCCTCCAGAGACTCTCCAGGATGTAGCATGGCAAGGAGAGCCAGCTGGGGTGGGCAGAAAGCCAGAAAGGATTCAGGAAAGGAGGTGCCGGGTCTCAGCCCCAGCTTCCAGGATCCCTTTCTACCAACATGGCTCCTGGCAGGTCCCCAAGTCTGAGCACTGGATCAGGAGGATCTGGGGTGGCGATGGGCACAGGGTGCAGTGGGTGGGGGTATAGAGGGGAACAAGCAGTGGCGTGCTGGTAAATGTTTAACAACTGGCTCTCAGGAGAAGGGGGAGGCTCTAATTTGTATCAGTTGCTGACTCTGGTGGTGTAAATACTCCCACCAGTTCAACCTACAATGTGGTGTCACTGAGTCTGAAGTTGGGAGGAGAAGAACACAGTCAGCTTTTGCAAGCTGGAGTGAGCCAGCTCCAGGACGCCACTGAAGAACTAACCTGCCTCTGGGCATTTTTTTATGCTGTTCCTCTATGTGAATACCCTTCCAATTTCTCTCCTTGGTGAACTGCTACTGATCCTTCAAGACCCAGTTCAAGATCTGCTTTTCTATAAAGCCTGCCTCCAACTTCCTGCCTTCCACCAGCCCCACTGCAACTAGCGTCTCCTGCTGTGCCCTCTGGCCATCTGTCTGCTGTATTAGAGCTAGACCCAGAGATGAAGAGCACATAGGATGGGAGCTCCTGGAGGGCAGGA
The DNA here is from genome assembly GCF_000243295.1 of Trichechus manatus latirostris. NCBI lineage: Eukaryota > Metazoa > Chordata > Mammalia > Sirenia > Trichechidae > Trichechus > Trichechus manatus. Next base: position 20,342,814 of record NW_004443951.1, on the reverse strand, counting down.
CCTCAGTCCTAGTCATTTTGAGACACTTAGCACAGGTTCTGGCGCCCAGTAAGGAGTAGTAACAGTGTGCTGAATGAACGAATGAACACAGAGGCCCGAGGGGCTGCAGCAGGGCCAACACAGACTTTGCAGAAAGCTTGCTGACAGCAAGGGGGTGATTAGCAATGCCACACTCACCCCAGACCTGGGATGAATGGAACAGTCCACCCAGAGCCCCAGTGAGGTCCGAGAGCATCTGGCTCCAAGGCAGGGTGGTTGGATGTTGGCTCCCCTTTGGCACAGGGATCTCTTTATTCTGCGGATCTCAGGCCACAGCTAATTATCCTAATAGGTTTAAATGGCCCTAAATGGTCTGGAGTCTGGACAGGACCCATCTGGAGCCTGTAGGTGGGCTGGCCTGGCTGACAGCAAGTGGGCAGACTTCACTGTGGATGTTGCAGGAATCCAAAGTGGCAATTTCTGTGGTTGCACGAGGCCTAAGACATGAGTCGGGAAGCATGGGCTAGGAGCCAAGGGTGACAATAATAACAGCAAATACTTCCATAGCTCTTAGTATGTACCGGGGACTGTTGTCAGCACTTTATTAACTCATTTGGTCATCACAACAATCCTAGGAGGTACGAGCCATTATCACCCCCATTTTACAGAGGAAGAAACTGTAGCCAAAAAGAAAATGAAAACAAAAACCAAACCCATTGCTGTTGAGTCTTGTTCTGACTCATAGCGACCCTACAGGACAGAGTAGAGCTGCCCCATAGGGTTTCCAAGGCTGTAAATTTTTATGGAAGCAGACTGCCACATCTTCCTCCTGCAGAGCAGCTGGTGGGTTCAAACCGCTAACCTTTCAGTTAGCAGCTACGTGCTTAACCACTTCACCACCACGGCTCCTTAGAAATTGCAGCAGGGAGGTTAAATTACTTGTCCAAGGTTACATGCACAGTAAGCAGAGGAGCCTGTGTTCACACTGGCTCCAGAGTCCAGGCTGGTAATCAGAACACAAAGTCCTTTCTCAAACGGGGCAGGTCACTAAGACTTCTTTGTGCCTTTACCTGGACCACATCTACAGCCTTGGGAAGCAGGTCCAGCCTGAATCTCCTCTTGCTGCAACTGCCCCCACCGGGCTGCTCCAGGCCAGGCCACACCAACCTTCTTGCTCAGAGGAAGCCCCAGCCTGGCCCCCCTGCCTCCCTCCCACGCCAGGGCCCAGAGGTACATTACCAGAGTGGTGAAGATGAAGTGGTAGTACTCCGTCATCATGCCCATGGCCATGGCCTGGGAGAAAGCAGACTGTTAGCAACTTGCCGGGAGCACTTGAGGGCCCTCCACCCCAGGTCTCTGGGGACAGGACAGGACAGGGCTGGCCGCTTGGAGTGGGGTGCTCTTTGGGGCCATCTCTGAAGGGTGACAATGGTTGGCTGCAGACAGTGGGTTTCACACTGGAATGTGCCGCCAAATCACCTGGGACATCTTAAAATGTAGATTCCTAGGCCACACCCTCTGAAGATTTCAATCCAGGGAGACCAGGTCAGGTCTAGATGTCTGTCTTTTTTTTTTTTTTCCCCCAAACTTGGGTTCATTTAATATGTGAATTTCCACCACCCTATTCATTACACTGCCTTTCTCCTTTCCTCCTTTTAAAAATAATTTATTCTTTTTTTGTGGTGGTTGAAAATATACACAGCAAAACATAGATTAATTCAACAATTTCTACATGTACAATTCAGTGACATTGATTATATTCTTCAAGTTGTGCAAACATTCTCACCCTCCTTTTCTGAATTGTTCCTCCCCTCTTCACATAAACTCATTGCCCCCTAAGCTTCCTATCTTACCTTTTGAGTTGCTGTTGTCAGATGTCTGCTGTCAGATGTCTGTCTTTTCAACAAGTATCTCTGGGCCACCCACACTTCAAGAGATGCTGACATAGACTCAGCCCTGAGACTGCCTTCTCAAGTACCCTGGACTCGACCCAGCTGAGCTCACTGTCCTGGTTCCAGAGAGCAGTGTGGGGAGCACCGTCACTCCAAACCGGCCCAGCCAGGCCCGTGGGGGGTGTCTGCCCTCAGTCTGAGCCTTCTCCAGAAGGGCAAACACATCCCTGCTTCCCAGACCCTCGGTGATCACATGGCTGCTGGGGAATTATTTTTATACACCATCGTGAAGTCTACATTACATATATTTTATTAGAAGCCTATCACCTATAATAATAATGACTATAATGAGTTTTCTACAGAGTTCCTCAGAATGCTAGGCCCAAAAAGTGCTCTGGGGGCAATGTCACTAGGTCAAGCACACTTTGAAAATGCTGTGCATTCTCCCTGCTCCCGCCCTCACTTGGAGATTCATGATGCAGGGCAGCCGTTGAAGGCTCAGAGAAGGCCTGTAGAAAGCAGACGTGCTTCACTTCATTTATTTAACTCCGTGTCACTGGACCACAGAATCTTCTTCTTTTTTAATCCCACAAGTTTACCGGTCAGACAGCTCTGGGGGTAAATTCTGACTTCACCAGCTATGTATCTAGATGACTGCAGGCCTGTTACTTTCCCCTTGAGCCTCAGTTTCCTCATCTGTGAATTGGGCATGATAACAGTCCCTACCTCCCAGGTTGGTGGTAAATGAGGTGCCACATGTGAGGTGCTTAGCACAGTACCTAGCACGGAGTAACTCCTCAATTAACCAAATTCATGACTGTCACTATTATTTCATTGCACATACACGTGCTGGGAAGAGAAAGGAAGCACTGGGCAAAGCTCGCCGGGAGAGTGAGGGTTAAGGGATTTCTCGGGAGTGTGTGTTTCCTCAACAATGACTTCACAGATGCCCCGTCCCCAGGGCCCCAGGGTAAACTCTTTACCTGCCTCATCTCATTGAATCCTTGCCATAACTTTATCAGGTAGGGGTGATTCGCCCCTTCTACAGAGGGTGGGGCCACTTGCTCTAGGTCACACAACACGCAAGGGCAGGGCAGGATTCAAACTCCCAAATGAGATTTTTAACCATTATGTTGAGGCACTGGTGGTTCAGTGGTACAATGCTCTTCTTCCATGCTGGAGAAGAGGATTTCTTTGATTCTTGCCTAATGCACCTCATAAACAGCCACCACCCATCTATCAGTGGAGGCTTGCATGTTGCTATGTTGCTGAACTGGTTACAGCAGAGCTTCCAGACTAAGATGGACTAGGAAGAAAGGTCTGGCAATCTACTTCCAAAAATAAGCCAGTGAAGACCCTCTGCATCACAATGGTCAGGTCTGCAAATGATCACGGGGATGGCAGGGCCAGGCATCGTTTCTTTCCAGTGTGCACGGGGTCGCCATGAGTTAGGAGTTGACTCACGGCCGCTAACAACAAAGGATCTTGGTATGGGGCTTCCTTTGGGAGAGGACTGAGGCTGCCATTTGGCTTGGGCACCCCACGTTGGGCCCAGCTGGAGGGTGGGACTTGAGCCCCTCGAGGCTTTGCAAATGCCCTCAACCCCTGCTCAGCACTTCTCCCTCTGCACCTTGACCTCGCTGGGATGCCGTGTCAAAGTCTCCTGGACTGCCTTCTCCCATTGCCGGGGACACTTTCTGGGACAATATAATTGCCTTTTGTACAAAGCACTGCCTCAAATCGGAATGTTTCTAGTTTCAGCTGCAACACCCTCCAAGGGGTCTGTGGGCGATTTCGGTGTTTATTTCTTAGGCGGCTGGCAGAGCTTGGCTCTTGTCCCCAGCATGCTGCACTGGCTGTGTCCGGGAACAGAGACCCATCTAGGACTAAGAGCTATTCTCCTCCCCCACAGTCAAGACAGAACTGAGCAGATGGTGCGAGGAACCTCAATAAACCTCCTAGTAATATGAGAGTAATACCAAGGGCCGAGGGCTATGGGGAATTAGTCACTGCAAGAGGCAGTGAGGCGCTCTGGGGGCTGTGCCCAGACTCGAGGCCTCTCTGCTTCCCCAAGTGTCTGCTCCTGCATGGCTTCAGGCCCCTCTCGGCAGCCCCTGCCTCCCACCTGCTTATATGTAGAATGCAAACTAGCATTTACGCAGCGCCCTCTCTGTGCCAGCTTCATTCCATCCTCACACCAACTTGGAGCGTGAAGACCATCGTGTCCGTTTTGCTGCTGGTGAAACTGAGGCTCAGAGAGGAAGAGTGACCGCTCAAGACCATACAGACAGAAAGAGGCAGAGCCAGGTCTGGCAGATGCCACACCTGTATTTGGGAAAGGGGAGAGGGGAGAGGTGGCAGAAAGATCCCAAGCCTCCCACCTGCTGGCCAGCACTCACGCACCTGCTTGAGGATCTGCGCTGCCATGGTGTGGCTGCAGTCGAAGATGATGCGGAATTCCCGGCCTCGCTTCATCTCCTTGAGCAGGGGCCTCGAGTCGTCAGAGTCGATGGGGAGCTGGCGGATCTTCAGGCGGATGTTGTATCTCGATGGGGCCATGATGAGCTCCTGCAGCCGAATGAGCCCTGAGAGCCACAGGACACAAAAGACGTGTGCATTTCTGTATACACAGACTTGCACGCACACAGGTGCATGTGGCCACAGGTCTGCAGACACGTGGACACAGATATGTGGGCCCATATGTACGTGCATGCAGACATGTAGCGGCACAGACACAGCCATGGGTGTCTGAGCACCCTCTGACAAAGGTGTGTGCACACGCATGTCCATGCCTACACAAGCGCACAGATCTGGGAGCAGATACATGCACACATATAACCACATGTTTCTATGCACATGCACGTCAATATAGACAGGGCATGCCCTTGGGCATACAGATGTGTGTAGATAAAGGAGTACACACACAGATTCATGTAAACACATATGTAGATTTAGAAGTAGGTCTAGGCAGAGAGCACATTCCCACTGACCATACCAACCTCCTCCCCCACTCCCCACAACATGGTGAGACACGAGGCATAATCTCCCTTCACATCCCCAGCAAACCTGCCACCAGGGTGAGGGCACAAGTGGCTGGCTCCAGGCTCAACTGTACCGACCTTGGACTAGGTAAAACCAGGTGTTTTTTATGCCCTGCACCCCTAGGGGCAGGTTGCCTGGGCAAACCTTACCCATTCTTCCAGGCTTAATATAACCACCGCCTCCGTGAAGGCTTCCCCTACTGCTCTCCGTGAAGGCTTCCCCTACTGCTCTGTCCAGACAAGGCCTACCCCCTCTCCCCAAACCTGGTGCCTCCTCCTTCACATTGGCTTCCTCTGGCCTCCTGTCACTCCCCGCACCCTGCCACTAGAACCCTGACAACAGGGCTGGGTTCCCATAGCCCCTAGCTCAGGTCCTGGCACTTACGTGGTGCTCAACAAGGATTTCCAAATTGAACTGACTTCCTGTTTATTTCTCCCCACCCTGAAAAAGCCATCCTCCACTCTGGCATTTTGCAAAACCACTTAATCTGGGGACTTCCAGGGAAAACGGAATGTCACTTCTTGGAGACAAATGGCTTGCTTAGGTCTAATTAAGTTCATTTCCGTCCCCATTCCAAGATCCATTCTTGCTGACTCCTCTCCGCGTAGCCTGGGAGCAAGCCTGCCTGCCGCTCTCTACACCCCCGTCTTACGGCAAGGGGTGCTGAGCCAGCACAGGGCCAAGGTCCCAGTAGGTCATCCCCTCCCACCTGCTCTGCCTCCTGCCCATTCTAAGGACTCAGTGTCTGCATACTGGCTGCAGCTGACACCATCTGCATTGTCCATTCAGCCATGTTCCCCTACCAACAGCACTGCATATTTCCTTTGGGGAACAATTCCTCCCCACTCTCAGGCCACATGACCCAGGTGGGATCCATCCCCAGCTCCAGGAGCAAAGCATGTGGTCCCAACCTGACCAATCAGCTCACACATTCCTCTAGGCATAGGTATTGGCTCAGAGATAGATACGTGACACAAGTTGGTTCTATCAGAGTGGCTCCCAGAAACTGTGCTAGAGCAACTGGTAAGAGACACCCCCTTCTCCATTCAATTCAAATAGGGAGGATGCCAGTCTGGGGATCACCATATACAGCACCAGAAGGATTCCAACAGGGCAGAGTCAGAAAGGACGAATAGAAACTAAGGTCTGGTAATACCCATTTGAGCCCCTGGATCAAACAGTACTTGAAGCTAAAATCACAAACTTTCCAGTAAAGGCAGCAAATACATAAATACCTCTCCTTCCCCCCAAAACTTTTTTTTTTTTTTTCCGCTTAAGCTAGTTTGCACTGTATTAAATTTTGCAATCAACTCTTACAGTGTCCTGTATCTGGACAGAGTCCCCCTACTTAGGCAGTCCTCTTCAGAAGCCTTCCAACAGAGTCCCAGTTTCCAGAACAATCTCTGATACACATGCCTGAGTCTGTTCAGTGCCTCATTCTCATTCCTGAGTGCTGGATGTCAGGAAAGCAATCTGATTGGTGCCCATCACTCCACTCTGCTGGAGGCGGACAGACATGTATTCCTGTGACCTAAGCCTCCCAAAGATCTTCCGAACAAGCTTTGCCATGTCTGTGAGCATCACGAACTCCCAGAGCACGGGAAGGTCTCAGACCCAGGGCTCTGGAGCGGTCTGGATCAAAGAGGGGCCCCAGTGCTTCCTAATGCCTGTCTTGATGACGAGGAGAAAAGGACATCAGCTGACCTTAGCAGAGAAGGAAGGGGCCACAGCTGCCTCCAAACACACCCTCCACCCCAACTAATTCCAGAAATGCTTGGTTTAGTTGAGTGGTGCTGCCCATTCACACTTTTATCCTGCAAGACCCTGAGTGTACACTCTACTCATATGTGCTCAGTTTTCAGACTCATGCACAGCATCAGTAGACACATGGTCTTTGGGGACCCAGGACATGAGGACAGGGACAGGCTGGACACTGCAGCAGAGGCCACCAGGGCCTTCTTGTCAACCAAGTGCATCAACCCGTATAACGCATAGTGACCCACATTCTCCAGCAGCAAAATGTCAGACCTTCTTCCCGTCAGTGTTTCCCCAAAAGAGACAAGAGGCTCATCTCGGCACACCCCACCAGAGGATGAGGCTCTCTTTGTTTGCCTGAGATGAGCTCTTCTTCCTGGCTGCTTCCCTAATCAATCTCTCTCAAAATATCTGCAGTGAATCACGGTTGTCGGAATCACACTTTTCACTTACAAAGCACTTCTGCATTCATTACCCTATTTAGCCATCTCCCCAGTCCTAGAAGGCATGCAGAACAGGATTTTCATTCCAATGTTACAGATAAAGAACTTGAGGCCCAGATTGATTAAGTGATCCTCCCAAGGTTTTGCAACATGCTAACAATGGGGTTGAATGTAGAGACTCAATCTTTTGGCTCCTAGGCTGGGGCTCTTTCTTCCACCCCAAGGTTTTTCTAGGGTCCTTCTTTTCCCTCTCAGCATGAGTGTGTCTTTTTGCACATATTCAGGTAGGAAAGTGGAGATTTGGCAACTCCCGGGGGGCAAATGCTGTTGGTTGCCTCCTCAACAGCCTCTCCCCCTAGGATAGATTGCAATGATGATCCCAATTCTTGACCCTTCCCTATATGCACAGTCCACCACCCATCTGTCAGTTTGTTGTACTGTGGTGACTTGTGTGTTGCTATGATGCTGGAAGTTATACCACCAATATTTGAAGTATCAGCAGGGTCACACGCGGTGGACAGATTTCAAGAGAGCTTCCAGACTAAGAGAAACGAGGAAGAAAGGCCTGGGGATCTACTTCCAAAAATTAGTCAGTGAAAAACTTATGGCTCACAACAGAATATGTCCAATATAGTGCTGAAAGATGAGCCCCCTAGGTTGGAAGGCATTACACAATAGCTGCAACAATGGACTTGAGCATACAAATGATCACGAAGATGGTGCAGGACCAGGAAATGTTTCATTCTGTTACACATAAGGTCACCATGAGTCAGAGCCAACTCCATGGCAACTAACAACATCAATATATCCACACCCTTTGCCATGTAACTTTGCAGCGCCTTCCGGTCATGGGGAAGTGGTCTGCTGTACCCGTTGACACTAGATTCAACCACGTGACTTGTTTTAGCTAATAGGATGTTAGCAGGCATGACACAAGCAGACACTTGAAACGCAGTTGTGCACTGGGTTTGTTCTTTTGCATCTCTGCCATCATCATGAGAACTTGTTTGGGCTAGCCTGCTAGAGGATAAGAGACATATGGAGGACAGCCGACTTACACCTGTCTTTCCAGCCAAGGCCAGCCTAAATCAACCAACAGCCGGCCAACTCCCAGGCATGTGACTGAGCTAGCCGAGACCGGAGAAAGAGCCTAGCCACGCCCAGTCTACATTCCCAAGCCTATAGACTTGTGAGCTAAAGAAATGCTTGCTGTTTTAAGGCACTGGGTTTTTTACATAGAATCATTATAGAAACAGCTAACTGATGCACCCTTCCCCCCTTACTAGCATGTCAAAAGACCCACGATTTTGTTTGGGTGGCAATGTGCCAGTCCCAAGAAATGACTCATGATTGGTTGGAAGCAATCAATGGCAATCCCCTTCCCATTTGACAGGGCCTAGAGTAGTAGATATAAACATAAACATCTCTCTCTCTCTCTTTATATATATATATACATATATATATAAAATCTATACCCAGTGGTCTGCTGGAAAGTTCTGAGACAGACTTTTCTTCCTGATAAGAGGTATGAGTCACATTAAGAAAAATCCCTTTGGTTTCCACCTTCTTCCTTCTTGCTTTGGATGTTGTCATGGAAGAATGTGATGTCTGGAGCTGCAGCAACTCTACTGTGACCATGAGGGAAAGCAAAGAGAACTGCAGTGATTCTGGCCCAGCATCCTGATTTTGCTGAGCTGCTAAACCAAGCCTGGAGAGGCCCACCTCTACATTTCTTGTCAAAGAGATAACTAAATGGCTGTTGCTTGAGTGGATTTGAGTTGGGTGTCTGTAATTTTCAGCCAAAACATCCTGATGGACACAACCCCCAAAGCAAACCGTCAAAGCTATATAGTGCTTCCCCACTCCATGGGTTTGACGACCCACAGGTTTTCCTGCACCCTTGAAATATCCTGATTCTGGGAGCATGCCTCTCGGTACCCATTCGTCATCAAGGTTATATTTTGTTCTATTGACTCCAACCCTGAATCCCTAGTACCAAGCATCTTCATGACCAAACCAGCTCCCTCGCTGACTCCCCTATATCACCCACTCTACAGGCTCCAGATCTCAGCACCAGCTCTGACAAGTCTCTCTCTCCCCACTGCATAATGTTCATCACCACGCCATAGCATCTTTTCCTGTGCAAAGCCCACCCCGCAACGCAGCCTGGAGGCCCTAGTACTGCTAAGCAAGTGGTTCACCCTGTTCACATCCATGTCTTTCTTCCATTTTGGCCCTAAGTTCTCTTCTAAGCAACTCTCATGCTCAGGTGTCATACGCTCCTGCCTGGACCAAGATAGCCACCTCCTCCTCAGTCTTCTTGCTTCAGGCTCTTCCTCTAATCCTACCTGTACACTGCTGTCAGAGTCACCTTTTTGAAGCTCTGCTTTCATTACCCCACTCCTGTGCTTAACAATACTCAGTGACTCCTCACTACTTACATATAAAGTCTGAACACTTAAGCTGAACATGGGAAACCCTGCACAGCCTAACTATACCCTAATTTTTGACTTTTTCTGCTCGCTCTCCAACTAGATTCCTCTCTCCCAATAAGGCTGTCCTCTGGATAAACCTGCCAGGCACAATCCCACCTCCACACTTTTGCTCATGCTGTTCCCACCACCTGTAATGTCCTCATGACTCCTCCCCCTGCCTATCCTTAAGGTCCAGCTCACATCTCCCCCTCTACTAAGCCAGCCCAGATCCACCAAAGCCATAGACTTCTCTCCCAAGTGCCTTCACCTCTAACTGTACATACATGACACTTGATTCTTATCTTTGATGGCCTGGAATTACCAGTGACCTCGGGGTGGGAACCCACTTTCTTAAGATATGATTAATTTCTTCGAAGAAGACAGAGTAACAACACCTTCATTTCTTCACCCTTACCAGTACCCAACACACTATTTCCCACAATACTTAATTATACTTTACTTCAACTTGATTTTCAATTCAACAGATATTTTAAAAACATGTAGATTGTACCACACCCTGTGCTAACTCCTGGAAGCCCAGAAAGCTCATGGCCTGGAAGAAGAGATGGCACATAGACAGACAGTCATTTGTAGTGAAATGCTGAGACGGATCTATCCACGGTGCTGCAGAAACACTAGAGGTGACTTGGAGCTGGGCAGGAGCACCCCTCAATGCCAGAGACCTCATGCTGGGGGTGCTAAGCATGGGTGGAGGATCCCTGCTCTCAAGGATCTTCTGTCTGGTGCTTTGGATATAGCCAGAACTCAACAGATGCTTGTGGAATCTCAAGTTAAGTAGAACTTTCTGATTGTCTTTTCTGAGGGATTCTCTGCCTGCTATTTCCACTCCCCATTAGGAGATAATAAAGAGCTGACAGTGAATTACAGGCAGACGAGCACTGGCGGGCTCTTTCGAGCTGGATGCCAGATGGGTTAAGTGACTTGCCAAGGTCACTCTCTATTACGAGGCCGGGCTAAGAAACGTCTTGAGGCTTGGGTCTTTGGAAAGAAAGTGGAGAGAAAACAGGTCATGCTGGGTACGAGCTTGGCCTCTGGACTCAAACAGTCCTGGATGTGAGTGGCAGCTCTGATGCTTGCTAGCTGGGTCACAGTGAACAGGGCACGTCACCGCTTGGAGCCTCAGTTTCGTCATTGCTATTTTATCACTCCATAGAGTTGTTGTGAGGTTTACATAAAATTAAATGAGATGACACCTGCACCACTTGGTTCAAGGTGGGTAAATGGTAGTCTTTATTTTACTAACTAATCCAGAAATACCCCTCTTCGGCCACTGGAGTACTACTCAAGGCTGTGTCTGTCCCCAGGTCTGACTAAGGATGAAGCAGGATCTGGGAAGTGGTCAGTGCCCTATGTGGCTCTCATCTCCTCCCCTCCACTCCCTGCACTTGCACAGGCCCTACCTGTCACCAACTATAGCCCAGTAGCTCCCTTTGGGCATGTATTCCATACACCTTCATATAGCCACGTGAGGACCCATCTATCTTCCTCATGGATACAGAGACTGCTAAGACCAGGGACTGGGTTTTATGCAGCCACTTATCACTCAGCTCTCAGCATGGATGAGGCCCAAAGGAAAGGTTCACAGTGTGTTTGCTGGGTTTGTTAGGCCATATGTGCTAAGTGTATGCTTCGGGCTCCTACAAAAGACACTTGGAATTGAGATACAAGTGATAACCCCTTGTCAGCAAGAGTTTTCTGGAGGAGGGGCCCCAGCTTGCACTTGGGAGCTTGGGCAGGGTTGGGTCAAGCAGGTCAGACCCAGAAAATTCATGGTGGGAGAATGGTGGTGTTAATCCAGCTGGGCAGAGCATGTCGGCAGGTGCCTCTAATCAGAGAGTCCAGCCTTCAGCCGGCAGCTCAGAGCCTCAGGCCCCAGCGTCCATTTCTTCCCTCTGCCCTGGGAGGATGAGACAAGAAGTCCATGCTCACTTCTGCAAGCCCAGCCTTGGCTGGGGTCAGTGGTCAAGTGGACAGGGGCTAATGGCCGTCTGCAGGGCCAGATTAATGCATGTGAGGGCCCTAAGTACTGATAATCTGTGGTGCCCCTTCCTCTGCTTGCTCACACATTCAAACGTGATATGGGAGTTATATAAATAGTATACTCCCAAGAGACCTGCCGAGATAAGGAGTTTCAGTTACACGGGAGGGAACTATAGGACACAGATATCAACGAAGGTGTTGAAGTGGTAGGGGCCTTATAGCTTAAACAACCTTGTGCGTGGGCACCCTCGTAACCCTGGGTGAACTTTATTTCCAGCCAGCACATTCTCACGCACTGGAGCTGGTATCAATTTCATTTAGTGCCCTGCCACTTCCCTTCCATTGCAGTGCTCACTTTTCCTTGTGTCCTGTCTGCTTGGCATCTATGGGTCTTTGCTTTGGACAACTGGTGCCCCGTCTTGTCGATGCCCTAAGCATGTGCTTACCTTGCTTATTGGGTAATCCGTCCCTGGCTGTATGTGAGAACAGACGGATGTGTACAGATGTCTTCGTGTGTGAGTGTACATAGAGATGAGTATGTGGGGCTGTTGTGGTGCAGAGGTGAGGATGATAATAAGAAGAGGTAACCTTTAGTGAGCACTCGCTGTCTCCAGGTGCTTGCATAATTATGTCATTGAATCCCCACAGTCACACTATGACCTGGGCACGGTTATTATCCCAACAAGCAGTAGAGGTAAGATTTAACCCAGGCGGCTTGGCCCCAGCATGTACACACTGACACTAGGCTGTCCTGTAAGCTCCACCTGTGAGTGTGCAAGCATGAGAGTGGGCATGTCTGCTGCAGATGGGAATGTGTGTGCGTAAGAGGGCAGGCCGAGTGTGAGTGTGGCTATGGATATGCGAGGGCAGGTGGCCGTGCCAATGCTAAGGTGGGTGCTAAGTGCAGCTTGAGTACACATGCTGCTGAGGGTGAAGGTGTGAGTGTGGAGGAAGGTGGGAGGTAAGTGTGAGTTAGGCTGGGGGCTGAGTGAGTTGTGTGGACTGGTGTGCATGGGGTGTGAGTCTGAGCACAGGAGTGAGGGGTAGTGTGACTGGATAAAGAAGTGGAGGGGCACAGTCTTTTCCCCAGGTCACAGCTGTACTGGGCAAGCAGACAAGGGCCTGATCCTGGGGCTCTGCCTCCTCGTCTCCTTCCCCAGCCCCGCCAGGCCTGGCCACTCACCTGTACTGTCGTCATAGACCACGGTGGCCGACCGCCACTTGAGGTACTGGACCAGGTCGAGGATGGCGTGGCTGAGGGAGGCGTAGTCGGGGTAGAGGTTCACGTAGAAGGTGTCCTTATTGTCCAGCGGGTGGTGCTTCCAGCGCAGTTGGATGTGGGGCACCTCCAGGGCATTGCAGATGGACTGGACAGCATTGGTGCAGGAGCCCTGCGATGGCCCGAAGATCGCCACCACGCCCAGGGCCAGCTGGTCACAGGCTGCAACAGAGGGAAGGGTAGCACAGGGGTCAGCTCTGGGCCTGATCAGGCAGCTGCAGGACTGGGTGTGGTGGGGTGGGAGCAGAGATTTTGCTGATCCTGTTGTAGATACATTTCCAATAGGTGGGAAAAACAGCAACTGGAAACTGCTGAGGCTGCAATCCCTCTGAGTCTCGGTTTCCTCATCTGAAAAATGGGGATTCTAATATGTCTCTCTCACCCTTCCTCCTACTTCCAAAAACTAGCCAATGAAAACCTTACGGATCATACACAATAGAATACTGTCCCATAAAGTGCTGGAAGATGGAACACACTACACAGTAGCTGCAACAATGGAAACATGTCTTTGTATGTGCACACGTATCAGCTCGCAGATCTGTGCACATGTGCGCATGCATGTCCACATGTCTTTGTCAGAGTGTCCTTAGGACCAGGCAACGTTTCATTGTGTTACACATAAGGTCACCATGAGTTGGAGCCAACTTGAGGACAACTAACAATAATAGTCCCCACCTTATACGATTGGAGGAAGGTCAAAGGAGATAAAGCATGTGAGACCCTCAGCACAGTGCCTGGTCTAAAGAAGCACTGTGACATAGAAATGATTACTATTTTTGATGTTATCATCGTCATGATGAGCATCATCAGCTCTGTACCAGGCCCCGTTTGGGGTGGGAACTGGAGAAACAAAGAGGAGTCAAACTTCTACTCGCTGATGACTCTTAAATCTTCAGCGCTGACCTGCTCCCTAAAATCCATCTGGTACATCTTACCTGTCACCCAGCACCAACCATGGGGATGTCTAAAACACTTCTCAGACCTAAGGTGCCCAAAACATAACCCCATCTTCTTCTCCCAGCCTTTTCCAACTCCGAAAGCAGCAACTCCATTGCTCCAGTGCCTCACGCTAGAAACCGTGGTTGTTTCCTTAACTCCTCTTGTTCTCTCACATCCCACATCCCAATCCATAAGCAACTCCTGTTCTTTACCTTCTAAATGTGTCAGAACATGACCACTTCTCACCACCACCCCCACCATCACCCTGGTTCAAGCCCCCATCACCTTTCATCTGAATGACTGCAGAAGCATCTGCACTGGTTTTCCCGCTTGCTTGGTTATCCTCCCGACTGTCTATTCTGTACTCAGCAGCCAGAGTGAGCCTTTAGAATGTAAGAGAGATTATGCCACTCCTTTGCTCAAAATCCTCCAAAGGATCCGTCTCACCCAGTGTAAAAGCCAAGGTCCTTACAACGGACTGTACTCTCACTGCCCGTTCATGCTCTTCTTCTGCTGAATGGGTGTGTTGAGTGTCTGCCCCTACCACTTTGTCCACCTTAAGAGTAGGTGCTGAGGGAAGAGTCCACATGTGAGTCACTCTGTACCCATGGTGGCAGGATACCAACATGGAGGTGATGGTGACAGTGTGTGAGCAACAGTCACCCAGGCCTGGTCACTCTCCCCTCTCCAAGCCTGAAGACAGGGGCACCCTATAAAATCTTCTGTAGGTTTCTCTCAGGCTCTACAATCCACCTCTGTTATGAACCTTCTGCTGTCCCACCTCCTGTCTCTCCTCTCTCTCTTTTTTTCCTAGGGCCTTCAGAATGATGACTTGGTTGATCTACTAGTGTGTCTCATTCCTCCCCATCACCACCCCCAAGATCTGCCTCTTGGATTTCCACTTTTGATCTATGCCTTGAAGCAGGCAGGCAAATGACACCCTGCCACTCCTACCCTCACCCAGCCCAACCTCTTAGGTCTTGTCCCCCAGCCCAGGTCCATGGTCTGGGTATCCTACTTCACTGAGGTCAGGGAAAAGTGAACAAAACACAAATTATGATGATGCAGAGGATTCAGAGCCCTGGTGGTACAGTGGTTAAGAGCTCGGCTGCTCACCAAAAGGTTGTCAGTTTGAATCTACCAGCTGCTTCTTGGAAACCCTATGGGCCAGTTATACTCTGTCCCATAGGGTCACTATGAGTACAAATCGACTTGACAGCAACGGGTTTTTGTTGTTATTGTTACAGGATTTGTAAAAGTGATCTTAAAGGAAGTGATAATGATTCTGACATTGATTGTGAGGATAATGATAAAGGTCCAACTGTAATGACAGTTGCGATGGTGAAGACCACACTGTGATACTGTTAATGACAGTGGTGATGGCACTGATGAGGGTGGAACTGATGATAATGTTAATGGTGTGACAATGATAATGTTAATGGTGTGACAGTAATGGCGGTATGGTGCTGGTGATTTTGGCATTGATGAAACTGGGGGTGATGCAGATGTTGATGTCATGACAGTGACGGTGATGATGATGATGAAACTAGGGATGGTTATGGTGGCGTTGATGTTGCTAGCTCTGGAGGTGATACCTATGTTTATGGTGATGACCGTAATGGTGGGACAGTGGTGGTGATGTTGGTGCTGATGAGATTGGTGATGATGAAGATGTTGACGTCATGACAATAATGGTGATGATGATAGTAGAGATGGTGTTGGTGGTGTTGATGTTACTAGGAGTTGACAGTCATTGTGATGGTGTGTTGGTGTTGATGGCGGTGACAGTGGTGATATGATGATGATGGGTTTCATCCCGTCAGAGACGCAGTGATTAGACCTCACCACTGAATCGGACCATTCTGAATCAATAATCACATGGTGCACTATGCCAGGAATGACAAATTGAAGAGGAATGGCGTTGCATTCATTGTCAAAAAGAACATTTCAAGATCTATCCTGAAGTACAATGCTGTCAGTGATAGGATAATATCCATACATGTACAGAGATGACCAGACATGTTATCAGGAGGGATCAGTTCCTGGAGAAAGATATCATGCTTGGTAAAGCACAGGGTCAGTGAAAAAGAGGAAGACCCTCAACGTGATGGACTGACACAGTGGCTGCAACAACGGGCTCAAGCATAACAACGATTGTGAGCATGGCACAGGACTGAGCAGTGTTTCGTTCTGTTGTACACAGGGTCACTATGAGTCAGAACTGACTCGACGGCACCTAACATGAACAACAACAACACTGTGTGACGGGAGCCATCAATCCTGCCCTTCACCTATTTCTTCTCCTTGGCCTCTTTCCATATCCCTTTTCCTGTCCCCTCCATGTTCCTTCCACTTTCTGAGGCTCTTCTAGACTGGAAGAACTCTGCTGCCCCAAAGAGACCATCGTGGGGGCTATAGCAGCTGCAGCAGTAGCAGCGGCTTCATCTCCAGATGTTTCCAGGACAGCAGCCCAGCCCTTGTTCTGGCAGCCTTGAGCATACACTGCAGTAATTACGTTATTTGTGGCTTCAATTTTGAATCCATTTTCTGGTCATTTTACAGTAACTCAGTGGTTCACAGTCATTGCAGGAGTCCACAGCCTGAGTGCAGTCTCCCCCCTCCACTTTCCATGGCAATTGTAGTTATAGCAAAAATTATCCCAATCAATTTGTGTCTTAAAAGGAATTGAGCAGCCCAGAGAATAAGTGAAGGCAGAGGAGCCTGGGGAGTGCTGGGTCGATTCCAGACCCACTCCCTTCAGGCTTGGAAGAAAACACAGACGCTCTCTGGGCTGCTGGCTCAGGCACCGCCTGGCAGCCACTCATATTTTAATTTTCCACAAAACATTTAAAAATAAAGACAATAAGTGAAAGTCCCTTTTAATGGGGAAAGGCCTCCTGCACCTCATGTGGAGGGAAGGGCTAATCCAACCAGAGCTGGCAGGGCAGGTGGTGCCAGTCTCGAGCCTCTGCACCTGCTCACCCCACATGGCCAGAGGGGTGGCTGGAGAAGCCAGCTGGTTGGGAGGGAGCAGTGATGGGAAGCTCTGCCTAGGGAAACTGAACCGTCATTGGATTAATTAGAATAAGACCCACGACCACTTCCCTGGAGAGTCCTAAAGATTCCTCCAAGGAATGCAGTTTAGAATACATACACAGACACACACGCACACACACACACAAGATCATGGGAACATGACGTTCTCCAAGGGATGGTGAGAGTCATCGGTGCCCAGTAGGGAGTGTGACCCAACAGCAGAAATGCCTCCTGGGTCAGACAGTGGTGCTTCCAAGCACAGCAGGCTCTGTCTCAGAGCACACACTGGGGAAGAGTGATGGCACAGAGGAGCCCCTTAAGCTTCTTTTTTTAACTGAGGTATAACCAATTCCACCCTCCATCTGTCAGTCTTTTCATACTATGGTGGCTCACATGTTGCTGTGATGCTGGAAGCTATGCCACTGGTAATTCAAATATCAGCAGGGTCACCAATAGTGGACAGGTTTCAGCAGAGCTTCCAGACAAAGAAAGACTAGGACGAAAGGTCTGGCTATCTACTTCCAAAAATTTGCCAATGAAAACCTTATTGATCACAATACAGCACTGTCCAGTTCGCTTGCTTTGGGCTTGTAATCAGGAGGGATCAATCACTAGAGAAGGACATGATGTTCAGCAAAAGCAGAGGGTCAACAAGGGCATGAGAGACCCTCCGTGTGATGGACTGGCACAACAGCCGCAACGATGGACTTGAACATGCGGACGATTGTGAGGATGAGGCAGGACCAGGCAAGATTTCATTCTGTTGTACATAAGGTCACCATAGGTCAGAGTCAACTCGATGGCAGCTAAGAACAACAACATAATACCATACAATAAAGTATGCTAATCTTAAGTCTGTAACTTTTAAGAATTTTTACACATAACTGTTTTCATGCAACCACTACCTGGATCAAGATATAGAACGTTTCTAACACCTAAGAAGGCTCTCTCTTGCCCCTTTCCAGTCAATAGCCACTGCACACTACCCCCTCCCCCAGTCACTATGCCTATGAGATCCAACCATGTTGTTGTGAAGCAGAAGTTTGTTCTTTTTTTATTATTGATTAGAATTCCATTGTATATGTCAATCTATCTATTCTTCTGTGGATGGACCCTTAATTTAGCTCCAAGTGTCGGCTATTATCAATAAAGTGGCTAGGGACATTCTCACAGGAACATGTGTAGCTAAGTAGATACTGCCAAACAGTTTTCCCGAGAGGTTGAACTAGTTTTCATTTCCACCAACATTATGTAGAAAAAATAAACCTCAACCCTGATCTCACACCATACACGGAAAATCAAGTTGAGATAGATCGGAGGCCTAACTGTGAAAGACAAGACAACAGACCTTCTAGAAGAAAACACAGGAGAATATCTTCATGACCTTAGGGTAGGCAAAGACTTCTTAAATGAACACAAAGGTCATTAACCATAAAGGAAAAAAAAAATTTGATATGTTGGACTTGAAGAACTTCGCTCCTTGAAAGATACTACTAAAGAGAGTAAAAAGGCATATCCAACAAAGGGCTCTTATCCACAATATGTAAGAGACTCCTACAGATCAACAAGAACATGACAAGCAACTCAATTTAAAAAAAGTGGTTGAAAGGCTCAAAAGGCACTCCAGGAAAGAGACTATTCAAATCACCTATTAGCATATGAAAAGGTTCTCACCGTCTCTAGTCATCATGGAAATACAAAATAAAATCTTGATGAGATACACACTACATAAGCCACCAGAATGGCCAGGATTTATAAACGGACTTCACCTGTGTTGGTGAAGACGTAGAGCAACTGCAACTCTCATACATTGCTGGTGAGACTGCAAATTGGTACAACCTTGGAAAACTGTTTGGTTGAATCCCCTACGACCCCAATTCCACTCCTAAGCATATGTCGTTATTGTTGTTCTTGTTAACTGCCATTGAGTCAGCCCCTGATTCATGGTGACCACATATGTTATCGAGTAGAACTGCTCCATAGGGTTTTTTTGGATGTAATCTTTACAGAAACAGTTCGCCAGTCCTTTCTTCCACGGAGCTGCTATTAGGTTAGTAGCTGATTGCAAACTGCTTGTGCCAACAAAAATGTGTACATATGTGCACCACAGACATCTACAAGAATGTTCATGGCAACACTGTTTCTAATAGCCCCAAAAGGAAAGAACTCAAACGTCCAACAACAGTGCAACAGATTTTTAAAAACTGTGGTATATTCATGTAATGGAACACTATACAATAATGACGATCAATGGATTACTGCTATATTCAACATCATAGATGAATCTCACAGGTAACCTGTAGAGTGAAAGAAGCAAGACTCACAAAAGTACACGCTGGATGATTCTATTTACGTAAAGTCCGATAACAGGCACAAACCAGTGTATGATGATCACGGTCTCAACGATGGCTACCTCTGTCAGGTAATGATTAGGAGGGGGCACAAGGGAGGTTTCTGGATTGCTTGCAGTGTTGTATACCTTGATTTGGGTGGTAGTTATATAGCTGTGTTCACTTTGTAAAAATTCATTGAGTCCTTCCCTTATGATTTGTGCATTTTTTCTTACGTATGCTATAATTTAAAAAAGTTTAGAAAAAAAATTTCCATTTTTCTTGAGCTAGCTTGAATGCATTACTATTCCTTATAACCAAACACTTCTTGACCAAGCCAAGACTCCAATCTCCCTTGCCTGCACTATCTCCTGTAACTCTTGGACCAACACCTGTTGCTTTTGTCACACTAGAGAGAAGTCCCACGCTGGCCTTGCCTACCTGAAGCTCCCCAACACCTGGCACACACTGTGTAATTGGCCTCTGCAACATAACTTTCTTAAAATGCTGTCTTGACACAGTTTTGAAGCCCCTTCTTGAGCAGCTCATTAAGTCCACTCTCCCACCTCTCCCCTTTATCAGGTTCTCACACTCCTGGGCCACTATGCACCCATCCTAATTGCTCCAGGGTCGGGTGCCCAACAACTAGGGACAGCCCCTATGCGTCCTGAGCCTGCAGAATTATTCAAAATGCCCAATCCCCAGGAAATCCGTGAAATCTAGCTAACCCACTGCCATTCATATGCCATCTCCTACAATTCCAACATGTTGCCATGTCCCTGAGTGTAAGCCCCTGTGTGCCCTGCATCATGGCGTGCTGTCCCTCCCTGTCTCCGGGAACTGTGAGTATAAAAAGCCTGGTTACTTTTCATTGCTGCCCTGACTCCTCTTTCCTATGTGGCACCTCACTTGCCATCCCACAAATCTGTTAGAATAGCCCCCTCCAAATAACTTCTGCTTTCCATTCCACCTTCTGCCTTACCCTATGCCTTGTTCTTTCTCACCATTCTTCAAAACTCAGCTCAAACCTCTTCTCCAGGAAGCCCTCCTGCTTGTGCCACACGACTCGTGTGGCTCTTTCTCACCTTCCATGTGTTCTCACTATGGGTACTATGACCTAGCTTCCTATCCCACTGGGCATGGCCTCCTGAGAGACAGGTCCTTGTCTCTGCAGGGATCATAAGGAGTGATTCTTGGTAGGAAGGTTTGAGACACTAGGGCCTCATTCATTCATTTACCCTGCCAAATCACCAACAGTCATTTTGTGCCGGCTGTGTGCCAGACCCATGCTAGGTTCCAAAGAATAGCAAAGCAGTCTAGCAGAAGAACCTGAAAAAGCCAAACCTGTTGCAGTCAAGTCAATTCTGACTCATAGCGACCCTACAGGACAGGGTAGGACTGCCCCATAGGGTTTCCAAGGAGCAGCTGGTAGATCCTAACTGCCGACCTTTGGTTAGCAGCTGAGCTCTTAACCACTGTGCCACCAGGACTCCTTCTAGCAGAACAGATGGACAATGATCACATAATCACACACATATATGCAATGACACCCAAGGATTTGGCTTGTGAAGGAAAAGTCCAGACTGTTATGAGATGGAAAGAGGGAGACCTGAGCTCATCTGGGGGCTCAGGGAGGGCTTTCCTTAGAATGGGGGGTTTGAGGGGAGAAGGATGAGTTAGCTGACAAAGAGTGGAGCAGGGGCAGAATGGGGAAAGGGAGTTCCAGGCAGACGGAACAATATGTGCAAGTGGGAAAAGGATGGCAGGTTCTAGAGGATAGCTTCTAAAACCCAGAGGCCAGGGAGTGAGTGGCACAGGTGGCTGGAAGGCCAAGTGGGGCTAGACTGGAGAAGCCCTTGTGGGTTCTGAGTATGATTTGGGGAAAGCACTGAGGGAACTGGGATGCCTCCCAAGATTTTAAGCAAGCAAGGCGCCCCGTGATCTGGTGTGGGGTGGGGAGGGGCTGTGGTTTTGGCCACCTGGAAGTCCAGGGCTGGAATTCCTGGGAGCTGGGTATTTCTGGCTTGAGCCTGCTTACCTACAACCTGGCAGTTCCCCATAGACTAGATGGGGACTGTAAGTTCCTTACCGGGGGAAGTGCCCAGGGGTAGCTGCGTGGCTGAGGAAGGTCCCTGTGCAGAATCACAGGTGCACCTGCAGGGAGTCATTGTATTATGCTATGATTTTTTGAAAAGATGGACAGATGACCCAGCCTAGCCCTTTGGGGGCAGTTGTACCCACGTGGGCTTCTGTGTTCTGACTCCAGGTGTTCATTCTGTGTCCTGATCTTGTTACTGAGCAGTTCTGGTTGAGCTCAGTCATTTTCTAGCTGGACAAGGCTGGGCAGAGGGGGTCAGCATGGACACTCAGAAGGGAGCTGGACACCTCACTGTGCAGTGTGGCTGCAGGGCATGCTGGGAAGAGAGTGGGGAGGACCTGGAGAGGGAGGAGGGCACACTAGGACCGGAAGAGGGTGACAGGTAAAGAAGCACTTTTGGAAGCTAAGCCAGGGTGTGGTGCCTTTGGCCTGTGTACAGGTTGGTGCTGAGATTCAGGGGAGGAGCCTCAAAAATGTCAGTGGAACCATGCTCAAAGTCAGGGGCCCTCTGAGCTTCAGCACACAAGGCAAGCAGGAGACAGGTGGGTGGGGCAGGGCCAGCCCCGGGAAACGCCTGTAGGACTGAGGGCCCTGGCCTGATGGCTCAACACATGGAGGGCAAGGCTGTCAAGTGTAATAAGAGCAAATTCTTCTGTGGTACTTACTACATGCCATACACTGTTCTAAGCACTTTACAGATAACAATTAATTTAATCCTCGCAACTCTAACAGGTGTGCCCATTTTGTGGATGAGGAAACTGAGGCACAGGGTATTTTGCCCAAGGTCACACAACTAATTAGCAGTTCCCAGGAAGCAAGTCCAGGTGGTCTGGCTCTGTGCCCACTCTCTTAGCCACCATGCTAGGCTGCCTTTCTGTGCTGAGACACTCACCCACAGTGGGGCTATGGAAAACAGAACCAGCTGCAGCACCCTGGTAGGTCTGAACCTGGGAGCCCGGGAGATCAGAGGCCTTGGCCTGGAAGAAAGGTGTCTTTCACTAGGTACTGGGAACCCCTTAGAATGACTGAGGGCCCCTGTAGATGGGCCTCAGTCTTCCCAAGATGCGTGGACAGCACTGTCCCCTAAGCTCAGCTGGCAGGGGTGCTGGGCAGTGATGCTCAGGCTCCTACGGCCCATTCTCACATCACTCATTCATTGACTCACTCAACAGTCATTCCATGGAGCACTCACTATATGGTGTTCTAGGTGCTAGGAGCGTATCAATTAACAACTGAGAGTCTTCCTTTCAGTGGTGTTAGGGAGAAAGGGAAGGACATTGAACACATACAATTATTTAATTACAAACTGCGATAAGGGCTTTGTAAGAGAAAAACAAAGGGCTATGATAGCATTATTATAAGAAAGATGCCCTAGTCTTCCCTGGGAATGATTTCCTTAGGCCTGTGATTTTCAGTGAAGTTCCATGGAACCCCAGGGTTTTAAGCAGGTTATTTTCAGAGCTATCTAAATGCTCAAGTTAAATTTGATTTTTAAAAAAACGTGTGTGAATGCGGGCTTGCACGTGAGCATGTGTATGAACCGGATTCCCTGGGTGGTGTAAATGGTTAACGCTCTTGGCTGCTAACCAAAAGTTTGGAGGTTTGAGTCTACCCAGAGGCACCTCAGAAGAAAGGACTGGCAATCTACTTCTGAAAAATCAGCTACTTAAAACTCTATGGAATGTAGTTCTACTCTGACACATGTTGGGTAGCCATGAGTTAGAACTGACTCAATGGCAACTGGTTTATGTATGAACTATACATTTTTTAAAGTACTCTTGTATCCTCAAATGTGTTGTACACAATGCAGACTGCTAGCTCATTCAGGTATTGACAAATTACCTTTTTTTTTTTGTGTGTGTGGACCTTGGAATGAAAGAGCCCTAGTGGCACAGTTGTTAAGAGCTTGGCTGCTAACTAAAGGTTGGCAGTTCGAATCCACCAGCTACTCCTTGGAAACTCTGTGGGGCAGTTCTACTCTATCCTACAGGGTCGCTATGAGTCAGAATCGACTCAAAGGCCATAAGTTTGTTTTGGTTTGGGATAAAGCTCACCAGTCATTTCTGAGCAGTTATTCAAGTTTATTGTAAATGTGTCACTGATTGGGAAAGATGCAAACCAACAATGTTTTCATTTTATTTTTTAAAATTCAAGGGTGCACATGTTGGGCAAATTTGTTTAGTTGGATTCACCATAACTTATTTTTTATGAATTATGATTTTCTTGCTATTAGTAGCCAAGACAAAATACAGAAATGTATTGAAAAGTACTGAATGCTGAGGCCAATGTCAGACTTTAAGTATTCATCCTTAGTCTTGGATGTCAAATTGTCACAGCCACAGTTGTCTTTATTAAGTTTTTTAAATGATAAGTAAATGTTAGATATCTGAAAGTGTACATTATCTGTATTTTAAATATTGATATTCTGGGTAGGATTTCAGTTAAAGAAAACAAGTTTGAAAATGTCTACTTTGCAGGTGTTGGAGACCTGGGCTGCCTCCTTGCTGTTCCCTCCCCAGTTCAATCTCAGGCCCTCCCGCAACGTTTCCACCCACACCACCCTCCCAAGGCTCCTCATTCCCTGCTGGCCTGGAAATTCTTAATGGACAACTCATCACTCTAGAGGGAAGACACAGCCTAAGGAGAACTAGGACAGAAGTAGGTCCTCAAACCAGGAAGAAAAAGTCTCCAAGTCCCAAGCTCTCACGGAGCTCCGGCCCTTTTTCCAGAACCTTGGACAGCAAACAGCCCCACCTCTCCACAGGCGGGAGGAAAACCAAGCTGAGGCTGCATACTCACCCTTCTTGGTGGCTTCAAAGCTGTCATGGAAGTGGATCCTCTGGATGTCGTAGGTCAAGGTTGTGTTGGGCAGCAGAGTCCTGTTCCTGTTGATGATGTTGGCAGAAAATCGAAAGGCGTGCTCCTCCGCATTCATGACCTGGGCATTGGGGCCATCAGCATACT
Source organism: Trichechus manatus latirostris (assembly GCF_000243295.1). Classification (NCBI taxonomy): domain Eukaryota; kingdom Metazoa; phylum Chordata; class Mammalia; order Sirenia; family Trichechidae; genus Trichechus; species Trichechus manatus. The sequence goes on along the minus strand of NW_004443951.1, from coordinate 20,318,582 downwards.
CAAAGATTCCTCCTGCAGGAGATAAGAAAAACTGTGTGTGGGGAAGCAGAAGGGGGTGCTCTAACAAAGATGCTTAGCTCAGAAGGTTTTATGGGCAAGGTTTCTCCCCCTAAATGTTCAATAATACCCTAGATAATTCTCATACATAGAAATTGTGCTGGAGCATAGGAAATATGAAAATCTGCCTAGTTCTTTTCACTCAACTATCAAATTCCTGATAACCGGGCCTGACAAGGATGGTCCCCCCAAACAGAATTACCAGCTTATTAATATTGCCGTGAAAATTTTCAATAGAGTGCTGGCAAATGGAATCTACCAGAATGTTACAAGGATAACATACCATGACCATGTAGCATTTTATTCCAGGAATGTAAGGGTGGTTCAAAATAAAGAAATCTATGAATATCATTCCATCACATGTTCAAAGGAGAAAAAAAAATATGATAAACTTGCAAAATTCAGAAAGGAATTTGATAAAATCCAATTTCTACCACTGTTAAGAATGTTTAATAAAACAGCACCAGAAAAGATACTTCCTTGAAGCATCTTTAGCTCAAATCAACCTCCAATATTATCCTAATGGTGAAACACAAGAGGCATTCCCATGAAAGAGCAAAACAAAAAAACAAAAAAAACAACGGGAAGGGGGTAAAAATTCACACACTGCTAACCACTGAAATAAGAAAGAAAAAAGAATTAAGAGGTACAACTATTGGAAAGACAAAATTCTTATTTGCAAATGATATAAATGCCTCTTTCAAACCCTTAAGATAATCTTCTAAACATGAAAACTAGTCAGAGCTAATAAGGGAGTCAAGTTAAACGCCGAGTTCACACAAATTAATAATGTTTCTTTATATCAGCAACCACCAGTAAGAAAACTTAATGACACCATGAAAATACTCAATAACTAATAATAAGCCAAATACGAAATGTACAATTCCAGTATTTAAAAATGACAAGAACAAAAACACTTTTAGGGAGATACATAAAAGTAAACTTAAATGTCGTGTTCCTGGATAGTAAGGTTCAATGGTAGAGGTGTCAATTTTCTCCAAATTCATTTTTCAGTTTAGTACAATTCCAATCAGAATCATGGAAGGATACTTCTTTTGCTTGATAAGATGACTTTAAAATGCACCTGGAAGGCTAAACAGGAAATAACAGCCAAGACATGTTCTAAAAAGAAGGATTAGAGGTGATGAGTACTGCCAGATTTAAAAATGTATCAAAAGCCAAGTAATTAAAACCACGTTATGATGGCATATGAAAACACACAGATGGATGGAGCGATATTAAAACAGTCCAGAAGCAGGCTCATGATAAAGGTGGATATTTTCAATCAACAGGTAAAAGATGAATTATTCTTTAATCATGCTGAGATAATTATTCAATTATTTGGGAGAAATCTAAGCTGAATTCGAATCTTAATCCGTACATCAAAAATAAATTCCAGATGGCTGAAAGCTTAAATAGTAATCAAGTAAGGGAAGGAGGAAAGAAAACACAATAAAAGTACCAAAAAAGAAAATACAGATGACTATTATACAATATCTTGGTGGAGGAGATCTTTCTAAGCATTTCAACAAGGGCAGAAACCATAGGAGAAGATTGGTAACATCACAGAAATAATATAAAACTTCCATATATCAAAACGACCATAAACAAAATTAAATGGAAAACGACAAACTTGGAAAAATATTTGTAACATATACGGCAGCATAAAGGTTGCCATTCATATTTTAGAAAAGGCACTTAAAGCTCAGCCAGAAATAAGACAAATATTCCAATAGAAAAATGTGCAAAAGACAAGTGTGGATGTTTCACAAGAGGAAAAAAATAGTACAAATAAAGTATTAACATATGAAGAAATGTGCACCTTTGCTAATAATCAAATAAATGCCACTTAAACAAATATCAATATATCATTTTTTTGCCCACCCAACTGGTAAAGATATAGAATAATTTATAACACCTAGCTGTGGCAAGGGTGTTTGGAAACAGGCATTTGCTTAACTGTTGGTTAAGTGGAAACACACATCTAGCTTCTTGTGATGACAGAAAAAATATCAAAAGACTCAGCATTTCAGTTCCTAGGAATTGACTCCAACAACAATGAACACACATTCTGTATTGCAAGCATGTTACTTACAAAAAGGGAGGGGAGACTACAAAGATCTTAAACATCCAACACCAGAGAAACAGTAAATACACTGCAGTATATCCACATAATAGCAGAAATCTAATGACGTGGCAAGTATCAATGACACATTTTTAAGTGAGAACGAAGGCTGTAAAGCAAGAGGTGCAGTATGGCCCCATCATAGGAGGAGGAGGATGAAGGGTGTATCTGCACTGATGTAAGAACAGAAGGCCTTTAAAAACAATACAAGTGAATAGTCCTGTGCGGTGGATGATGAGTTGTTTTTATTTTGTTCTTTGTGTTTTTCTAGGTTTTCCAAATTTTATGAGTAAACCTTTATTCTTTTTTAAAATTAACTTTACTGAGTTACTATTTACATTTCACAAAATTCACCCTTTTAAGTGTGCAATGATTTTTAGTAAATTTACTGAGTGGTGTGACCATCGCCCCAATCCAGTTTTAGAACCTGTTCGTCATCCCAGTAAGATCCCCCGTGCCCATTTACAATTAATCACTGTTCCTACCCCTGCCCCAGGCAACCACTAATCTATTTTCTGTCTCTAGAGGTTTGCCCTTTCTGGACACTTCAGATAAATGGAATCATGCGCTATGGAGTCTTCTGCATCTGGCTTCTTTCATTTCGCATGATGTTTTTGAGGTTTATCCATGTTGTAGCACGTGTCAGTACTTCATTCCTTATTATTGCTGAATAGTTTTACCTTGTGTGGATATACCATATTTTATTTATCCACTCGCCAGTTGATGGGGATTCGGGTTGCTTTAATTCTTTGAAATTAAAACCAAACCAACCAACCAACCAAACAAAAAACAGTGAATGTGTTAAAAAATGAACAAATACATGCCCCCCTCCCCAGAGTACTATGGCAGGCTTATAATTTGCAACACGGAAGTGTGCATGCATGTGGGTCTATGTGCACATGCATACACACGCTGAGCACGTGCATTAAGAAAAAGACAGAAGAATGCATATCAAAACGTTAAGAAGAGTGTTTTTCTCTGAGTGGTAGGGTTATAGTTGACATTAATTTCCTTCTTTATGTTTTTCTGTATTTTCAAAAAGTTCTGCAGTGAACATGTGTTATATTTCTAATCAGAATAACCATCCTGTGATTGCGTGTACGTGTTTGACGGAAAATAAATGATCAAAATACCATATGACCCAGTAATTTCATTTCTAGGAATATAAATTTAGAAAAAATTGGAGACACAAAAACACATTTACATTTAAGGATATTCTTAACATAATATTGAAAAAAATAGGAATAATTTAATGTCCAAAAGCAGGGTATTAATCAGTAGATTAAAACCCACCCATATGGCAGAACAACTGGTAGGCTTTGACAATCAAGGTATAGGATGACATGATTCTGTGCCCAGGATTGGCTTCAAACTGAGATGGGAGAGGTGGAGGTGAAGGGGGTGCAGATGGGGCAGAGAGGCCATGGGTTGATGGTTGTTGGGAATGAGTGATGGGTGCATGGGGTTCATTATATTATTCTCTCTACCTATATATTCCACCACCTGTCTGTCAGTTTGTTGCACTGTGGGGGCTTGCATGTTGCTGTGATGCTAGAAGCTATGCCACTGGTATTTCAAATACCAGCAGAGTCACCCATGAAACTCAGGTTTCAGCAGAGCTTCCAGGCTAGGGCAGACTAGGAAGAAAGGCCGGGCAATCGACTTCTGAAAATCAGCCAGTGAAGATGCTACAGATCACAACAGAATATTCCAATAGAGTACGCAAGATGAGTTCCTTGGGTTGGAATTCACTCAAAATACACAGTGGTAGCAACAAACAGACTCGAGAACATCATGATTGTGAAGATGGTGCAGGACCGAGCAACATTTTGTTCTGTTGTATACGGGGTCGCCATGAGTCGGAGCTGATCTGATGGAAACTAATAACACCTGTATACTACAGATAGTCTCCAGAATACAACATTCTTGAAAATCATGATACAAACAAGATAAAAAGAAATCACACTATTGCCATCAGAAAAAAGACACAATTGATATTATTTGCAGATGCTTATTATCATTCCCTTAAAAACGCTAGAGAATCAAGTGAAAACCTAGTAGAAATTAAACAAAAAGCTCATCAAACAGCCGGCATACAAATCCAGAGAAACCTATAGCCGTCTCATATATCAGCAATAAAGAGTTAGAAATTATAATAAAAAAAGAGACCCTATGCACAAAAGCAACAAAAAAATAAAATACTTTGCAATAAAGGCACAATTCCTATATCAAGAAAACTACAAAACTTTACTGGGGGACATAAAAGAAGACTTGAATAAACGGGGAGACATAACTTTCTCCCGGAAGGGAAGGCTCAATATTGTAAAGATGTCAGCTCTCCTCGCATTAATTTAGAAATTTAATGCGATTCCAATTAAAATCAAAAAGGACATACCAGAAGGACATACTCCAAAATGTTAACAGAGTTTCTATCTGGAAAGTAAAAAAGTAATGGGTCATTTTTGCTTAGTGGTTCTGTATTTTCCAAATCCTCTGCTTTGACCAAGAGCTTTGGTAATAAAGGGGTAAATTTTGTTTTAAAATGTTGATAAACAATACATAATGATGCAGAAAATTCTCATTGTCCCTCCCCCCAACAAAAGGCTACAAAATAGTATTACAATATAATATCTATTTATTAAGCAATAAAAGCAGATATTTATATTTATAGGAAAAACACTGAAAGTATTTATGCCAAAATGTTACCAGTGAGTATCTCTGGGTAAAGGGCATTTACGGATGATTTTTATCTTGTTCTTTGTGCTTTCTTGATTTTTACAAATTATTTATAATAAATACGTATCATGTTATAATATTAAAACGTTAAAACTTACACAAAAAATTCTGCAAAGAGAGCCTGGGGAGAGGCCTGGTCATTACGGATGAAAAAATTGTCCCTGCCCATCCCAAGAGAAAGTCAAAGGTGGTAGGTCAAAGAGCCATTTGCCTAGGGCTTCACACTTTCTTATGGCATCTCAGACCTTGGCAGATGGGGAGGAGAGGAGAGACAAGGGTGGGGCCATGTCTGGTCACTGAGACCCAAGCCCCAGCGACTACAGCTAAGTCTGAGTATGTCGTTCAGTTCCACAAACACCCACCACTCTCTGCCATGTGCCAGACTGTCACTGGGCTAGCTCAGTGCAAGAAGACATGGATTCCTCAGGATCTCCCTGGCCAAAGAGAGGAGGCTACGGAACACATAACTCATCTAGAGGCAATCGGACTGTGTCTCCTGGGTCAGGGTGCCATTTTGTCTGGAGGGAATTCTCAGAACATCCATCAGAGTATGAGGAAATAATGCTCTGTCTCCGTTGGCAGGTACTAGAGAAAGGTGTTTCCATCTCTTTAATTTAATGTAGTTGGAAGTTAAAAGGTCTGACACTTCCCTGGAGTTCTATTCAACAGAACAGACAAGATCATCAGCCACATAAGCCTGAAAGTATCATCTTCCTTGAAGATGGACATCACTCCTATGACATAGGTCTCCCTGATCCCAACTGCACGGGAGGAAGCAAAGTGGCTCCCAGGGCTGAACAAGGCCTCCTCCCTTCCCCAAAGCAAGTCCTTTGGAGGCATTTGTTTCCCAGGTCTGTGGGAAGAGCTATGCCAATTCACCAACAAACCATAAGCTTACCTGACAGGAGCCCCTCTCAAATTCTGTAGGGGAGGCCCTGACCAAGTGAGCTTATAGCATGGAGAAGGGAGGATGACTGCCATGTTACCTGAGCACAGCAGGTCCAAGAGCAGGATGCTGGACTATGCATGCTCAGTGCCCTTCACATCAGCTCTGCACCTACCCAGAAAGGGCAGCCCTGTGCCTTTCTCCATTGGGAAAGATCATGCTAAAGGTGGAGAGGACAACTGAGCATTCACATTGATTCTCCCGCTTCTGAGGAGGAGAGTGAAGTCCTCTACTTCAAAAAAACGTGTCGACAGGAGAAGCAGGACCCCTCCCCTTCCCATAACATGCAAAAGTAAATTTGAGAGAGCATCAGGGTGCAGCAGACACTGTTGGTGCCCCAACCAGATGCCCTTAATGGAGTCCATACACCCATTCACAAGCTGCTGTGAGTGCTGGCTGCCCTGTTCTCTGGACAGTTGACCTCAGTAGAAGGGAGCCACCTTGTCTAGTGTGTGATGCCACACACCTCTGCCCTGGGGGTAGCCTGGGGTAATACTGGGGTTCCAAAGGGTGGTCCCCTTGCCTCAAGGTGGGGACAACTCTGTATACTCAAGGACCCCTCCCCTCCACACTTCACCATGCATCAGGCAAAGGCCAGATTTTACCGGAGGTCACAGTTTTGCCCAGTCCTACTCCCTCTCCTATCTTGCTTTGCTCACTCCCCTACAGGGTTTTCATGAAGAGCATGCTTCCCCTTAATAAGCCGCATGCACCTGAATCCTTGCCTCAGGCTCTGCTTCTAGGGGGCCTGACCTAAGACAGAGGGGGCTGTCAATCCCACTTACCCATCAGTGCCTTTGGAGGAGGGGAAGGGAGCACTGAACCTCATCAGCTGATAACCTGTCAAGGACTCTCCTTCCCTCCCCCTTTCTGGGTCTTCTTGCCCCTTTTCCCTTCCGTGCAGGCATCTTCTGTAGTGCCAATATAGCGATAGTGCTGAGAGCTTCAGCTCAGGTGACGGATCAGCTGGGTTCTAATCCAAGCTCCACCCCATGGAAGGAAGGCTGCTCGGGTTCTGGCTTCTGGAGTTAGCTCTCCGCCCCAGGTGGAGGCAGCTCCCCCTTTCAACTGGCTCCCTCTTCATTCTTTCCCTTCCCATACATGCCTCATGATCGTTATTTAAAGGGGCTAATAAGTAGCTTGACACTGTTGATTAATGCATAATCTTAATCATGATTGCATAGTATAATTGGCATTAATTTGAAGAGCCAGTTCATTATGAAAATAGTTGTCACTGCTTTCGGCTTTAATAAAATGGAGCAGAGACACCAGGGCCGCTGAGGAAATTGGGTGGTGTGTGCGTGTGTGTGTGTGTGTGTGTGTGTGTGTGTGTGTGTGTGATAGGTTCCAGAAGTTGTGAGCAGAGGTGTAGCAGGGGTGCAGCTGGAATATTTTCTTCAAAAAGAATCTTGTGTGGAAGCCCAATGGGTAAAACAATAACAGTAATAATAATAATAGTAGTAGTAATAACAACTAATTATGGGTCAGGAACGATGCTAGCATTTTCCATCCATTTCATCTAATACAACAAGCTGTGCAATCCTGTTAGATAGAAACTATTGCTCCATTTTACACAAGAGAAAACTGAGGCCCAGGCTACTAAGGGGCAGATTCTTTTCTGCAACCAATACCAATGGTGCACTGGAACTGGCTTGTACCAGCTTGCAAGAGTCAGTTGTTAAATTTCCAGGAATTTTGAAAGGCAGATGGCAGCTTGAAATCAGCCATAGTGGAAGTATTTACACCACAGAAATCAGCAGACACCACAAATCAGGTTTTTGGCTTTTTTCCTGGAGAGCCAGTTTACCAGCACACCACTGCCCAAGCCTGCTTCCATCATCTGAGCTCTTGCTGCCACAGCTCCTGAGTAGGCTCTGTAGCTCCCCAGGGCTCCCCTAAGCACAAGATGAAATCCACTGCTCAAGTCTAACCCCTCATCTACCACCAATTGCCACTGAGCCAATTCTGACTCGTGGCAACCCCATGTGTGTCAGAGTAGAACTGCATTCCATGCGGTTTTCAATGGCTGGTTTTTCAGAAGTAGATTGGCAGGCCATTCTTCTGAAGTGCCTCTGGGTGGACCCGAATTGCCAACCTTTTGGTTAGCGGCCAAGTGTCCTAACCATTTGCACCACCTAGGGACTCTCACCCCTCATCTATAGATGGTGAAACTGAGGGCCAGAGGTAGAGGGAGGGACAGAACCAGCTGTGTCCACTGGAACCCACTTCCTTCTTGCTCCGTCCACTATGATATGCTGTTCATATGTTTCCAGAAACATTCTGAATATCCTAAGCACAAATGTCTACATTTTTGAGACTGCTCTTTATATCTCTGGAAATGTGACCAAATGGTGGGATTCCCTCAGCCTCCCAGGTAAGGATGGTGGCCTGCGTCGAGCTACATGGGATCCCAAAAACCAGGGTGAAGGATTTTCACGCCACTGTTGCCCTGTTACACCTCATCATCAAGGCCAAGCGTTCTGGAGGTAGCCCCCTACCCCAGACTTCCTCTGGGCAGATGGCCCTAGAGATTCCCGAAGGGCAGATAGATGCAGAAGGCTGAGTCCCTTGCTTAAGTCATGGACCTCATGGGATGGTCTGGAGTCTGTTGCGATTTCTCTTTCTCTTGGACAACTAACTCTGTTCCCTTGAATTTGGCCCTTGTAAAAGCAGCCTAGCCCGCCTGGTCCTGAGCACCATGAGCACGGGGGATGCAGGTGGGCCTGCAGCACGCTGCCGTCTTTCTGGCAGCCAAGAGACACTTGTGTTCCCAGCACCAGGCCCAGGCACTGTCTCTCCTCCAGGGCCTGAGTCTGCTCATTCTTTTCTAGTCTGCTTTTGTTCTTTCCTAAAGTTTCCAAGGCATCAGAGACTAATTGAGACGCTTATCAGTGAGATTGTTGCTAACAGCCTCTTCCCAGGCCGGCCTCACTGTCTGTTCTGATCAAGGTTCGCTCCTCTCCCTGTCAGGGCCCCTGCAGCTCAGCGCAGCCCATGGGCCTGGAAGAGCCAGGGCTCTGCTCTCTATTGCACCTCGGCCGCCATTCAGGGGCCCTGGGAGAGCCTCCAAACTTGCTTCTTGGGCCTCCCTGGGCCTGTCTCAGCAGGAGGAGGAATCGGGGATGAGGTGGTTTGTAGAGGGTAAGCAGGAGTCCCTGGGTGGAGCAAAGAGTTAAGTGCTAGGCTCCTAGCTGAAAAGTGGTGGTTTGAACCCAGCCAGAGGTGCCGTGAAAGAAAAGCCTGGCAATCTGCTTGCGAAAGATCACAGCCATTAAAATCTTATAAAACCAAAGCAAACCTGCTGCTGTTGAGTCGATTCCTATTCAGACTGACTCCACAGGACAGAGCAGAACTGCCCCATAGGGTTTCCAAGGCTGTAATCTTTACAGAAGCAGACTGCCACATTTTTCTCCCTCGGAGTGGCTGGTGGATTCGAACTGCTGACCTTTCGGTTAGCAGCCAAGGACTCTAACCACTTCACTAGCAGAGCTCGTTCTTGAAAACCCTATATAGCAATTCTACTCTGCACACATGGGATCGCCGTGAGTTGGAGTCAGCTTGATGGCAACTGGTACTGGTACTGGTATGGGGTAAGCAGTACCCAGTGGCAAAAGCCCAAGGACCTTCCGGAGGTTCTGGGAGAGGAAGGAGAGACGTGGAGTATGTGTGTCTCCTCTCTTATTCACTTCCTCATTCATTCATTCCATAAGCAGTCTGTTGGCTGACCTGTGAACAAGGCTTTGTGTTGGGCACTGGATGAGTCAGAGAGAGATAAGACACAACTTCAGCCCTTCAGGAGCTCACAGCTTTGAGAAGGCAATAAAGAGGAGGGGCACAAACACTGGAAGGGCGAAAACTCTCCTTGTGATAAGAATAGACTAGATGGTTGGAGACTCAGAACAGAGCGGATGGCTTCATGGAGGAGGCAGCATTGGACCTGATCAGAGCTGAGCTGTAGAAGGAATACAGTGGCCAGAGGTGGACAGACTGGCCTTGGGTGGATTATCATAGCGTAGTCAAGGTCACTGAACTATGCATGTAGAAATTTTTGAAATGGTGTATCTTGGGCTATGTATATTTTTACTGAAAAAAAAAGGTCGAGAAGGGAGATGGTTGACATGTTGTGGGGTTGTTAACCAATGTCATAAAACAATATGTGTACTACTGGTTCATGAGAAACTATTTGTTCTGTAAGCCTTCACCTGAAGTACAATATAAAAAAAATAAATTGGGGGGTCATCTTTGACGTGGCCCTCTCTCAGACCTCCGCACCCCTCCCTGGATCGAATGGTATGTCTATTTCTAGCTTTCTGAGGAAGCGCCGTATCATTTTCCAAAATGGTTGTATCATTTTTGCATTCCCACCAGCAGTGCATAAGAGTTCCGATCTCCCCGCAGCCCCTCCAACATTTGTTATTTCCAGTGTTTTTGATTCGTGCCAGTAATGCCGGGGTGAGATGGTATCTCATTGTGGTTTTAATTTGCATTTCTCTAATGGCTAGTGATTGCGAGCATTTCCTCATGTGTCTGTTGGCCATTTGAATGTCTTCTTTGGTGAAGTGTCTGCTCATTTCCTTTGCCCATTTTTTAATAGGATTATTTGTCTTTTTGTTGTAGAGGTGTTGGATTTTCTTGTAGATTATGGAGATTAGACTTTTGTCTGACTTGTACTGTCCAAACATTTTTTCCCAGTCTGTAGGTTCTCTTTTGACTCTTTTGGTGAAGTCTTTTGAAGAGCATAGGTGTTCGATTTTTAGAAGATCCCAGTTATCTAGCTTATCTTTTGGGGTTTGTGCGTTGATGGTTATGGTTTGTACCCTGTTAATGCTGTGTATTAAGGCCTGTAGTGTTGGTCCTATTTTTTCTTCTATGAACTTTATAGTTTTAGGCTCTGTATTCAGGTCTTTGATCCATTTTGAAGTAGTTTTTGTATACGGTGTGAGGTATGGGTCCTGTTTCATTTTTTTGCAGATGGATATCCAGTTTTACCAGCACCATTGACCCCAAAATTTGAACAAGGATGAACTCTGGAGCCAGACTGCCTGGGTTTGAATTCTGACTGCACTACCTCCCAGCTGTGTGACCGGGGGCACATCTGCTCTCTGTGCCTGTGTTTGCTTGTCTGAAAACAAGGTACTAATAGCATTTACAACATAGCATTATTTTGAGGGTTAAGTAGCATAAATCAGCTAAAGCACACAACCCAGGCTGTGGCACAGTGTAACCCCTTGATAACAGAAGTTATTCTTATGAGATGACAGGGAGGCTGGGGGCCTTTAACTGAGGTGCAGGGGCATCCAGAGAGGGAGGAGAGGATCCACTCCCGTGGGCCTCCCAGGGGAGGGCCTTCTGACTGAGTTTCTGGGCCTGGTGGCAGTTGTTTTAATTGATCTGGTGATATGCAGAGCTTTGTCTGTACAACTTAGGGACATGCAAGTCCAATACTGCAGAATCAACCGTGTCGGGAGGATGGCTGGAGGCTCTTGCACTGCCCAGAGACCCTGATGAGGAATGGGCTGTCATCAGGCAGATGAGCAGGAGAGGGCTGTGACAGGGCTGCAGAGCAGTGGGAGAATGAGCGTCCTTGCTAGAGGGGCCCAAGGACCAGAGTCCTGGTTTCCCCCTGGGGGTTATCTTCAGACACTGAGATAGGCAGGGCCATCGCCCAGCCCACCTTCACACATCCACTGACCACAGAGGCCAAGCCCCTTAGCCTGGCATTCAAGGCCTTTCCCAGTCCCACCCACCGTCTCTCCAGCCTCAGCTCCCCAGTGGAACCTCCTCGGTCACTGCCTCCATGCCTCCGTCCTCCGCTTGCTGGTGCTCTTCCTCAGCCTGCATTGCCTTGCCTTCTTCTCTGTGTGAAGACCCTTCCCTGCTCATCCTTCCAAACCTGCCTGACATGGTTCTCGTCTGAGCCTTCTGTAGCAGAAACTGCCCTTATTCCCTGTCCCACCCCAGAGGCCACCTGCATACATCTCTGTGCACCCCACCTCCCTGTGTCTCGGCCTGAAGACATTCTCTGGCTGAAGGAGCAGCCCAGCCAGCATGGGACAGCCACATGTGCAGAGAATTAACAGCTCAGGAGCAGCCTCAGCCAGGGAGGCATGGGGGCTGGTGGACAAATACCCCAGCTTCCTTGCCTCCGAGGCATCATTCTCAGGCACGCTCCATAGTTTCTCAAAAGGCCCCAGCAGAATCGAGCCTCAGTTGCCCACCCCAGTAACCCAGTCACGATCAAATCCTTTATTGGTTTTCCTCCCTTACGTGTCTTACTTCTCCCCTCCCTCACCATGCTTCCTAGGGTCACCTTCCAAATAAACAACTCACACCTAAGCTGTGTTGAGAGGCCTATCTTTGGGGGGGGGGGTGTCCCAGCTAAGCACCTTCCCTGACTCCCAATGCTTCCTCTGCAGTATTCTCACACACGTTGTGGCGCATCCTTCAACTGCGATGCTTGGCAGGCTGTGCTATGGTGAGTGTGTGCCCGACTCCCTCCCCATTAGGCTCTGGTCTCCTGGAGGGTGGGACAACCTTAGTCATCCAGGCATCTCTTTCCCTCCTCTGGTGTCTAGCACACTATCTCCCACAGGCACGCCGGGACATGCTTATTAAACAAATGCATATGTAGGTACACGCACACACGCACACACACACACGCATACAATGCATGTACACATATACACACACTCTACTTGTTTTAAGAAGCTACTTTCGGGGGGACCTCATACCATCAAGAAAGCAGTGCCAGGAGCAGAGCGTGTCGTTTGAACCGGGGTCCCTGCACAGAGACGCTCCTAGTCCGGGGGAACACTGATGAGAAGGTCGAGAGAGAGAAAGCCTTCCCCTGGAGCTAACACCCTGAATTTGGACTTTCAGCCTACTTTACTGTGAAGAAATAAATTTCTCTTTGTTAAAACCATCCACTTGTGGTATTTCCGTTAGAGCAGCACTAGATGACTAAGACAGAATTTGGTACCGAGAGAGTGGGGTGCTGCTCTAACAGATACCTAAAATGTGGAAGCGGTTTTAAAACTGTGAATGGATAGAAGTGTTGCAGTGACAGATGACCAGCAGCAGCAGAGAACCTATAGCAGCAGAACCAGGAGGCCAGTCAAAGATGGCGCTGGAGTCGACCCACAGAGCAAGAGAGCTGAATGCCTGTAAGCAGGAGGCTTCCTGGCGGAGTGGGGTGCCTCTGGGCACTTATCGGTGGAGCTAGGCTTGCCGACCCATGGAGCAAGGGAGCTGAGTGCCTGTGTTTAGGAGGCTTCCTGGCAGAGCGGGGTGCCTCCGGGCACTTACCAGTGGAGCTACTGAGCTTTGGAACACTTGCCCCAGCAAGGCAGATGCGGGCGTGAGGCCCGAGGGCCAAGAGGCCATAGGAAGCAGAAGCTGAAGAGACAAGGGACACAAGAAGCCGAGCTGCTTCAGCCTCAAAAGGTATGGGCACGACCTCAGGGGTTTCAAAGGGTGGAGCCATGGCCTCTGGTGTTTCTAAGGGTGGAGTTGTCACTCCGATGGACTAGGAGAATGGTGCGCCTAAAGCTGAGGGAGCAGAGTTGCTGTCCCAGTGGGCCTGGAGGCGGAGCTGAAGCCCAGGGCCGAGGGGCCTCCACTCAAAATCCAGAGACTGTGGCCAGTACCTAGAGTCTGGAGGGCAGGGCTATTGTGTAAATTGTCTCAGAGAACAGAGGATTATTTTCAAAGCCTTGAGGGCTAAAGTAATGTGTTCTGCTAACTTGCTTGGTGCCTGTTATCACTTCTTTTCCTCTGGTTTCTCCCATTTGTAGTGGAAATGTCTAGCTTGTGCCTGTTCTGCCATTGTACATTTGGAAGCAGATAAGTTGTATTCTAGATTTCACAGATGAAGAGGAATTTTTGGATTTTGGACTTGGAGTTAACACTTTTGCTATGATATGATGGGGTGAATATGTTTTCCATGTTGCAAGGATGTGATTTTTTGGGGGCCAAAGGGTGGAATGTCATGGTTTGAATTATGTCCCCCAAAAAATGTGTGCATCAGTTTGGCTAGGCCATGATTCCTGGTACTGTGTGATTTTCCTGTATGTTGTAAACCTGCCTCTATGATGTTAATGAGGGAGGATGGGTGGCAGTTGTGTTAGTCAGGCAGGACCTGATCTACAAGACTGGATTGTGTCCTGAGGCAGTGTCTCGAGATATAAAAGACAGAAGTGAGCAGTGAGACAGGGGGACCTCATACCATCAAGAAAGCAGTGCCAGGAGCAGAGCGCTTCCTTTGGACCGGGGTCCCTGCACAGAGACGCTCCTAGTCTGGGGGAACACTGATGAGAAGGTCGAGAGAGAGAAAGCCTTCCCCTGGAGCTGACGCCCTGAATTTGGAGTTTTAGCCTACTTTACTGTGAAGAAATAAATTTCTGTTTGTTAAAACCATCCACTTGTGGTATTTCTGTTATAGCAGCACTAGATAACTTAGACAGATGTTTACCTCTGTTTTATTGACAAATTATGGATAACTTTGAGAAGAATGGGAATTCCAGAACACTTAATTGTGCTCATGAGGAAACTGTACCTAGACAAGGAGGCAGTTGTTCGAACAGAACAAGGGGATACTGTGTGGTTTAGAGTCAGGAAAAGTGTGCATCAGGGTTCTATCCTTTCACCATACTTATTCAATCTGTATGCTGAGAAAATAATCTGAGAAGCTGGACTATATGAAGAAGAACAGGGTATCAGGATTGGAGGAAGACTCATTAACAACCTGCATTATGCAGATGACACAACCTTGTTTGTTGAAAGAGGACCTGAAGCATTTATTGATGAAGATCAAAGACTACAGCCTTCAGTATGGATTACACACAAAGAACACAAAAATCCTCACAACTGGACCAATAAGCAATATCTTAAAAAGCAGAGAAAAGATTGAAGTTGTCAAAGATTTCATTTTACTTGGATCCACAATCAGCATCCACAGAAGCAGCAGTCAAGAAATCAAATGATGCATTGCTTTGGGCAAATTTGCTGCAAAAGACTTCTTTCAAGTGTTAAAAAGCAAAGATGTCACTTTGAGGACTAAGGTACACCTGATCCAAGTCATGGTGTTTTCAGTCACCTTATATGCATGTGGAAGCAGGACAATGAATAAAGAAGACTGAAGAAGAATTGATGCCTCTGAATTATGGTGCTGGCGAAGAATAATGAATATACCATGAACTACCAAAAGAATGAACAAATCGGTCTTGGAAGAAGTACAACCAGAATGCTCCTTAGAAGCAAGGATGGTGAGACTATGTCTCACATATTTTGGACATGTTATCAGGAAGGCTCAGTCCCTAGAGAAGGACATCATGTTTGGTAAAGTAGAGAGTCAAAAAAAAAAAAAGAGGAAGACCCTCAACAAGATGGATTGACACACTGGCTGCAATGATGGGCTCAAGTGTAAGAGCGATTGTGAGGATGGCACAGGACCAGGAACTGTTTTGTTCTGTTGTACAAAGGGTCGCTAAGAGTGGGAACCGACTTGACAGCACCTAACAACAACATGCTTGTGGTTATGGTCCCATTTGAGAGTGAGCTGTCCCTCACGTTAATGAAGCAGGATTAGGTCATGTTAACGTGGATTAGGGTGGGAAGCAACACCCTTACTCAGGTCACAGCCTGATCTGATGTAAGGGGAGTTTCCCTGAGGTGTGGCCTGCGTCATCTTTTATCTTACAAGAGATAAAAGGAGAGAGAAGCAAGCAGAGAGAGAAGAGCCTGACTACCACCAACAAAGAAGAGCCAGGAGCGGAGCATGTCCTTTGGTCCTAGGTTTCCTGTGCTAAGAACCTCGTAGACTCAGGGGAAGATTGATGCCAAGACACATGTAGATCTCCAAGGAATGCCAGGCCCACAGATGTTGAAAGGAGACAAGGACCTTCCTCCAGAGCTGACAGAGAAAGAAAGCCTTCCCCTAGAGCTAGCGCTCTGAAATTGGACTTCTAGCCTCCTAAACTGTGAGAAAATAAATTTCTGTTTGTTAAAAAAAAAAAAAAGAAGAAGCTACTTTCAGTTCAAGGCTTTGATATTTAAGTGACAGAGCAGAAAACACACAAATATCCTCCAGACGTCTTCAATAAAGATGCTCACGCAGGGAGACACCCAGCTCCTGCAGAGTTTTCAGAGCCTTCCCCTGCACTAATTATCTGTGCCAGATGAGGCACTGAGACTGGGGCAATCTCAGCCAGCACCCTTCCAGGCCCCTGCCCCTTGCACAGAGGGTCAGGGCCCCATGTGCCTGACAATGCGGCTGGGGCTAGAGAGAAAGGGTCTGGTTCTCCCTGGCTGGAGGGTGTCCTACAACCAAACCTAATTATAGTTCTTCTTCCAACCTGGGGCGCCTGCTCCACAGTGGTGCCAGCATTGAGGAGACAGCCCTGCCTCAGCAGCCCCTCCGCCCAGCTGCCCACCCACAGACCCGCCCTGAAGATGTTGGGAGGCTGGTGCTCAGGCCACTCTGGAAATGGGAGTGGGCAGAGAGAGGGTCAAGGGGAGCAGAGCCTGAGAAATTAGTAGAGGAGAACGGAGCCTGTTCTACATTATTACTCCCATCCTCGTCTGTTTTAAATATCAATTGCGATGCAGGTTAAATACTTATTCAGATGCCTTTTAGCTTAAAAGCAAGCTAATTGATCTCTGGAGATCCTGAATGAACAGCGAAGAAACTACACTAATCATAGAATCCACTTCCACTTCTCTGTTTTGTTTTGTGTCTTCTCTGACAATACTGCTGGAGTGACAGGGCCTGGTGGAGTCCAAACACATGGTGTCTTTATTAGGCAGCAACATCAAATGTTACCCCGGCAGAACCAAACGCAGCCAGCACTGTCTGGGACGAGCTCTCCCAGGTCGGGGCTCTCAGAGGCAGGCCTTGAAGATCCAGAAACTATCAGGACTGTTCAAGATTGGCCAGAATCCATTAAAGTAGTCTGGTCCATGGTGTCCCCTTAATATGCTCTCAAGCTCACTCACTCAGCAAAAAAATAAAATAAATAAAACCAGTTGCCATCGACTCGATTACGATTCACAGCAACCCCATGTGTGTCAGCATAGAACAGTGCTCCGTAGGGTTTTCAACGGTTGATTTTTCAGAAGTAGATCACCAGGCCTTTCTTCTGAGATGCCTCTGGGTGGACTCAAACTGTTAGCTTTTTGGTGAGTAGCTGTCTTAGTCATCTAGTGCTGCCATAACAGAAATACCACAAGTGGATGGTTTTAACGAAGAGATGTTTATTTCCTCACAGTTAAAGTAGGCTAAAAGTCCAAATTCAGGGCGTCAGCTCCAGGGGAAGAATTTTTCTCTCTGTTGGCCTTCTTCTCTTCAGTGTTC